>NW_027411977.1:45318728-46013728 GCF_047663935.1 Musca autumnalis | reverse complement strand
AAACCGTAGGACACTACACTTGAGTGGTTGGAGCGCACGATAACTCTCGAATGGATCTGCAGATTGGGTCCAAGATTTGGCCCTCGTTATATTTTGTCCGAACTTAGTTTAGGTTCAAAGATGAGCCATATCGGTCCACTCCTCTAGTGTCTCCCCCACACAAGTTCAACAGTTTTCACTAAAATGGCGTACACAAAAGTCTCGAAGGTAGTTACCGATTTGGTCCATACTTTGCACATCGTTATATATCTACGAGACATAGATCAGGATCGAAAATCGGCCATAGATGTCAACTCCTTCGGGTAAATCTCACAAAAAATATAGGAAAATTGCATTCCTTTTGATTTTTTTGATTTTTGTTGTAGCAACTTGAGTCCGCGCCCCCATTACAACAAGTGCAAGTTTTTTTTCAGGGGCAAGTTCATACTGCCTAGGAAAATAACCTGAAAGCTGTAAAAACCCGCTGTGGCACCATGTGCAGTGGATGGAAAGTTGGGTAACTCTCGAACGCATAAACCGATTCGATCGAAAATTTGGCAATCGTAATATTTTGCCCAATTTTAAATCAAGTTAAAAGATGGGCCTTATCGGTCCACTCCTTTCAGTACCTCCCGCAAAAAATTTAAAAACTTTTCGCTAAAATGGTGCACACGATAACTCTCGAAGGCAGTAACCGATTTGGTCCATACTTTGGACATCGTAATATTTCTACGATACATATATCATGTTAGAATATGAACTCCTTTAGATACCTCCCTCACCAAATTTCAGAAAAGTCGTTCACTTTTGGACCTCCTCTCGAATCGCTTTGATTTTTCTTGTAAAAGGTTGCTCTCAAGGCCCCTATTACGATGATACAATTTTTTTCAGTGGCAAGTCCATACTTCTTGAGAAAACTGTAAAACAGCATGTTCAGTGGCTGGTGCGCACGACAATTCCCGAACCGAATACCACTCATTGCATATCGAATTATTTCTGCGAATATTAGATTAAATTCGAAGATGGTGCATATAGGTCCAATCCATCCGTCACCTCTACCACAAAAGTTTGAAAATATTCGCTAAAATGGTAAGCGCAATAACTCATTAATGGAGTAGCCAATTTGGTCCAAATTTAGATCTCGAAATATTTTGTCCAAAATTAGTTCAAAAGTGGGCCCTATCGGTCCATTGCTTAGGGTACCACGCACACAAATGATCAGCAATTTTGTTTAAGGGCGGTTAAGGGTCTGTGCGAGAATCCTTTGGAAATTTTTACCGAAGGTACTCCCGGTAGCCCTGTCTACAGCGACATAAAGTTTTTCGTGGGCAAGTCCATGTTTCTTGATATAATGGTCCTATCGAGAAGAATGACTCCCAAAATAAGACACACATGCCAAATCGACTATGTCGGACCATTACTTTAGATACCTACCCCGCAAAACTATTGAGATTTTGTCCTAATCCATATCTTTGTCATCAAGTTCATACGCCTAAAATTCTGAAGACCCCTTAAATCAGTGCCGAACATCCATTTGTCGCTGGTTACGAAGATTTTCGGCAATTCACACACATTCGACCCGATCGCAAAGAAAAAGCTTGCAAGAGAGAGAGCAAATGTTTTGATTTGTTTTTGTTTCGTAGCTTGTGTGCATACAATCTTACTAACACACTGTCATATATTGCCAATTTTTCGAATACATTCACATTTGTGGCTTCGCTCTTCTTGGTTGGCACTGCCCTAAATGCATACGTTGTTTGGGAAAAGGGTGTTTCAATTGAGACAGGCTGGGGGTATACCTCTGTAGGCAAAGTCGACAGATACTTTTTTACTTGATTTCTACTAGCTTCTATGAATTTAACAAAAGCTGGGACACAATGAAATTATATATACTTAGCAATAAAGCTAGAGTAAAGAAATACAAGGTGGCGCAAAAGTACTCTTCCGAAGTTTTTTGGCTGTAATAAAAAAATGAAAAACTTTGATTTTTCTTGTGGATTACTTTTATTTGGTCTTTTAATTTTTTTTACATCAAGTCGAGAATATGATAACAGATAAATGGCCGCCGCCACAGTTTATTGTCATTTGAGCCCTTTTTATGGCATTTTACATCACTTTGGCCAAAACTTCCGGCGATAGGTCCTAACATTTTTGGCGGATTGTCTTTAAGAGCTGAAAGAGTCTGAGGCTTGTTAACATAAACCCGCGACTTCAAAAAGCCCCACAAAAAGAAGTCTGGAGCGCCTCATCACTCATGATTATTTTTGATGAAAAATCATCTTCCTCTTGGTGGTAATTAAGGATGAATTGATTGTATGTTAGACGCGATTGGCGGTCAGCGTTTAACAGCTGATGCACCGTCTGGACTTTGTGCGGAAACATCTTCAAATATCGTACCAAAATTCGCTGTAAAGACCGTCAACTGATACCCATTTGCGTGGCACGTCGTTTGGTCTATGTCGAAGGCGCTTCCGTGACATCCTCGGCTACAGGAGCAATATTCTCTGCAGAACGGCTACTCCGGGGTCTGCCATGCCTGGCAGCATCTCGTGTTGTGCCAGTCTCTTCGAAGCGAGCGGCTAAACGTCTGCGACGAAATTCACGTTGTGCCAAAGTCACCGACCGATTATTGGTCAAATAGTCACCAATATTCCGCGTTCTGGAGCAGTGTAGCGTAACATTGTTTATCAACGTGTATTTCGCATGTGTTTACTACACAAATGTCAAAACAGAACTGATATTAGGGGCCAATCGCAAAAATTATAGCATTTTCTGATAGGACGATTACTTTTGCGCCACCTTGTATGTATGTATGTCCCCTTGTAGAGCCCGTAAATATTTGATAAGACCCTAATTTCGATTAAATTAATTAAAATGCTTTTGTAAACCGATCTTATTCCAATATTTTTGAAAAAAAAACATTAAAATCGCACACTTTAAATTTAATAATAAAATAATATTAATTTTGTAAAACATTGTGTAAACGTAGCCCCATATGCATATGCTTCGCAACAAAGTCATTTTGATATACAATCCTCGTTTCTGTGTGCCGTCACCTAAACGCACTTACGGTATAATGGACTGACAGTATTCATTTGTTTATTTGCAATTTCGCATGTTCGTCAATTCTCTAGAAAGACATTTGCATAACTTAACGCAAGATTAAATGGAATGAACATATTTTTCTTGTGTTATCTGGACATTTTAAATTATTCAAATGTGTGAACAGCTCCGCATTTTGTTAATTGCATGGAAATGGAAGTAACACAAGTGTGAACCATGTGCGAAATGCTGATGTATTTCTATTAAATTAAAGAGTTCTAACATTTTATTTAATTAAAATCTTGAAAAACAGCTTTAGTATGCCAAACATGTTAAACGCTTCATGATATTATCGATACAGCTAAGTCCTTCGTAGTTTTATTAGCGGACAATTAATATGAATAACATGTTAATTATGATTTAAATATTAAGCAGCTATCAACCTGACAGATATAGATATAGTTTTCTTGAAATTTAAAAGGTTTAGTGTCTATAAACCTGAACCAGAGAAAAAAAGGATACAATATCGTATTTGTTTTAAATTATTTTTCTACTTTGACGTTCAAGAACCTCCTCTACAGAGTTCGTAGCTGTTCAAACTGTTTTTTGAAATGTTGGGTACATTTTTGTAGTTGGTTGTTCTCTCGAATGTTTAACGACT
The DNA here is from genome assembly GCF_047663935.1 of Musca autumnalis. Lineage (NCBI taxonomy): Eukaryota > Metazoa > Arthropoda > Insecta > Diptera > Muscidae > Musca > Musca autumnalis. The sequence continues at coordinate 46,010,046 of NW_027411977.1, read as the reverse complement.
TGATACCTATAGACCAGTCCTCGCTCGGCAATACTGGAGCCCAATTTGTACAACAGGGCGGTATGTCCTATAACTGGGAAGTACGTGTTGTGTTTTACCAGTGAACCTAACAGCCGTACATTTTTCGCCATTTAGCTTGAGTCCCCAACAGGTGAAATACCGATCGAGGACTGCAAGGTAGTCGTTTATTTTGGCTTCGGCATGGCGGACCAGTTGGTCCGTCATAGCCAACAAACCCATCGTCAGCATATGACAGCACAAGACCTTCAGGAGGAGGCTGTGGCATGTCGCTGACGTATATGTTGTATAACGTGGGTCCTAGTAAAGAGCCCTGGGGTACCCCAGCCAAGATGGGTCTACGACTTGAGAGTCGTTCTCCAACTTTGAATTTAAAGGATCTCCCAGTGAGGAAACTCTTTACCAGCCTGCACGTTTGGTGATCGAGACCAAAGCGCACCATCCCGCCAACAACCCGTCATGCCGAACAGTGTCGAAGGTTTTGGAGACGTCAAGACTGAGAGCAATAGTACCTTGCCTATTGTTCAATCCGTCAACAACATAGGACGAAAAAGCAGTAAGGGCATGGACAGTCGATAGGCCTGTCCTGAACCCAAACTGGTTGTCCTTTAGTACACGTTTGTCCTCTACGAGTTTCTTTAATCTTTCCATAATAAAGTGCTCGTAGAGTTTACCAAAAGCCGATAGCAGGGATATCGGTCTGTAGCTACCACATTGCTCTGGTGGTGAAGCCCTTTTGTAGATGGGATCAGCATGGCTTCTTTCCATGCTCTGGGAAAGTACCCAAGGTTTAGGCAGTGGTTAAATAAAGCCGCTAGAAAACCAAAAATTACCTCGCCTGCCTTCTTAAAAGCAGCATCGAGTATTTTATCTAGACCACAGGATTTACGAGCTGGTCTGCGAGCTAAAGCCACGCCGACATTTCTGGGTCTTATAAAGCCACCCTCGTTCCAGCGAGTGGCATCGTCAACTACAGATGCATCTGCAGAGAACTTGCCGGAGAACTCAACCCTTGGGGACCGGTCATCGGTCCCCTCTATAGTCCAATTAACTGAGCTGCGGAAGGAACGAACTCCCCTGGGATCCGATCGATCGGACCACCAGAGAAGCCACTGACCGACCCACCAATGGGCCGAAACACTCCCTGCGCATGGTCTGCTATGGTCTCTGCCTTAAGACCATCATCGGTAATGATGGATCCATCACCGTTAACTAGCTCGTCAATAGGATCTTTCACTGTGAAACCAGCTGTCCTTTTGACTATGCCAAAAGTCTTCCCATCTACACGTATACCCCCAAGATACGTTTTGAGTCTATCCCTTTCGAATATTCGAATGGAGTCCTCAATTTTGTGATCCAGATTTCGGATATCTGCTCTAAGAGCTGGGTATCTATCTGGATCACCAGATCTACGAAGCGTGCGACATAGCATGCGACGCTCGCGGATAACCTGGTACGCTTGCGTATGAAACCTCGAATTCTCATACGGAGATCCCCCAGAACGTGGTCCCTGACTCTTTGTTTCGGCACAGATTGCTCAATAGCATGACCAAAGACTTCTCCTAAATTGTCTGCACAAGTGTCTACACCTTTTTCAGATGTAATTCGAATTATTTTAATTGTAATTCGAGAATTCCATTTGTAATTCGAATTATTCCATTTGTAATTCGAATTATTCCACTTGTAATTCGAATTATTCCATTTGTAATTCGAATAATTCCATTTGAAATTCGAATTATTCCATTTGTAATTCAAATTATTCTATTTGAAATTCGAATTATTCCATTTGTAATTCGAATTATTCTATTTGTAATTCGAATTATCCCATTTGTAATTCGAATGATTTCATTTGTAATTTCAAATAAAATAATTCGAATTACAAATGGAATAATTCGAATTTCAAATGGAATAATTCGAATTACAAATGGAATAATTCGAATTTCAAATGGAATAATTCGAATTACAAAGGGAATAATTCGAATTTCAAATAGAATAATTTGAATTACAAATGGAATAATTCGAATTTCAAATGGAATTATTCGAATTACAAATGGAATAATTCGAATTACAAATGGAATAATTCTAATTATAAGTGGAATAATTCGAATTACAAATGGAATAATTCGAATTACAAATGGAATTCTCGAATTACAACTGAAGACTTCTCCTAAATTGTCTGCACAAGTGTCTACACCTTTTTCAGATGTAATTCGACTTATTTTAATTGTAATTCGAGAATTCTATTTGTAATTCGTAACATTTCTGTTGTAATTCGAGAATTCCATTTGAAATTCGAATTATTCCATTTGTAATTCGAATTATTCCACTTGTAATTCGAATTATTCCATTTGTAATTCGAATTATTCCATTTGTAATTCGAATAATTCCATTTGAAATTCGAATTATTCCACATTACGGTACATACAGATTTTAAAGCAAACTCGTGATACAAAATGATTATATTTTATATACGGCATAATTATTGTGTTTGGTTTTGTTTTCTTTTTTTGGTTTGGTCAGTGGCTGAGGGTATATCTCCGTCAGCACAGCTGAATGATACTTTCTTACTTGTTCTACCTTGATCAAATCAAGCATTTCAAAACAATTAAATGTTTATACAATAGTCACGGTGCTCTTGAACCAAATTTAAATGGGAAGTTTTTGCGGATAACATTGTAATATAAGGAGGCGATGAAGTCAATTCATTGTACTATTTTGAACATCTATATCTCAATAACGATAAAAACTACGATAATCTCAAAAAATTCAGTCTAGTAGATAATTTTCATAGCTACAATATTTTCTTTAGTTCCATTTCGATAGGTCTAGCGGATTCCAAGCAAAATCGTGAAAATCAAAAACCCTTAAAACTGACAACATGAATCTCGATTTATTTAAAAAGCGCTCTCGCGATTTTTTTGTTTTTTCTCATCTATGAACATTGTAGTTTCAGAATCCGCAAAAACATCCCAGGTGTTAGCACCTTCCATTTAAATTTGGTTCAAGAGCACCGTGTAATATCCCTCTCTGTACACAATTGTAGTTTACTTAAAAATTAGCATAAAATCAATACGTTTTTTGTTTATTTTCTCGTGTTGTTATTATTTGTGGTGTGGATTTGCATTATTTTCTCATCCAATAGAAATGAGAAATTCCAACGAAGCCGGTTATGTGTAAAATCAAAAATAATAACATCCGAGTAAAATCCAAATCATTATGTGCTAATATTTGTACACAAATTTTGTCTATGCAGTATGTACGTAACAATTTGCTTATTTGAGATAAATATTTAACGATTTTGTACATATCACACTGCGTATGAATCTTAAAATATTATTTGAAATTGCAAATTTGTAATTTTTTTATTTAGCATATTCCATCAGGAACATAAGCCATTTACATAGAATCTCCATCTCTGTCTATCTGATTCGATATATCTTAATTCATTAACAATTTTTCCGGTTTCTGTAAAAAAAAATTGTACGCCTCCACGTTTTCCTCGGCCTTCCGCGGACTCTGTATCCTTGGCGATTCCATCCGAGAGTTGTGTGTGATATTTCGTTGTATGGTCTTTGTCATACTTTTCAAAAATTAGATGTTTATTTTCAAATTCGTATAGAATACTTAACTAAAAGTCATGAATAGGAACCTTTGTATATTTTTGCAGATTATGTACTGGTGTGAAACAATTGAAGTAATTGAGAACTTAAATAATAAATATACAATTCAATGTGAACTGTGAGTGTCACTTTTTATAAAATTAAGATTTGCGGCTATTCCATAACCCAATATTACACACAAATCACCCATATCTCACTTGATTTGATCGAGAACAAATCAATTCGTTTTAATCACCAAACAAAAAGTGAATTAGATGAAAATAAATGAGTAACAAACATAATCATAAAGTACTCAATTCTGTGATTAGGTTTGATAAGATTTCTTCACATAATTCGATTGTTCATTAATTTGCACTTTGTTTTGAACAAGTGAGAACTTGGAGGATATGTCTTTAGAGAGGAAATATGAAACAATAGCAATTAATGTTAATTTTAATCAGTTATTATTACTTTATTTTAACCATTCTCATATTAAATTATTGTATTTTTATTTCTTACAGAGTATCAATTAGTGGTCTAATACGCGGAGAGAGGAAAGGTAAGAATGCCGTTTTTAGTCAACCTGTTCAAGAAATCTTTAAGAAAAGCAAAATGGGCTTACGACATAATCCATCGCTAGTACCACATGTTGAAGGAATATATGGGCAATATTTTTGAAAATTTTACATGGCTGTGGTTGTATATTATACAAATTAAATGCTTTTGGATAAAATGAAATGTTTTTGGACTTGGCAAAAAATATTGCCCTTAAAAGATTATTTGCGTGGAATCTGTGGATATACTTAAGTTAAAAAATGGGTAAAAATGGGTTGAAGCCACGTGTCTTTTTTGTTTTCTCTCGATTTGTGATTAAACCACACTTTTCACGATGTTCCTGTCAAAGTAAAAGTAAAAGCAAACTAAATAAGGATCATCTCACCAATGTATAACTTTTAAAAATTTGATTTGCGTCTACCCTTAAATGATGCTGACATTTTGAAGCCAGATTTTAAGTGGATTTTGGAATTTTCTTCTAACTTCATTCCACAAACAGGTTTTTCAAAAAATCGTATATAGGATTGTAGAACTCACGATTCTGAGTATTATGATGTATGTGTCGTGAATGTAGTCTGTCACAACTTTACAGAAATCTGCATCCAAAAGTGGAAATTTTGTGCGAACATTTTTCTAAAAATAATATTTTTTATACCCTCAGCATTTATGCTAACGAAGGTATATACACTTTCATACGGGCAAAATGTGCCTCATCGAAATAATGGTTTTAGACCCCAAGTATGTTTGGACGAAATGTGTTTCAGACAATTTGGAGTCGATTAAGCAATGACCGTCCGTCCGTCTGTCTGGCTGGAGCGCACGATAACTCTCGAACGGATCAACCGATTCGGTCCAAAATTTGGCTTTCGTAGTATTTTGTCCAAACTTAGTTTAAGTTCGAAGATGGGCTATATCGGTCCACTCCTTCCGGTACCTCCCCCACAAAAGTTAGAAAATGTTCGGAAAATTTGTGCGCACGATAACTCTTGAAGGGAGTAACCGATTTGGTCCATACTTTGCCCATCGTAAAATGTGTACTAGACTTAGATAATGTTTCAATATAGACTAAATCGGCCTACTCCTTCGGGTACCTCCCACACAAATTTTCGGAAAAGTTCAGTTTAGGGCCATCTCTCGAATCACTGTGAGTTTTGTTTTAGCAACTTGTATTCACTGCCCTCCATACGACGGAACAAGTTTCATTAAGGGCAAGTCCATACTTCCTGAGAAAATAGCATGGAAGTTGCAAAAACCCCTATGACACCGTGCGAGGTGGTTGGAGCGCAAGATAACTCTAGAACGGATCTGCCGATTCGGTCCAAAATTTGGCCTTAGTAATATTTTGTCCAAACATAGTCCAAGTTTGAAGATAAGCCATATCGGTCCACTCCTTCAGGTACCTTCCCCACAAAAGTTCAAAAATGTTCGGAAAAATTGTTCGTACGGTAACTCTTGAAGGGAGTGGCCGAATTGGTCTATACTTTACAAATCCTAATATATAGATATAGATCAGGTTCAAATATGGACTATATTTGTCCACTCCATCTGGTACCTCCCACACAAAATTTTGGATAAGTTCACTTTAAGACCTGCTATCGAATCACTTTGATATTTGTTGCAGCAACTTGCATTCGCTGCCTCAATTACGATGGTAAACGTTTCTTCAGGGGCAAGTCCCGAAGGTTGTAAAAACCCCCTATGGCACCATATGTAGTGGCTGAAGATCCACTTCCATAATGATCAATGTAGATCCATTCCTTTTAGTATCTCCTCCGCAAAACTTTTGATCTCTAATCCTAATGAACATTTTTATCGGTTCAAATTCCCAAAATGTTTAAAAAGCCCTAAATACATAAGTTTTTTGGGAAAAATTTTTTTCAATATATACAGGCTGAGGGTATATCTCTGTCGGCACTAGTTGGAACTAATTTTTACAATTGTCACTGGATTTCCTCGTACTTGGTTTTTGAAAGTATATCGCATATTATGGCGTTTTCTGCGGGTCGTTTCCACCGCAATGAAAAAAATTTAAAAGCTTCACTGATAGATCTTGGTCCACACTAGCGTGATTTTCATTAAAAAAATTCACGAAATTATGCGTTTCTAGATCGAGTTCCATAGTAGAGTACTATCATATGAGTACTTTTGTAATGAAATTTACGCTATTGTGGACCGGGACTAGGGGAGATATATTCATTTTATCCCAACAATTGTGTGTGAGGCAACATCCACGGTTCTTCCTTGACCGCGTTGAAATAGATACATAGATATCAATGTAGATTTTCTTTGTGGACACTGAAATCGGGTGCGGACAAAAAGTGTATGCATTCCGCGTAAATTAGTGGTGTTTTATAGACTTTTGGATACTAAGATGCAGTCGACGTTACATCTTAGCCTCCATATGAAACTTTGAAAAATATATACAAATTCAAGGGTATAGTTTTGTTGCATACGAAAATCACATGCGGAAAAAGTGATTTTGATATTTACGCGATTTACACATATTTTAAAAATGCATGTAAATTAAAACGGTTTATATGAATGATTTATCTCAACAACCCGATAATTTTCTTCAATGGGAAACTTTCTCTGTGAATGTAGATAAAGAAAAATCCGATTGTAGATGCGAACTATATCGTACAACCACTTTGTTTTTCGAAAACAAACACACTGTAGGTGTTTGGTTTGTTAGTTGTTGGGACGGTGCTAGTTTATCGTTAAGGGTTTAGCTGTATTTCAGTCAGGTTGTTGATACAGCGCAACACAATAGCATGTTTGTTGATACATTGTCAATGTGATGGTAAGGCGATGAGACCATTCAGAAGAAAAAGAGAACAACGTTGAGAGAATTTACCAAACAAAAGAGGAAATATAAGAGCAAATAATGGTAATGTAGGAAAAAATAGGAAAGTGACTTTGCATCCCACACATATTTTTGAAAAAAAAAAAAAAAAAAATTATGTATATTTTATTTATCCTGAACGGTACGAAAAAAACTACATCATGAACGGAAATGTGTAAAAATTCATAAAACCTTTTTTTCTGTGTATGAAAGAAGTGACAATATTTCCTATATATGAAAATCGGATATTATTTGGCATAACCAAACCAACGCAATCGTTTAAAGTAGAACCGTTCGATTATTTCGATGTCGGCGTACGGGTCGCTATTAATTCCACGCAGATATTTACCGTCAACGACATAGACACATGGGCTGCACTGAAATATGAGAGAAGTCTTTCATGTTCATTTGTAGGTGTTCAAGGAGTGGCTTTTTAATTGTCTAAAAGTGAAGATTAAATATATATGTATTTATGTATACATTTAAAAAGATTTTACAAAATAGTCTGGCTTAATCCCATTGTTGTTGTTTTAATATTTAAAACAACTAACTTATTAGTGGAGAAGGTTTGACATTGTTCGCCAAGGGGTAGGGCAGGGAAGACTAGTTTCGATCCTCGGTGGAAATTCTCCATCGAAGTTATTTTTCAATAACATCTTCAACAAAAAACTTTTTATACCCAAACATCAATCGTCAGCTCGAAGTATAAAGGTGAACCAAGAAAAAACTTCAATGAGAAGTTTTTCTTTGACAACCTCACACAACCCCGACGAAAGTGTTTGCAAAACAAAGCAAACCTTCTTCCCAGAGATGCCAAGTTAGTGGTTTTCCCGCTACTTGTGGTGATTTTTGACGTACAAAAACTGACTTTTTTTATTTTAATTCGCTACAGTAGCGATTTTGGCTGTTTAAGGTAGCGATTGTAGCGATTTTTACGCAAAATTGTTTACTGTCATCCAAAAAGTATATTGGGCAGCGAGTGAAATATTCATACATTTAGAGGCCAGATAGTGTTCAAAAATACAGAAAAACGTGGGAATTGAAATATTTTATTAAAGAAATGGATAAAAAAGTGTATGTGCGATTTGTTTAAATTTCGCCTTTCTGTGTAACAGTTGATAATTTCTGCCGTTTTGTTACATTTTCGTGGTGCTTTTTGGTCTTAGTCAGTGGAGATTTGTCGTTGATTTTCAACGAAGACAACACAACAAATTGTTGTTGGTAGCTTTTTTAGCCATAACCAACCATACACAAACTGTGCCAGTGTTTCTCAAATAGAACATTGGTTGCGTTTTTTATTGGGATAGCAGTTACAATTTTAATTTTTCAAAATAGTCTGGCTTAATCCAATTGTTGTTGTTTTAATATTAAAAACAACTAATTTATTAGTGTAGAAGGTTTGGCATTGTTCGCCAAGGGATAAGGCAGGGAAGACTAGGTTCGATCCTCGCCACAGGATCTCCACTTCTCCACTAATAAATTAGTTGTTTTAAATATTAAAAGAACAACAATGGAATTAGGTCAGACTATTTTGAAAAAACAAAATTGTAACAGCAATCCCAATAAAAAACGCCACCAATATTACATATAAAAAGTATAACCTGTTTGATCATTTTGAATTCCTCTCATTTCATGTTTTATCCAAATTCCTCCTAACTTTGAAAAAATTCCCCCATCAATACAAAAAATATATTAAAAACAAAAACACACCTCATTTATGTTCGTGATAGAATTTCTACGCTTTGCATGCTATACCGGTACCACACATTTACTATCAAAATTAGACGTCACACCTTCACTCATACGCCAGACATGACGTCGGTTTATTCTAAACGTCTATCGGACTGACAGAAATAAAGATTCGTACATGTACATCCGATACACAAACATATACTACACAACTAATTTCATTATGAATTTATTATATAGCAATTGTTTTTAATTTTGAACCAAAGAAAAACAAAAACACATACAATTACAATTTTGTTGAAATAGCAAATTGCTTGCAATACAAAAATAAACCAATGAAATGCTTTACTCTTGCTAAAATATTGAACATTTTATTATAGAATACTTATATTATTAATTATAATTAGAAATGTAAGCTATAATTTTTATAATATGTTTCTGTAATTAGATATGGTAACCAGTATTGTTATCTTACAATTTATGAGAATTATATTTAGGCATCTAAACTATTGGGAAGATAAATCTTTAAATGTCTGCAGCTACAATGTTATTGTGAACATATAACGTTAACTCCTAATAAATATAATTGTGTATAAATAAAATGTTTGCTGGGCTATCGATACCATGTCGTTATCAACACTTTAGTATCAAGTGTTATTCGTATATTAAGCCACTAGTTGCTTGTAATGCTTGTTGTCGTGTAATTTAATTAATTTTTTCCTATCATTGAATAAAATTGAAAATTATCGTGAAGATGTAAATAAATAATGGGAATTGTTGTGATATTAATATGAACTGTTTAATATTAATGTTAAGGATGGGTTTTCTAAATAATTAAATTATGCATTAATTTTGGTTTTATTTTTAAAATGGAAACAATCACTTTGATTGTTTTAAATTACTATTCCCAAATGAAATTCCTTTAACAAAACTCATAACATTGACCCAAAATTAATTGTTGCAGTAATCTATATATGGGGAATTCCAAGTGAAATCGGACAGTTCGGAGAAAAGTAATTTTTGATTTCAATTGTTTTTGGTTCAATTTATGCTCCTAGCCAACAGAACATTTTAGTATATTTTACAATTTTTTTTTGACCAACGGTACAGAGATATCGCCTATTGAAATTATCACATTTTTAAAGAACTATGTCCAAATAAATACTCATAACTTCTTTAATATTGGTCCAAATGGGACCATCTTTTTTTTTTGAATTGTTTGTTTTTTCATCAGCTATCGAAAGAAATACTTAAAAGAGAAATGCACAGTGGGCTTCAATGCAATTTTCGGGATTTAATATTTAAAATCAATTTTTAAATATGATTGTACCCTTCGATTTTTTCAAAAAAATTATATGTTAAACTACGTTCAATTACAAAAATTTTAAGTTCTAAATCGTAATGGGATTCGAATAAATACTATTTTTTTCGAATTTTTTAAAATTTGTCAATACGATTTTTCCTTTATACCTTTGTCCAAAATTTATAATTTTATTAAAAAATTAAAAGTTTCATTTATAAATATTTATTTTGATTTGATATTTATGAATTTATCTCATTTTTCGATTTTGAAAATGCATCAGCGAAAATTCCATTAAAGCCCACTGTGCATGCTTTTTCTATTTCTTATGTTAAATATATAATATATAATGATAAATATGTACTCTTAGCTTCAAAAATACAGGAAATACAAATTTTGGACAAAGGTATAAAGGAAAAATTGTATTGACAAATTTTAAAAAATTGGAAAAAAATAGTATTTATTCGAATCCCATTACGATTTAGAACTTAAAATTTTTGTGATTGAACGTAGTTTAACATATAATTTTTTTGAAAAAATCGAAGGGTACAATCATATTTAAAAATTGATTTTAAATATTAAATCCCGAAAATTGCATTGAAGCCCACTGTGCATTTCTCTTTTAAGTATTTCTTTTGATAGCTGATGAAAAAACAAACAATTCAAAAAAAAGATGGTCCCATTTGGACCAATATTAAAGAAGTTATGAGTATTTATTTGGACATAGTTCTTTAAAAATGTGATAATTTCAATAGGAGATATTTCTGTACCGTTGGTCAAAAAAAATTTTTAAAATATACTAAAATGTTCTGTTGGCTAGGAGCATAAATTGAACCAAAAACAATTGAAATCAAAAATTACTTTTCTCCGAACTGTCCGATTTCACTTGGAATTCCCCATATATAAAAAAGGATGATGTTAGTTACTACGCTTATAACTCAAGAATGGCTGAACAGATTTTGACAATTCGCACCAATTCGGAATGGCCTCATGGCAGAAAAGGATAAAACCTAAAAAAAATCGTGAAAATATGCGAACAATTTGCAAAAATATTTTTTCAAGAAAGTCAATTTTTCCACAAATTTCTATCGAGCTTCGCGTTTGGAGTATACCTTGACACGTATTTGGACAGTTTTTGGCGAAAATTGTATATGCACTAACTGTGAGGGTCCATTGTACGCCTCTGTTTTGTCAATTTTTAAAAGTTGTATATCATTTTTTATTCACAATCAAATCGATTTTCATTTATTTTCAAGCGTCTTTTTAGGAAATTAACAGCGAAAAATGGTTAACAGGAAAGGTGTTAGTTTAGAGTTTGTAAGGATTAGTGGTGGTTTCGGTCAGATTCCGATTGAAAAGATGAAGATATCGCCGAAAGTGGTTTCCACAGTTTTGAGGAAAATCGAGAGCTCGGAGGTAATTTCATTGGAAGTGAGGTTGTGGCATATATGTATACTAGGCCGGGGCGATTTGAAAACCTTAATGAGCCCTTCGCGTTTCTGATTCCTGGGATTGAACTAAGCAAAAAAGTCCACTGGACCATATAACTTTTGTAGCACAGTGTCATTTATCGACATTTTTCGAAAAGTTTGCCCCTTCTCAAGGCCAAAACTGCCTGAAGGAGCATTCGCGATGTATTAGAGAGTTCTTAATTACTGTCTTGGATACAATTTTTGTATTTGTGTTGGATCGAAAATCTCAATGGTTTGGCTGTTATATGGTAAATTTCAAATTTCCTTTACAATTCCATCGAAAAAAAATTAAAAATTTTTTTTGCAAGCACATTCACGATTTTTGGTCCGTGGGTTAAGAAAAAAATTGTGGTTCCAAATCTGTTCGCGTTCACAAAATTGGATGCTGCGCCCAAAAGTTATGGGCGGTTTTATTCCCTTATAAAGAAAAAATATTTAAAAATTCCCTTTGTGTTGTAATACCAAAATGTATATATAAATCGGTAACAACATTTAATATCTATCCGTAGACGCCTAAATATTTGCTAAATTTATTTTCATTTTCGCGGAAAATCAAAAAATAATGATGGAATCTTGGAGTAAATTTTATTTATTCTAACTCAGAGTCCATAAAAATCTCTAAAAAATAAATTAAAAATACGTGCAGAATCTAGACAATGTCCAGAAAAATGTGAGACCAAAATTTTATAGATTAGGATTTTAAATTGCATATTGCGGCTACAACATAATACAAGAGTTTATTGTTGGAACATTATTTCAAAAATAAATTTTTTGGTTTAATACGAAAAATTTGAGAACATTTTTTGGGAGTTATTCTACTATTTCGCTAAATTTCCAAACAAAACCTGAATTATTTTGCTAAAACCTCTTCAAGGAAAATAGTTTATCATCGTGAAAGTATATTTGCTTAGTGTGCTAAGTAATAGAATTAGGAAATAAAGAGTGATATTGATATTACAATCAAAGAAAAAACATAAAAGTTAAAACCCGTATAACGCGCGAAATAGTTAAAATCAATTGAGGCGCATGTGCTTTTCGCATAGAGCGAGTGCATCTTTGTCAATATGCTTGCATTTTTCCATGTTTCATTCAGCGACCAAAGTGTGCCATCAGTTGCATCTTACTACACCAAAATGCTTCATGTGGGTAAAAATAACGCGATGTTCATATGATTATAAGGCGCATCCGATTTCAGTGACCCCCTGTTAAAAATACGTCAATAAGAAAATTTTTATACAGATTCGTCAAGAACCGCGGATGTGCTACCTGATTCTATTTTTGGTTAAATACGAATACTACTCCCGAATCTCTGTAATTTATGACACACCTTTTTGACAAATATTATAATCACGTATAAAGGATTCAATTTATGTAAACAATTTTAAGGGAAATCGCGGTTAAGTATGCGGATTAGTCAAAATAAAATTTTGCTTATTTTCCTATTTTCAGGGTACCTATATCAGCGGTTTTAGTGGATGGATTCGATCGCGGTAGGGCTCATTAAATCCGGCGCGGAAAAAAACTAAAATCACGCGGGGTTCAAGGGTACCTGAGTCACAGTTGTAAATTTTGTAGAAAAAAAATAGGTTTTTAAAGAAAATTTACGCACCAAAAATTCGAATTTGGACTCCTATTACTAGGGAGCTGTACGGAGCACACTCATGAGATATACATCAAACGACGTGGAATCACGAGTTCTACAATCCAATAAATAGTTGAGGTCATTATCTGGTTGCGCCCTTCAATTATAAGAAAAATTCAAAAAACCCGGATTTCAAAACTTCAAAATGTCAGCATCGATTTAAGGGGGATGCACTGTATATATCGAGAAGTCATACATTAGAACCATGTTCCCCAAGGGGTATTCTTCAATTCTTTTTTTGAGCTCAGGTTTGAATTTTCCCTGGTTTGACTAGAAATCAAGAAAAAACACAAAAAACTTGCTAACTTCAACACATTTTTACCCATTTTTTTATATTACCAACAACACAGCTTCCACGTAATTTATTTATTATGGTCTATATTACGATACCACGGCTAAAACACTTCAATTAATATAAATATATTCATATTATATAAAATATATTGACAGTTCGCGACTTATTAAATGGTGAACCTCAACTTCAACGATTGTAAAACATTTTTGAATATTACCATATGCCAAAATATCCAAAAAACGTCAATAAAAAACTTAAAGTCAAAATCGGGAGGCTCGATTTTCACGTTAGATATATGGTCCAGTGGACTTTTTTGCTCAGTTCAATCCCAGGAATTAGAAACGCGAAGGGCTCATTAAGGTTTTTTTCCTTCCACACAAATCGCCCCACCCTAATGTATACTTTTCATCTGTAAGTAAAAACATCTTCGAAAGATCAACTTCCGATTTATGTGGAATAAAATTTAAGCTGCACCAGATATATATTGATACTGTATAGATCCTGTCATGATACTAAAAAATGATGTCCCACTGGAAAGGAGTATTAATTCAATCAGATTAGTTCCCGCAGTGCTGGAAGGCAATTACAAATGCCCAAATATATACATATGGACACTGGTACTGTTGGTACACTGTATGTTTGTACATCGAAAAATGATGATATTCAAAATTGGAAAGAAAAAAAAAGAAATCGGAGGTAATGGAGATTTTTTGGTCGAATTATCTGACAAATATTCTTTATCGGGCGACATAAGTAGGTAAATACTTATTACACGTTAATTATATTTTGATATTAATTAATAATATTAATAATTAATTAATAATTAATATTTTCGGCGAAATTAAATATAGGGTGACCAAGTAATCGACAACAGTCACGTGTTAGTGTGACAAGACTTCAAGCATCCGAAACACACAAAGAACGGCAACTAATAGAATAGCTCTGTTACCAAGGATAAATGTACCAAGTACTGGATTGTAATTCCGAACTTGCAATGCACGTTAAACAAAAGTCAGAAAAAAAGCAGACGAAGGTGGGTACCTGATAACGATCGGATCCCTCTGCTCTAAATAGGTTAATTGATTAAAACTCAAATTTAAATAAGCCCTTTATTCAGCATTAAATTCAAATTCCTACGATCGCATTCTTTCCTTCGTATTAAATTTCTTGAGTGAACTATCGTGTTCCGTGGTGAAAACAAGAATTGCAGAAAAGCATCTTCATAATCGAATACGAATAGGGGCAATAATAGTATTATAGGTTTGAACCAAAGCCATCAGGTTCTGTACCTAACAAACTGCGAGACGAAGTTCGCCGGGTCCCCTAGTAATATATATTTCTACATTGTGTTCTCAGAATATGATTGCTCTTACAATAACTCTCGTTAATAAAATTATATAGAAAATCCAAATTAATAAATAAATAATAATAATATATCCTGCGAGTATGCATGTAGAATATTTGAACGCAGAGAAGAGATATTTTTGGTACAATCATAATAAAAAATTGGATATTGTGAAAATCTGAAAATATATATTGTTGCTTAATCAATGTGTTTTGTGTCAGGCAACATAACGACACAAGGTTTATTGTTGGAGCAAAAATGTATACGTTTACATTTTTAAAATATACTATTTTGTTCTCAGAACATGATTACTCTGCGGGTGGGACAAGAAAGGGTCACAGCAACATCTGAAGATGAGACACTGTATTATAAGTGATATGAGTTTGATATTTAAAGCAATTGGTGATATTAGGTGTTAAGAAAGGAAAGAGTTTCAGTCATGCCGACTTGGTTTGGCAGAATCTTGCCAGAAATTTTGGTAGTGTGTTCTCTAAGGCGTCTCAAAGAAAATTAAAACATTTTTATACCCTCCACCATAGTATGGAGGGTATACTAAGTTTGTTTTTCTGTTTGTAACACATCATTTGCGACCATATAAAGTATATATATTTTTGATCAGGATAAAATTCTATGACGATCTTGACCGCCTGTCCGTCTGTTGTAATCACTCTAGCGTTCGCAATAATTGAGTAGAGTGCTATGTATTTGCACCCGAGCGTCTTCTTTCAGTAGGCATTTCAAGATCGAAGATGGGCTATATCGGCCCACATTTTGGTATAACCCCCATTGAACGGTACCTCCCGATTTTCGTTATTTTGTGGATTTTAACTTCATTTTTTATCGACCTACCTGTAATTTCACGTTTGGGGTTCCCAGTGGTCACAAAATATCTCCACCAAAAACTGTCAACATAGGTCCATGTTTTGGTATACCTCCAACATAACGGTACCTCCCCGTTATCGGTATCCTGAGGATTTTAACTAAAGATTTTTACAGAACTGCTTGCAATCTGACAGTTGAGGTTGCTAGTAATCACAAAACATCTCCACCAAAAACTATCAACATAGGTCTATGTTTTGGTATAGCCCCCATATAACAGTACCTCACCATTTTCGGTATTTTGTAATTTGACAGTTGAGGTTCCCAGTGGTCGCACAACATCTCCACCAAAAACTGTCAACATGGGTCCATGTTTTTGGATAGCCCCCTTATATAAATTGTCAACATAGGTCCATGTTTTTGTATATCCTCCATTTAACGGTGTCTCCCATTTTCGGTATTTTTCACCGAACTATCTGTAATTCGAAAAACTGTCTACCTACCGATTTTCGTTTTTTTTTTTTTTATTTTAGTTAGAATTTTTGACCCAAGTATCTGCAATTCGACATTTGAGGTTTCTAGTAGTCACAAAATTCCTCCACCAAAAACATAGGTCCACATTTTAATCGATCGCAATAAAATCTCATATATAAGGTTTTTGAATCAATTGGAAAAAAATTATGCAGTAGGCTTGTCAAAAGAATTCATTTTTTTTTACCGCCCTAGTCTTCACCCATTATTGACAATCTTAGGTTCGTGAGCATTAGACAGCGACATAATAAGTCCTCCATTATCTCTG
Organism: Musca autumnalis; assembly: GCF_047663935.1. Taxonomy (NCBI): domain Eukaryota; kingdom Metazoa; phylum Arthropoda; class Insecta; order Diptera; family Muscidae; genus Musca; species Musca autumnalis. Next base: position 45,993,671 of record NW_027411977.1, on the reverse strand, counting down.
TGTCTTCCTTATTTTCCCATAATCTGTAATAGTCAGAAATATCACATCTTTCCCATTTCCAGGACATTGATCTTATTCTGCACTGACCCGTGATTATTCCCACCGTTAGTTTCAGGTCAGATTTTTCCATGGAAAGAAGAGATGTAGTTCTTCTTTGTTCGAGAGGACTGGCCAGATTGCCTTGGTTACGTTACAGCTAGATTGATTGTGCCAGATCGGGCTAGCCTTATCCCGATATCATTGTTCAAACTGCCGCATATAATGGCACAATGATGGCTTGATTGAACTATCAACATCCATATCAGATAACTCTGATCCGCAAGCACCAGTAAGGACCGCTTGACTATCCACGTAAATATCAGTCACGATCGTAGTAGAATTGCAGTGTGACTTTATTCGGACCTGCGTATCTTTGTTGCCAGTTCCTGCACTACAAGATTCAGTGAATGAGCATCAAATAGTACATTAAGGGTCGCATATGGAGTGCTTTTCATGACACCGGTGATTAATGTTGCTGTCATTCCTTGGTAGTGGTTTAACTTATTAAGATACTATGTTTTGTTCATCGTGGAAATCCAATGGATGACCTGTGGTCTCAGTCCCCTGCTCTTAACAATGGAATTCTTAAATAAATATAGGGCTATTAGACCTCTCTTTTTCGTTCTTCGACATTCCTGTTCAACTTTAATTGGTGGTCTAGGGCAATGCTTGGCTTCTAAAGAGAGTTCCAGGATGAGTCCATCAAGCATTGGTCTGGATAGTTTGACTACTGTTCCTAGCATGATTTCTGATAGTGATTGTGTGATTCGGGGGGAAGAATCATTATTCGCAGCTTATCAAAATCCTTACGTATTTCGTTTATCACTAGAAGCCAAAGTAAATGCGATAGAACGCCATCATGTAGTGTGCCCCGGTTGACATACTTCCGAATAGATTTTGCGCTGATCATCCTACTGCTAAGCATTCCGTCAATCCAAATGATCAGTATAGAGAAATACCTGAGATGAATTCACTTTCTATGTCAAATCCATGATTCTTTTACTGCAGTCTCCGCCTATTTGCTTCAATGTTGACATGTTGAGCAGGACTTATAACAGTACTTGGAAGCCTGGTCCTGATTCCAAGTTACAACAGCCTTTTTAATATAATTTTTAATTCTTCTTTTTCTTTTTAATTCTTCTTCATTGACTTAGCATCCATCGACTTTGAGATTTGTCATCTCTGGGTGGTAGGTTTTGGCCTTTGTGGGGTATGGGAGTCGATGTTTATATTTACCTCGATTTTTCCTTTCGGTCATTGAGATGGGAGAATGTTTTTAATTTAAAGATGTCTCTTAGGCAATTGAGTTTGAGTTCATTCGACCTTCATCACCACCTTGAGATTATTCCTTATTATTTAGCATTCTCTCATCGTGATGGAAGAGAGTTCTCTTCCGACAGTGGATGCGCCCAACGACAAAAATCAAAAAATAATGTCGTCATTTTAAGATTTTAAAGATGCAGATCGCTTAAAAACATACCAAATTTTTCGAAACTCAAATTTTTTAAAATTTGTGAGGGTCTCAAGGAGGAACTTTTACGCATAATTCTGCAGAAAAAGGTGATTAAATATTATAAAGTAAAAATGGATGGTAACACTTATGGAGGCTGTGGTCAAAAGTGGACCGACATCACATTTCTGAACTCTGAGTTCATTATTAAACCCATTAGTTTTGAATGTTTGCTTAACATCTGCCTAAATAAATCGAGATATAAATCATATAGGGAGTATACCAAATCATGGACCAATATTGACAATTTTTCGCGGGGAATTTTATTATGCAATAAGAACTACTAAGACCGGATTACAGCAATTTCGGTTGAACAATGTGTTGGAAACAGAAAAAAATACTTTAATTCATGATGATTCGTTACATGGAAACCGCACGAAGTATTTTTGTCACACCTTCCCATGTTAGTGCCACAACTGTCCTACGGTACGCCCTCTTTTCTTTGGACAAACGACTAATAGAGCTAGTTGAGGTGGTGGGAACGCACAGTGGATGCGCCCAACGACAAAAATCAAAAAAATCATGTCGTCATTTTAAAAACTTAAAGATGCAAATCGCTTCAAAAAATTCCAAATTGTTCGAAACTCAATTTATTTTTTTTCATGACTAATTTTGAAGAAAATAATGTATTTAAAAATGAGAAAAAATAGTTATATACTAAGCGAAATTATGAAACAAAGGACTATTTTTAACGCCTTAACTTAAGATGAATCACTTAGTAAATTGCCTTAGCTTAATTTTTCTAGTTATGAAAATTCCTCTAAATTGCAAGGGTTGCCAAATATTTTGGTTATAATATTGGTAAAAATTAAATTATTTAACATAGATGTAAGGATATCCTTAAAGTTTTAGTCACTTTCCACAAATTCGCACGAATGGCCACTAGTACCAAATTAAAGCCTAGCGCCTGTAGATTTCCAAACTGTATAGACTTTTTGCGGAAATTTGCGGTTTTGGCAGTTATGACCAAAAGTTTAACTCCCGTTTTTAGATGCTGAATTCATATTTTTTTGAATTTTTAAAATTATTTTTATTATCTTTTCTTACATTTATGTTCAATATAATGTTTTTGTGCTATTTGTGATTTCTTTTATTATGGTAACTTGGAGCCGCATTGAAAACTCGCGATTAAAAAATAAAAGGTTTTGTGGGAATACACTTTAATAAACATTTTTTTTTTGTTTGGGACACCCTAATGTTGCTACACGTCAAAACGTAGAAGTTTTTCCCGCACTGAGAACCAAAAATACGTTATTACAGGTAATTCTGCAGAAAAAGGGTGATTAAAACTTATAAAGTACAGAAAAATATATGGTAACCCTATGGAGGCTGTGGCCAAAAGCGGAAAAATGTCACATTTATTTATATAATCCTGTTCTAAACTCTGAGTTCATTATTAAAGCCTAATCCGTTTAGAATTTGTTAAATATCTGTAAAATACAATAAATAGAGCTAAAATTCATATATGGGGGTATAGCAAATCATGAACCAATATTGACAGTTTCTAGCGGGTAGGTTTACTATGCAATAACAACTCCTAGTTCCGGATTACTGCGAATTTTCGCTGAAGCATTTTCAAAATCGAAAAATGACGCAGTTTTTAATATGTTTGAGATATATTCATAAATATAAAATCAAAACAAATATTTATAAATGAAACTTTTAATTTTTTTAATAAAATAATAAATTTTGGACAAAGGTATAAAGGAAAAATTGTATTGACAAATATTAAAAAATTCAGAAAAAATAGTAATCGTCCGAATCCCATTACCTCATAGGGCTTAAAATTTTTGTAATTGAACGTAGTTTAACATAATTTTTTTTTTTTTTTGAAAAAATCGAAGGTTGCAATCATGTTTAAAAATTGAATTTAAATATTAAATCCCGAAAATTGCATTGAAGCCCACTGTGCATTTTTCTTTTAAATATTTCTTTCAATAGCTGATAAAAAAAACAAACAAATCAAAAAAAGATGGTCCCATTTGGACCAATATTAAAGAAGTTATGAGTATTTATTTGAACTTAGTTCTTTAAAAATGCGATAATTTCAATAGGCGATATCTCTGTACCGTTGGTCTTTAACACAAAATTTGTTTGAAAAAAAAATCGAAGGGTGCAATCATGTTTAAAAATTGATTTTAAATATTAAATCCCGAAAATTGCAATGAAGCCCACTGTGAATTTTTCTTTTAAATATTTCTTTCGATAGCTGATAAAAAACAAACAAATCAAAAAAAGATGGTCCCGTTTGGACCAATATTAAAGAAGTTATGAGTATTTCTTTGCATGTAGTTTATACAGAATTTGACTTTTTCAAGGCGCGAAATCTCTGAAACCGTTAGTCCAAAAAATATTTGAAAATATACTAAAATGTTTTGTTAATCAGCAGCATCGCCACAACAAAAAATAAAGGAAATCAAAAACCTCATCTTGAAAAAGTGTTCGATTTCACTCAGAAATCCCCATATACACTTTCATACGGGCAAAATGTGCCTTATCGAAATAATGGTTTTAGACCCCAAGTATGTTTGGACGAAATGTGTTTCAGGAGTTGATTTAGCCATGTCCGTCTGTCTGGAGCGCCCGATAACTCTCGAACGGATCAAACGAGTCCGTCCAAAATTTGGCTTTCATAATATTTTGTCCAAACTTAGTTTAAGTTCGAAGATGGGTAATATCGGTCCACTCCTTCCGGCACCTCCCCCATAAATGTTCGGAAATTTGTGCGCACGATATCTCTTGAAGGAAGTAACCGACATGGTCCATACATTGCACATTGTGACGTTACTACTAGACTACCAGACTAAGGTTCCAATATGGACTCAATCGGTCCACTCCTTCGGGTACTTCCCACACAAAATTTCAGAAAAGTGTAGTTTAGGACCTGCTCTCGAATCGATTTGATTTTTGCTGTGGCAACTCGTATTTACTGCCGCCCATACGACGGTACAAGTTTCATCAGGGGCAAGTCCATACTTCCTGAGAAAATAGCCTGAAAGATGCAAAAAAAACCACATATCACCGTGTGTAGTGGTTGGAGCGCAAGATTACTCTCGAACGGATCTTCCGATTCGGTCCAAAAGTTGGCCTTTGTAACATTTTGTGCAAAATTAATTTAAATTCGTTGATAAGCTATATCGGTCCACTCCTTCAGGTACCTCCCCCACAAAAGTTCAAAAATTTTCGAAAAATTTTGTGCACGATAACTCTTGATGGGAGTAACCGATTTGGTCCATACTTTACACATCGTAATATATCTACCAGATATAGATCAGGTTCGAATATGGACTATATTTGTACACTCCTTCGGGTACCTCCCACACAAATTTTTTTATAAATTCACTTTAAGACCTGCTCTCGAATCACTTTGATTTTTGTTGAAACAACTTGCATTCGCTGCCTCAATTACGGCAGTAAAAGATTTTTTAGTGGCAAGTCCATACTTCTTGAGAAAATAGCCTGAAAGTTGTAAAAAAACCCCTACGGCACCATATGTAATGGCTGGAGAGCTCGAACCGAATACTGCGTTCGTCCACACTTTGGATATTGTAATATTTCTTCTAATATTAGATGAAGTTCGAATGTGGTGCTTATAGGTCTACTTCTTCCGGTACCTCCTCCACAAAAGTTCGAAAATATTCGCTAAAATGGAACTCGCGACCGATTTGGTCCAAACTTTGGAGCTCCAAATATTGTCGAAACTTAGTTTATGGTCAAATTTGGGCCCTATCTGTCCAATCCTTGTGATACCACCCATACAAATGTTCAAAAGTTTTGTGTGGTTCGAGAATCCTTTTTACCGAAGGTTTTCCTAGTGGCTCTGTTTACAGCGATATTATGTTTTTTTGTAGGCTAGTGTCATAAAAAGGCCCTATCTATCGATATCCCCGCAAATTTTTGAGCTTTAATCCTATCCATACTTTTGTCGGTTCATACGCCCAACATTTTGAAAATCCCCCTAAATACATAAGTTTTTTTTTTGGGAAAAAAGTATTTCGATCCCCACAGGCTGAGGGTATATCTCTGTTGGCAAATTCGACTGATACTTTTTTACTTGTTTACTTAAAGATTTCTCTTGGACAAGTCAGGATTAGCTCTTTCGAGCCTCATCACCATCTTGAGAATAATCCTTATTAGTTAGCACTCTCTCATTGTGATGGATGAGGGTTCCCTGCCGAAGTTCGGCCGACGTTAGATTGTTCGTTGTGTCATATGGTCTTGACTTCAAAAAGTTTTTTTTTACTGTCATGATCTTAATATACTTTAAAACTTTACCACACAGCTACAATTTGGTCCATGAAAATGTGCAAAAATTGTGATATCTTATCATTTTTGGATTTTTGCTCAATTATAAAACGCGCCATACTAAAATATTTGCATTGTCTTCCACCACCAACATGACACTATCTGCTTTCCCACAATGTTGGTTTTTGGTTGGTTTTTAAGGGGCGTTAATTCTTTGTCCAAATAATACAATCATATAGTCAGTAAGGGTACTGCTCATGAATGGATATGTGGTTTTGGGCTCTCACTCACTCCCCTTATCAGACTTCTGTGACAGGCCGGCCACAATTCTAGATAGTAATGCTCGTACAAAGTTGTTTTATGATTATTTACATATGCCGCTGTTGGCGTCGCATAGCTAATAAATTTTGAATTGTCTGCTTTCACTCTGGGGTGGATATAATTTATATGTACATGTGCGTATGTATGCCTGCCTGCCTTGTTTGTCCTTCATATCATTTGGTTGGTAATTAATTTGAATAATTACTGCTGCCTAAAGTGCAAAGTCTTAATCAAATTTATGAATTTGCCTACCAAACGTATTTTTTTTGTAGATAATGTTAAAATAAATAAAACTATGTTTAATTTCTTAAGTAGGGTGTCGTAAAAATTGTGGAAGAGTATCAATAAATATTTACTAATGCGAAATAATATTGAAATGATTAATTTGCTATTTGGAAAAAAACTTTATTATATGTCCAGCGTAATAAATATGCACCATTTTTTTCAAAACCACTAATAGGATAGAGTATTGCCAATTAATATGCCTTTACGACTTCAGACTAAGGTTGAAAGAAGAACGTCTTAAGTCACATTTTCGGAGCACTTCAGTTATTAAAACTTGTCTGTAACTTGTCTGCCTTAAGTAAATCCGATTTCATTTGAGGCAATTTTGAAATTTGAGGCAATAAAGGGAGTTTTTCGAGTTCATTATTATTCCAACTATTTAATTCTTGTCCTTACCTACAAATTTGCTTCAGAGGTCAAAAGAAGGTTCGCAGATAGCCCCGAATTTCTTTAAAAACTCGATATTTAACCATGTTTAGATGGGGCCATAAAATCCGAGCTGGATCTGAAACAACAAAACCCAACTAGGGTTTCTTTTCGTTTGGGTCTGTATTTTCAAAAAATCCTCAGTTCGAGTTGTTTGCACAAGATCATCTTAAAAATGTTGCAGAGTGTTATCATCCTATTATTACATATATATCATTTTATATTATATAACTTTATTTCATATATCATAAAAATTAAAACTGGTTTGTGCGGGACCTTTTTTAAAATTTAATTGGAATAAAAGTTATTTTAGTCATTAATAGGCAAAACGCCATTCATTCGTGCAACAGGAAATTATTTTTTGAAAAAAAAATCATTTCAAAGAATTTTTTCAAAAAAAAAAAATCACAGTGGTTTGTGCGGAACCTTTTTTTATAATAAAATGGAATGAATGTTATTTTAGGCATTAATTGGCAAAAGTTCATTTATTCTCACTACAGGAAATCATTTGTGAGAAAAAATTCAAAAAGTCATAACCCTAGTGACCAACACTTGTAAAGACCAATAAGGCCATTTTTCATGATTTTTTCCAAGAAAACTAAAAATTTTTTTAGTAAATTTTTCTTCCCTCCACCGTAATATGGAGGGTATAATTAAATTTGTCATTCCGTTTGCAACACATCAAAATATTTATCGGAGACCCTATAAAGTATATATATTCTTGATCAGGGTAAAATTTTAAGTCGATTTAACCATGTCCGTCCGTCTGTTGAACTCACTGTACAGTTTGCAATTTTTAAGATAGAGCTTTGTAATTTGGTACAGAAGTTTATATTACTCCTAGAATGTTTGGTATTGCAAATGGGCTATATCGTCCACGTTTTTATATAGCCCCCATAGAACGGTACCACCCGATTTTCGGTATTTTGAAGGTTTTAGCTTCATTATCATACCGAAATGGCTGAATTTTAGTACTTAGCTTTCGTTGGGGGTATAAAATTTCCCCCCAGAATGTTGTTGGTATGAGTCCAAGCCTTCCTTAAGCCCCCATGGAACGGTACCTCCCGATTTTCGGTATTTTGAAGGTTGTGGCAACAACAACCCACCGAATTGGCTTATATTTGGTATTTAGTCTACGTTGAAAGTGAAACCCTTTCCGACTGAATTTCGTCGGTATACCTCCCGATTTTCGTAATTGTGAAAGATGTGACGTCAATATGGCACCGAAATGACTGAAATTTCTTATTTAGACTTTCATTGGGTTATAAAATGTTCCAGAAAAAGTTATCAGTATAGAAGTGTACCTCTTGATTTACAGTATTTTTTTAGGTTTTAACCACATTACTTACTTACTTAGCTGGCCCATTACAGAACATTTGTTCCATAGACCGAACTAAGAAAAGATCTCCAATTCTCTCTGTTTAGTGCTTCGCTTTTTAGAATACCGCGTCTTGTCATCTCTTCATCCACTTGTTTGCGCCATCTATTCCTTGGCCTGCCAATTCTGCGTGCTCCGAATTTATACGCCTTTTTAGCGGGTTCATCATGGCTCATTCTTATTATATGGCCTAGCCAACGCAATCGCTGCACCTCGATAGGTTTAACTACATTCATGTCGTTGTATAGCAGATACAGCTCGTGGTTCATACGACGTCACCGTCAACGCAGATCGGTCCATAGATCTTTCGAAAAATGTTTATCTCAATAACTCCAAGCACTACCTTATCTGCTTGCGCAAGTACCCAGGCTTTGGAACCATACATCAGCACAGGTAGTATCAGTGTTTTGTAAAGCGTTATTTTTGTTTGACGAGTTGTGGCTTTGTTTTTGAAGTGCTTACTTAAGCCAAAGTAGCATCTGTTGGCCAATACAATTTTTTTTTTATTTCACAACTGATGTCGTTTGTTGTGTTAACGGCGGTGCCGAGGTATATGACGTCTTTTACTACCTCAAAATATAGGAACCAACTTCAACAGTTGGTCCGATCTCGATGGACGCATTGCGCGTCGTCACCATCAGCTTGGTCTTCTCGCCATTTACCGCCGGACCCACTTTAGCAGATTCTCCTTCGACCTTTATAATGGTATCGTTTAGTTCTTTTACTGATCGTCCCATGATGTCTATATCATCAGCATACGCAAGTAACATGTGGTTGTTGGTGTAGATTGTGGCACTTATTTTGACGTTTGCCTCTCGTATAACCTTTTCTAGCAGGATGTTGAGAAGATCACACGAATGGCTGTCTCCTTGCCTGAAACCTCTTTTGGTACAAAACTCTTCGGAGAGTTTCTTTCCTATTTGAACTGAAGATCTTGTGTCAGTTAGAGTCATTTTACAAAGCCGAATGAGCTTTGCGGGGATACCAAATTCAGACAGGCTGCTTTATAATCAACAAAAAGGTGGCAGGTGTCGATCTGCATCTCTTGGGTCTTCTCCAGCATTTGCCACAGGGTAAATATCTGTTCAATGGTGGACTTGCCAGGCCTAAAGCCGCATTAGTATGGTCCAATTATTTCGTTGACCATGTGCATTAGTTGTTCGCACAATATCCCTGACACTATCTGGTAGGCGATAGGGGGAAGTCTTATGCCCCTATAGATGGAGCATAAAGCCTTATCTCCTTTCTTATGGACGGGACACAGGATGCTCAGGTTTCAATCGTCGGGTACGCGTTCTTCTTGCCAGATGGAGCTAACTAGCTGATGCATACACCTTATCAGCGTGTCGCCTCCGGGTTTAAACAGCTCGGCTGGTAGGGCATCAGCTCCTGCTGCCTTATTATTCTTCAGCCGGATTATTGCAGTCTTTACCTCATTTTGGCCGGGTGGTATACATTCAATACCATCTTCTGGGATTGGATCTGTGGTAACTTCGTCGACTTCGCTACTATTGGATACCAACAGTTTGGAAAAATGCTCTTTCCATATCCATAGCAAACTATCTGTATCAGTTACCAGATTACCTTGCTGGTCTCTACAGGAGGATGTGCCTGTACCAAAGCCATCTGTTTGATATTTCACTCTTTGGTAGAATTTTCGGACTTCATTCAGTCTCCTGTACATTTCGATTTGTTCAAACTCACGCTTTTTTATCTCTTTCTTTTTCCTGCGGAAAAGACGTTTCTCCTCTCTCCTTTTCTCCCGATACGCCGCATTTTTCTCTTCGGTAGCAGCACGACACTCCTGGTCATACCATTGATTCCTTGGTGGATGTATCTGTTATCCAAATATGGATTTTGCGGCTGTTTGCATGGAGTGGGCAATATGTTGCCATTGTGCTAATATGTTATCGGGACGAGGAGTGGTTTAGTTAAGCAATTGGGCCAGTTGAGTGGAATATGCTGTGGCTATCTGTTGTGATTGCAGCTTACCGATGTCCAAATTCCGTGTTGTGTCCGTTCGCAATTTATTTGCTACCTTCAATCTGGTACGTACCTTTGCTGCAACAAGGTAGTGACCCGAGTCTATGTTTGCACCTCGGAACGATCGTACATCCAACACCCTCGATGCATGTCTTCCATCTATCACAACGTGATCAATTTGATTTCTTGTTCTTTGATCTGGCGACAGCCAGGTGCCCTTTATGAATATCGAGATGCATAAATCTGGTACTGCTAACTACCATGTTTCTTGCAGCAGCGAAGTCTATCAGCCTCATACCATGTAGAGACTGAATTTCCCGACTGTTGGGCCAAAGATATTCTCCTTTCCAATTTTGGCATTAAAATCGCATAGTATAATTTGAATGTCATGGGCTTGTAAAATATATCTTTGGTCTGTTCGTCCTTGTCTTCAGCGGGAGCATGATCGCAAATAAAGCTGATTTTGAAGAACTTAGCTTTTAATCGAATTGCAGCAAGTCTTTCATTCACTGGGATGAAGATGAATTTTTCATCCCTGCTTCAAACTAACGTTGAAAGAAGAACGTCTCAAGTCACATTTTCGGAGCACTTCAGTCATTAAAAATCATTTACAAATTTTAACATCCTGGATCCGAAAATCACAATGAAAATGCTGTATGGTTATCCGTATACCCGTTATAGCCCGGTACCATAGGGAACCACCGCATGTACTACTTATCAAATTATACAAATAAAATGTATCTTTATTTTGTTTGTGTAGTTATGTAGTTTTATTGATAAATTAAATAATATAGTTTTTTTGAGATCAAAGATATTTCAAATTAAAAAAAAAAAACAGAAAAAATACGAATTTTACGTTTTCCAATCAATTTGGTTGGCTGAAAGGCCATATCGCATTATTCACACGACGTATGCAATTTAAGTTTCGAAAACTATTAGTTCGTCCTCCGTAATATTTGGGTTCTTTTGGGAAAACAGCACACCATATTCATTACTTTCATTGCACATCATTTGCAACGTTTAGATAAACTTTCAATTCCAATCGTCAAATAATTTTTTCAAATAAAACATGAGCCTCCTTGCTGCAATCCACAAAGCTTTCGTCTGGAAAAATCGGTTTCGAGGCATGAAATGCAGACTTGGACCATTAAAATTTGTCATTCATACATAACGGAATTGATTCGATGCACCCTGTGAAATACTACCATTTTCGACTATGGGCATTTCTGTGTTGATTTTCCTCTTCCAACACACCATCATCGTCCATAAAATTCGATTTCGGCTGTCTGACACAACTGATCGTGTAGTTTTATAAGGCGTCTCTGTGGTGGTTCCATATGGTAGGTACCACATTTTTGAACACATTTTTTTTTAAAATAAAAACGGCTTTTTAAGTAGAAAGATTTCACATTATGTAGACTTTTTCGACTACTTTCATTATGTATTCATGTGCTCTGTTCCAGAACCTGCAAGAAGCTACCATTTTTTACTACTATAACATTTTTTCCTTTATTTTATCGAAAAAATAGTAAAAATTAGTCGATCCTTGCAGTACTGGAACAGACCAATGGCTTGCTAAAAAAATAATAGACCTACCTACAACTTGCGAGAACTCATTTTTTCACATTTTTGTTAATTTTTTTGCACACTTTTAATTTGCTTCTAGAACTGCACATGTAACTCGAATGACCGAAACGTAAAAGAGAAAAAATCAGCTGCACTGTTAGAAAAAAGTTAATTGTTTAATTTGTGTGTTCGTTTACTTAAAATTTGTACAAATTGTTACTGGATGTTGTTAGTTTACTCTATAGTACCATGCAAAAGACCTTAGTCGATTACAAGCAATTACTGGACTTGTACACATTTTTACAAATTATTGAGTAAACGAACATACCTTATATCAAAATATTATGTTTTTTTTTTCTGCTAAAGCGCAAAACACAAAAAGTGGTTCCATATTAAACCGCCGCAGTGATTGTTTTAATGTAAGGTATATACAGTTAGTCTTCTAAATGTTTGTTATTTAGCTAAATAGCATCTTCATCGACGTCATCATTTGAAGCTTAATAAAATACCTACAAATCTCCATCGCATCAGTTTTCAGATTTCTTTCATCATCTTTGCAAATGAATGTGCGTGTCTTCCCCATAAAAAAATTCTAACTCACTAAAAGTTTTTCAGTATGACATCAAACTCGCAACGATGTTGTATCAAACCCCATATGTTTGATTCAAACTACTACTAACAACCACCCACAATTAACGTGCTAAACTTCAATTACAGCCAAATTGAAAACTAAACAAAAGCATTGTCGAAAATCGTGACATGCCTCATTATTACAAATTCTGTTCAAAATTAATATTCAATTAATAGCTGTCTTACGTGTCTAATTATTGTTTATTTCCACTTTTGAAATTGCAACAACAAATATACAAAATATAAACAATGTTTGTACATACATACGTACATATAGCAGGAACCATTTGCCAAAACCATTCTATTTCTATATAGACTTTTAACACTCACTCAGGTGATTCAATTCTTTTCTTTAGCATTTAATTGAAAAACACCAGACAGAACAGAAATACGAATTTGGGATTATTCGATTTTGATTTTGTTAACTAACAAAAATAGAAATTGCAATTTTCCAAAAAAACAAACAAACAAAGCCAAATTAACATAAATCGTTTGTAAGCAATGCCGGCGGTGGCGCATGGATGGACAGCCAACTGAATTATGAATTCCAGAGCAAGTGCCTTAGATGCCTGCTAACGATCATTATTAATACATTTAATATTAATGCAAATACAGTGGACTAGAATTAAGACGAACATTCATTTATTCGTTTAAAGCAACAAATTAAGAAATTGTTTTTGTATAGAATTTGTGTAAAATTAAAGACATCAACAACCCCCTACAATAGTACCCCTCGATATGCGGAATTTCAAAGATTTTTACGTGACGTTCGACTCAAATCGCTTGATATTCGACGTTATGGGATTTGGTTTGAGGCTTGGTAATTGGATGTTTCGTGCACGATAAACGGCTGATGGAACTACCGTGGGATCTCAATGTCAATGATCAGGGAACGAATGCAATTTGGTAACCCTATGTTCGGGTTTAGGCGATTTATAGATGATACAATATACTGATTTTTCATGATCGGGAACACGATGAGTCGATGGTAGGATGTGGGCTATTTCTCGATCATCTGGATCATGACGATTCTGTGTTCATATATAGGCAATGTATAGATGTTGGATTCGGTGTTCGGATTTGTTGATGATTCGGAACTCGGAGTTCGTGCTGCCCTTGTTCTGGAACTTGGTGTTAGTGTTGTAGTTGTTTGGGCACCCAATGTTCGTACTGCAGTTCTTCTGGTACACACTGATTCAGTGTTCGATAGTGCTAATGTTACCAACTAATATAAGACTTAGAGCATGTTGCTGGTAATTACTGGTGGGGAACAACGCCAGAAGGTGAAATGGGGTGTTTAAACGAAAATTTTGAAATTTTGTGAGGGAAGTACCGAAAGGTGTTGTCCGACATAGACCTTCTTGGAATTTGATGATATGTTACGATGTTTTTGCCCAATCGGATACTGAATTCGTAAGTTCTCGTGCTCATCAGTTTTTGCTGTTGGTTCTCTGTATCCAAATTCAAAAATTTCGCTATCTGGACTGGCTGTGTGCATAAAGAAGACCGGTAAGTGGGGTTATCTGGGCAGCGACTTGAGTAGCTTGTTCATACTCCTGATCTTGTAAATAGCAGTGGTTTCCGCGGACGACTTATACGTGCTGTAAAACGTTACACCCAATATCATGGGGTAGTTAGTGGTCGGAATCAGGGAGCCTCATTACAGCTGCCCAAGTGGTGAACAATGTGGCAATGGATTTAACGCCGGATGTTTTTATATTCTTGGACTTCTTATTTCTGAATTCTACAATCAACTTGCGTTCGATAGTTAGATAGAACCACCATAACAATAATATGTGTGTATAGGGCATCCATGCTGATGTTGAGCAACTGGGTCCTCATTATGGGGATGAGTAGTACCTCGAGAATCTTAGCTGCGGGCGACAAGAGTGAGATACCCTGTACAATGGTGGGACCAGGCTTATGGTACATTATGGGTGACTAACGATCGATTGAGTACACTTCCCAAATACTCAACTCCGGCTTCATCCAGTTGCTTAAGCATTACCTTTGAGATTCTGTATGGGCTCAAAGCTTTGGATGATTTTGTGTTTCAGGTGACGTCTGAAACATCGCTCATTGTAAATTGTAGGTATGTCTGGTTACTTTCCCAACAAGAACTTTCTCTGAGAGTAAGGAGTTTTTATTCTCTTTTGCAAGGAAATTGTGAGAAGTAAACAGACACCTTTCTAGCAAAAACCAGCAAGGAATCAGCTGATTTGCCAAAACAGAACAATTTGTCCGCCAACGAAGTAACCAAAGGAAGCAAAAATGACTCAAAAAAAGGATTTTTCTCACTTTGCAACTTTGTTCTATAAAAAAGCAATACAATTAGGCAGACATTTCCACAATAAAATTGTTTTTAATTTTCACAAATATTGATCAACGAAAAATTAAAAACAGATGTTTTATTGTTTTCAAGAAGAAGAAGAAGAGTTGCTAGTGTTTGCTAGAAGAAATTTGTCAAGCAAGAATTTGCAAACTCTCAGTCTCTCTTTTGCTGACTTTTTGTGTTAACAGACGACTTCCAGCAACAATTGGTACAAATTGTTACACATTTTAGGGTAACCAGACAGACCTTGTGTTTACCTCCTGGGCTCAAACTACTCTTATACGACGGAGCACATTCCTCTTCGCTGAATCACTCTCGGTGTGCTCTAAAAATTGTAGGTAAAATAATACACGCACCTCTTTGGCACTATTATTGTACCAACCTGCTTTCCCGGACTCGATCGTTGGCCACAATTTTCTTAATCCGGTCAGGTGGTCTAGCCACTCTGTCCGCTTATATTCGCCTGCTAGCTTGTTAACTTCAAGAGTAACTTCTCTAACTATTGGGTCTTCATCATCACGCTCATTTGTTTTGGTCTGATTTCGGGTAGGTAGGTTGAGGCTGCTGCAGTGATGATATCCTATAACATTCCCTCAGCTACCCGAGCTTCTGAGATAACGAACAACTCTCCGAAGAAATCGTTGGTAAATCCTTGTGAATACTTCTCAATCCTTTCCCGTATTCGACCGTTGGCAACTATTTACTACATCCTGTCAGGTGGTCTAGCAACTTTGTTCGCTTATGTTCGCCTGTTATCTTCAAGAGTAACTTCTCTAACTGTTGTGTCTTCATCATCACTCTCACTTGTTTTTGTCTAATTTCGGGTATTCGACCAGCAGATAGGTAGCGAGAGGCTGCGGCAGTGATGATATCCTATAAAATTCTCTCAGCTACCCGAGCATCTGTGGTAACAAACAACTCTCAGAAGAAATGATTGGTAAATCCTTGTCAATCAGCTTTTCATTAGTTAAGAAAAGTCCTGCGGTAAGAGGTTATGAAGTCGGATTGCCTAAATGCCAAAGCTCATGATTAGTATTGATAGCACCAAATTGTTATTGCCTTCCAATAACGAACTAATTTCGGGCACAGCTATTCATCGGCGGTATGTACGGCATCAAAATTATTCCCATACTTCATTGATTCCCTGTATGGGTCACTAGAGTCAAGCTCAAGCGAGATAGGTCTGTATTGGACGGACTCACGTATAAGGAAGGCAAGTCCTTTTTCTTCCCCTTCTTGTCCGATCTTTCCGCAAAACGTTGTACCCTTCCCAACGTTATAAGCTACAGGTGGCAGTGAGTTTTGTTTCCTGGATCGCGACCGCCATGATTTCCACAATTCCGCTGACTTTATTGCGGAGACCGTTGCAATTGAATTGCTGGAATAATGCATTTCCGGGGCACTGAACAACAAATTGGGGTGTTAGATGCTGCGTTTGTTGTTGTTTGGGTAGACTGGGGGGTGTTTCGTATTCCGACGACGACTATGATGCCGACGATGAAGTTGGAAACACTCTAGGAGATGCTTTGGCGCATCAAGCAGTAACATAACCCCTATCGCAGTAGACCTGGAGGCGACTAGAAAATTTGTGCGCACGACAACTCTTGAAGGGAGTAACAGATTTTGTCCATATTTTGTATATCGTTAATTTTCTAACAGAGTTAGATGAGGTTCTAATATGGGCTCAATCGGTCCACTCCTTTGGGTACCTCTCACACAAAATTTCGGAAAAGTTCGGTTTAGGACCTGGCCTGGAATCGCTTTGATTTCTGTAGTAACAACTTGAATTCGCATCTGGACGAAGTCCATACTTCTTGAGAAAATAGCCTGAAAGGTCCAAAAGCCCCTATGACATCGTATGTACTGGTTTGAGGGCAAGATAACTCTCGAACGGATCTGCCGGTTCGGTCCAAAATGTGGCCTTCGTAATATTTTGTGCAAACTTAGTTTAAGTTCGAAGATAAGCCACATCGGTCCACTCCTTCAGGTACCTCACCCACAAAAGTTCAAAAATGTTCGGAAAAATTGTGCGAACGATAAATCTTGATGTGAGTGACCGATTTGGTCCATACTTTACACATCCTAATATATCTACCAGATATAGATCAGGTTGGAATATGCACTATATTTGTCCACTCCTTCGGGTACCTACCACACAAAATTTCGGATAAGTTCACTTTAAGACCTGCTCTCGAAACACTTTGATTTCTGTTGAAGCAACTTGCATTCGGTACCTCAATTACGACGGTAAATGTTTTATCTGGAGCAAGTCCATACTTCTTAAGGAAACAGTCCGAAAGGAGAGCACGAAAACTCTCGAACTGATCAACATTTGTGTTTATATGCAGTTTAGGATCTGTTCGAAGATGCTTTGATACCGATGCTGTTCGTTGTGGTCCTGTTTACAGTCATATTATGTTTTCCGTGGACATGTCCATGCTTCCTGGCATACCGGTCCAAAAGCCCAATATGTATCAAAAAGATGTGACTCTCAAAATAAGATCATTCCTATGTCGGTCCATTCCTTTAAGTACCTCTCCACAACACTTTAATCCTTATCCACATTATCGTCGGCATATTCAAAGGTCCAAAATGGTCACAAAATTCTGAAAAGACCCTAGATACATTCGATCTGTCCGTAGATTAATGTTTCAATTCACATAGGCTGAGGGTATATCTCTGTCGGTAAAGCCGACTGATAATTGTTTATTTGCTAGACTACACTTATAGTATGGCCGATATAGTTAATATTCAAACCTAATCTTTGTCTCCAAGAATCATTATGATTTGCAAATCTTATACCAAATCAGTTACTCCACTCGAGAAGTATCGTGCCCACAATTTTACAAGAAAATTCGGACTTTTGTGGGGGAGGTAAGCGAAGTAGTAAACTGATTTCGAGCCTGATCTAAATTTGGACAAAATATTATGAACTGCAAGTTTGCCCGTTCACAGAGTTAGACAAATTGTCTGAAACATTTTTCGTCGAAACATAATTTGGGTCTAGAACCATAATTTCGATGAAACATCATTACCATTTTTCGATGAGTTTGATTGTATGTATCTAAGTGTAAATACACACACTATTCTAAAGGCCAATGATATATCAATTCTTTAAAATATCAATTCTTTAAAATAAACCCCACTGTATTTTCATTCACAAATCATTCGGCCAAATTATCTGCCAAAAAAATCTATAGTTTACCTTTGTTTAAACATTTTGGCGGTAAACTTTAGTATTGGGCTTGTGGAACTCTGTTTTGCATAACAATTAATTGTGACGATGTTTCTGGTAGACACTTAAGCGAACAGTATGCTCTGAAATACGTAATTGGAATTTTAAGTAAATTAAAGCACACGATTTGTAGTTTGTTAATAGGGAAGTGAATATTGAAAACGTTTATGGGAGGGTGTTATATTTTTTTGTTTGGCTTACTTGGGGAAATACGAAGTGTGCTGATGCCTTGTGATTATGCGAAGATGGCCGATAAGTTTGACAAGCGATTTATAATTTTGTCTCCGCAATAAGTAGGCATTGTTTAGCTAATTTCCTAGTGGAAACTATAAATATGTATAATAACTTCCACCACCATCATCAGTTGGTCACTTGGAATTCAGAAATAAATTCTAAGAAAAACTTTAATTTCTTAAAAGAAATACGATTTACATCTAAATTCTAATTGATATTTTTTTTTTCAAATTAATTAAAAGAATTTTTATTAATCAAATATCGTACACAGGCAACACAAATGTCGATTTCCATTAATCCCACGCATTGTGCTGTGTCACTGCCAAGGACTTCTCACAAAAAGATATAACGTAACACAAGTTCTACATTTTCCCAGTAATCAATGAAATGAAATATTTCACATGAAACACGAAAAAAAATAAATAAACAAACATTACAAAAATTTTCTGTGAAAATTCTATAAACATTTGCCTTGTCTATTTGTTTCACCCACTTGTTGTTTTTTTCTTGTCTATGTAATTGTGATAATGGACATGACAGGGAATTGGACACAACGTTGCGTCGTACTATCCTTATTGACAAATATATAAATACCGTGTACTAGGTGTTGCTACTAAACATAAGTTGTTTTGTCGACATGTTATTATATTTATCTTTAGCACAGAGATATTACAAATAATTGACATATCGAATCGAATCGCTAACGTCATGCGTGGTGGTTGTATAAAACATGATATCATTAATACGTCACAATGTGCCACAAGTGTATCAACACTCATATGTACATATGTACATATCTCCATCATTGACTAATACGGCAAAAACAGCTGGAGCAACATAAGGAAGATCTTTGGGGCTAAATTGACGAGGCAACAACAATGTTCGGCCATAGGTTTTCTAATGCAATTTACAGACAGACGATGTGTAACATTAACCTAAACAGGACATGTATTAATTGATGAGCGACATCGACAGCAGAGTCAAATGTTTTTTATCGCCCACGAGAATTTTAGTCTCGAAAATAAATGTTTATGAATGACTGGCGAAACGATACAAGGAACCAGCGTGGTTCAAGAAGCGTCGTGTTGCAATGGTGCACAATAGGTAGTGTATTCTAATCTCAGACAAGAAAGTATTATATTTTTAACGGCTTTCGAACGCCCTACCAAATTATGGCTAAATTTCGTGGGTCTTCCAGTCATGTTATGTTTGAAATCGCAAACAATGGAGCTTTATTTAAAAATCAAGACAGTTTTTGTATCTCCAGCCTTTAGGCTAAAGAAGCTATATGCACTTGATACGATAACTAGTAAAAAAAAAGGTTTAGGCGGCTTTGCCCTCGTTTTTCCTCTAAAAAATATGTATTTAGTGGGATTTAAGAATTTAGTGGCCCTCTTTCCACATATGAACTTGCTGATAAAAATATTAATTTGGATTAAAGCTCAAAAGTGTTTCGAAGGGGGAAGAGTGGGTCTTATTTTGGGAGTCTTTCTTTTCAATAGATATAGCGCCCACCAGCCATTTCAGTTGGCCACCATATAATTTTGAGCTTTTGGACAATTATATCAGGAAGCATGGACCTAAACACGAAAAACATAATATCGATAAAAAATTCCAAAGGATCCTCGAACAGACCTTAAACCTAAGGAGTGGACCTATGGAGTTGACCGATATGGCCCATTTACGTAGGGGAGGTACCGGAGAAAATGGAGCAATAAGTACCATCATCGGATCACGCAGAAATATTGCGATATGCAAAGTTCAGTACAACCAAGTATCCAGTTCGAAAGTTGTCTGTGCACCAACCACAGCATATGATGGCCGTAGGGATTTTTTAATGCTTTCGGGTAATATTCTCAGAAAGTACGGAGTTGCTTTGCCGACAGAGATATACCCTCAGCCTATATGAATTGAAACTTAAATCTACAGACAGATCGAATGTATTTGAGGTTTTTTTGTGAGAATTTTGTGGCCCTTTTTGGACATATGAACTTGCCGACAAAAATGTGTATTAGGATTTAAGTTAAAAAGTGTTGCGGAGGAGGTACTTGAAGGAATATACTGGCATAGGTCTTTATGGAAGTGGATCTTATTCTGGGAGTAATATCATTTCGATAGATATCGCGCCCACTAATCATGTTGGTGGGTCATCGCATGGACTTGTCCACCGAAAACATAATATTGCTGTAAACACGATCACAACGAACAGCCCCTAAACTGCACTTCCACATAAATATTGAACTTTTATGAGGGATGTACCGTGAGGAGAGGACCGATATGAGCCATTTTAGAAGTTAAACTAAATATGGACAAAATATTACGAAATCCAAAGTGTGGAGCAAATTAGTTGCCCGGCCAAAATATCACTTACCATTTTAGTGACATTTTTTTAAATACCGGGGGTAAGTAACGGAAGTTGTGGACCGGTATTGCCCATCTTCGAACTGAAACTAAGTTTGAACAAAATCTGACGAAGTCCAAATTTTGGACCAAATCCGTTGATCAGATCGAGAGTTATCGTGCTCTCCAATCACTACATATGGTGTCATAGGGGTTTTTTATAAAGTATGTTTTCTCAAAAAGTATGGACTTGCCCCTGAAAAAAACTTTTACCGTCGTAATGGAGGCAGCGAATGCGAGTTGCATCAACAAAAATCAAAGGGATCGAGAGCAGGTCTTAAGGTGAACTTATACGAAATTTTGTGTGGGAGGTACCCGAAGGAGTAGATAAATATAGTCCATATTCGAACCTGATGTATATCTGGTAGTTTTTTTTGTGGGGGAGTTACCTGAAGGGGTGGACCGATATGGCTTATCTTCGAACGTAAACTAAGTTTGGACAAAATATTAGGAAAGCCAAATTTTGGACCGAATCGGTTGATCCGTTCGAGAGTTATCGTGCGCTCCAGCCAGACAGACGGACGGACATGGCTAAACCAACGCGAAAATGTCTGAAATGGATTTCGTCCAAACATGCTTGGGGTCTAAAAACATAATTTCGATGAGGCACATTTTGCCCATATGAAAGTGCATATACCATCGTTAGCATAAATATCAATGCTATTCTAGAGCAGACCTTAAATTGCACTTTTTCGGAATTTTGTGTAGGAGGTACACGAAGGAGTGGAAATTAGTCAAATCGTTCAGAAATTGTTCGCATTAGTTTGTGCTCGCGCACCTGTTACGACGCTTCAATATTTTTTGGGGGTAAGTCCATACTTCCTGCGTAAATCCCCTGCCGACACCAATAAAATGACTAGTAACCTATGGACTAAGGATCCAATTTGCCCGAAACTTTGCACATCATATAATTCACTCACAATTCACATCAAGTTCAAAGAAGGCCTATATCGGACAACATCATCTGGTACCTTCCTCACGAAAGTTAAATACATTTGAGTATTGTTTTAAAATTGTTAGCGAATGTTTTTTTGTAGTCCTGTTTATAGTAATATTTCTCTCAAACAGAAATCACGTTCGCAGATGGGCAGTATAGAATTACTCAAAAGCTTTAAAAATCATACGGTGACCAACTTCAAAAGTTGATTGGCACGATATCTGTCGGCAGGAATGTGTGTCGATAGATATTCCAAATTCCAAGATGGCCTATGTCAGTCACTTCGTTTAGTCACTCCATACACAAGATTTGAACAATTTGAGGCCACTTTATATGTACCAGTTTCCACTTTGTGGTGTTCTGATTCGCATGCCTTTTCAGTTATCTGGACTGGCTGTGTCCATAAAAAATCAGGATACAGTTGAATTAGTTGAGGAGTTAAACAAATAAAGCGCGTCGTCTGGCCGCAAACCAAATGCAGGACATGTGTTGGGTATTTAGTAAATTACCGTAGCGTTTACACAACATGATCTATTTGGTTTTTCCTCGGGTACTAAATTTTATGAAATTCCAAATTTAGTGGGCTAGAACTGTTGTGGAACAACATGGAACAAAGTTCTGTTTTCACAGAAAGATACCCGAATGTCTCCTCTTCCAGCCCATATATACTTTTGTACCCGTCCCGTTCCGTCCGTTTAACACTTTTTTCAATTTATTGAAATTACATGGGTAAAAATGTGTGTTTTTCTATACTGTTTCCATATGAATTACAGTTTTTTAACACAAATTACAACTTTTTTGAGTATATGAGTTTTTATACGAGTTATATAAGTTTTATTAAAACCCAAGGAGATTTTTTTTAATTTTTGAAAAAATTTAAATTTTTTTTGTAATTTTTTTTTTTAAATTTTTGAAAAAAATTTTTTTTCAAAATTTTTTCGATTTTTTTTTAGTTTTTTTTTTTGTAATTATTTTGTTTATTTGTTGGTGTTTGATCATCTTTAATACATAGGAAGATATAAAAACCACAAAAACACTCATATTTTGATGAAAAATAGTTAAAAAACTCAAAAGTTTAACATTGACCTTGAATTTCTCTGCACCTACCAGACCGAACTTGACCGCTTATAATTCGTCTGAAAGCTGATTGTGTTATCTGGCTAACAAAAAATAATTATGAATATATCTCTATCCGTTCAAAAGTTACAGAATTTTGACCAGGAAAAAAACGATTCTGAACCACTGTGCGGCGTGTATTAAGAAACCATTTGTAGAGAAGTTTTACATATGTAGCTGAAATACTCAGCAATTGTCACCAACATTACTGAGTGGTATTTTGCCACTGTTGAAAATTTGATGTTGCCTGGCCGAGGAATAAAGCCCACGACGCACAGTGGGGAAAATACCGATGTAGCGTGCAGAAAA
This sequence comes from Musca autumnalis, assembly GCF_047663935.1. Taxonomy (NCBI): domain Eukaryota; kingdom Metazoa; phylum Arthropoda; class Insecta; order Diptera; family Muscidae; genus Musca; species Musca autumnalis. The sequence goes on along the minus strand of NW_027411977.1, from coordinate 45,970,725 downwards.
TAAAAGTCGATGTTTTAGTGTACGTTTATTCATAATTTAGATAAGAATAGCTTAAAATTGAATATTTTCCTTCATTTATTGATATTTTGGGCAAATTTGTATTTTTATATACTTTTTATACTTTTCTGGTATAGCTCTGATAGAACAGTATCTCCCGATTTTCGGTATTTTGAACATTTCTGGCATATTACCCAACCGAAATGGCTAAAATTTGGTATGAAGTCTTAGTTGGGGGACAAATTATTCCGACTGAGAATTATCGGTATACGTCCACGTTTTGATATAGCCCCCATAGAAAGATACCGCCCGATTTTGATAATTTTGAAGGTTTTGGCCACATTATCCAAAAGCTGAGATTTAAGATTTAGTCTTCGTTGAGAGTATAAAAGATTCCGACTGAGAATTATCGGTATACGTCCACGTTTTGATATAGCCCCCAGAATCGCCCGATTTTCGGTATTTTTAAAGTTTCAGCCTCATCATGCAACAACTCCCGTTTGAATATACATAGTTTGTGGTGTAGGGTATACTAAGCGTTCAAAATCTCACCCATCGTGTTCTTCTTAGTAATAAAAACTTATATTTATCAGTTTGTTTGGAGACGCTTTACTACTTTCATTTTCGTACTTCCCCCCATTTCCTAGGAAACGTAGGACCGACGCTTTCAATTTTGATTTTCTTATATGCTATGCTGTGATCAATTTTGAGATTTTATTTAAACATTTTTTTCAGAATCGTCATTTTATTTGAACTAAACTTTAAAAAGCATTCTGTGCGAAATTGGCAAAAAGACGCAGGACATAATTTGAGTGGTTATTCTAGACACTATATATGTAAAAAATAAAAAAATAAAAAAAAAAACAAGTAAAAAAGTGTCAGTTGGCTTTGCCGACAGATATATACCCTCAGCCAATGTGAAGTGAAACTTTCACCTACGGACAGATCGAATGTATTTATGGTATCTTCTGAATTTTGTTGCCCTTTTTGGACATTTGAACTTGCCGACAAAAATGTGGATTAGGAATTACAGCACTAAGACACAAATGGTGAACTTTTGTGCAGGAGGACCGATAAGGGCCTTTTCAGAAGTTAAACTAAATTTTGACCAAATATTAGGAGATCCAAAGTTTGGACCAAATTGGTTGCCCCATTCAAGTGATATCGTCCTAGCATTTTAGTTACATTTTTTTAAATATTGGGGAGAAGTACCGGAAGTTGTGGACCGGTATTGCCCCATGAAACTAAGTTTGGATATAATATAACGAAGACCAAATGTTGGACCAAATCGGTTGAACAGTTCGAGATAGATCTAGAACTGTCCGCCACATATGGTGACATAGGGGTTTTTTACACCTTTCGGACTGTTTTCCCAAGAAATATTGACTTGACCCTGAAAAAACTTTTACTGTCGTAATGGAGGTAGCGAATGCAAATCGCTTCAACAAAAATTAAAGTGATTCGGGAGCAGGTCTTAAAGTGAACTTATCCGAAATTTTGAGTGAGAGGTACCAGAAGGAGGAGACAAATATAGTCCATATTCGAACCTGATCTATATCTGGAAGATATATTAGGATGTGCATAGTATGGATTAAAAGTTATCGTACGCACAATTTTTCCGCACATCTTTGAACTTTTGTGGGGGAGGTAGCTAAAGGAGTGGACCAATATGGCTTATCTTCGAATTTAAACTATGTTTGGACATAATATTACGAAGGCCAAATTTTGGACCGAATCTGCAGATCCGTTCGAGAGTTATCTTGCGCTCCAACCACTACACACGGTGTCATAGGGGTTTTTTGAACCTTTCAGTCTATTTTCTCAGGAAGTAGGGTTTTGCCCCTGATGAAACTTGTACCGCCGTATGGGGGGCCGTGAATACAAGATGCTGCAACCAAAATCAAAACCATTCGAGAGCAGGTCCTAAACTGAACTTTTCCGAAATTTTGTGTGGGAGGTACCGGAAGGCTTGGATTGATTGAGTCCATATTGGAACCTCATCTAAGTTTGGTAAAAATTTTACGATGTGCATACTTTGGACCAAATCGGTTACATGCTTCAAGAGTTATCGTGCGCACAAATTTTCCGAACATATTCGAACTTTTGTGCGGGAGGTACCGGACGAGTGGACCGATATAACCCATCTTCGAACTTAAACTAAGTTTGGACAAAATGTTGCGAAAGCCAAATTTCGGACCAAATCGGTTCATCCGTTCGAGAGTTGTCGTGCGCACCAGCCAGCCAGACAGACAGACGGACATTCCTAAATCGACTCCAAATTGTCTGAAACATATTTCGTCCAAACATACTTGGGGTCTAAAACCATTATTTCGATGTGGCACATTTTGCCCGTATGAAAGTGTATATACCCTGGTTAGCATAAATTCTGAGGGTATAAAAACATCAGTAAGGTAGTGACTTGTACAAGGAAAATTGAAATTGTTTTTTTCGAAATGGAAGTTTACAAGGTTTTCTAATTACTTTTACGTAAAAATTTGTAAACATTATTCGCATAAAATGTGCTGAAAATCACACTTTTTGTAATATTTTTTTGTGGATTTTTCGCCATCCTTCGCCACTTTCCAAATTTTTTGAAGAATGTTCGAAATAGTGCCAATTTTACAAAAAATTTTGTTCCAGCTGCATATCTGTATTTGCATTTTCGTGTGTGACATTAAAAATACTGACGATGCCTCTGGTCGTTTCAGTGAATATGCCGTATTACTGTATTCTCAGTTTCTTCCTTGTTTTGTGTTTTAATTGTTTGTTTTGGTGTTTTTCTTTACATATTTAGACATTTTTGTTTAGGGATCTACTTATGAGTGTATTTTTTTATTTGTATATTTTTGATATATGTATGATGCTACATATAATATGAAAAAGAAGTAAAAATGTAAAGTTCGGTCGCACCGAACTTTATTATATCCCCTACTATGAAATGTTCTGACCTCAAATGGAATAATATGTTTCCTTACCTGTATACGATACCAGTCGGAGACGTTTTTTTGATAACTTAGAACTCCGAATAGCAAATTACAACCAATTCGAACCGAAAATGTAGATAAAAACCTCAAAATAACTGAAATAGGGAGGTACCGTAATATGAGGGCTATACCGAAACTTGAACCTAAGACCACAATTTTTTGCGCAGAAAGTGTTTGATCTCCACATGTCAAATTACAACCAATTCGGGCCGAAAATGATGATAAAATCTTCAAAATACCTGAAATCGGGTGGTACCGCTACATGGGGTCTATAGGAAAAACTGGACCAATATTGATGATTTTTTGGCTAAAGATTTTTTTACTTATTTTTAGATTGACCAGATTGATCCGACTATTATAAATATTTTTGTCCACTGCGCAACTTCTCCCAGTGTTGCCGCATCCATACAAAAGTGAACAAAAATAGAAGGCGTTGATCTAGGTTGATGAATTTATGCACAAGTACTTATAAGGGCACAGGAATGAAAAATATGAACTTTGGTCGATATCGGTTCAGATTTGGATGTAGCCCCCATATATGTATATCTTTTGCCGATTTTGATACAACCCGTTCAATTTTGATCGAATAGCTTTAAAGTTTAATATGTGTTATTTTCTTAGGCCCCTGAGTCGTTTCACGATTTTCGCAAAAATCGTTTCAGATTTGGATATAGCTCCCATATACATATATCTTTCCCCGATTTTGCTTTAAATCGCTCAATTTTTGATGAATAGCCTTCAAATTTAACATGGGATGTTTCCTCAGGCCCCTGTTCAGTTCTACTGATTTTGATTTCGCAAAAATCAGTACAGATTTAGATATAGGCTCCATACTGATTTTCTATAAATCGGTCAATTTTAATCGAATAGGATTTTCTATAGAGCCAAGGTGGCAAAGGGTGGCAATCAATAGATATACCCTACGAAATATTAAAAATTTATATTTTTGATCAAATTTAAATGTTAAATTCTTGATAACTGTACTTTGCCCATGTTCAGCTGATGTCAACTTATTGTACTAATATTTTATATTTTTAGCCAACTCATCCAACAAATCCCCATCCAAAACTTTTAATATTATCAACAAATTTTTCAGAAATAATTATTTTTACGTTCGTCTAATTTTCACATGATTATCGCTTTAGGTTACCTGAGCAATATTTGTCATATTTCATTCATATCGACAAAATTCTTTCAGATTCGTCGTATCTGATGTGTTTAATGTTAGACAGAAACGTAAACATACATATATAAAAGTTAACATCACATTTTTCGATTTTTGTCCACTGCGGCCACACTATGCAACGTTTAGCGTTCAAGGCGGGTGTGGATAATATCATTACACCATGTAGAATATACATTAGCTTACAAAGTTATCTTCATTGTCTATGATTTTTACTAAGTATTTTCCGTGAGATTAAACAACCCCCCAATATAACATTTGACGGTTAACTTAAGGAAGTTCATAATATTTGCAGAATTATTGACAGTTTGACATTAGTATTTACACGATGATAACAATGATTACAAAATGTATGTGTGTAATACATATATGTATGTTTAAATATACACATACATATTAGGGTGTATCGAAAATATTAGAAAACGCCATGAGGAATTCTTATTGGATATACAAATTCGAGGAAACGTTTACATGGGTTAAAAATTAATGATTCTATAACGAATAATCAAAAATTAAAAATAGTCGTTAACTTTTAATACCATCCACCCTAAAGAATTCTGAACTAAAATGGATTAAAACATTTCCTTTCTTGTCCACAAATTTAGGTGGAGAAGTTTTTCGACCACGGGTACCCCAAATGCATAAATCGATGCCTCCAAACAATAGTATGCTAAGTCGACTTAGCATGTTTTCAAGTTCTTTACATTTTTATATTTAACGTCCTTTAACTTAAATTCTGTCAAATTTTGGTAATGATCGGTCAATCCGAACAGAAGTTGTAAACAAATATTGACTTAGCATAGTACTGAAGATCAAAGAAATTTCCAAACTTTTAGAGCTTGTCCTGCAAAACTCGCTTTTCAGAATTAGCAAACTATTATTTAGAGGTGTCGAACGTCCTTTAACTTAAGTTCTGTCTAATTTTGGTAATGTTCGGTCAATCCGAACAGAAGTTATAAACAAATATTGACTTAGCATAGTACTGAAGTTCAAAAAAATTTCCAAACTTTGAGGGCTTCTCCTGCAAAACTCACTTTTTAGACTTAGCATACTATTATTTGGAGGTGTCGAAATAAGTTCGGAAAATGTGTCTAAAAATGTCTTCAATAGGGCAGTACCTTTATGAAAGTGTAGACCTATGTCGAGAATCTCAAATGTCAAATTACACATAGTTAGGCCAACAAATGTGGCTAAATTCCTCAAAATACCTTTAATTGGAAGGTACCGTTATATGAGCGCTATGCCGAAACATAGATATTTGGTGACAATTTTTAGCGGAGAATTTTTGTGACTGCAGATAACCTAAAGTGTCAAATTACAGGTTGTTTGGTCAGAAATGTAGCTAAAACCCCCAAAATACCTAAAATTGGGAGGTACTGTTATATGGGGCTCTACCAAAACATGGATCTTTGTTGACAATTTTTGGTGGAGAAGTTTCAATACTACACGGAACCTTAAGTGTCAAATTACTTACTGGTAGTTTGGTTAAACCCCTCAAAATACCGGACATGGAACTATCTTGACAATTTTTGTAGAGAAGTTTCGTTACTGCAGGGAATCCAAAGGGCCAAATAAGAGGAAGTGCGATAAACAATTTCAATTAAAATCCTCAAAATACCGAAAAACATGGACCTTTGTTGGCAATTGTTGTCGGAATCGTTTCGTGACTACAGGGAACCTCAAATTTCGTATAGTTCTGTCAAAAAATTGTAGATAAAGTCGTCAAAATACCGAAAATGGGGAGGTACTGGTATATGAGGGCTATAACTAAACCTGCACCTAGGTTGACAATTTCTAGGGAGAAGTTTTGTTTAAGTTCAGTCAAAAAATGTAGCTGACCACCTCAATATACCTACAATTGGGAGGAATATGGGGGTAATAGCAAAACTCGGACCATTTGACAATTTTTAGTGAAGTGAAGTTTTGTGACTATTAAGAACTTCAAATGCTAAATTACAGATGCTTCGGTTAAAAATTTAAGCTAAAATCATCCGTTGTATGGCTGTTATACCAAAACATGGGTCCATATAGTCCATCTTCAAACTTGACATGCCTGTTGAAAAAAGATACTCGGGTGCAAAAATATAGCACTCTAGCTCAATTTTCGTGGATGCTAGAGTTATTTCAACAGACGGACATTGGTAGATCGGCTCAACATTTTATCCTGATCAAAAATATGTCTTATATGGTCGCAAATGATTATGTCGATGAGTTACACCGGGAAAAACAAACTTAATATAGCATCCATACTATGGTGGAGGGCATAAAAATAGAAACCAGTGATTAGTAATTTTGGACAGTAATCTCCTCCATCTGAACATCTTATCTTATGTATTTTCAGAAAACCCTAATATAAACTCACTAATAGTAAATAAATAAATAACTAAAGCGTGTGTAAAGAAAATATTAGAATGATTAATGATATCGAGACACACATGCATATGCCTGTGTACGTTGAAAGGATACGTCAGACTGCTGTTTAACAAATATTTAAAGAGGTTGTTGACTCAAGGATACTACAATTGTAGTATGTGGCGTTAACTAGTTAACTATGTAGATAATAAAATGGGGCAAGGATTGGCAGAATGTGGAGCAGTAGTAATGTGCAACATGTGGTTGGTGGCTTTTGTACATACATATATTATAATAACAAAGAATAAGAGAAAAACAACAAAAAAAGTACACCTCCATGAAAAATATGGAGCATTAGTTTAATTATTTAAATACTTAATTTATATTTATATTCAAAATTGTTATTTTTACTGTATTAATCAAACAGGTAGTATGTTTAAGGGGGCCTTAATTTGGACTGCCTCACAAAAATTGTATTTACAGTGGTGCGAAATTTGAATAATTTATACGAAATTTTAAACATATTATCTAATGAAATATTTAATTTGCTTTCTGAAATCTCATTTAATGAAATATTTAATTTGTTTTCTGAAATCTCATTTCTCTTCTATTTATTACAGATTATATTATCTCCATTGGCCAGCATTTATAGAATCTGGAAATATGACCACCACACATTTAAAACGTCTGCCCGTGATAATTTTAATCTTCATATTTATTTTCGTTCCGGAACTATGGGCCTATGCATCAAGTGATGAATTGGAAAAAATGCATTTACGCGGTGATTTCCATACACCGTGTTTTTTCTTTCAGACCGTAAATATTACAGCGGATAACAGATTTGCAAATGGTTCATATCTCCACGATGGTGTTATAATACCTCACCATCTGATTGGTGTCTATAATTATATTTATAAAGATGCTGTGACCCAGACCCGAGTTGCTCCCCACATACGTGGTTGTATTTGCAAACTGAAGCCATGTGTGAACTTTTGTTGTCCCTATGGTCAGATGCATAACGGCACCGAATGTGTCGACAGTTCAAGTGAAAGTGATTGGCCACACTCGATAAATGTCACATTTCGAAATGGTGCACAAAAAACCGTTGATGTATTTCGTCAATTTGCTGTTGTTCCATTTCGCCCATGTGAATCAATGTTCGCTTTGGATCCACAAACATATCCCGACGATGCTTGGCAAATATTTGAGGTGAGTATTAAATGTAATATTTTAAAATGTGTTTTTTGTGTTTCATTAAAGTTCTGGAATTATTTGAAATTGTGGACAATGCATTTTTAAATATATTTTTTTCTCCAAAACTACTCTTGGTTGTAAGCATTTTCTCACTGAAGAACCGCGAAAAATCGCAAAAATAAGTTGAGTTTCGATAAATTTGGAATATTTAGAAGAGATTAGCATCGTTCAATTTTTAAATTATGACATGATTTTTTTTTATTTTTGTCCTTGGACGCATCCATTGTGCAATGATGTGCCAAATTACCGATAGTTCGGTCAACTAAAGTAAATTTAAATTCCTTAAAACATCTAATATCGAGAGATATAATTATATACGGGCTATATCAAAACATGGACCTTTGCGAAAATTTTTGGTGGAGAAGTTTCGTGACGGCAGGGAATCTCGAACGTCAAATTACGGGTGACTGAACTACCCATAATTTGACGTTCGAGATTCCCTGCCGTCACGAAACTTCTCCACCAAAAATTTTCGCAAAGGTCCATGCATTGATATAGCCCGTATATAATGTAGCTAAAACCCCCAAAAAACCTAAAATCGGGAGGTACCGTTATATGGGAGCTATACCAAATCATGAACCTATGTTTACAAGTTTAAGTGCAGAAGTTGTGTAGCCACTGGGAATCTCAAATGTGAAATTACATGTATTTCGGTAAAAAAAAAATAGCTAAAATTCTAAAAATATCGCAAATCGGGAAATACCGTTTTACGGAGCCTATAGTACCAAAACATGGACCTATATTGACAATTTGTTTGTGAAGAAGTTTTGTGGCCGCTAAGAACTCAAATGTGAAATTACATCTCGTTGGGTTAAAAATATAGCTAAAATCTTCAAAATACTCAAATCGGGAGGTACTGTTATATGAGGGCTATACCAAAAAATGGACCTATGTTGACAATTTTTGTGAAGAAAGTTCGTGACTGCGGGTAATCTCAAATGTCAATTTAAGGGTAGTTCCGTCCAAAACTGTAGCTAAAACCCTCAAAATACCGAAAATAGGGAAGTACCGTTATATGGGGCTATACCAAAACAGTAACTTATGTGGATAATTTTAAGTGGAGAACTTTCAGGTTTACAGGTAATTTGGTACAAAAATTAGCTAAAACCCTTAAAATACCGAAAAACCGGAAGGGTGCCGTTATATGAGGCAAGTAGTTCTGCGGGTTCGCAAATTATTATTTCAATGCATAGCAAACTGAAAAAGAATATTACACGCAGAAAAATATATGTTAGAAATATGTTTGGATTCAAACAAATATATGCATGGGACTGGTTGCAAACACATATATGTTTGGATTCAAACGTATTATGTTTGGGTCCACACAAATATATGTTGGTCCAAACTTTGCACATCGTTTTATTCCTACCAGATATATATCGGGTTCCAATATGGACTATATTGGTCCACTCCTTCGGGTACCTCCCTCACAACATTCGGATAAAGGGAAGTTTAAGAGCTCCTCTGGGATCGTTTTGAAATTTGTTTCAGTAAGTTGTCCTTGCGGCTCCCTTTACGATGGTACAATTTTTTTCTTGCGCAAGTCCATATTTTCTTAGATATTCGCCTAAAAGTTCCAAGAATCCCTGACGGCACCAACCAAAATGACAAATTCGCAATATAATTCTCGCTGGGAGTTTCTGATTGGTGCAGACTTTGCACCTTATATTATTTCATCCAGTCATGTAACAGGTTGGAATATGGACTATATCGGTCCACTCCTTCGGGAGGTACCCACAAAAATTCGGACAAAGTGAAGTTTAAGAGCTCCTCTTGGATCGTCCTGATTTTTTTTCAGCAGGTTGTCATTGCGGCTCCCTTTACGACGGTAAACTTTTTTCTTGCGCAAGTCCATACTTCCTGAGATATTGGCCTAAATGTTCCAAGAAACCCTGACGACACCAACCAAAATGGCAAATCCACAAGGTAATTCTCGCAGGGAGTTTCTATTTGATGCAGACTTTGTACATCATATTATTTCATCCAGTCATGTATGAAGTTGGAATATGGGCTATATCGGTCCACTTCTTCGGATACATCCCACACAAAATTCGAAAAAAGTGAAGTTTAAGAGCTTCCCTCATCGTTTTAATTCTTTTTACAGTAGGTTGTTCTAGTGGCCTCATTTACAAAGGTACAATCTTTTTCCGGAGTAAGTCAATACTTCCTAAGATTATGGTCCAAGGTCCAAGCTATTGAGGAAGATAACCCTAAAACTTCTTGTTTCTTTCAAACTTAGTTTAACGTAATTTAATATTTCGAGTCCTTTATGAAGAAGTTTGGTTACTAAAAATCGCATTTAATATTGGTAATAACATTAATACATTTTTCATATACGATATCCCGTTGATGACTTCAATTTGGAGGTGAATGTGTTTTATGTTACGCGTCTGTTGTTGCTTTTGCGTTTGGTGTTTCTATACACTTCAATTAAAGAAAAACAACATTTATAAATGTGTGTATGTCGGAGTAAAGCAATGGGTCTCCCGTGAGTGATACCACCACCAGTTAGAGTCTACACAGGTTGTGAGCGAGAATAAATTTACGCTCACTGGAGACACATTGCCTTGCTCTGGTGTATGTGTTTTTTGTGGATTTTGGGTTTGTATTTATATTTCATCTAAACAAATATTTGTTTGCACCCAATCATATATTTGCTTGCAGGACCCAAATATATGTTATGTTTGGAACTGGTTGCAAACAAATATGTGTTTGCTGCAAAATATGTTCGGGACATATGTTAGAGAGGCCATTTTTCCCCGTGTAGTATACCCTCCATACTACGGTGGTTGTAACCACAAAGCTACTGGAGTTCATTTTATTATGTATGGCAGACCAGGGTGTTGAAAAGTTGCTGTATGTTGTGCGAGTCGCATGTTGGATACATATTTTGCACTTTGTCATCAATACGTGTCTGTAGGAATTTAGACGGCTGCACCATCCCGAGCGTAGTTGAACCAAAACAACTCTGGCTTGTCGTGGCAGCTGGTATAGATTCGTACGACAGTATGTCTGAAACTTCCGCCGTGTGACTGCTATCCAAACCTGATTGATAGGCTTGAAGATCTAGGCGTTCCCCCTTGTAACGTTGAACCTCGCTTTCCAGATCATAAAGATACCTTCTGACATGGCTGGGTGGAGGAGTCCTATCCACCATATGATTATTAGGATGGTTCTAACGGTAACATCCAAGCAAGCACTGAAACGAGAACACGTCTTTGTGTTGCGTTCTGGAAAAAACTTCGTCTCTTCTTGCAGATGGTCCACAGATGACATGAGGAGGCACCATGTTGTACTTCTGAGGGCTGCATTCTGACAGTTTTGAATATTTTTCCATCGGTGCATACTTGACCACAGACCGACCTATCACTTTATATGTGGTCAAAAAGATTTTGTTATCTGCACCCCAAGTGCTGCCGGCTAGGGACTTGAGGACCATGCTCTCAGCTGTGGCAGGAGGTATCAATCTGCACAGCCGGCACTATACCCCTTTGGTCATTGTTGATGACTGAATGTCACAGATGGTTATGACCTTCTAAAATCGGGCTAATGTGGGACCTATAACCTGGAGTACACTTATTTATTGGCGGGATGTATAAGTTGAGCAACTCTCCATACATTCCATGTATTGTATTGGTGCTATAGGAAAGATAATCCCCATCTACACTTCTGGTGCGATCCTTCCTTAGTAGGTTGTAACCATCACAACCCTATAAACCGCGGTAGTTGTTGAGCATTGTTTCCTGGACGCATGGACGATTCCTTGAGATGCACCCACTCTCGGCATCTATTGCAACTCACCGAAGTTTTAACGTAGTAGATGCGGATGTGACAAACTGACCACATACAAATTGGTCCTAGGTTTTCCTCCGTCCCGGCACCGACCAAAGTCATTCCGGGATATGCTGATCCCAACGCAGAAACGATACAAATACAAACATGTGTACACTGAGGTGGCAACCGCTGGCTGAAACACGGATGTTGTATGGTTCCGGCTCAATCCGGTATCGAAGAACTCGCCGTCGTGGGATTGAGATATTCCGAAGGTCCCGCGTTTGCCTGCACATGCCGACTCATCACGGTTGTTTGCAGCTGCCAAACATATGAATGTGTAGTTTTGGCAAGCTACCTTCATTGCAATATTGCAGGTGCCGTTTGTCCCCGCACTCTGCACGGATGTCGGCAGCTGCCAAACATATAAATGTGCAGTTTTGCCAAGCTACCTTCACATAAACCTTCGATCCCAATCTATACCATTGTAATCACATTACTCAATTTAAATAGTTCCTACCTTTTACTACAGTGCACAGTGGTTCCGCACGTGGACAAAAATCGAAAAATTGATGGCACAAATTTTATTGCGATTGAAATACATATTTTCTAAACATATTAAATGTTTGACATCCAGCCTAATTTTTGTAAATTTACAGCGGTTATACGCAAAGTTAAGTTTAAGAAGTTGTGATGTGTATTGGGGGCCCTAAAAACGACAAATACATCCGCAAACCATTCGCATACGGGCAAAATGTGCCCCATCGAAATAATGGTTTGGACGAAATCCGTTTCAGACAATTTGGAGTTGATGTAGCAATGCCCGTCCGTCTGTCTGTCTGTCTGCCTGACTGGCTGGAGCGCACGATAACTCTCGAATGGATCAACCGATTCGGTCGAAAATTTGGCTTTCGTAATATTTTGCCCAAACTTAGTTAAAGTTCGAAGATGGGCTATATCGGTCCACTCCTTTCGGTACCTCCCCCACAAAAGTTCGAAAATGTTCTGATAAGTTCAGATTAGGACCTGCTTTCGAATCGCTTCGACTTTTGTTGCAACAACTTGTATTCACTGTCCTCCATACAACAGTACAAATTTCAAAAAGCCCCTATGACACCGTGTGAAGTGGTTGGAGCGCAAGATAACTCTCGAAGGGATCTGCCGATTCGGTCCAAAATTTGGCCTTCATAATATTTTGTACAAACATAGTTTAAACTTGAAGATAAGCCATATCGGTCCTTTTCTTCAGGTACCTCCCCCACAAAAGTTCAAAAATGTTCGGAAAAATTGTGCGCAAGATAACTCTTGAAGGGAGTGACCGATGTTATCCAAACTTTGCACTCCCTAATATATATATATATATATATATATATATATATATATATATATATATATATATATACCAGATATTGATCAGGTTCGAATATGGACTATATTTGTTTACTTCTTCTGGTACCTCTCACACAAATTTTCGGATGAGTTCACTTTAAGACCTGCCCTCGAATCACTTTGATTTTAATTGAAGCGATTTGCATTCGCTACCTCCATTACGACAGTGAAAGTTTTTTTCAGGGGCAAGTCCATATTTCTTGGGAAAACAGCCCGAAAGGTGTGGCGGTCGAAGTGCATGATAACTCTCGAACTGTTGAACCGATTTGGTCCAACATTGGGTCTTCATTATATCATATCCAAACTTAGTTTCATGGGGCAATACCGGTCCACAACTTCCGGTACTTCTCCCCAATATTTAAAAAAATACCACTAAAATGCTATGACGATATCACTTGAATGGGGCAACCAATTTTGTCCAAACTTTGGTTCTCCTAATATTTTATCAAAATTTAGTTTATCTTCTAAAATGGCCCATATCGGTCCTCCCTAAGGGTACCTGCCCTACAAAAGTTCAACATTTGTGTCTTAGTGCAGTTAATTCATAATCCACATTTTTGTCGGCAAGTTCAAATGTCCAAAAAGGGCCACAAAATTCTGAAGATACCGTAAATACATTCGATCTGTCCGGAGGTAAAAGCTTCGCGTCACATTGGCTGACGGTATATATCTGTCGGCAAAGCCGACTGACACTTTTTTACTTGTTATGAAAATGTTTCCCTTCTTTTTTCGAGTCATTGCAACATGCATACATCTTAGTTCTATATGAAAAGTGAAAAGGGAAGAATATTTCTATTCAACATTTCACATCCTCCTGAGTAAAGTTACCAAAGACACTATATACTTAAAATGCAAGGATTCCATGATATCTTAACTCAAATATTTCGAAAATACCAAAAATGGGCCGCTTACTTACACGTGCCTCATATTAGCTCTACTTTCATAATCTACTCAATATTTCCCATCATTTTGAAAAAGAATTGAATTTTGTTGCACAGTGTTATTTTACTTACTAGTGACAGGTGAATGAGAATTATTCCTTGCACAACATTTTGACTACTACACATACTTAAAGTGTAATGCAGTATATCCAAGAGCACGCTATGATCGCTATATGACGTCGCTATTTATGCTCGGTTTTTCCCTATCCGCCCGTTGGGCGAACCAAATACTCTCGGAACATTTGTTATTTACCGAAATTATCCCTCTGGCAGAATCGCACTAATTACAATTAAACTTCTTTTTCAGAACGGCACCCTGTATGTGGAATCAGGAGAGCTATATTTAACCAGGCAGGACTTTTGTATGCTTACCACGCTAGATGTGAACGACACCAGTATTCGTTATTTAAATCCCGCCAATTGTGAAATTGGCTCGGGTCGGGGTACAGTGAAAATCATCAATGCCTATGCCATGCTGTTCTCCATACCGTTTATGGTGCTGACCATTATTGTGTATTTGGCCATACCTGAGTTACGCAACCAACATGGCAAATCTCTGGTGTGCTATTTATTAGGTCTTATTGTGGGCTATTCCCTGATGAGTGTCGGCGCTTTAAATATTCACATGAATGTTATGGGTATTGAGTGCAAAGTTTTGGGTAAGTATGGAATGTGGATGGGTGTGTTAACTAAAATTGTATGGCCTAAAATTAATTTCATGTCCTGTTTTGTCGTCCCTTTGAAAGGTTACACATGTTATTACTTCTTTATGGCTGCCTTTTTCTGGTTAAACGTTATCAGTTTTGATTTATGGCACAATTTTCGTGGCACTCGTGGCATCAATCGTTCGTTGGAGAAGAAACGTTTTATCATGTATTCGTTGTACTCTTGGGGCATTCCGGTGCTGTGTCTGCTGGCCACATGGTATATACAGGAATTTGTTGATATGCCGGACCATTTGAAGGACGATCTAAAACCGGGTATCGGTGGTGGCCACTATTGTTGGATAAATAGTGAGTAACATGTTTGTGTGTGTGTCTTTTTTCATATATTTGTGACTCATACATTTCCAGTGACCACTTGGGCCGGTTTTATTTACTTCTTTACACCAATTATGTTTATAATTGTGGCCAATATCATTATGTTTGTTATGACGGCCTTGAAAATCCATCGAGTACAAAAGGAAATGGCCCGCATTATGGCCAAAGAAGACAGCACACGTAATCTGAAGAAGGAGAAAGACAAGTATAACATTTATTTGTAATTTTATTTTTAATTCCTTCTAACTGTTGTTAATTATCGATAATTTATCTTCCCAGGTTTGGCTTATTTTTACGCCTCTTTTTGGTAATGGGCGTTACCTGGTCCCTGGAAATCATTTCATATTTTGTTGGACCCGAAAGTAAATGGGCTAAAATTTTCTATGCCGCCGATATTTGTAATGCGGTGCAAGGTTTCCTCATATTCATGCTGTTTGTCATGAAACGAAAGGTTAAACAATTGATAACGAATCGGTAAGTAGCAAATCATTTGAAAAATATGCCTACAAAATATTGTGCCGTCCTTTTTGCTTTTATTTATTTTTTAATTGTATTTTCTTTTTGAAATTTAATTTTATTTTGGTTTAGTAGTTGTCGGGAACGTCCATCCCGAGACACGAACAGTACAACACTGGCCCAGTCTATGGTGCGACGACGTTTTCACGAAGTCTCCATACAAATCAAACACATGATCATGATACGACGAGCTCTTTCGAGTAATACCTCAAATTTCCATTCTCATGCAGTGTGAGAATGAATCGACGATTTAGGAATTTACAATTTCTTTTGTTTTAGTAAATATTATTTTCTTTATTTGGAGATTTTCTTATAGTTTAAAGAAAATGTAAGACTGGCAGTGGTACCTTGTTATTATTTCCTTCGTTGGTGTCGTGTTGTGTAGATGTTGTTCATATTTTTATCCACTTTCTCTATTATTTGTAAATATTTACTTTTAATTGTGCACAGCTTACATTGAAAACTTTGTTTTAAAATAATATGCTATTATTGCTAAATATTTGTTATGCCTTTTCACCCCAATGTTAGATATAGTTTTACAGGAAATTTAGATATAACCCATTGATAGTTTACATAGGTTTTCGGCTGTCAAGAAGTTTCAAGTCAATTTATAGAGGATCGAGACGTATTTTACAATTGACCGACGCTTTAAAAACATAGGTACAGAAATATATACTACACAGCCTACAAAGTTAAATAATAAAACCCGCCCGATCCTGCGAACAAGCTATGCGAGTATATTTATACCCTAAGCATTTATGCTACCGAGGGTATATGGGCAAATTTTTTGAAAATTTAACATAGTTGAAGCCAAGCTTTACACTTTTATAACTCGCGAATTGTGGTTGTTTATACAAATTAAATGGAATGTTTTTCGACTTGGAAAAAAATATTGGCCTTAAAAGTTAATTTGCATGGAAGCTATATTTATGTCAAAAAATGGGTAAAATGGGTTGAAGCCAACGTGTCTTTTTTTTGTTTTCTCTCGATTTGTGTTAAACCACACTTTTAACGAATAAAAAAATTGAGCTGTGTCTACCATTAAATGATGCTGAGATTTTGTAGCCAGATTTTAAATGGTTTTTTGAAATTTTCTTCTCATTTCGTTCCTCAAACAGGTTTTTCCAAAAATTATATATAAGATTGTAAAACTCGCGATTCTGCCCCGCCCATTTTCTTGTGTCGTGAATGTCATATTTTTCGGGCCTAATTGTTACATTCGATTTCCTCGTACTTTATTGCAAATTTTAGATTTTTACGTTGCGGAGCTAAGAAATCGTTACTCGTGAAAATTCATCTACAAAATCATCTACAAAAAAAAAATCAGCGCATTTTATCGCGTTTTCTGTGGATCGTTTCCACTGCAATGAAAAAACTGGTACATCATCTTCGTTTTTTCGAGAACAGAGATTTAAAAACTTCACTGCTAAGAGAGCTACATGAATTTTATCCCAAAGAATAGTGTGTGATGCTATATCCACGGTTCTTGAAATAGATATACAGTCGAAATCGCTTATAACGTCGGTCAAGGGACCGACCAAAATCGGACGCTATAAGCGATAGTCGTTATAAACGATATTTAAATAAAATATAATTTAAAAAAATAAAGTTTCAGTGTTTTATTTAGAAATGCACTTAAAACTAGAAAATAATTTGTCGCTTAGCCTCAATAAATATATTCTTTCTCATGATGAAATCTCTCAAATAAAACGCTTGCCGTTTAATTTTGCCACCATTTATAATTTAAATGCAAGCGTTTTATTTTAGAGATTTCATCATGAGAAAGAATATATTTATTGAGGCTAAGCGACAAATTATTTTCTAGTTTTAAGTGCATTTCTAAATAGAACACTGAAACTTAATTTTTTTTAATTATTTTTTATTTTTAACTTTTTAGTAAATACATTTTTTTTGACCACTTAGAACAAAATTACAGTCAATTTAGGCCGAAAATTTAGATAAAAACTTTAAAATGCCTGAAATCGTGTAGTACCGTTACATAAAGGCTATACCAAAACCTGGTATAGCGTCCATAATTTTTCTGTACCATTGGGGACTCCAAATGCGAAGTTACATCCAATTCTGTCCAAAAATGAAGATAAAATCCTTAAAACACTTGAAATCGGGTGGTACCACTATATGGGGGCTATATCAAAATCTGGACCTATGTCAACAATTGTTAGTGGAGAAGTTTCTGTACCATTGGGGAGTCCAAATGCCAAGTTACAGCCAATTCGGTCTCAAAATGAAGATAAAATCCTCATAATACTTGAAATCGGGTGGTATCGCTATAAGGGGGCTATACCAAAACCTGGACCTATGTCAACAATTGTTGGTGGAGAAGTTTCTGTACCATTGGGGACTCCAAATGCCAAATTACAGCCAATTCTGTCCAAAAATGAAGATAAAATCCTTAAAACACTTGAAATCGGGTAGTACCACTATATGGGGGCTATATCAAAACCTGGACCTATGTCAACAATTGTTGGCGGAGAAGTTTCTGTACCATTGGGGACTCCAAATGACAAGTTACAGCCAATTCGGTCTCAAAATGAAGGTAAAATCCTCAAAATACCTGAAATCGGATGGTACCGCTATATGGGGACTGTAGGAAAAATTGGGACCATATTCATGTATTGTCATCCAAATCTGAAAAGTGTGCAAAGTTTCAGTTCGATTGGTCAACTGCAACTGTGTGGAAAATGAGTTACCAGATTGGAAAAGCATGTAAAATTGAACACTGTACAACACTGTAAAAATGGACCAATATTGGTTTTGATTTCATATTCATGTATTGTCATCCAAATCTGAAATGTGTACAAATTTTAAGTTCGATTGGTCAACTGCAACTGTGTGAAAAATGAGTTACCACATTTGAAAAGCAAAATACCGGAAATCGGGTGGTACCGTTATATGGGGGCTATAGGAAAAAATGGACCCATATTGATTTTGGTTTCATATTCACGTATTGTCATCTAAATCTGAAAAGTGTGCAAAGTTTTACTTCGATTGGTCAACTGCAACCGTTTTAAAAACCAGTTACCAGATTTGAAAAGGGGGTTAAGATAGACACCGTAAAAACACTGTTAGAATGGACCAATATTGGTTTTGATTTCATATTCATGTATAGTCATCCAAATCTGAAATGTGTGCAAATTTTAAGTTCGATTGGTCAACTGCAACTGTGTGAAAAATTAGTTACCAGATTTGAAAAGCAAATTAGATAAAACAGTGTAAAAATGGACCAATATCGGTTTTGATTTCATATTCGTGTATTGTCATCCAAATCTGAAAAGTGTGCAAAGTTTTAGTTCGATTGGTCAACTGGAACCGTGTTAAAAATGAGGTACCAGATTTGAACTAAACACACACCAAAGCAAGTTAAATAAAACACTGTAAAAAGAGACGAAATTATATTATGTGTAGTGACTTTTGGGTATAGATACGTTGTTTTAATAAGTAAATAAATTAATTCAATTAATTTTTTATGTTTTTCATTCTATATACCTACGTATAAATTACTTAAAAACAAAAAAATAAAAAGATATATTACGTTAATAAAGGATATGGTTCTATTTAAAATAGTCTGTTATTTTAGTTTGGGACTTCTAATCCCAACATAAGTTTTAAATGTTTGTTTTGTTTATTGTTGAAGATTCAATCTCATTTTCGATTGCTTGAGTGGAGTATTCCCCCATTGGCTCAACTTCATTTATTACCCTCTATTACAGAGAGTAATGTTTTTCAAAACGAACTGACAGTGTTGCAA
This sequence comes from Musca autumnalis, assembly GCF_047663935.1. Taxonomy (NCBI): domain Eukaryota; kingdom Metazoa; phylum Arthropoda; class Insecta; order Diptera; family Muscidae; genus Musca; species Musca autumnalis. The sequence continues at coordinate 45,951,529 of NW_027411977.1, read as the reverse complement.
AATTTTACTGATAGCTACCAATATCATGATTCCATCCCGGCGAAGGGAATTATCAATTGGCTTCTCAGTTTTTGAAATGATGCCTTTTTAGCGAAAAACCGAACTCTTTAAGTGTCTAGTATTCTCATATGAATGAGAATCACACTCACAGAATTCGAAGAATTCTTAGTTGATACGTGCTGACATGTTGCAAAATATTTTGATTTTGGTGTTTCTTTGGAAAAGCCGAAAAGTGAGTGTGATTCTCATTCATATGAGAATACTAGACACTTAAAGAGTTCGGTTTTTCGCTAAAAAGGCATCATTTCAAAAACTGAGAAGCCAATTGATAATTCCCTTCGCCGGGATGGAATCATGATTTGACATTGGTTGGCAAAAATTCAAGCTTAATTGACTTAAGACCGCCTACATGTGAGTCTCAATTAAGTTGTCCAAACCCATCTTCGAACATGATGTGCATATGCTTGATATTTTGTTGTTGTTTGAGTTTAAAATTGGAAACATACAACACATATTAAGAGCATTTGTTCTTCTTCGTAGGGTTCGACGTTATAATCGATAGCAAAATTCAAATATTCCACAAAAAACCGACGTTACAACCGATATTACGTTATAAACGATATTTATTTGTGTGGAATATACAGGGCAAGAATTCGGGACTTTTGGCTTTCGTCGTTATAAGCGATATGACGTTATAAACGACGACGGTATGCACCTGCCTGTTTTTTAATGCAAAGATGCAGCCGATGCTACATCTTACCATTCAAATTATAATTCGAAAAATATATAAAAATTAAAAGATATGGTCTTGCTATACACGATAATCACATACGGACAAAGTGATTTTGATAATTACGCGATTTACACATATTTTAAACACGCATATAAATTAAAATGGTTTATGTGAACTAAATTTCCATTTAAGAAGCCGAATGATTTATCTCAACAAACCGATAATTTTCCTCAATGGGGAACCTTCTATGTAAATGTAAATAAAGCAAAATCCGCCCATTTTCTTGGGAGTTTCAAGAAAAATAAAAGAAGTACTCCAATAGATTTTTTTCAATACTTTCACTAGAATACTAGAATTCATGTTGAAACTATTTTTTCAACCAAAATTTGTTTTTTACCCAAAATTGTGCTTATTTTGGCTGTAACATCCAAACTGTTATCCCGATCATTATAATTTTGGTCTCATTTGATTCCCTGCAAAATGTTTATTAAAAACTTTTTTTGTAATTTTTTACGGCTAAATGGACCAATATTTCGAAAAAAGTCGGATCACATTTAAAGTTTTGTCAATTTGTTGTAAATTCCGCGAATACTGAGTAACATTTTACAAATATTATGCAATCTACTTACTGACGTCCCTTCGTGATAACTTTTTAGTGTGCTCATTTAAATATTTAGCGTTTTTATAATAATTTATTCTTAAAAGCAGAATTAAAACCGCGAACTTTTTTTCGCAACAACCAAAAATGTGCTCCCGAGCAGATTTGTACTGGGGAACTTTTTCTTAACCTATGGACCAAAAATCTTTGATGTAGCGCGAAAAGGAAAAAGACTTAAATCGGTTGGTACTTCCCAACAATATTTAAAAAAGTCCCTAAAATGGTATGCACGATATCTCTTGAACGGGGCAACCCATTTGGTCCAAATTTTGGATCTCCTAAGGGTACTTCCCCCATAAAAGATCAACATTTTTGTTTAAGTGTCGAAGATTCTTTGGAAATGTATACCGATGGCGTTCGCTGTGGCCCTGTTTACAGCGATATTATGTTTTCCGTGGACAAGACAATCGAAAAGATATGACAAAATGGTCCATTCCTTTAAGTACCTCCTCCGCAACACATTTGAAATTTAATCCTAATTCATTTATGTTGGCAAGTTCAAATGTCCAAAAAGGGACACAAAATTCTGAGAAGACCCTAAATACATTAGGTCTGTACGTAGATGAAAGTTTCAGTTCACATAGGCTGAGGGTCTCTCTCTGATCTCTGTCGGCAAAGCCTTTTTACTTGTTTTTCATTTATTTGTTAAAAAAACGGCATTTTGGTTGGAATTGTATAGCAATGAACGGAAAGAAACAAAACGATTCCCGTACCAATCACACAAAGCCACAAACTTTTCAGCTTCTCTGAATCGTTTCATTCTCACAACCAAAACAAAAACACAAACTTTTCAACGTAAAAAGATGGAAACCGTACGATTGGTGAAATGTAACTTCGGCTATGCTTTGCCTAGTTGTTTCATTCACCACCGAAACGACAAGTATTTTTGGGAAACGTTTGCCGTGCGTATTGTCAATGGCACACTCAGACACACACACACATGTGATTGCTTAACAACCCTATAAGTTAGCATCAGCATACCACAGTGAATTTTATCAACCACCAAACGTTTTTGATTTATTCACATGTGTTTAGTACTATTCCGTTTTCTATCTGCTCTTGTGGAGTTGAGTACTTTTCGCTTTTCGTTTTGTTCGTACTCACGAATGTAAACAAAACAAAACTAAACAGCGAGCTCGTCCAACGTGGGTTATGTTTCGTTTTGTATTGTTCCTATGGAAAATACGAAACGAAACGATTGGAAATTTTATTTAAAGTATTTTTACGTACTCTGTTGTATAGTGTTTTCGCGACAATTGTCTTCCGAAGAAACAAAATACACCATTGTAGTCAGGTCTACTAAAGTACCGAGGTGCCCGTACAATTTTAAATTGGATCCAAGTGTAAAATATTAAACTTTGTTTATTGCCTGTTTTGTATAGTTCTACGACGGTTGCAACATTAACTATTCGATTTAAATCGGCAACGGGTTCTTTCGCACCGGATTGACCCTGAACCATACATCACCCGTGCTTCAGCCAGTGGCTCTCAACTCAGTGTGCACATCTTTGCATATGTATCGTTTCTATGTGTTGAGAGCTTTCGATATTCCAGGAACACTATATGTGTGCTCAGTTTGTCATATCCGCATCCACCATATTTAAAGTTCGGTTAGATGCAATCCATGCGAGGAACTACGACAAGGACTATGTTGCTGCATGCTGCGTGAACACAGCCACCAATGAATCGTCGTCATTAATATACACGACTCCTCCCAACAGCCGTTGTTGTTCCAATCCCTTAAAATGGGTGCTTTTTGCAATTTAATTCCAATGGACTTAGGAAGGGTAGCACCAGAAGTGGATTTGGGGGATTAGCTTTTCCTATTACACCAGTATGTGCAATACAGACCTATTTCGCTTGAGCCGAGCTCTAATTATGTAACAGTCAGGTGTTGAACTGTCGTGTTGAGTTGCTGAACGTCTGAACGTCTGCTGAACTGGCCTTAAGGGAATTTTATGCACATCTTGAGTTGTGGCCTTCTGTCCTTGGTGACGATCAGAGCGTCTTAGCGCAGGCTTTGCGTGGTCAATGAAGACCCCCTACCAGAATTATTGGAGAGTGTCACAGTTCGCCAGACATACACAGAAGAAAAATCGGCGATAAAAAAACATTATCATATTGACGAAATTCAATAAAATTATTTGATACAATAAAATTTTAATATTGACTAAAATATTTATCGATTTTTTTGATATTGAACTGATAAAATATTTCAAATATTGACATATCAAGCAAAATGTGGAATATTTTGATAAATATTTTTCTCAATAGGTGAAATATTTTATCATTTGTATTTTTACTTTGTAATCAAATAATTTTATTGAATTTTGTGAATATGACAATTTTTTTATCGCCGGAAAATCGATAAATTTTTGATTGAATCCTTGAATTTTATTATCAAATGGCTTAAATTTGTTCTGTGTAGTCTTCGTTTCACCTGGACTGACAAATGTCGTCACCTGGTAATCGCTGTTTCACTTGGGCCATACCATCACCTTATAGGTGTCTCTATCAGCAGACCACCAGAATACATTACCTGACAAACGAAGTCACTTGGTAACCTGTCGTTTCACTTGGGTCAAAGCATTTCCTTTTAATTTTCTCCATCACCAAACCGTCCATTTGAATCGCCTCTGAATACCGCTCATTCATCAATCATAAGTAAACTAATTGGTCTAGTTTTAGAGAGTTCACCAATCACCGCTTCAGAGATCTGCCCAACCCTTCTGATGTACGGGTAGCAGAAAGGGCGTTCTGAGACATCATTCCTGCTGCAGTTGCTTTCCATATACCGAATATACCCGAAGTGAGACCAAACTTCCCAGCTGAGGTGGCGGGACTGGCAAATGAACATAATGACTTTCAGAAATCCAACCCCTGAGACCTCAGAGTAAAGGAGTACTGAATGTTGAAAGGTGGTCCGTGAGCATAAGCGGACAAGTGGCTAGATCATCTGAAGTGTTGCAACATTGGAGCTGGAATAAGTCGCGAAAGTGAAGTCCGACAAGAAGAGTACTATGTCTGATCACTTGAACCATTATGATTTACAGGGGATGATGTTGCGAATGTCATCTGGAACCTCTCCATGGTAATGTTGAAAAATCTAGCTGTGCCGGAAGTCGGATATCTCACTTAAGTTCTCAAACTGTCGTTAGCTAACCACATCGTTCCCGATGTGTGCAAAATGGGTAGGGTGGTCCAGCTACTGAAGCCAGGCAAGGATGCCAGCAAAAGTGAATCGTACAGGCCGATTTCGCTTTTGTCGACCGTAGCAAAGACACTTGCGGCCTTAGTTCCATAAGCATGGGTTCCGCAATGCGCCCCTGAGTACTGCAACAGGGTGCCTTCTTCAATAGACCTACATGAGGAGGGGAATATTTGTCCATTGCAGCAACACAATGTGGAAAAGAGTGTCTTAGTCAAATTATAGCAAGTTTGGTCAAGAAATGCAGCTAAAATTCTCAAAATACCGAAAATATGAAGGTATTTTTAGATGGGACCTATGCCAAAAAGTGGAACTTTATTGAAAATGTTTAGTAAAAATGTTTTTTAAAATATCGGGCAGTTACGTCAAACAATGTGGCTAAACCCCTCAACTTACCGAAAATCTCTGAAGATACCGTTATGTGGCGGCTATACCAACACATGGACCTGTGTTGATGATTTTTTTTTTTTTTTGTGGAGAACTTTCGTGGCAACTTCGAATGCCAAATTACAGCTGATTTGGTTAACAATTTTAGCTAAAATCCTCAAAACACCGAAAATCGGGATGTACCATTATATGGGGTCTATACCAAAACATGGACCTATGTTGACGATTTTTGGTGGAAAACTTTCTGAGAACCTCAAATGTCAACTTAAAGCTAATTCGGTTAAAATTTTTACCTAAAGTCCTCAAAATCCATAGTAGTTTAATACAAAAAAAGTTCAAGAAAATTGAAAAGTAATCATTGATTTTAATTATTAAACGCGAAAACTGCATCCAAGCCGAATGTGCAAACATTTTTATACCCTATACCACTATGTGGGGAGGGTATTATAAGTTGGTTTTGGTCAAAAAGTTTGTAACGCATCGAAATAATGGTCGTAGACCCATACTTATATATACCAAAATGAATGTCTCGACGAGCTGAGTGGATCTGGCTAAGTGTGTCCGTCCGTCAGTCCGTCCGTCTGTCCGTCTAAACCTTGTAATCACGCTACAGGTCGCAATTTTCATCGGATCGTCACGAAATTTTGGATGTTTGTGGGGGTCCCGGAGGGGAAGAAGCCTATTGATTTTGGTGATGGTCGGATAATTTTTAGGGGTCGGAATGGGCAAAAAACTTATGTGGATAAAAATACAACGTTTTTTTTCCAAAGCGAATATCTCAGCTTCTATACGGGGTATACCAAAAGCAAAACCTGACAATAAAAGTAAAAAATATCACCTTTCTAATGATGTAAAGTAGGTTCTCGTAGGTGATCAAACAAGGAAGATATCACAATAGTCGCAACTTAAACCCAACTTTTCATTTTTGCGATTTCAATTATAATGACGATTATCACAGCTTTGGTTGGGGACTTTCCAAAAGCAAATCCTGGCTATGAAAGTAGAAGATCCCATCTTTACAACGATGTAAACTAGGTAGGCGTAGGTGACCAAATAACGGAGATTTCGCAATAGTCGCTAATAAATCCCATTTTTCCACTTTTTTGGAAATCCTATTGATTTTGGTCATGGTCGGATAATGTTTAGGGGTGGTAATGGGCAAAAAACTTATTTGGAGAAAAAGACAACGTTTTTTTCCCAAGCGAATATCTTAGCTTCAATATGGGGTATACCAAAAGCAGAACCTGGCCATGAAAGTAGAAAATATCGCCTTTCTAATGATGTAAAGTAGGTTCTCGTAGGTGATCAAACAACGAATATATCGCAATAGCCGCTAATAGAACCCCACTTTTTATTTTTGCGATTTTAATAATAATGACGAATATCACAGCTTTGGTTGGGGATTTTCCAAAAACAAAGTCCGACTATGAAAGTAGAAGATCCCATCTTTACAGTGATGCAAATTAGGTTGGCGTAAGTGGCCACATAACGGAGATATCACAATAGTCGGCAATACATCCCATTTTTTCATTTTTTTGTTTTTGTAATCACGCTACAGGTCGCAATTGTGATCGGATCGTCACAAAATTTTGGGGGTTAATGGGGATCCTACAGAGAAAGAAGCCTATTGATTTTGGTGATGGTCGGATAGGCGTCGGAATGGGAAAAAACTTATTTGGAGAAAAAGTCGACGATTTATTTCAAAGCGAATATCTCCGCTTCTAAAAGGGGTATATCAAAAGCAAAACCTGCTAATGAAAGTAGAAAATATCACCTTTGAACGTAGGTTTTCGTAGGTGGTCAAACAACGAAGATATCGCAATAGCCGCTAATAGAACACAAATTTTCATTTTTGCGATTTCAATAATAATGACGATTATCACGGCTTTGGTTCGGACCTTCCAAAAGCAAAGTCTGACAATGAAAGTAAAAAAATCCCATCATTACAATGATGTAAAGCAGGTTGGCGTAGGTATCGAAATAACGGACATATCGCAATAGTCGGTAATACATCAATTTTTCCACTTTTTTGGAAATCACGCTATAGGTCGCAATTTTAATTGGATCGTCACGAAATTTTTGGTGTTATTGGGTGTCCCACAGAGAAAAAAACCCTTTAATTTTTGATAATGGGCGGATATTATTCAGGGGTCGGAATGTGAAAAAAATATTTGGAAAAGAGACCAACGTTTTATTTCAAAGTTAATATCTCCCTTCTGTAGGAGGTATATCGAAAGCAAAACCTGGCAAGGAAAGTAGAAAATATCACCTTTACAACGATGTTAAGGTAGGTTGTCATAGGTGGTCAAACAACAGAGATATCGCAATAGTCGGTAATGCATCCCTTTTTCCATTTTTGTGCAATCACACTACGCAATTTTGATCGGATCCTCACGAAATTTTGGGGGTTGATGGGGGTCTAACAGAGAAAGAAGCCTATTGATGGTTGGCATATATCCCACTTTTCCATTTTTTATTTGGGTTGTACTGTCGATGCACTTAAAAGCGTTTCAAAAAAATTGACCTGTGTTAATGAAGACATTCAGAGCAAAGGCGCTAAGCTATTCCAATTTTAATATTTTGAATTTTATTAGTCAAAAGCTTATGAACGGGGGTAGTGGTATAGGGTATTACATAGTCGGCCCCGACCCGACTATAGCCTTGGCTCACTTGTTCTATTTAAAAATGCAAAAAATGTTTTTTTTTTTTTCCTATTTGTATTTCTTTGCATATAGTTTTTACAGAATTCGACTTTTTCAAGACGCGAAATCTTTGGAACCTTTAGTTAAGAAAATCTGAAAATATACTAAAATTGTTGTAAAATAATTCAGGTAAATCTCGGGATTTGTTGTTTTTAAATTTTAAAACAACAAGTTTTATTTAAAGTGGGATGTAGTTAAAATTGATTTAATTTCGGGAAAGGCAAAGAATACTAGTTTCGTCCAACGCCACTTGGACTCATCAGTTCTCTTAGTTCTTTGTATTGAAACAAAGAACTCTTCCCCAATTTTATGACGACCAGAGCTCAAGAATAAACGAAACCGATGAATTCGTTTAAAAGCGAATTCATCAGAAATATTTAAAAAATCTCGTAGCCGCATATGTAAACCAAGTAACTACTTACCACTGTTATGGTCTTTGCATTGCAAAGAAACGCATAACAAATTTTGATGGTTGGTTGTAAACAACAACAAACTATCGTCACCGTGCTGTGTGTCTATTTTTAGATTCACTTTTGACAGTTTTGTTGAGATGTGTATTATTTTATTGTTGTAAAATAATTCAGCAAAATCTCGGGTTTTGTTGTTTTTAAATTTTAAAACAACAAGTTTTATTCAAAGTGGGTTGTAGTGGGATGCAGGGATGCCAACTGTTCTGAGGTAAAAATCGCTACAGGCACATACGCACCATAGGTCTTTAGCGATTTTTACCTTAAAACAGCTGACATTCCTGCTTAAACAGTGGTTTTTGTACGTCAAAAATCACCACAAGTAGCGGGAAAACCACCAACTTGGCACCCCTGGTGGGACGTAGTTGAGCTCTGGTCGTCATAAAATTGGGGAAAAGTTCTTTGTTTCAATACAAAGAACTAAGAGAACTGATGAGTCCAAGTGGCGTTGGACGAAACTAGTATTCTTTGCCTTTCCCGAAATTAAATCCATTTTAACTACATCCCACTTTAAATAAAACTTGTTGTTTTAAAATTTAAAAATAACAAAACCCGAGATTTAGCTGAATTATTTTACAACAATAAAATAATACACATCTCAACAAAACTGCCAAAAGTGAATCTAACATATACTAAAATGTTTTGCTGATGAGCAGTATCAGCACCCAAAAAATACAGGAAATCAAAAACCTCATTTTAAAAAGCGTCCGATTTCACTCAGAAACCCCAAAATACCCAATAAATCCCAAGATGTTGGCCCAGAAATATCTCAACATCTCCTCCATTTACCACCCGTACTAAAAGGTGCGGTTAAGTCCAAGTAGTGTTTGTTATCTCTATTAAATCTTTTATAGGCGTATGGGCTTAGAACTGTGAAGTTGGAACAATATGTCTGGTATTATTTCGCAAAATTCCCCTTTTCACATATATAGATCATATTATTTTATTTATATAAATTTAAATGGTTTGGATTTTTTTATAAAAAATGTGTATTTTCCCCTTTCCAAAGTTATTTCAAGCGACCCGGTACACCAAAATCCAATTCGTCAAACTCTACGAATTCCATCAATTCCGTGATGACACAAAAATCAAAAGTATTCTCCATACCAATGGCAACATCCAATTCAATGAAATTTTAATAAAGAAACAAATGAATTTCGAATCTCTGAGTAATAAAGGTAAAAGTGTAATAAAACAGAAATATTGGGAAATAATATGCAATACTTAAGGTGTGCGGTATTAATGATATGGGGCATCAAACAAACACACTTACATTGCACAATGGGAATACAAACACAAATTATTTAAAACACTTAATCAAATTTACCAATTCATTTATGTAAAATAACCTTGAATAAGGTGTAAATAATCCTTCATTATTTCCTAAAAAATATTTAACAATTAATTTTATGTTACTAAAACCATTAATTTAATTAATTTTTTTTAATTAATGCATGTTGTATTTATAATATATGTCTATGTGTGTGCCCAATTTAAAATGCATTTGAATTAAAAAAATAATAATTTATATTTTTCCTCTCTCTTAGATACTCATCGGTACGGGAAACCAGCAGCAGTAATCAGCGACAAAGTCAATATTCCACACGCACCACAACTAGCAGCATGGGTAATTTAGCCAACAGTGTACTGTCGTCTGAGAAGCCGTTGATCAAACCCCTTGAAAGTGTTACCAGTTTTGACTAAGTCCTGCGCATTACTTGCCCATCATCGTTGCAGAAATGTGCCTTGGTAGCAAACTTTATATTACCTTATCATGTGACAAATTTTAACATTTTCTATCGAATCTTATCGGAGTAATTTTTTAGTTGTTTAAGAATATTTTAAGATTGATGTAACTCTAGAATCTTTAACAACAACAAACAAAAAGACATGCACAACCATCGAGAAATCCCCCAATTGTAAATGTTTATTTGCGGTTAGTGTTGATCACTAATTATGCCAAGAGAATTTTAAGGATATTTTTTTAAATTGAGTGAAACTGTGTTTAACTTATAATGTAGCCATAAAATTCCCAGAATGTTAAAACTCTTATATGAAACAACATATGAATGACTGAAGTGATTCCAAAGCATTTCTAAATATACAATTTTGAATTTACTGTGAACCTCAGCGACAATGGATAACAAGGACTATTGAGGAATTGCGAAAATGCAAACCACAAAATTCCTCAAACAAAAATAGAATATTAACGAATTGCTTTGGTATTACTGAAAATGAATATCACATCTCTATAAGTGTTTTGTATGTAATAGTTTACAATATGTAATCATTCCCTTGAAGTTAAGTTATAAATATATAATGTCTTCTGTTATCCTGTCCTATCCTAACTCATTTTACCATAAATTGTAATTGTATTATCTCTTCCCATAACATAAATAAACATATTTTTAGAATTATAATTAATGTTATATAATAAGAGAAAGAAAGAAAAACAAAAATTGCACAAGCTATTCAAAATTCTTAAATGTTTTGTTGTAAATAAAAAGCCAAAGAATTTTTTTCGAGTACGAAACAAAATTTGAATTCCATTTATTTCTGCTTTCCTTAGCATATTGAAAATGGACTGGCTAATATCGGACATAGTACAACACAAAGAATGTAGGGATAGGCTATGATCGAACGGGCTTGACTATGGTATACCTTACAGCACGACTTTTTTATGTAAAAGAGATAATTAAAGAACGTGGTAGAGTGTCGCAGAAATCTTTTCAAATCATCAGCTGTCAACTAGATAATTGCAGTTATAAGCTTTTTCCACCATAATTAGGAGGATATAAATAAATTTGTAATTTATCGAAGTATTCGTCGGATGTCCGACATATCGGAACAATTTCGGAATCAAAATCGTTCAGATTTCGTATCGATTTCTATACGATTTTTAGTAAGGGAATTCGTTCAGATTTCGGAGAAAATGTCGGAAGTAAATTTCCCTTCGAATATGCTAAGGTTTTTCTTCCGATTTCGTTACGAATTCGGATCGATATGTCGGAAACAAATTTCCCTTCGGACAACAACCACCTTTTGTATATATCTAACAAGCAACATTTTAGTTTGTTGTCGAAAAAGAAAATGGTTGGTTATAAAATTCGCATATAAAAGGTGACAATTGGTTCCCTTTGCATTAGTTTGTGACGATATGGTACTACTAGTTAGGCCTAGAATTATTTCTGGACTTATTGTGACAATTGGAATTTTCATTGGTAGCGGGTAGAGAGAAGAAGATGGAAAATGGTATATTTCCTTCGTATTCCTTTTTTATACCAGAACTATGTTAATAATAGGTACGAATATGTTCAGTCCATCAGCACTAACTTCTGTTATTGATTGCTGCATTTATTTGTAAGTTATTAAGAAAATGCAAATGTGAATTATTTATACAAATCGTCGTTTACGAAAAAATGGTGGATTTAATTTAAGAGTGAATAATCGCTACTGACTTTTCGACGTTTACTTGGGGATAAAAAGGTGTCAATTGGTTCCCTTCGCATTACTTAGTGGTCATTTGTGTACCAGTACAGGTTAGAACTAGTTCTGGACCTCTTAAATTACAGCAATTGGAATTTTCATTGCAAACGGGATGTTTTAAATGTGTAAAAACTTTTTAGTTCTGGAACGAAGCTCATATAAATTACAATATGAATGAAAGTAAAAAATTGTACACAGAAAAAACAAAAGTATGAATTTTTTTACTAATTCCGTTCATAATTTTTGTTGTCCATAATTTGAACGTACCTCTTTTAAAGTGAATGGACAATTTTTTTTACTCATGCACACAATACTATTTTTGCAAAAGTATGAATGCTTTTCTAAAATACAAAAATAAATTTCATAGTTTCTCCTACGTTAACCACTATTTTCTGGCAAAACCGGTTTGTATGCTTTGCCTACAAAGATATGGTGGATTTGCTTCTATTGTTTTTGTGTTTCCTCCCCTCCATCGTATCTACACCAGACATGCACGCGTCTTTACGAAAAAGTTAACTGCAACTCTCTTTCCCATACAAAAATCCAAAATAGCATTCTCTTCTTGTGCACCATTGATCTACACGCACATTGACTGCGTGTCAACAAAGCTCAACAACCTAAACAACCACCACTACTCACCGCTACCACACTAACTACCCAGCAAACCAAATGTCGGATGTCCGACATATCGAAACAATTTCGGAAGCAAAATCGTTCAGATTTCGTATCGATTTCTATACGATTTTTCGTAGGGGAATTTGTTCAGATTTCGTTACGATTTCGGAAAAAATGTCGGAATAAATTTCCCTTCGAATTTGCTAATGTTTTTCTTCCGATTTCGTTACGAATTCGGATCGATATGTCGGAAAAAAATTTCCCTTCGCACAACAACCACCTTTTGTATTAGATATATACAACAACAAGCAACATTTTGGTTTGTTGTCGAAAAACAAAATGGTTTGTTATAAAATTCGCATATACATTTTTTAAATATTTTAAATATAAATGCAACATATAATAATTGAAACTAGTGCTGATAGACTCAACATATTCGTACACAAAGTTTACATTGTTCTACTATAACCACAAAATGATAACAACAGTGAAAATCATTAGATATCTTTGAAATTATAATCTTCCAATAAAAAACATAACAAAGAAAATTTATCAATAAAAAAGAGGCATCAGAGAAAAATTTTTTCCTTCGATAATCATACGAAATTATTCCAAAAGTGTTCAGAAATCTTTACGAAAGTTCGGAAGGTACCTCCGATTTTCATACGACATTATTCCGAAATCGTTCAGAAATCTGTACGAAAATTCGGAGGAAGAAATTCGAATTCCGAATTTCCCAAGGATTTTCTTCCGATTTCGTTGCGAATTCTGACCGAAATCGATCCGATTTCGCTCCGACATTTCGTTCCGAAATTATGTCAACCACTTCATACAACTTTCGTTAAGATATCGTTACGATTTCGGATCAGATATCGGACGTAACGTCCGAAATTTGTTCCGATTTCGTTACGATATCGGTACGATTGGTTTGCTGGGTAACCACCATAGATTTCGTTTGTTTTCGGAAGACACACCATATCAATAGCATTAATTGGCAAATACAATTTTTGGACCGATATAATCCATCTTTGAACTTGAACTAAGTTTGGACAAAATATTACGAAACCCAAATTTTGGACCGAATCGGCAGATCCGTTCGAGAGTTATCTTGCGCTCCAACCACTACACACGGTGTCATAGGGTTTTTTGTAACTTTCAGGCTATTTTCTCAGGAAGTATGGACTTTCCCCTAATGAAACTTACAGCGTCGTATAGAGGACAGCGAATACAACTTGCGTAAACAAAAATCAAAGCGATTCGAGACCAGGTCCTAAACTGAACTTTTCCGAAATTTTGTGTGGGAGGTACCCGAAGGAGTGGACCGACAGAGTCCATATTGGAACCTCATCTAAGCTTGGTGGAAATTACATGATGTGCAAAGTATGGACCAAATCGGTTATTCCCTACAAGAGTTGTGGTGGACACAAGTTTTGCGACAATTTTTGAACATTTGTGGGGGAGGTACCTGAAGGAGTGGACCTATATGGCCCATCTTCGAACTTAAATCGAATCTGGACAAAATATTTCGATACCCAAAATTTTAACCGAATCGATTGATCCGTTCGAGAGTTATCGTGCGCACCAGCCAGCCAGACAGACGGACGGACATTGCTAGATCTACTCAAAATTGTCTGAAACGGATATCGTACAAACATACTTGGGGTCTAAAACCATTATTTCGATGAGGTACATTTTTGGTCGTATCAAAGTGTAAATACCCTCTTTAGCCTAAAGGCTGAGGGTATAACAACTAATTTGAAAATAAAATAAAAAAATAGTTTCAAAATAAAATAAAAAAAAAAAAAATTGTATAGCAAAAATAAATTACTGAAAAATATAAAAAGAGTTTTGGAATATCAGCATTTTTTTCTTTAAAGAAGATTATTTTGAAATAAATAAATTTGTTCATATTTTGCAAAATAGAATACATATAGTACATGTTTATGATTCATTCAAAAAAGAAACCGGTATTTATTGCTTTATGAACTAGGTACATAAAATACAAAAATCTGAACATTGGAAAATTTTTTTGAACACTATTCATATATTGAATGAATTTTTTTTCTGTGTATATCAAAAAATATCACAATAGCTGGACCAACTGAAGTGTTTTTTAACAATGCTCAAGAATTTGGCAAAAAAAATTATTTGCGTGGAAGCTATGTGCGCGCTCATGAATAAAAGTAGGTAAAACCACGTTGAAGCAAACTAAAGGGTGTTTTTTTAAGCGCGATAGAACTTGAAATTGTAAAAATAACACAAAAAATTAAATTGTAATCAACATTTTTTTTTAATCGAAAGATCAATACGTGACATTAACATTTGAAAATGACTTCGGGCATATGGGCACCGGGGCTGTTCTTGACGAAGTGCATTCTGGACGTCCAATTTTTGGCCACTTTTTCGAGCACTGCTGGCCGTATGTCACGAATAACACGAACAATGCTGGCCTCCAAGGCATCAATTGTTGCTGGTTTATCAGCATAAACCAGTGACTTCACGTAGCCCCACAGGAAATAATCGAGAGGTGTCAAATCGCACGACCTTGTAGGCCAATTGGCAGGTCCACTTCTCGAAATCAACTTATCGCCAAATTTTGATTTCAATAAGTCGATGGTTGCGTTCGCCGTATGGCACGTAGCGCCATCCTGTTGAAACCACATCTCCTCCGGATCAATGTCATCCATATTTTCAAACAAAAAATCATTGATCATGGTGCGGTAACGATCTCTATTGACCGTAACGCGAGCTCCGGCCTCATTTTTGAAGAAATAAGGTCCGATGATGCCACCAGCGTGAAAACCGCACCATACGGTGCATTTTTCTGGATGTAATGGAGTCTGTAGGGTCTATTGTGGATTGGTCTCACTCCATATGCGGCAATTTTGCTTATTAACAAACCCGTTAAGCCAAAAATGCGCCCCATCGCTGAACACAATTTTGCGATAAAACAACGGGTCATTTTCCAACTGATTTTCAAAGTAAATTTGTATAATTTCGTAGCGTTGTTCAAGCGTGAGTCTATTCATGATGATTTGTCAGAGTATACTGAAACAAATAAAAAAAAAAGTTTTATCAAAATTTAATTTTTTGTGTTACTTTTTACAATTTAAAGTTCTATCTAGCTTAAAAAACACCCTTTAGATGCCGGTCAAGCCGTTTGAATTACTGATATCTACCCAAAGTGAAAGTAAACAAATACAAAATGAAGATTACACTTCTAATATATCATTTTTTTTAAATCTCCTCTACATCCACCTTTTATGCCATTTTGAAGCTGGATTCTACAGTGCCTGGCATAATTATTTTGACAAGTGTAAAAAATTATGTGTTTGGATTTTACAGGACTAGTCTTATTCAAAAATATGAAAAAATATTCTGGCTAATCCTTTAATAGAGTACTTAAAATTAGTAATAAATTTTATCAATTCAAATATACGCACTTTTGTAGTGGAAATAAAAATTCGCTGCGTGGCATAAGTATTTTGACAAAATTGTTCTATTGATTTTTAGACCTCAACAATTTAAAATGTCTTCTTAATATTTTTGATTACACTATGCAACACTGAAAATGCAAACAACTTCTAGTATGCATTTTTTAAATGTTCATATTTAGATTACAAAAACCCTAGTAGGGTTTTGTCCTGTCAGATCCAGTTCGGATTTTATGACCTCATCTAAACCGGGCTAAATCTACACTTTTTTGCATTTATCAGGCCTTTATCTCAGAAACGAATAGGAATTTGGCCTTGCTGTCTTTAGCAATATTGTAGCCCTAAACTAGTAGAACTATTGGGAGTTGAACCAAGAAACCTGTTGTAAAAATCTTCCAAATAAAGTTCTCAACAATTCTTTAGAACATTCTGAAACTCTTAAATGCTTACTTCATGGTGTTTCAGCGGTATTTTGCATCATATCTTTTACTACACCTATTTCAAACACAGTTCACACCAAGAGTTTATTCTCGCATTTCGGATTTCACAACATTACATTTTTACTAAATCGTCGTTGAAAAATGTACTGAAAACAACGTGATAGAGGCATTTGACAACAATGACATGTTCTGAAGAGTTGTGTATTACATTCCAGGAGAAATTTTACCAAAAGAAAATATTCAGGAAAAATTAACGGTTTTGGAGGTACGGTGCGAAATGTTTAAAAATTGTTGAATTTTTGCATATATTTTGAAATTTGAGGCAGTAAATGTAGTTTTTCGAGTCCATTATTTCTCCAAATATTTTATTCATATCCTTATCTACAAATTTGCTTCAGAGGTCAGAAGAAGATTCGCATTGGTTTCAGAGATATAGCCCCGAATTTCTTTAAAAACTCAATATTTAACCATGTTTAGATGGGGCCATAAAATCCGAGCTGGATCTGACACAACAAAACCCAACTGAGGTTTCTTGTCGTTTGGGTCTATACTTTCAAAAAATCCTCAGTTCGAATTGTTTGCACAAGATCACCTTAAAAATGTTGCACAGTGTTATTATCACTTACGGTAAAAAAATATATTTCACAGACATCTGTACCATTATGGATCTATTTACGGATCGGTATTTCAAAGAAATAAGGACATTTAATAGATTTATCATTAAACAATAGAGACGTACGCAGGGGGGCCTGAAACCCCGTGTTTGTTTTGTCATATTCGAGCTATATAGAGGCTTCGATTCTTTACAGTCATCCTGTATCCATTAAACTACGAGTTTAGTATTGTGGGAATGGAAGTGCATGTAAAAATGTCTATTGGACAAACTGTATGAAGGGTCCTTCGTGGAGTATATCTTGAATGACAGTCAAAAATTTGTTTCGCTGCCTTCACCAAAATATTTTTATTTTATTTCAGACAAATTTATTGCTAAACTGTAGGAGAAAAAAATAATTTTTGTGCGTCAAAAACTGCTTAAATCTGTTATTTTGCATTTTTCGCTGGATGGATTTTTAGGTTTTTTTTAGGTTTTCACGATTTTGCTTGGAAACCGCAAGTCCTACCAAAATGGGACTAAAGAAAATGTTGTAGCAGTGAAAATTCTGTACAAGATTGGCTGATTAATTAACAATTTCCTAGGTTTTTTTTCCTAGAGGTTCCGATCAAACTTTCAAATTTGTTTCTTAGGTCTTCAGGATTTAGCTCTAAGACTGCAAATCCTTTCGAAATGGGACTAAAGAATATGTTGTAGCTGTGAAAATTCTCTACACGATTGGCTTTCGTAATTTTTTCCTAGGTTGTACCATTTCTGAGACATATAAGTTTCATTTGTAAAATTGCACATTGTTTTATAAGAAGGCGATACAGTCAATCCATTGTCCTAATATGATCTTCTATATCTCAATAACGGTAAAAACTGCGAAGATATCTTAAAAGCCAATCTAGTAGAAAATTTGCATAGCTACAACATTTTCCCATTTCGATAGGACTTGCGATTTCCAAGCAAAGTCGTAAAACCCTGATAAACCCTTAAAAATGTCAACTTGAATCACGATTTATTTAAAAAGCTCTCCGGCGAGTTTTTTTGTTTTTCTCATCTATGAAGATTGTAGTTTTAGAATCCGCAAAAAGGTCCAGGTGTAAGCACCTTCCATTTAAATTTGGTTCAAGAGCACCGTAAAATGTGCTCATCGAAATATTGCTTTGGACTTCACATATGTTTGGACGAAATTCGTTTCAGGCAAGCTGGAATTACTTAGCACAGTCTGTGTTTGTCTGGCAGACTGGAGCGCATAATAACTCTCGAACGGATCAACCGATTTGGTGCATGTTTTGGATCTCGTAATAATTTGTCCAAATTAAATTTACCAATATATACTAATATAACGGTACCTTCGCAATAAAAGTTTAATTTTTGTGCTAAAATGGTACGATAACTCTCGAAGGGTGTAAGAGATTCGGTCTAAACATCGCAATATTTCTTTCAAAATAGATCTTACCTAGTATGGATTACATTGGTCCACTCCTTCAAATATCGTACAATTACTGTTCAACGTACATCAAGTTCCAAAAGAATAGGTATTGACAACATGTTCAGATACCTCTCTGACAAAAATTCAACGCAAGTGCAGTTTAAAGAATATTCGAGGATCCTTTTGGGCATCTTGAACAAAGATACTTCTTGTAGTCTTGTTTAAAGCGATATCTAATTTTTTGTGTGCAAGTTCAAGCTTCCTGACAAAGATTTAAATACTAAGTCTATCAACTAAAATGACTTGTGGGCGAGGTAAATATCGAAAGAAGTGAGTCTTAAAAAAATTCAATATTTTTATTGGCATAATAATTTTTGTTTAGCCGGTATTCGATCTGTTCATAGTCGCAAATATCGGGTTGGACTGTGTACCTTATCATTTCATATAAAGCGAAAAGTATTTCTTACCAATTTCCATACAAACATCCTGCAAAAATTTGCACTTTTCGTTCTTATGTGGCATTTTGTCTTGCAGATATGTACAAATTTTCGTTGATTTAGAATGTCAGTATATAGGATAGGGTCACTTCGTGGTGTTTAGGTAAAATTTTAAGTTTTGAAGTATTAAGAGAACAATAGTAGAATTTATGACAAACAATTTCGTAAAATATTTTGATCTGATTTTTTTTTTTTTTTGAAAACAATACAAATACAAAATTAACCCTAAAAATTCCTTAAAGACCTCTTTAGTGACCTGACGAGGGTTATTTTTTAACATTCGGCATTCTTCTTAGTAAAGTTGCCAACGACACCGCGTACCTAAAGTGGAAGGATTCCTAACATTTATTTTTAATTTTTGCATATTTCTGGAGTTTCTATAAGATGTGGAGTTTTAATGTACTAGGACATATAATAAAATTTTGTGGCGAACAAATTTGTAGAATATTTTGATCTATTTTGATAAAAAATTTCAAAATACTGAAATAGGGGCGGACTTTTATATGGCGACTATACCGAATGTGCTTCGATATGGTTTATTTTCGTTCTAAATATCCAGGGACTTATATTTTATGCTTTGTACAAATTTTAACTTGTATCCTAAATATTGTGAACTCTGTCTCTCTCTCTATTGAATTTGTTCATAAACTTGTGCCAACATTTCATATAAACTCAACTAACAATAACCTCTAGAATAGATTTACGTAGGGCTATACAACATTTTAAATTTTCATTATTTTTGGTCAAGTTGGCCCCCCCGAAATGAAATCCTGCGTACGTTCCTGATTAGCAACGTAGGTTTTCGTTTTGCTATAGCTGCAATATAAGGGGTCCCTCAGTCGTTGAATATAAAATATTCTAATAAAACAATTTACAGCATAGATCCTTGCTTTGGACCTAACCGTCCATCCCCCAAACATTTACAAATGAAAATCAAATACGAGGGCGGTTCGGAAACTTCTTAGCCTTTCAATGAAAGAGAATAGTTAGTTTTTCAAAAATATTTTTATTTTTCTCTATAATCTTCTGAAACTTCAATACACTTAGTCCAACGCTTTTCTAGCAATTCTATCCCTTGATTAAAATAGTTTTCCTCAAGGTGTTCAAAATAGTGGTTTACAACTGTAATTGCGTCTTCATTTGAGGTGAAACGCTTGCCAGCAAGGAATTTTTTTAGAACAAGTAAAAGTCACTGGGAGCTAAATCAGGATAATAAGGTGGGTGGTCAAGCAACTCGTACTTTAATTCGTTGATTTTAGCCATTGTTAAAACACTCTTGTGCGCTGGTGCGTTGTCTTGATGAAAAATTATTTTTTTGTGTTGTAAGCCAGGACGCTTTACTCAAATGTGTACATTTAATTGATCTAAAAGGTTGCAATAGTACTCTGAATTTATTGTTTTACCCTTTTGCAGATAGTCAATCAATAAAATACCTTTGAAGTCCCAAAAAACCGTTGCCATAACCTTAGCAGCCGATTGAATGGTTTTTGCCTTCTTTGGGGCACTTCCTCCAGCTTCAGTCCATTGTTTGGATTGTTCTTTTGTCTCTGGAGTATAGTGGTGGATCCATGTCTCATCAACAGTTATGAAACGACGCTTAAAATCCATTTTATTTCGCTTAAAACGATCCAAACAAGCTTGAGAAATGTTCATTCTTATGCGTTTTTTAACGACTGTTAACAAATGCGGCACCCATCTTGCAGAAAGCTTTTTCATCTGTAGTTCTTCATGCAAAATTAAATGGACTCGATCATTTGAGATGCCCATGATATTAGCAATTTCACGCACTTTTATTCGTCGATCATTTAATCACCCTTATTACGGTTGGCGTTGTCGTATCCAAAATTGCAAGCTGACGTGTCGTAACGTCTAATTGGTATTATGTATGTTTTTGAACAAAAAAGCAAAAATTTCAATTTTTAAAGAATTCTTTTGGTAACAAACATAATTAGAATTATTAGTAGATCATTTTTAAACTTTTAATTCAGAAGAAAAACTAACCCTATAGTTTTTACAATCAAAATAAGTGTTTGGCGTAGACGTTTTTGTGGTCGTTGGCGTAGTCGTTGTCGTAGGGATATTTTTTGGTACCACGTAACATTTACGACAACGACAATTTTTTTCTCATACAAAATTTAAAAAATATATATTTTTTAATTGTAAAACAATTCGTTTGAAATAATCTTTTGAGCAAGAACTAAGAAATTTACATTGCATCAATCGTTATATGAGTACTCTAACAAATTTTCAATAGAAAGTTTGTCATCTGATAAAGACACGAAATTTATCTTACGCAAATGAATCAAAGTAGAAAAATTTGTATTTATTATAGTTATTTTCCAATATATTTTAACAATCATTGCCAAAAAATTCTTTTGAAATTAATTTGTTTTTATTTTTATATGCTGTCGTTTACAAAATCGGTCACGACTCTTTCCTCGTATTTCAACGCCATACGTAATACCAATTTGTCGTGTTACGCCATACGTAATACCGATTTGTCGTATCAAAAAAAAAAATAAATGTTGTATTTAAATCAAGAAATGCGTTCTGGAAATTACAAATGTATTTCTTTCGATTTTTTAAGGACATAAAATGCTATAAAAGACAAAAAATATCGTTGTATATAATTTTTCATCATATAAAAATGTATCTTACGACTACGCCAACGTCTACGCCTACGACAACGTCTACGTCACTTGAACGTCTACGACTACGCCAACCGTAATAAGGGTGAATACCATATCATGCACTTTGGCTACAATTTCTGTTGTTGTTGCTGTTTTTGGACGTCCACTATGTGGTTCATCTTCAATGCTTGTACGACCACGTTTAAATTCAGCAACCCAATTTTTTACTGTTGTATATCGTCACCATAAATGCCCGAAGACGTAACCCACAAAACCAAAACTTTACAGGAGAAGCAAAAAACGTTATAAAATTAAAAACTGTTTTATGGAATATTAATCTTATGAAGGCGAGTATATGGGATATTATCGATCATATACGAAGGGGAATTAGTAGTGAAACCAAAACCGCTGAAGTGCTTAGTTTTGAGAACCTTCATTACAACAAAATCTGCAATATTATCCCATTTTCCGAAATGCCATTCCTTGAATAGCATCATTGTTTTTGAACGTAGAAGCTTGAAATTTTGCCAGAGCATGTATTTTAGCTTTATGTATTAGATTACGTCAAAAAACGAATTTCGATTTTCATGTCGGTTACGTCTTCGGGCATTTATGGTGACGATATGAAGGAGCACTTTCAACTAACACATTCCCCATATCATTATGAATTTCTTGTCCCGATAAACCTTTTTTATTTAATGATAGCACGCATTTCTAATTTTTCCATTGTAAAAAAATTGCGGATGCGTCTTTTTTGAACACCTGTTTCTATATGAAGAAGTTGCCAGATCGAAACAAAATTTAACATGTGTTCATAACACAGATGGAAGTTTCCAAAACACTTAACTTTTTTCTGTTTATACCGCGCTTTTTGTGCTAGGCTAAGAAGTTTCCGAACTGCCCTCGTATATATACATATATATTTTTCATATTTTTTATACCCTCCACCATAGTACGGAGGGTATATTAAGTTTGTTTTTCCGTTTGTAACGCATTGAAATACTCATTTGCGACCCTATAAAGTATATATATTCTTGATCAGGGTAAAATTCTGAGTCGATCTGTGCACGTCCGTCCGTCCGTCTGTGGTAATCACTCTAGCATCCATCCATCCAAATGGAGATAGGATCTTTTGTTTGCAGGCAGGTCAAGTTCGATGATGGGCTATATCCGTCCACGTGTTGGTATAGCCCCCATATAACGGTACCCTCCGATTTACAGTATTTTGACGTTTTTAGCTACATTTTCAAACCGATTTAGCTATAATTTGACATTTAGGGTTCTTAAGTATCAATAAACTTATATAACAAAAGTTGTGGACATAGGTCCACGTTTTGGTATAGCCCCCATATAACGGTACCCCCGATTTACGGTATTTTGAAGTTTTTAACTACATTTTCAGACCGATTTAGCTATAATTTGAAATTTAGGGTTCTTAAGTGTCAATAAACTTACATAACAAAACTTGTGGACATAGGTCCACGTTTTGGTGTAGCCCCCATATAACGGTACCCCCCGATTTACGGTATTTTGAGGTTTTTAGCTACATTTTCAGACCGATTTAGATATAATTTGACATTTAGGTTCTTAAGTGCCAATAAACTTATATAAGAAAACTTGTGGACATAGGTCCACGTTTTGGTATAGCCCCCATATAACGGTATCCCCGATTTAGGGTATTTCGGCGTCTTTAGCTACATTTTCAGACCGATGTAGCTATAATTTGACATTTAGGGTTCTTAAGTGTCAATAAACTTATATAACAAAAGTTGTGGACATAGGTCCACGTTTTGGTATAGCCCCCTTATAACGGTACCCCCCCGATTTACGGTATTTTTGCAGTTTTTAGCTACATTTTTAGACCGATGTGGCTATAATTTGACATTTAGGGTTCTTAAATGTAAATAAACTTATATAAAAAAGTTGTGGACATAGGTCCACGTTTTGGTATAGCCCCCATATAACGGTACCCCCGATTTACGGCATTTTGACGTTTTTAGCTAAATTTTCAGACCGATTTAGCTATAAATTGACATTCAGGGTTCTTAAATGGAATAAACTTATACAACTAGTGGACATAGGTCCATGTTTTGGAATAGCCCCCATTAACGTTACCGCCTGATTTCAGGTTTGACGTTTTAAGTCACATTTCTATACCGAATTAGCTATAATTTGATATTTAGGGTTTTTAGTGATCAAAAAACTTATATTCGAAAAAATTATGAACATAGGTCCATATTTTGGTATAGCCCCAAAACAAACATCCCGATTTTCCGTACCTTAGCTTTATTTTTTGGACGAGCTTTCTGTAATTTGAAATTTAAAAGCCAACAAAAATTGTTCATTTAAGTTCATATTTTCGGATAGCCCACATACCTCCGAACTAGCTGATAATGAAGTTCCCACGTTATGTACCGATTTTCGGTATTTTGAGGATTCTAGCTGCAATTTTTAACCGAATTAGGAGTTATTTGACATTAAAGGCTCCCATCAAAAACTTTCAACATAAGTCCATGTTTTATTATAACCCCTATAAACCGAACTATAAAAATCGACATTTCTTAGTAATGATGAACCCATTTTGGCATAAACGAAACCAACAATGACGTCTAATGCCGGTTCTTCTATCAAATTTTCAAAAACATTGATATATAAATATTTCAATGTCTATTTGAAAAAATCGCATATCTCTTAAACCTGCACGAACTTGCAACTATTTTTTGGATTGCGCAAAGAAAAATATCCTACTTCTCAGAAAATGTGCGATTTATTCTGCAACTCACCAAAACTCATTTAAAAACCTCCAAAGATTATAAACAAAAAAAGTTGGTAGAATTTAAAAAAAAAAAACACATTTTTGGGGAACTTATGGTAACCAAACCCAATTAGACATTACAACTCTATAAACGCCAAATAATTAAAAATTAGTCAATAATTATAACAGCAAAAACTGTAGTCAACTAACTTACCATTTGTTTGTATCACTTAATTAACCCACTTAGCGCCGAGAATTTTTTTTGCGAGAAAACTTAAAATATTTATGAAATTTATATTTTTGAGACTTTTTAAGCATTATGATTAAATTTTTATCGCCTTTTTAAATTTTTCATCAAAAGTCGAAAATTACAAAAAAGTAGATTTTTTTAGGCCAATTGCGTGGAAATGCTTAGGTCAAATTAAGCTTTATAAGCGTGAAATGACAGAAATATTCGAAAAAACAGAGTTTTACGCCAATTTTTGCAACCATTTTTTGTGGGGTTTAAACGACCGGTGGCTTTATCTGGGTTAAACAAAGCTAAAAGCAATTTTTAAGGAAAATAAATATTGTAAAACAAAAGTGCAACTTTTACGTGCATTTCTAGTTGTTTCGCGGGGTAAATCGCAAAACTGAATATGAGTCATTTGTCACGGGATACATAGCAATGAAATTCAACAAGAATCTGTACTTTAGTTTTTGAGTAAAGTTCCACTAAAGTTCCCATATTTCGCACTGTGCGGCGTAGAATACAAAAATGTCTATATATAACCCTATCCAGAATTACGTTTTGTTGCATTTCCAAAGGCTGGAAACATTTATTTGCATATGAGACCTCGAATATTTTTTCGGAAGGACTACTATTAGCTATTTTCGTCAAAAATTCGGGAATAAATTGCCATAGTTAATCATATCTATTAAATTTTTCTTAAGTATTTCGAATGTTCGTCCGACATTATATTCATGCAAAATTTTTTAAAAAAATATCGTTATTTTTACATTTTTCTACAGTACACCATACATAAATAGACCAAATGAACAAAAATTAGTGAGACTTTGCTTAAAAAATCTTTAAATACCACAAACAAATAGTGTTTCTAGATATAGGAATACGAACTTTGCCACCCACATAGGCGCCATCTATACCTAAATGACGGAATAAATTCAAAAATAGTTTTGATATTTTTAAATCTTTCCTCTTCATAGTAATTCCCATCAATTGTTTCACATTTGCGTATTAAATATGTCTGTAATTAAAAACGATTTAATTCAGTTTTTAGGGACGTACGAATAGGAACTTTGCATAATGTATGTCGGTCCATCGCTTTAAGTTCCTCCTCCGAACAATTTTGAACATTGATACTAATCCACATTTTTGTTGGCAAGTTTAAATATCCACAAAGGGCCACAAAATTCTGAAAAGACCCTAGACACATTCGGTCTGATAGGCTGAGGGTATACCTCTGTCGGCAAAGCCGACTGATATATCAGTATACTTTTTTACTTGTTGGAAAATAAACTACCAACAATTCCCGGTCTTTTACAAGTTCTTTCGCAAATTTGCTGATTACCCCCCCTCCTCCACCCTCCTACCATTCGTTCAAACATAGTACTATACGAACTGTCCGTCCGCCGAGAGAACAACAATGATCGTAACTATAAATAACTCGCAACAGCCGAACTATTCCCGAATCAACAACAAATTGTATGCTGACAACATGGGACCAACAACGACTGTAATGAAGAATGTCTACAATTCTTAAAAACAATTAAAAACACACTTTATAATTTTTTTTAATGGGAACATTTATTGTTTAATTCAATTTAATAAAAATAATTCTTTAATCCAATTGATAATAATAAAAAAAATAATAATACTTCCGTAAAAATAAAACAAAATCCAACTTAAAATGCATATTTAACTTCATAACAATAATTTCATATCAAAAAATCAAAACTCGATTTATTTTTAGAATTGCATAGGCCGAATCACTCTACCAAGTTCGTCCAATACTCATGACTGTTGCATTTTAAACGAGCTACTTCCATCTTGTAAATCGTGACTTTTACTGTCGGCTTATTTAGAGGTAGTTTACTTTATCTATTAATGTCATATGACACGAAATAAAAACATTCCATATCTACCCACGCAGGCAATGTCGAGACGTAAATTTATTACATTTTTGCTGGTGTGGACACACAAAGTAAATGGCGTAAGGAAAATCCCCAATATTGCACATATTAGCGACTATATAATGATGAAAATTTTCATGTCATATGACATTTACATATAGTGTAAACTACCCCTTAGCTTCACGATTATGTATTGCACTCGTCGTCGATTCCTCTTCGGTTTCCGAATTTTAAGAGTCATCAGGTAATTAAAAGTTTGGGTCGCATTCCATCTCGTCTTTTTGTGATTTTCAACCGAAGTAGTAGAGTCGCATTCTACCTTCATTGTATTTTATTTTATTGTCTTGTCCTAGAGTGAGAGAATAACACAAAAATAGAAATTGCATAAAATTTACAAAATTACAATATTTAAAGATAAGTACAATTGTCGCTAATATAAAATATATATACATATATACAGTGGCTAGCTGCTGGTAATCAGAAAAATCGAAATATTTAGGTGTCTAGGACTGTGATGTAAATGAGAATTATATTCTTTTGTGGAGTATAATTCCAAGTAATATTGTAGTTAAGGAATATGTTTTGCCTTTGCTTGGTCGGCTGAGTTCACTCAGTGAGTAATATTATGTGCAGGATCTTTCGTCATAGGTTGAGTAGTAAAGGCAGTTGGGCATATTGTATCCCAGTAAAGAAAAAGAGCATAGTGTTATTAGAGGTTAGCACAGTTAGTCTTTGTTCTGAACTTTTGGAGAGGAATCTAACCAACTTCGGTCAGTTTATGAATGAATTTGTATTTTTATATTTAAGATTAATTTTTCAACATTTATTTTGTAAAGAATTACGACCAAAATCGTGGTGAATTCCGGATAAATGTTTTGAAGTACGTTTTAGAGAAGTTTGAGTATAAATGTCACAGCACTGAATGTAAAATTAATGAAATAAAAAATATATATTTATCCACGATGACGACCGCGATCTGTATGAAAGAGAACCTAATACATGTTCTAAAAAAACATAAGTATCAGAAAACAATATTTCTTAGTAAAGCCAAAATTATTTTTGAACTACAGTTCAATAAGCACTATTAGTCCTCACAAGTGTCAGGTAAACAACAATTGGTTTGCTGGGATATCACCACGTTACAATGTAACATATGCATATATATGTATGTATGTACGTATGCATATGCATACATATATGTATGTACAGTTTTTAATTCAGTCCGTCCGTTTTGTTATGATTCTAACGATAGACACATGTTGAAGAAGGCTTTTCGATAAGATTCTGGCCTAGGCAAAATTATGTGTAATAGGCATATGCTGTAACCATTTAACAAGTTAACTCATTGTTTATTTTTACAACAATTTAGTTTGTATGTTTTGTTTATAATAACAAAGAAAATTTAAACAATATTGATAGTTATTAAAATTGACATTTCCTATGGAATGTTGACAAGTTCTTAGCCTAAACGGTTTGACGTACGACCATGACTTGGGTTGTTTACGCTCAAAAAAGATTCTTGTCGACTTTTATAAAATTGTCACAGGTGAAGAATTATGGACCTTTGCGTATGAGCCCGAAACAAAACAGCAATCGACCGTGTGGGTGATCTTCGAAGACAAACTAAATCCAATGAAAGTTGTTGTTGTGGAAGAATCACATCGAAGCAAATGATAGCTTGTTTCTTTCGCAAAGCTGGTCATGTCGACTGTTCAGCTTGAGCAAAGCAGGACTGTCAATTCTGAGTGGTACACCACAATTTTTTTGTCTGGAGTCTTCGGAGAAATTCGAAAAACGATGTGGATTTATGTTTTGATGTAAGCCGCTTTTATGGTACCCCCGATTCACTGAATTTTTACTTGTTATCCCATATTGATTACCGGATTTAGCTATAATATGGTATTTTAGGGTCTCCGGGGGTAGAATTTTGATATAGCTCACATACAAATGCCAAGCTAAATTAGTTTTAATTTCAAGAAAGTCCCATATTTTAAAAGTGCAGTTATCAGAAGATTTGCAAATATTTGCAGCCCATATGTGGTTATTCCGTATCCAAAGAGTCCAATTTAATTCCCCAAAAAATAATCGAACCCAAGTTCGGCCAAGTTTATAATACCCTAGACAGACGGCAGCGTTAATTTGCATTAATAACTGTATTTAATTTTGGCCTGACAGACGACAGTTTCTGCATTTACGAAACAGCTGATTGCTTTTTTGTTGTTGTTTGCAATGTATTTTTTGTTTTCCTTGTGTCTCAGAGCATGAATATGCTCTCTCCTCCATATGAATATGGGCTCTCTTCTACGGCATTGCCATATTGAAATGCCTAAATGTCTTTTAAATGCAGCTCGATTTTGTACATTAAGAATGTGGATAATGCACGAATTAATTTGAATTAAGGCAGTTAATGCAAATTAACGCTGCCGTCTGTCTAGGGTATAAGTAAGATGCACTCTATGGAAAAACCGCGTAAACCCAATAAAACCCCAATAGAAATTATTATTTTTTTTTTAATTTATTGCTATACAAGTAAAAAAGTATCAGTCGGCTTTGCCGACAGAGATATACCCAGAGATATACCCTCAGCCTATGTGGAGTGAAAAACTTTTTTCCCAAAAAAATTTTTGGATTGTATTAAAGCTCACAAATTAGCGGGGCATATCGATATATAGGGCTTTTGTACCATAATTGCCTACGAAAAACATAATATCGCTATAAACAGGACCACTAAGAAAACCTTCGGTAAAAATTTCCAAAGGATCCTCGAACAGATCCTTAATCACACAAAAATATTGAACATTTGTGTGGGTGGTACCCCAAGGATTGGACCTATTGGTCCCACATTTGAACATAAACTAAGTTTGGACAAAATTTTTATAGACCCAAAGTTTGGACCAAATCGGTTGCTGCGTTTATGAGATATCGCGCGTACCATTTTAGAAAATATTTTCAAACTTTTGTGGGGGAGGTACCGGAAGTAGTGGACCTATAAGCACCACCTTCGAATTTAATCTAATATTCGAAGAAATATTACGATATCCAAAGTGTGGACGAACGCAGTATTCGGTTCTAGCTCTCCAACCACTACATATGGGGGTATAGGGGTTTTTTACACGTTTCGGGCTTTTTTTCTCAAGAAGTATGGACTTGCCCCTGAAAAAACTTTTACTGTCGTAATTGAGGCAGCGAAAGCAAGTTGCTTCAACAAAAATCAAATTGATTCGAGGGCAGGTCTTAAAGTGAATTTATCCGAAATTTTGTGTGGGAGGTACCCGAAGGAGTGGACAAATATAGTTCATATTCGGACCTGATCTATATCTGGTAGATATATTAGGCTGTGCAAAGTATGGACCAAATAGGTCACTCCCTTCACGAGTTATCGTGCGCACAATTTTTCCCAACATTTTTGAACTTTTTTGGGGGAGGTACCTGAAGGAGTGGATTGATATAGCTTATCATCGAACTTAAATTAAGTTTGGACAAAATATTACGAAGGCAAAAATTTGGACAGAATCGGAAGATCCGTTCGAGAGTTATCTTGCGCTCCAACCACCACACACGGTGTCATAGGGGTTTTTGCACCTTTAAGGCTTTTTTCTCAGGAAGTATGGACTTGCCCCTGATGAAATTGGTACCGTCGTATGGAGGGCAGTGAATGCAAATTGTTGCATCAAAAATCAAAGCGATTCGAGATCAGGTCCTAAACTGATCTTTTCCGAAATATTGTATGGGAGGTACCCAAATGAGAGGACCGATTGAGTCCATATTGGAACCTCATCTGAGTCTGGTATAAATTTTACGATGTGCAAAGAATGGACCAATTCGGTAACTCCCTTCAAGAGTTATCGTGCGTACAAATTTTCCGAACATTTTCGAACTTTTGTGGGGGAGGTACCGGAATGAGTGGACCGATATAACCCATCTTTGAAGTTAAACTAAGTTTGGACAAAATATTACGAAAGCCAAATTTTGGATCTAATCGGTTGATCCATTCGAGAGTTATCGTGCGCTCCAGCCAGACTGACAGACGGACGGACATGGTTAAATCAACTCCAAATTGTCCAATTGTCCATTTCGTCCAAACATACTTGGGGTCTAAAACCATTATTTTGATGAGGCACATTTTGCCCGTATGAAAGTGTATATGGCAAAAACCAAAAATCCTTTGCAATTCCATTTGAAAAAAATTAAAAAAAAAATTGTGAGCACATCTACAATTTTTGGCATAGAGGTTCATTCTGTTTTGTTTTTCAAAATAGTCAGGCTTAATCCCCTAGTCGTTGTTTTAATATTTTATTAAAACAACTTGAATTTATTAGTGGGAAAACATTGGCGATGTTTACCAAAGGGTAAGGCAGGGAAGACTATAGTTTCAAATAGATACGTGTGCAAAGAAACACTCTGATCGAGAATTTCTTTGGCACTACCTAAACTCGAGCAACTTCACTTGCAAACAAAACCAAATCTTTCCCACTGCTATGCGTTCTGGTTTCAAATCTGTTCGCGTTCACAAAATTGGACGATGCGCGCAAAAGTTATAGCGGTTTTTATTATCATATAAAGAATAAATATTTAAACATATCTTATTTGTTGTTATGAGAAAATGTATACATAAATCGTTAACTGCATTCCATATATATTCGTAGATGTTTAAATAGTTATTAAATTTATTATTATTTTCGCGGAAAATCAACAAATAATAAAGAAATTTTGAAGTAAATCCAAATTATCCTGTCCCAGAGTCCGTACAAACCCTCAAAAAATAAATTAAAAAATATATGCCGAATCTAGACAATGCGTAGAAAAATATGATACCAAATTGCATATTATAGCAACAACAAAAGATAGGTCACAAAAAGCTCGATTAATTAAATTAATTAAATCTCACAAATAATGGCCTTCGCCCCTAAAAAGGCAAAAACTTAAAAAGAAAAATATATTGTTGGAAAATATTGTTGCAAATATATTTTTTGGTTTGATTCGAAAAAAAATATTTGGGAGTTCTCCAACTATTTCGCTAAAATCCCATACAATAATTAATGTGTACTGCTAAAACTTCATCAAGAAATATGATTTACCATCGTGAAAGCTTATTTGCTTACTGTGATAACTTATAAGGATAGGACAATAAGAGTAATATTGAAATTACAATCATTAAAAAAATGTGTATATTAAAAAGCCTATTATTCGCGAATTACTTAAAATCAGTTGATGGGCATCCGTTATTGGATACAGCGAATCAATCTCTTTTAATATTTATGCATATTTCGATGTTTCACTCAACTGTCAAAGTGTGCCGCCAGTTGCATCACACAATGCAAAAAACTTTAAAGTGGGTAAAAATCGCGCAATTTGCATACGATTTTGATGCGCATCCAGTTTCAGTAGCACCCATCAAAAATACGTCTATATACACATATTTCAAGTAGATTCTTCAAGAACCGCGGATGTGCCTCCACATTCTATTTTTTGTAAAAAACCCATATTACTCGCGAATCTCTGTAATTTATGACACGCGTTTTCGCACATACTATAATCGCGTATAAAGGATTCCATTTATGTAAAAATGTTAAAGAAAATCGCGGTTTTACGCGGATTTGTCAAAATACATTTTTGCCGATTTTCGTATTTCTAAGGTATCTACATCCGCTGTTTTAGTGGATGGATTCGATCGCGGAATGGCTTATTAGATCCGTCGCGTAAAAAAACTTAATTCACGCGGGGTACAAAGGAACTTGAATGGCACTTGTAAATTTTAAACGCAAAAAATAGTTTTTTAAAAAAATACACGCATTAAATATTGGCCTTTAGACTCCAATTACTAGGATGCTGTAATTAGCACACTCATGAGATATGCATTAAACAACGTAAAATCACGAGTGCTATAATCCTATTGTGAGTTTGAAATATTATATTGTTGCGCGTCCGAATTATTAAAAAAAATCGAGAAACCCCAAAATTCCGGCTTCAAAATGTCAGCATCAATTTTGGGTGGATGCAGTGGATACAGCGAAAAATCATACACTAGTATCATGTTGCCCATGGACTATTCTGTGATTCTTTTTTTGGGCTTAGGTCTATGAAATTTAAGGTTAAGCCGGAAATCAGAAGGGAACATAAAAAACTTGTTGGCTTCAACCCACTTTTACCCATTTTTCTACATTGATGCCAACGCAGCTTCCATGAAAATTTATTTTAATGGTCGACATTATGGGATCCCTCCTAAAACATTTAATTTTAAAGAATTTCAGTCAGAATTCTGAAAGTCGGATCCATCGATTGTAAAACATTTTTGGCTTTTTTACCATATACATATATAATAGGCCGGGGCCATTTGAAAACCTTAATGGGCCCTCCGCGTTTCTGATGCCTGGTATTGTACTGAGCAAAAAAGTCCACTAGACCATAGGTCTGCGGTGAAAATCGAGCCTCACGATTTTGACTTTAACTAGTTTTTTATCCACATTTTTTGACATTTTGGAATATAGCAGCCAAACCATTGAGATTTTCGATCCAACACAAAGACAAAAATTGTAGCCAAGACAGTAATTAAGAATTCTCCGATACATCGCAAAAGCATTGGAATGCTTCTTCAGGCGGTTTTGGCCTTAAGAAGGTGCAAACTTTTTGGAAAATGTCAATAAATGGCACTGTGCTAAAAAAGTTGACCACGAAAAAATTCAAGCATTCTGATGCAAAATTCTATCGTGTTGGGATATATGGAGAACGAAAATGCCTTTAGTTCGTTTGGGTCACTTCGTTTTATTTTTTATAACGGTAAAACTAGTGAAGATCTGGGTTTCTTACATTTTTAAATTTAAACGGGCATATCTTATCTTTTTCACAACGGATTTCTATTGATCATTCTTCCTTTTAAAGGGGTGAACTATATATTCCAACCAAGCTATTATTTCTTAAATCGGTTAACAAATGGCTAAATTATAGTGGTTTAAGTCTGAAAACCCCCACAAAAAACTATAATTGAATTTCTCATAATTTTCAAAAATATAGTGTTTTTTTGTTTTGTTCAATATTTGTTTTGAAAATTGTGAGAAATTCAGTTATAGTTTTTTGTGGGGTTTTTCAGACTTAAACCACTATAATTTAGCCATTTGTTAACCGATTTAAAAAAATTATAATTTGTTCGAAAGATATAATTCACCCCTTTAAAAGAAAAAATGATCAATAGAAATCTGTTGTGAAAAAGAAGATACGCCCGTTTAAATTTGAAAAGGTTTGAATAACACTTTGTGTATTTTTTTAAATCATGGAAAATAAATCATATTCTAGAAGATCAAAAATAAGAAAACACGTGTCCCGGTGTTTTTCCCCATCACTTCCACTTTCGCGGGTATTGTGTCAGACTCATTCTTCTAAACCGCTAAGATTTTTAATTTTGGTTTTATATCTCGTCTATCACGACGCGGTGTGTTTAATTTCGTTCGTGCCGCGCAGTGTATATGTTCACTGCTAGCTAAATCCGGAGAATATGGAAATACAATCTATGCATTTTCGCTAAGTTTTCAGACTTTTTCGGAACGAAACTCTCTGAAAATGTGTCTGCGGAAATACAGACGAAATACAGATACGAGGCTTGTATCAAAAAAAGGAAATGACGTTTTTGTGATTCCCGTTTTCCGGGACAACTCAAACCCCTAGTTATGACCATAAACTGGTATATAGTGATATGTACTATATGGAGATATCACAATAAGCGCTAATGTAAACGTAGAGCTTTAACCGTACACACATAATGCTAAACATTGCTGATAGATGACAATGTTTAGCATTATGTCTGTACAGTTAAAGCTCTACACAAAACACAAATGTATAAATTTTTTCGGACCAAAATTTTCGTAAAAAATTACCCAAAACGGCCGAACATTTAAAATTCAAAGAGATCATATATGTACATACATGTTTTTTGAACATAGTTTATTTGACTTAAAAAATAGCTCAACATAACAAAGGGATTCAAGCATGTATTTAAAACAAAAGTACTTAAGTAGTTTAGGTGTATATTAAACAGTAGTATTAATAAAACTTGTATATATATCAGCGTTGCCGACTAAATTTTGGAGAAAATCGTCCAATCGTCAGCTCAACACGGAAAATCTGCAAAATTTGAAATGTAACAAAAATTGTAAAGAATTTGCTTAATTTGTACAAAAAGTACTAAAAGAGATAATTTAGGCGGAAAAACACATGGAAAAAAGTGTTGTCACGGCGTATTAGCTCATAACTAGACATCGGATTTTAGCATGTTTTTTATTTCTTATCCGATTGGACTCAAATTTTGGATCTAGGCGTTTTGAGGGTCAATATTTAAGGTCATATCAAAAATATGCAAAATATGCAAAAAATATGCTAAATATGCAAGTGTTTTTTTTTTGACAAAAATCGTCAATTAAATTTGGAAAATCATCAAAAAAGCATTCTAAATTAAGTTTTTTGACGTTTAACATAGTTTTTTGCAGATTATTATGTTATTGAGACTCTCCAGATATTCCGCCACAGCAATAAATCTAGACTAACAAGACTTAAATCAGTTTTCACAAGGTGAGAAAATGTCAAATAACCCAGCATTCCTATTACAACATAATTTGCTTCCTATACAAATGTAGATAGATAATGGAAAAATTTCAAAAACTCAATCAGAAATTTCGTTGATTTTGTGTGCAAATATGGTAATAGTTTCTAATCGGCCAAAATTGTCTAGCAGAAAAACCAAGGAGCTAGAGTTAGTCATCGCTATTTTTGTTTAGATAAAAGCGCAATTTTTTCTAGTTTTTGGAAAAAGGGTTCGTTTTTTAGTGCAAAATGAGAAAAAGTACTAAAGTACCATTTACGATTCCAGGTTCTGGAATATAACTATAATTAGAAGTATACGTTTTGAATATCCACATATTAGGTTTAAATATATTTTTTAGTTCTTTATTCTGTATATACAGACATAAATTGGCAATTTTTGTTCTTTGTGGTCAAAAAGCTTCTGTGGAAAAATGCTCTAACTGCCGCTCTAATATTGACGACATGGTTTTATTTTAATGCACTAAAATTACATAACTTTATAATATCGATCTATATTGTACTCATACAACCGCTTAATGCAGAATTGGAAAATGTTCACTCCTCGGTGAAAAGTAATGCATTATTGTTATACCCATCCACGATGAATAATAAGCAAAATGAAGAACGCCCAATGATTAGTGCAAAATGACATCACTAAGAAAAACCACACAATAGAGTGGTAGTGGTAAAATAAGTCAAAAACCTTGAAATTGTCTTTAAAATGGCAAAACCACTCACATATTTCTGCTAGAAAAGTATTTGGAATGCTAAAAAATATAGTTCATTCATTCCTGCTACAGGACAACAATTTTGATAACATAGTCGAAAAGTCATAACCCTTTTGTATACCCCTTTTTGTACTAATTATTACCAATGCTTCGAATTTTGGCAGTTGTTTAATGGAGAAGTTGGTAAAAAAATTGTTTCAGCAACATTTAGTAAAAATTATCGAGTACAAGGACAAACCTTTCATGACACATTAGTCTTGTTGCATAGGATATAAATAAATATATTAAGAAAAATATTCGCCGCAATATTGTCATTAAAGTTGCCAAATGCACTATACACCTAAAAGGCACAGATTTCAAGGAATATTTATTTACAAAACGATGAAATTCCACATCTGTCTCTAGGTTTGCTTACATCCTGATATAAACTATAAAAACGCCATATTTCTAGCACTACTTTCACAATCTGATTGGCTTTTTCTGGAACAAATACGGGCAATGCCAATAAAAATGTCCGGATTGTCGAGTAGAAAAATCTCACTATTTTTTACACGTAGAGCACTTTCGTTTAAGTGTTCGTTATTAGCAATTACAATTTAAAAAAGTATTATTATATAACTTCCACGAGTGATTTAATCATATAAAATAATTTATTTTCCTTACAATACGTTAATCCGAACAATTTGATAATTCGGACACCGCCGAAACCTGTGGTGTAGGGATTATCGCGAATGTACTGTATATATGGGAGCAATATCCAAATCTGAATCGATTCTTACCAAAATAGGGATCGCCCTAGGGCCAAAAAAATTCCCAATTTTTATGCGAAGTGGTCTATAAATGTGACCTGTGCTTTGCTTTCAAAAAGACATGGTGAGATGGATAAGTGCGAATCTATGCAGATCATCAAAAGAAACTGTGGGTCTATTTCGTTTCATTTTGCATGTTGCATGTTGGTATTAAAATATAGTTATCAGTGCAATCATGGATAAAAATTCCGTGCAGAATTTGTTTCCTTTCCCCAATTTCACAATTTTTTATTTTCGTATTTATGCCCAAAAACGGAACATTTTTGTCAATTCGACTAGAATACGCCATAATGAAGCGAATCTAGTAGTTTTCAACTTTTAACAAATATTGAGTTTAAAAGAATTTCACTTTTAAAATCATTTTCCGTGTGGAAAATTCAGAGGGAAATATTCTTGATGGCACCGTATATATTTTTTTGTAATATTATGTAATATTCAATATTTTCTTAGTCTTAATTTCTAGCTCATTTGTTATTCTGTCAGACAATTTTGGCCCAGCAGAAACTATCAACATATTTGGATACGAACATTTTGACATTTCCGATTGAGTTTTGTATTAGAAAGCAACTTATGTTGTAATAAGAAGGCTGGGTTATAGGAAATTTTCTAAGTCTTTTAGTCCAGATTTATTGCTGTGGCGGAATAATAATTAATAACATGATAATCTGCTAAGAAATCGACGTTTAACGGCAATAAACTTAATTTAGAACACTTTTTGATGACATTCCAAATTTAATTTTATGATTTTTGTCAAAAAAATCACCTGCATATTTTGCATATTTTTTGCATATTTTGTGCATATGCAAATATGCCAAAAATTAAAAAATATGAGCCTGTCATTGCATTCAGTTTTCTTCAAAACGAATTTTGGTCCAATCAGAATTTTCGTATCTTTATTAATAAAAAATATGTAAATATGCAAAATCCGATGTCTACTCATAACTTTCAAAGACTACGCTAAGCGTTTGTCATGGAAGCCATACAATGATTTAACAAATATTCAGCGTTATAAAAAAAAAACAAATTGCATTTGTAAGAGGAAAAGTTAGATGATAGCGAAGCCGCTCCACAGCCGATATGTCTGATGAGCCTCTACCAAAGCCGTTTCGAATCTTCGCCTTTCCTTTTTCACTTGCATCA
The DNA here is from genome assembly GCF_047663935.1 of Musca autumnalis. NCBI lineage: Eukaryota > Metazoa > Arthropoda > Insecta > Diptera > Muscidae > Musca > Musca autumnalis. Next base: position 45,914,106 of record NW_027411977.1, on the reverse strand, counting down.
TTGGTCTTTAAGCTCGATTCTAAGGAGAAATGTCAATTAAAATTAATATTAAAAATGATCTTCGCCCTAATAGGCAAAATTTTCAAATAGAAATGTTTTTAATTAATGTTTTTCAGAATATTTAATGAGGGGAAAAAGGGGATAAATCATTATGTAGTTATAGTTCTGCAATAACAGTAAAATATGCATTATATTTGTTGTGTTCTAGAACTAAAAAGTTTTTACAATTTTAACCATTTTTCCAAATTTTTCCCAAAAATGCGTTTTTGTTCTACAAAAAGTTGCAAAACGTTAATTTCTCCTTAAACAAAAATGGCGCTGAAACTTTAAAACTATGTATTTATACCACCAAAAAGTTTCAAAATGTTTGCCGGCTTCTCTTAAAAAAAATGGCGCTAAATACTGTTCTCTTTAGAAACTTTTTGCACCATCAACTTTTACACTTTGACATTCACGCAGAGAAAAAATATTTTTCGCTTTTGTTGGAACAAAACTATTTGTTTTGGTTCCAAAAATGTATTTGTTTTGTTCAAACATTGTAATCCAAATCCAAAAATACCATCTTTTGTTCCAAACATAGAAAACAAAAACAACTTTCGAATTTCCGCAATATTGTAAAAATCGTTAACAATACCGATTGTAGGAACTATCATAATCTAATTTTGTTTACAAAAAGTATTGTCAACCCAGAAAACCAGCCCAGAAATTTTCGATTTGAGTGTATATACCCAGCAAACCAAATGTCTGATGTCCGACATGTCTGAACAATTTCGGAAGAAAAGTCGTTGAGATTTCGTTCCGATTTCTAAACGATTTTTCGGAGAGGAAATAGTTCAGATTTTGTACCGATTTCGGAAGGAATGTCGGAAAGAAATTTCCTTTCCGAATTTCCCAAGGATTTTCTTCAGATTTCGTAACGAAATCGGACCGAAATCGATCCGATGTCGCTCCGACATTTCGTTCCGAAATGATGTCAACCACTTCATACAACTTTCGTTAAGATATCGTTACAATTTCGGATCAGATATCGGACGTATCGTCCGAATTTTGTTCCGATTTCGTTACGATGTCGGTACGATTGGTTTGCTGGGTACTTCTCATATACACTTTTCACATAACTTTGGTATAAATGTCGCGTATAATATTGCAATCATTGATGAACACAATACATGGTTTGCTGCATTGGCCGACAACAAAGACAAACAAAAAGCCACAAGCACCCACCACAACATAAGGAATAAATAAACACCATAACAAACTCCGGTATAACACCAAACCTCAAAGCACAATGGAGATAGAAGAATGAAACAAAACAGAAACAAATAAAAACAAGAGTCTCATTGTTGGTATACATACACACAAAAACAAAGATAAAGGCATCATGTCATACAAACAAAACTCACCATAATTGTTTTTTTCAGCACAGCATCGAATAGCGAGAGAAGAGAAAAAATTGTCGAAGAAAAGAGAGAACTATTGTCCAGCTGACAAAAACTATTTTTGGATTTAACAAAACCCAATTGTTGGAATCACAATACAACATTTGGAATTTAACAATATCTTTACAATACATATTTTGCTCTTCGAATATTGTTGGATCAATCATATTTTTTTCTCTGCGTGTTTGCTCCAGTATTTTTATGTTTTTGCAATTTTTCAGTTACGGCACTTTTTTAAAAAATTTGTATATGCAACTCATCTTGGACAGTTCACTCTTCTGCAACTTTTATCGTTAAAAAGTACGGAACAGAGCTTTAAAAAAACAAGTAAAGAAAGTATCAGTCGGCTTTGCCGGCAGAGGTATGCTATCAGCCTGTGACATAATGAAAAGGAGCAACCCCAGTATGGGTTGTTTTTCCAAAACGTTATTATTGTACTGAGTATTGTGAGAACTATTCGAAATAAAGTTAAAAGCTTCCACGAACAGGTCTCAGGAGAGGTTCGGGAGGAACTGGCACGATATAGTCCATCTTCAACTGTGCCTTTGAGAGCCATAGTGGATGGCGATAGGGCTTTTACACGGTAATTCTCAGTCAGTATGGACTTTTCCCCGATAAAAATTATATTGCGTAAAATGAGTCGCGAGGACTACCCTAATGTAAAAATTTGAAAACGGCCCTAGACATGTCCCTTAACTGCACATTTGCGAAAAATTTCATTGTTGGAGGTACTCGAAGAAGCAGACCGATATGGTCCATTCTCGAACTTGAAAGTTTGGACAAAATATTACGAGAACCAAATTTTGGACCAAACCTGTTGATCCGTTCCGGAGTTATCGTGCGTTCCAGCCAGACAGAGTGACGGACTCGACTGCAAATTGTCGACTTCAAATTGTCTGAAATGCATTTCGTACAAACATACTTGGTGTTATTTCTAGATTTATTGTAATAACCATTAAAGTTTTTATTTAATTTACTTTAAAAAAGATTTTAATCAAGATTAAATTGACCATATTACAAGACAATTCAATGCCTTCTGTATGTAATTTGCGCCCCCAAATATAGTTTTATTTTTTCTAAAACATATCTCAGATACCCAGAGACATTCGCCAAAATAGTAAAATGAATAAATTTTGCTGCTAATTCCATAAATTGTACGTTAATACTCATATTTCCTTGGGGCGTACGTAAACTTTTGTAACTATGTATCATTTTTTTGTTTTTGAAAAATTTACCGTTATTTATATTATGGAATATACTTTTGTTATATTAAATACTGTTTATTAGTGAGAAGAAATAAAACTGCGTACTTGGAATTTCATAAGTATCATTACTTATCCTAAATCCAGAGATTTATGGGGCATACGTATACTTTTGTAAGACTGTGTAAATAGGGTAAACGTGAACTTTCTGTTTGAAATTCCTTGTTAAGGTTGTTTATTATAGGTAAAATTTATGTCAAAAAATACCAAATATTTTGTGAGGAGGCATTTCACAATACTCTTGAAACTCCTTCAGTTGGCGTACACGCTTGGGACTACGTGCGAAAAGCGTGTAAATGTTTCGACATACAATTTCAATGTCCTAAGTCTATGGAAATTTCTTTGGAGCGTAACTAGAACAGTGATGTAGGACATGAAAGGAACAGTTTATATAAAAAAATTTAACTTCTTTGTCAAACGACGTCTTAAGTCCTCTAATATCGCGAGATATATCTGTTCCTTATACAATCGAAAAATAGTCTTTTATATGATTATCAAATAATGACTGCGCATCTGCTGATTTCCAAAAATTTAAGGAACTTGTCTTTTATTTCAAGAGTATCATCTACATAACGAGCAATTAAAACAATCCATGTCTTTGTAGAAATGTCTATAGTTCCATCCACAACTAAAGAAAATTACCTTTCTTGTAATGTTGATATTATTTCTTGTCCCGCAAGCTTACCAATTTTGGAGGATATTTCTGTAGCCTTTCAACAATGTACAAGCTTTGTTTTGACCTTTTCTGCTGCTCGCTGTTAAAAATTTTTTGGATATTCAAATACTTTGTCTTAGTGGCATAACTTTGTTTATGTGAGAAAGTCTTCTCATGTGCCTTTAAATGGAAAATATGTGCATTTGGGGACCTTGAACATGCACGGCAAAACTGAGTCCTTTTCTTGTATCCAATCGAAAGTTGACAGCCATTCTGTACACAATTTTCTTTAGAGGTTTTGCGAAGATTCAGCAATATCATTGGCATCGCTTAAAGTACTCGTAGACAAAAACATATTTCAAAAAAGTTGTTTTTATATATTTAGCAATTTAAAAACAAACATTTAAATCAAGAGGGAAGAAACAGGATGTAATTTTGTGCCACTTAATATTTTTGGAACGTCGCTAGTAATGAAATGTCAACTGCGGAATGTATCTTAAGATACCATTGTCACTAAATTATTATGAACTGCGATGGTAGACTTAAACTGTGGCCACAATGTGTGAATCATTACCAAATGCTTACGTATCATGAAAAATATATTTCAAAGACTAATATTTGATATTATTTTTTTAGAAATTATTAGCATGAAAACGGACCAGAATGGATTTGAGCCGACCCTCGAACCAAATTTAAAATTAATTTTTTCCGGACCAAATTTGGTCCGAAATGCCCAAAACGGCAACGCTGGCCAACACTCACCAAAGTCCAACTAAAAAATACAAAAAAGCTCATTAAGCTTTCCAAAAACAACGGTGTTTGGCTTCGCTAAATTGTGGCATGAAAAGCCATTTATTTGTTTTTTTCTTGCGTTGGAAAGCAAAACGGAAAATTTATCAACTAGCCACATAATAAAACGACGAGAGGCAACGGTTACAAACAGTTTCTAATCAACGGTAGCGCGATACACAACACAAAGCGTTGGTGATCGCATTCGTTTTTTCGTTGTGGTCGGTTTCATTTCACCGCTCCAAAGGCAATGGAGCAAAAGATCATTAAATAGAAGAAAAAATTTTCTAAATTTAAACAAACAAACAAGAAATCTGAGTAACAACAGAAATAAAATAACGAAAGAATAGAAAGCAACGAACGAAGGAAAAGAAATTAATCAAAACCGCCAAATGCTGAAATAATGAAGTGAAAAGTTACGAAAGAAAAGCAACAACACACATTCTTATTCTAAACAATAACAAAAAATTATTTATTAAATATTTGTTTATTCGGAAGTAAAGTGCTAAGAAACCACCACATTAGAGCATTGAAGAAAGCAAATAAAAAACGTACGAAGTCAACAACATTTGCTCCCACTGATCCATAAACACATTTTTATTCTGCAAATTTTGATTGATAGAGACTACGCAAGGTAAGGTATTTGAATCATACTTGGATGGATGGATACGTATCAATGAGATCACACTTGATCTCCGTCTCTCTTCTCTGTATTGTTCTTTTTCTCCATAAAATTTCAATTCTCAATGTTTTTATTCTCTCACTCTCATTTTTTCATGTATTTTATGGCCCACTTGCACAATTTCTCCCAAACAACCGGATTTTGTTATTGTTCTCACAAAACAACATTTTTGTGTTGTCTTTTCATTTTTTTCTTTCTGTGTTCCAATTCAAAAGAGAGATGAAGCTCCAACACGACCGGCACTCTACTCATTCAGCAATATCACGATCACCAACAACAATACCGTCCCGGCACTCTATGCGTCGTTTGTTGTCATTCATTAGCATTGTTTTGTTTTCATTCTTCATTTGTTCAACATGTGCCAAAGAATATCCCTGCCCCTATTCCCAGACAGTGAATATAACCGATGGTTTGCGCCTCAAAGATGGTTCTTATTCATTTGAAGGCCTGATAATACCGGCTAATCTTACCGCCGAATATAAAGTCAAAGTTATTGATGGTATTGAATATTCTGCACCCAAACATTGGCGCGGATGTGCCTGCCTGCTGAAACCATGTGTCACATTTTGCTGCCCGCCGAAAATGCATTACGACGAAAAACATCACAACTGTAGTCTAAATGAAAAGGATGGACATTCTCAGCACACCCATATCGAGGTCACATTTGTCAATGGCAGTACAAGTGCGGTGAATATAAAGGATACATTTATTGTCCGTTATGAGTTTGGCTGTAAGAATAAAATTATCGAACGCAAGAAGAATGAATTTTGGAAATGGGATCTATATGAGGTGAGTAAAGAGCATAAATTAATTAGTCCAACACACACACACATGCAAGGTCAATGTGGACGTAATGCGTCACTAGAGGGTATAATATTTTAATTAACTAGAGTAAATAAACAATAGCTGAAAGTTTTAGAGGGGAAAATAACTAAATTTCAAATGCATAAGTGAAGAAAGATATTGTGTATGTTATACCGACGATGTTGTATCTTAAACAATTCCAGAAATATTTTCTCAGGGGCTACGGAAAAAAACTACAACAATAGATCCCAAACCATTTACCTACAGTGGGTGTCAATCAACATTAGTTCTAATGAATTTGAAAAAAGTCTGATGAACGCATTGGATGACACGTGATCTTCGAGAAATTCTAAAGATTATTTTGGGTAATAATTTATGGTACAAACATTTTTAACGTGCAGCATTAATCGACAATTTTGATAATGGGTCGATAATAGCCTTTGTCATAATAAGGAAACCAAAAAACGCCTAGGAAGACCTCTGAAGCTCTCATTACATTTAAAATAGGAAGCAGCTTCAGTTGGAAACTTTTTTGTCTCACAGATAATAAGTCAATTAGATCTCCTAACAACCATCAGGTTGTTCCTAAAAGAATTTGCTGCCCAGTGCTTACCTTATTCTATGGGTTATTGTGAAAATTGAAGAATGTGATTATTAGTGATGAAAAGAAATTCAATTTAGATGGTCCAGATGGATGTGTGTATTATTGGCGCGATTTAAGAAGATTTTTGGAGGTGAAATGTGAGGATTTTGGAAGCTTTCTTTGATAAATGTATGCTTAATCTGGCACGATTACTCCTAGAATGAAAACTGAGAGGTGCGATGAGATGTTAGAAATGTGTATATTTAATCAAACACGGAGAAACTGTAAGGGGGCCAGGCTTCATCTTTAAATGAAAGATGCTTACCCCTGCGAAGTTTTTGTGGATTCTGAAACTACAATGTTCATAGGTGAGCAAAATAAAAGAAATAAAAAAGAAAATCGGCAGAGAGATTTTAAAATAAATCGAGTGCTTTTTAGGTTTTCAGGATTTTGCTTGAAAACGGCAAGCCTTACCGAAATGGGACTAGAAAATGTTAAAGCTGTGGAAATTCTCTACAAGATTGATACATATGCTTTTTCCATAGAGATATAGAAGTTCAAATTGGGACATTCAATTTTAATATGTTTTTTCTGTAAACAAAAGTAAATTCAAAATTATAACAGAATTAACTATTCTATCAAATGTAATAGCTATTCAGGGAACATGGTTTCAAAGTAACATTGTAACTGCTGCTGAAAAGATGTCCAGAGAGGTGTCCAGTGAAGTAGATGGATTTTCAATAAATCGTAAGGATAAATCCTTTCATGGCCTTGTAACACATCATAAGTCATTGATAAATACATGTCTCCTGGAATCTCCTTTGTACTTTTTGTGTTGGAGTGCACAGAAAGGCCGGAAACTTGGTGGTATACTGTTTTACGTACTTAGGCATTCAAAATTAACTCCATTTCACCAACTTTCTGATGTACATCAAGCTTTTAAAGTACATCAAGGCGAAACTTGAACTAAATTTTTGGTTACGTAAATAAGCCGATGGTTTTGATGTGTTACAAGTCCATGAAAGGCTTTATCCTTACGATTTTTTTGTAATGTAACTGCATATTTTCTATCTTCTGAAAGTCATTTAGGACTCAGTGACCAATTTCAAGAAAATTAAGGGCGGTTTAGCCTTAATTTTTCAGGAGATTCCTCTACCTTCCCTCACAGTTCTTGGTTTTGGCTAGCTTATGGGTTTCACGAAATTGATTATTTCTATATTTTCGTGACTTTTGAACACTATTCAACTATATTCGACTAAATATTCAAAAATAAGCAAAATTTCCTTTTATTTCTGCTGTTTTTATAATGAAATATGACCAGTTTTCCCTTTTCTGGTATAGCGTTTTTCCTTAGCGCTAAATTTTAATAATTTGCTATAAAATATAATATTTTTGCACACAGGAACAAAGATTCTGTTCGCAATTATTAAAAGGTATACTAATATTGCAGAATATTTTTGACGCATAGAAAACAGGGTTAACAACGTTTTCTTTCCTATTCTCGCTTATAGGGTTGCCATGGATCCATGTTACATACACTTTTTAATTGCCACAGAACCAACATTTTTTTAAGTATTTGTTTTTTTTTTGGATATTGGGCATGGGCTTCTAAAATACTGAGGTATTATTATTGGTGAAATTGAAAACCGAATATTTTTGACACTCACTATAAATAGATTTGCTACGGATTTCTCTTGTTGTGGTAACCCTTCATTATTAACAAAAACATAACAATCCAAGGAATAGAAGTACTTTCAAACACAACCAGTTGATAAAATGGTTGATTATAAATTTTTAAACTGACTATAAATTGGTTGAAGAGTCATCTAGAGATCAACACTTTGAACAGAGAAAAAAATCGACAATTGTCCACTTCTGCACTACTTTTCAACTAACTTTAAATTGGTTGAAAAGTCATCTATAGATCAACCACTTTGAAAACAAGAACATGTACGTTCTACAAAGTATTTGTGCATGCCGAAAATATAAAGCAAACATTTTTAAATAATTAACATTTACATTTTTACATAACTTTCGTATAAATGCAGCATCCAATAATAGAAGCCAGTGTTGATGGATTGAACACATTCGTACATATTATTCATATTGTTCGGGTATAAAAAAGGAACACGAAGGAAATACATAAATTTGCCCTCTTCTTCTTTCTAAGAAAACATAACAGAAAGAGAGAGGGAATATGAAAAGTCAAAGTCGTAAAAACACATAAAAACAAAAATTGTTTTTTTTTTCACATTATCATTTAAACTGACTACAAATAGGTTAAAAAAAGTTAGTTTGTAATCAATTGAAAAGTAATCTAGCGATGGACAATATTGACCACATAGACGCTCGTTGGTTGTAAAAGTGGTCCGTTGGCATAAGGGAAAATAATCGATAAAAAAGTCTGTTTTGTTTACAAAAAAGTTATTTTTAAGTTAACTTTAAATCAGTTTCAGTCCCTGCAGGGATTGTTCTGGTATAAAAAAGGAACACGAAGCCAATTTACAAAGTACCCTTTCCTTTTTAATAAAACATAACTGAGTGAAGCAATATGAATAGTCCAAATCATAAAAACAAGCAAAAAGTGTTCTTTTTTCACATTATCTTTTAAACTGACTATAAATAAGCTTAAACAAGTTAGTTTATAATCAGTTGAAATACTGACTACTTATGCGCTCATCGCCTTGTAAAAATAGTCAGTTGGCATAAGGGAAAATAGTCGATAAAAGTCAGTTCTGTTTACAAAATATCTAGTTTTAAGTTAGCTTTAAACCAGTTCCGCCTACAGGGAATGACCTGGGAAAATGATAATCTGTAAGCATTAAGAAATTTTAAAACCAAACTACTGGCGAAAAGAAGGAAAAATGGTAGGGATCCAAAATGAGTATACTTTAAATTTCTTGAAAATGTGGGCGATTTTTAAATAAACGAGAGATTACAGGGATGGAATTGTTAATGATGATATGGACAAATACAATACCTTCAATGATTACTTTTTAAATGTTCCTAAAGATTAAAAAAAGTAAACTGGCTTATACAAATGCAGACACTTTCAACCATTTTAATAGTCTATGGTTACTGTAAACATAGATGAAGTTGCGGAGTTAATAGCAAATATTAATATTAACAAATGTCCTGGCTATGACGGAATTAGAGGCAAAGTTTTGAAGTCTTCGAAAGATTATTTAAGTGGACATCTACAAACGTCAATTTACCCGGAAGTATTAAAAGCTGCAACAATTATTTCAATTCTCAAGTCGCCGAATTCAAATAGTGTTATCGATTTCTTTAATAGATAAAGTGCTAATATCATTTTTTTTTAGAAGCGACAAGACAGATGTGTCCTAACCAATTCGATTTAGAAAACGAAGTGGTACAAAAGGAGCGATTGTATACTTTATGAATGCAATTTGTGATTAGATTTTTTGGAGGAGTGGAAGCAGCGTTCTAATTTTGACCTAGTTGATCATTCTATACTCATAGATCTAACATTTTATGGGATTCAAGGGGCAAATTGAAATTACTGGAAATTTATTTAAGAAACAGGTAACAATGTGTAGTAATTAATGGCGTTAAAGGAAATGTTGGAATTATTGAACATGGTGTACCACAGGGAAGTGTATTGGGACCTATATTGTTTACAATTTTCCTGAATGATATATCCAATTTGAATCTATATGGAAAACGATATAGCACTACTATATACATATAATCATGAAATGGTATTGAAATGTCAAATGGAACATGATGCTGATGGAATACTGTCATTTAAATCGACTTGTTATCAACTCTAACAAAATGAAAATCATTCAATTCCGTCCGCGCTGTCCATTATTCAACGTGTTATATTGAGATTGGAGACGAGCATGTTTTTGAAAGGCAATCACTTTGAAAAGCAATAAAACAATTTTTATAATAAATTTCCGCGTTTTCATTATTAGACCAGAAACTTATCATATAACCTTTTACGACAAACAATTATAGACTTATCCCCATTTTTGAACAGATGTATAGAGCTCCTGTTTACACAAACTTCAATTTCATGGAGGACATTCTTGGCATTAACTTTGAATGTGAATATTATATTTCTAATGGCTTGAAATTGGTTTATTTAGCGTTTTAAAATCCATCCAATAGTAAAAGTAAACGTATAATAATTGTCCTTAGTGAATTAGAGCAACAATCGTACAAATGTAACGGAAAGAATTGTGCTACGTCCGTGACGAAAGCAACACACACATGTAGTATCACTTAGGCGGCACAGTTCTTCGCCTGACCTTTATCTATTAGATAAGAATGCGATTGTTTCGGATATTACTATAATCGCCTTCAAGTGACTTTTTGGCTAGTAAGATTCAATTTGCGTTGATTTCAACAGTTATTCAAATTGTATGCAAAATATAGTTCCTGGTTATTTCACTGATTACCTGAAATATAGAAGTGGTTATTCGAGAGACGTTATTATGCTGGATTGTGTGTATGGACTTGCTCCTTAAAAGTTTAACATTGTTATAAGGGGCGCAAGGTAACTTGCTGAAAAAATGTCTGAATGATCCGAGACATGTCCCTAAACTGTACTTTTGCGAATTTTTGTGTGCGAGGTACCGGAAGGAGTGTATTGATATATTTCATAATAATAGGTCTGGAAAAAATATACAAACTTGGGATAAAATTGGCTACTGCCATAGAGAGTTATGGTGCGCACCATAGTAGTGAGAAACTATCAACTTTTGAGGGGGAAGTGTCCGAAGGACTGGACCGAAATGGTCCATCCTTGAACTTGATAAGCTTGAACATATTATAAGAGACACAAATTGGGACCCTTATGGCCCATCCTTGACCTAGATAAGTTTGAACATATTACGAGAGTCAGTGTTTGGAATAAATCTGTTGATCTATTCGAGAGTTATCATAAGCACCAACCAGCTAGACAGACAGACCGACAGGACTAGATAGACTCAAAATTGTCTGAAACGGATTTCGTTCGAACGTACTTGGGGACAAAGCCTTTATTTCGGTGATTCAATTCTTATACCCTCCACCATAGTATGGAGGGTATAAAAAGTGTGCTTATCCGTTTGTAACGCATGAAAATAATCATTTGCGACCCTATAAAGTATATGTATTCTTGATCAGGATAAAATTCTGAGTCGATCTATGAATGTCCGTCCGTCCGTCTGTGATAATAATTCTAGCATGGAGATCGGACTCTGATATTTTAAGCAGATGCGTCTTTTGTTTGCTGGCAGGTCAATTTTGATGACGGGTTATATCGGTCTACGTTTTGGTACAACCATCATGTTTTTAGTCACATTTTCAAACCGAATTAGCAATAATTTGCATTTAGGGTTTCTTGTCATCAACAAACTTACATTCCAAAAATTATGGGCATAGCCCCCATATAACAGTACCTCCCGATTTTCGGTATTTTGAGGAATTTAGCCACAATTTTTATCCGAACTAGCTGTAATTTTACATTTGAGGCTGTTAGTGGTCGCGAAACTTCTCCACCAAAAATAGGTCCATGTTTTGGTATAGCTCCCATATAACGCTACCTTCCGATTTTTGGTATTTTCAGGGCTTTAGCTACAATTTTTAACTGTGGTCACAAAACTTATCCACCAAAAATCGAACTAGATGTAATTTAACATTTGAAATTTTCAGTGGTCACGAAACTTCTTCACTAAAAATCGTCAACATAGGTCCATGTTTTGGTATATCTCCCATATAACGATACCTCCCGATTATTGGTATTTTCAGGGTCGTACCTACATTGCATGACGGAACTATCCGTAATTTGACGTTTGAGGTCCCTGTAAAACATTTCTACCAAAAACTGTAAAAATAGATTCACACGTTGATATAGAACCGTAGGTGGTACTTTTCACCTGGCTGAACGCATTTTTTAGATTAGATTAGATAATTTAGGTATTTGGGGTACCAGTGGTCGAAAAATTTGTCCACGTAATATTGTGAAAGGAAACTAATTATTTCATTTTAATTATAAAAAGTTCGGCCCGGTCGAACTTAACGACTTTTTATTTGTTAATATTTGATACATAGCCTCTTCCTTTTCTCACCACTGCAGTTTATATGATAGGTCTGTTCGACAACCCAAAAGTTTGTAAAAATTTGTACAAACTTTTACAAAATGCAGTTCGATAACAAACTTGTTCAGTAAAAGAGAAATGAGAAGTAGATGCAAAAAATTTCGAATACTTTTTACTTGCGAAGTTATCGAATAGGCCTAATAACTTTTATTTAATTATTTCCAGAACGGCACATTGAAACGTGATGGACACATGTATTCCACGGATGAGTATTGCTTTACACCATTGGAAAATAAAAAGGCTTGGAGTTTAACACCGCTGACATGTGAACGATTTAAGAAAGGTTTTCGTGTTTGGATCTATGCTATATGTATGTACATATTTCAAAGTAAACATTTCTATTTAAACCTAATTTTGTTTATATATTAAAGGTACAAGTTTGGCAATAATCATAAATATTGGTATAATTCTAATGTTTGTGGCCATTAAGGATGTGCGAAATAGCAATTATGGTGAAGGTTTAATATTCCACTTGTTTGCACTGACAATGGGTCTGTGTTTTCTGGTATATTTGCATTTGAAAAATCCGCTAAATTTGTCGCATACAGCATGTAGAAATATTGGTAGGTAATCATAAAACTTTCAAGATATGGATTCATTGTTATGTAATTGTATTTATTTGCAGGTTTTCTGGCATATTTCTTTATAATTGTCTCATTTTTGATACTCAACATTATAAGCGGCAGTTTTTGGGCCATATTTTCTTTGAAGTCAATTAAAACTTGGTACCTAAAGGTGTTGTACGGCCTAACATTTGCTGTGGGGCTGGCCATGAAATATGTTGTCAAAGCTGTACAAGATTCAAATGTTGGACGTCATTTAAAACCTGGCATTGGTGAAGATTTTTGTTGGTTCGATAGTAAGTCACATTAGGGAGTTCTTATAAGTTTAATTTATTTATTTTGTGTTTTTTGTTTTAGCACGCTTATGGGGTATACTCTTTTATCTCTATATACCAATATTAATATCTATGGGTGCCAGTTTATTCTGTGCGGTACGTGCATATTTTCAAATTTTCCATTTACCCGGTGACACACAAATGGTGGCTGGAAAAGATTTTAAAATAACAAAAACACAGTAAGTAAAAATGAGTAAATATATTGAGAATTAGGGTGATGTAATCACTCAAACCGGTCAACTGTAGTCATTTTAATGTATGACTAATTAGGCAAACTTTAACCGACCTATTTTGATAATGCAATTTTTGTTTTCAAATTATGTGATATTACAGGTATTTAAACAGATTTTATAAATACACATCAGAACATCTGCTACGGAAGACTCTATATGTATCGTAACTGTTTATATTCTTAGACTTAAGGCCACAGAGGATTTATATACTGTCACGATCAGAAATCAGTGTCATTGAAATAATGTTTTTAAATCCCACATATGCTAAGACCAAATCGGTTTCGGACAACTTGGAGTCAGTCTAGGCATCACTCCAAAAAAGTTCAAAATTTTCCCTTAAGAATAATTTAAGGGCAGTTCGAGGAACATTTTGAAAATAGTTATCGAAAGTAGGTCAATGATAATGTTTTTCCTTTTGGAAGTCCAAACTTCATGACAAATGGCCCGAAAGCTCTAAATACACAACTAACAACTGGTGTGACTGATAACTGAAGAAAGGAGTGACTTCAAAACTTATATAATGTTCCATGATGGACTATGAGGGCTGATCAAAATTTTTTATAAATATTTTTGGATGCCTTTAGATTTATTCTTGAGGCTACAGCCTGATATTCAAAGCTCTCAAGATGCTTGTCGTCACAGTGCATGCCCAGCAACTAACACAACAGCAACTAACACTCCTTCAACAGCAACTAGTACTCCAGCTATCTTGTAAATAGCCTTGTGGATTTCTGTTTTACATGGTATTGGGATTACAATGCACTCAGCGGATAACACACCGTTACTGCTTTGTGAGATGTCAGCATTGAACTTATAACAAAGCGTCATGCAATGCCTGTTGGGTTATGGTTCCTTTTGTGCGTCGATACTTCATTCTCATCCTCCCAAGGATTATCTGTATTGCTTTCGGATGGGACCGTGCTAAGTTCGATACAGTCAGGTATTGCTGAGCTCGTATTCGTCGACACAGTCGGTTTCATTGTCTTCATTCGCCCAATTTCATTTATTTAATGCACCTAACACTCTATGTCGGTCAATTTGGAAAATGAGACGATCTAGAAATAGTTAGCAGTCAGGTGTGCAACAGTCGAGGTAGAGTTTCTTAACTTATACATCTCGCCGATAAATAGATCCAACATTAGACCGCCTTTGAGGGTCATAACCGACTGTGGCATTCAGTCCTCAGCAATGGCCAGAGGTTTAGTACTGGCTTAGCAGATCGATAGCTCTACGTTTTGCAAGGTCAATGCGAACGCCGCTACCAGAATAAGCGGAGGGTGACACAGTTCGTCAGTTATAACTATCGCGACACCTGGCCTGACTAATGACGTTGCTCTTGGGTCAGACGATCTCCCCATAATTGTCTCCATCAGCTGATCGCCCGATTTCATCATCTTTGAACGCCGCACTTTCATCAATCATGGGAAAGCCAATTGGCCTAATTTCAGAGAGTTCAGGTGATTCGTGAACTCTCAATGATCTGCCCAACCATACTGAAGTTCGGCTAGCAGAAAATATGTTCCCAGACATCATCACTACAGCAGCCGTTCGCTACATAACTGGTGGTCGAATACCTCAAGTAGGAACAAATTTCCCAGTAGAGGTGTGCAAGTTATTTTAATAGACAGTTTGTGAGGCACCTCGGAATTGACGTAGAGAAGGATATTATGCCGCATTAGATATTTTCCAGCCGACGAGGAACTACCACAATTTACTCTGGATGATGTGGAAAATGCTATAAGAAATGCTAAATCATTCAAATTCTTGGGCCCTAACGGAATCATCATGAAATTGCTGAAACAGCTGGATGAGCCTTGAGATGAGTGGTCAACCTGTCACTAGCCACCCACATCGTGTCCGAAGTCTGGATAATGGACAAGGTGGTTCCGCTACTGAAGCCAGGCGAGGATGCCAGTAATGGTAAATCGGGCAGACCGACTTCGCTTTTCTAGCCCCGTAGAGCGAATTTGGGAGATCCGCAAAGTGGGCTGGTATCACCGGAGCTGTTTAACATCTTTCTTTCCTGTATTCCAACCCCAGACGGCATTGAGATCGCTGAATATCCGAATGAGTGTACTACATTGGCGTCAGGTAAATTCCCTGATGTTATTTGGGAAATGTTGAACTCATATTTGATTAATCTTACCACCTTTATTCGCGCACAGAATATGCAAATATCCCCCACAAAATCTACGCCCATTCTGTTCACCACATGGACTGCGGACATGAGCACTGAGCTCAATATCATGGTCGATGGTAATCGAATTCCGACCTCTTACTAACAAAATATTATAGGGGTTCGCTAGCCGGCAGCACTTGGATGCAGATAATAAAACCTTCTTGACCACCTAGAACGCTATATGTCAGTCTGTGGTAAACAATGCGACAGCAGTGTGGTGCGCTAATATGAGTTTAACACGATAGTAAAATATTCAAACTTGTCACAATGCCGTCCTGAGAACTGCAACAGGGTGCCTCCTTATGTCTTCAGTGGACCATCTTCATGAGGATACGACAATACTTTCAGTCCGACAACACATGACATTCTCTCGGTGCTGCATTGATCGGGTGTTACTGAGAGAGGAATCCTAATCACCATATGGTATTTAGGACTTTCACTACATTGAAAGAGAGATGTCCAAAGTTACAAGGAAGCAACCCTAGATCAGCAAACCTATCAAGCAGGTTTGAACAGCATTTACATAAATGCATAAACAACTATAGTTTCAATGCAGTCATCGGAGCGTATCCCTCATTTATAGCAGCGTCAGCTGTCACTACCACATTAGTTTTGATTCACCTATGCTCGAAATGGTGCAGCCATCTAAATTCCTATAGGACAAGGATTAATAACATCATACAAAACATATGCGGCACTGGCCCGTACGAAGCGCTGCCCTGTCAAACCTACTCAACTAACTCAAATAGTTTTTTAATGGGTTATAACCCATCAAAGCAGCCACATTCCTAGACGTGGAGATGGAGTCTCAGCCGCCTTAGGCAGGAAAACAAAAGTACAATCATTGCATGTAATGCTACAACAACAACTATTGAAATAAGTTACTCCCAAACATACATCAAGTTCCAAGATGGACTAAGTCTGCCCATTGCATCAGGTACCTCCTCCGTGAGAGGAATCCTAATCAGCATGAGGTTCCAAGTTACAAGAAATAACCCCTAGATCAGGAAATCTATCAAACTGGTTTGAACAGCATTCACACCGATGCATAAACAACTATCGTGTGAATGCAGTCATCGGAATGTATACCCCATTTATTTTAGCGAAGGAGCGGCAGCTGTCACTATAAACCAGAATAATTTTGATGGTGCAACCGTCTTAATTCCTATGGGACAAGGATTAATGGCACCGTGCAAAACACATGTGTCACAGGACCGCACGAAACACAGCCCTGTCAAACCTACTCAACTATCTCCAATAGCTTTTTGGCTAAATTCCTAGACCTGGAGATAGAGAGTCAGCCGGATGAACCCAGATAAAGCCACTGGTCGTTTAAACGCCACAAAAAATGGTTGCCAAAATTGGCGTAAAACTCTTGTTTTTTCGAATATTTGTGTGGGATTTTTTTAAATTTGTTATAGTATTGTCTGTTATCTGTCATTTCACCGTTATAAAGCTTCATTTTACCTATGCATTTCTACTAATTTTCTACTTTTGATCAAAAATTTTAATATGCGATAAAAATTTAATCATAAATGTTAGAATCATATAAAGTCAGGGATTTGTTAGGAATATTGTAAGAGTATTTTCTCAATCAAAATTCTAGGCGCTAAGTGGGTTAAGCAGGAAAACAAACGTACAATAATTTCATATAATGTTACAACAACAATTATTGAAATAAATCACTCCCAAAAATACATCAAGTTCCAAGATGGCCTTGTGCTTAAATCCTGTTTAAGGGCACTTATCGTATCGTATTAAAATTTTAATAGCGGTAGTCGTTGTGATTCTGAGTACAACAGTATTCTTTTTTCCACACCGAAATTTCCTCAAAAATTTCGCATTTTGTAAAAGATTAGGAAAATGGGATTATGTTGACAAAACCGTTGGTACATTTGTCGGTCGAATATTAAGAACATCCCGATGCCTCTACACCCAAAGAAATATGACACCATACGTGGTAAAACTCACCACATCCGAAATGAACACGCCGTTATCAATGGTGTCAACGGTTTTGAGAATTGACAACGTACCGTGGTCAACGTGAGCACGTTTGTGGTCGAAATATTAAAAATTTAGCACACATGTTCTCATATTGACACTACTAGCTGTTAGATTCATAAAAATGACAACAGACGTGGTAAAAAACACGCCTGTGCTCATGTAGACACAATACGGATTCTATTTTTTCCCTCTGTGTACGTTCCATTAAGTCTTTGCGGTGCCGGTGATCTTTTTGCCAATAGCAGTGACTTCATGGACAACTTAAATTAGATACCGTACATTCAAAATCATGCGGGAGGTTACCATCGGGGTCAGGGGCTTGTTGAGTAATTTTCTGCATAGATTCTGTCAAGTTTTCAGTTACTGACTTCACAATTACGTTTATTTATATTTTTGGTATATAACGTCCAATACTTTGGCTTATGAACAACATCTAGAAAAACAATTCTTGCGATTTATTGGTTTTGAAATTTGTGATAAAAGCCATTCAACAATGAATGATAAAATCGTTGTTTATTTTTTGTATATTTTCTCTAACACGTTTTTGTAATGAACTATTTGAATACTATAACAATTACAAATTCTTTATTATGTTTAAAATTTGCATAAAAGCTATATCAACCAGTTTTCATGATATAACTGTGTTCGTTAAGATTATTTTCAACTGGTCTCTTGCTACAAATTTACTTCAGAAAATAAGCCGTATTTTGCACTTTTTCTGCCGATTATTCTTTGAACAAAGGCAGAAGAGACGGATTAAAACGACTGCATCGCCATGTTGAAACAGCTAGTGTGTCATTCACCATAGAAACCCAAAATTCTATATGTGTAAAACAGGGCGCATGGAATAAAATAGTTCTTCCGATGGATGCATATTTCTAGAAACTTTTCTTTTTCCATCTTCGGTAAAGAACTTTTCGAAGACTCGCGAAAAAAAACTGATCGGAAACCGATTATTGTTCCTCAAAATCTCAACGAGTAAATTAGTATCAGTCGGCTTTACTGTCAGGGATATATCATTAGCCTGTGTAAATTGAATGGACAGATCGAATACACCACAAAAAACATTTCGTCAAAAATTATGTAGTTAAAGAATTTTCAGAAATTTGTGGCCATTTTTGGACGTGTGAACTTGCCGACAAAGTATGGATTTGGATTAATGATCACAATTCCTTCCAATAGATATTGCGCCCACCAGTATTTTCAGTTGGTCACCGTATAGTTTAGAGCTGTTGGACTATATTGTCAGGAAATATAGACATCCTATGAAAAACATAATATCGCTACAGACAGGACTACAAGGAGTATCTTCGGTAACAATTTTCAAAGGATCCTCGAATATAGCTTAAACTGCAAAAATGTTGAACCTTTGTGAGGGAGTTACCCTAAAGAGCGCATCGATACGGCCCATTTTCGAGCTTAAACTATGTTTGAACAAAGTATTACTAAATCCAAAGTTTGGGACAAATCGCTTACTCTGTTTAAAAATATCGAGAGCACCATTTTAACGAAAATGTTTGAACTTTTGTGAGGAAGGTACCGGAAGGAGTGGACCGATAAGCACAATCTTCAAACTTTATCGAAGACTCGCAGAAATATTACGATATTCTAAGTTTGGACCAACGCACAAGCCACTGCACAAGGTGGAAGTAGGCGTTTTTTACAGCTGCCGGGCCATTTTCTGAGGAAGTATGGACTTGCCCCTGAAAAAAATTGTACTGTCGTAATAGTGGCCCTTATTTGAATTTTTCATTCATAATTTTGCGATTTAATTTCTCAGAGAATCCCTCTACAGGTCTTAAACAGCACTATTCTGAAAATTTTGGAAATTTTCTGTGGAAGGTTAGTTGGGACAAAAATATTACGTGGGCCGAATTTCGGATAGAATGGGTTGATCCGTTCGAGAGTTATCGGGATTTCCAGCCATCCAGACAGACGGACGGACATCGTTAACTCGACCCCAAATTGTCTGCAACGGGTTTCGTCCAAACATACTTGGGGCTTAAAACCTTTATTTCGATGAGCCACATAAAAAAATGTAGATTGGTCAAAATTGTGTTCATGGATTCTTGCTAAAAGAAGAATTCTTTACGCAACCTAAGAGTATTTGTAATACATGTTTAGGCCTTGGATTGGGCGCCAGAATTTCATTTTAAAACAATTCAAGACTGGTTGCCAGAGTTTTGCTTGCTCCTGAACAATTTAAAAGATCCACGAGGAAAAACCAGAATTTCTCTAATAGAAGACCAACGATTGAATGCCACAAAAATTGTATTGCCAGACGCACGATTGAACGACAGAACTAAGCCGTAAGAAACCCACGATTGAGCGCCAGAATTTCTTGACGATAGACTCACTATTGCTCAGCATTACTTCTCTATCAACACAGCCTCTATTGGATTTCAGACATTCTTTATGATACGATTTATGATTAGGAACTAAAATTTCTTATGGGCTCCACCATATCTGTGAGGTAATAACTACAATTGGTTTCTTTATGAAAATAACAATGATTGGACGCCCGAATTTCTGCATGAAATTCCAATGTTTGGTCGCCAGCATTTGTCATTGAAAATATCCATGATATTTCTCTATGAAAACAACCCATTTGAGCGCCCGAGTTTCTCTGTTAAAATAAAAACGATTGGATGACATAACTTTTCTATAAACAAATTGACGTCTGGTCGCCAGAATATGTATATTTAAAAGATACATTTGTCCATTAACACACCCACGTTTTGTCGCTAGAATTTTGATTTAACATGATCTGTTTGTTTTGTTTTAGTTGAAGATTCAATCATATGATTGCTTAAGTCTGGAGTATTGCCCCATTGGCTTAACTTCATCATTACCTTTTGAGAGTAATGTTTACAAAACGCACGGACAGCCTGCAAAATTTACTGATCGCTACCGGCGAAGGGAATTATCAATTGGCTTTTCAGTTTTTGAAATTATGATTCTTTAGTGAAAACCTGAACTCTTTAAGCATCGAGTATTCTCATGTTAATGAGAATGATGCTCACTTTTCGGCTTTCCAAAAAACACCAGAACAAAATATTTGCAAGCTGACAGCACGATTCAACTAAGAAATCATCGATTTCTGTTGAGTTGAAATAACATCAGCACAGTTACCTGTGAGTATGTTGTTGGAATTTTATTTGAAAAATTCCCTTTTGCGCGTGCCTTCGGTGTTTTTTGTTTGTTTTGTTTTAGTTGAAGATTCAATCATATGATTGCTTATGTCTGGAGTATTGCCCCATTGGCATAACTTCATCTTTACCTTTGAGAGTAATGTTTGCAAAACCCACTGACAGCCTGCAAAATTTACTGATCGCTACGAATATCGTGATTTCATCCGTTTTTCCATCACTTTTATAACTGAATACTACCTTCAATACAAAAATAAAAACATGTGGATGATGCCACGATGTCCCCAAATTCCCACTGCATAGATCAATTAAAGACATATTTTTTACATTTTTGAAGTAAGTAACAAGGGAAAGGACCTTACCATTCCATAGACATATTTAAAGCAATTTTGGCCTTGGGGTTTAAGACATTACAAAGTGTGGATTTCCTAAAAAATCGTATAGGTATAATATCCAAAGCGCTACAACTACTTTGGCTATGTTCTCTATGCTGAAATAAATAATAGTAAACAAAAAAATATTTTTTTAAAATGTTAAAATGTCTAAGGTTTTCCGACTGCATTCCCTTTCTTTTGGTCATTAAACTACGTTGGTCTTACCGAGTGATATCACTGAGTTCAATGATACTCATATACTGTGTGTACTTCTGAAGTATTCTGACAAGGGGTCTCCGAGTTATTGTGAAAAGTGCTCTAAAAAAGCGCAAATTGGTCAAGAAGTCTTACGCCATTTCAATAAAAAAACAAGTAAAAAAGTATCAGTCGGCTTGGCCACCAGAGATATACCCTCAGCCTGTGTATAATGAAACAATTTTTTCCCAAAAAACTTATGTATTTAGCGGGGTTTAAAAATGTTAAAAAATATTACGAAAGCCAAATTTTGGACCGAATCGGTTGATCCGTTCCAGTGTTATCGTGCACTCCAGCCAGCCAGACAGACAGACGGACGGACATTGCTCAATCGACTCCAAATTGTCTGAAACACATTTCGTCCAAACATACTTGGGGTCTAAAACCATTATTTCGATTTTCGTAAATCTGAAGGTGGTTACATCAATATCCCTCCGAAATGACTGAAATTTATTACTTAGTCGTCTACATTGCTGAAATTGTGTATTTAGTGTTCTTCATAAATGAAAGGTGGTGGAGGGTATAACAAGTTCGGCCCGGCTGAACTTAATACCGTTCTTACTTGTTATTTGTAGAATTCATGTAGAGTGTATATTATTTAAAAAAGAGCAAGAGAGAGAACATCTATTTAAAGGAGTTCTGTAAAAGTCTTCTATTATTTTTATATAAACAATTTTAAACCCTAACATTTCTTTACTTTTTTCAGCTATATCTCATATTGTATTTACATTTTGGTTGTATTCTCCATTTGGATGCGTGAAATGATTGTCTACATAACAGCAAGGATAAGAGAACATTTCTTTATTATCGATTACTGGAGTGGAATATGCGTTCTATCGTTGGCCTGTGTTGGATTTGTATTTTTGCTGTACAAAAATAAATTTGTTCAGAAATGGTGGAGTGAAAATGTGTAAGTATTTTTATTATATTTCCCACGAGTTTCCCCCAAGGGACATACAGACATTTCTCGTATACAAAAACAACAGTTTTAAATCTTCATCTCTTTGCAGAACGGGTACGGCCAAAGACGCTGAATATGACCTAACTCCCGATTATTCATTTTTGCGTGTTCAAAATGTCAAGAAATCTGGTAAATTGCTATAAATTCGTGACATTGTTTATATATTAATTCCAAAAAATATAAAATTTTACAGAGCCAAATGATAATGCAGAAAATGGTACGGAATAAATTGCTGCATATGTATGTGTGTACAAGTATATGTGATTTGTTATAAACTGCCCTCACAAAAAGAAAGCCATTGCAACAATTTTCACAAAAAAAGTCTGAAATGTAATTTTCTGCAAAGTGTTTTTTATGTATGTACTTAATGTAATGTAATTAATATTTATATTTTTAAACAATAAATTGATAAAAGTCTCCATGGAAGGATAACAAAGTTTCTTATTATATCCCCACCATAATATGGAGGGTATAGGTGAAATTCTAAGTAACAATGTCTATCCGTCCGTCTGTTGAAATCAAGATACAACTCGTAATTTTTAGGATAGAGCTTTGTAATTTGGTATAGACGCGTATATTCCTTCTGGTATGTTTGGTATTGAAAATGGGCTACATCGGTCGCTTTAATAATAGCCCCCATATAACGGTACCTCTGATTTCGGTATTTTGATTGTTTTAGCCTCATTATTACACCGAGATGGCTGCAATTTAGTTTTTAGTCTGCACTGTGGGCTTACAACTTTTCACCTGAAATCTATCGGTATATGTCCACGTCTTCATATAGTCCCCATAGAACGGTATCCCCGATTTTCGGTATTTTGAAGGTTGTGACCTCAATATCCCACCGAAATGTATGAAATTTAGTACTTAGCCTCCGTTGGGAATATGAAACGTTCCACCAGAAATTTGTTGGTATAGGTCCACGCCTTTATATAGCCCCCATAGGACGGTACCTCCCGATTTTCGGTGTTTTGTAGGTCGTGGCCTCAATATTACACCGAAATGGCTGAAACTGTTATTTATATTTAAACTTTCCACATGATTTTTTTCGGTATTGCTCGACGTTTTCATAAAGCCCCCGAAGAATTGCCCCTCACAATTTTCGCTATTTTGCAGATTTGGCTTCAAAACTCTGTAACTTTTGCAACATATAGAAATTTACAATCGGCGATGAAAAAATATTGGAATTTTACCAGGGAAATCGATTCCTGAAACACTGTGTATCGCGCAATGCTTCAGAAATCGATTTTCCTGGCCAAAACTCCACTTTTTGCCGTCAATCGGTGATCGGTTAATTTCTATGTGGGATTATATAGTACTCATATTGAAACTAAGGGTACCAAAAATTAGGTCGAAATATAGGAAGGTGTGGGCGTGGTGTTCTCCTAAAGACGACAATTTTTCCCCAATTTTGAAGAATATGTAATTTTTGCAAATTTCTGGAGAAAATATAGCTATTTTTCGGAAATTAAAACAGATCTTAGGTTCGTTATTTTTTGTTAGGTGGATATAAACGTTGCCTTTAAGAAGCGTTTGAATGAATCCTCATGTACTATATTTTAGTGAAATTCCAACTTTAGTGGAGTAGAACTTTTAGGGAGAAGCATATTACATACTTACTTAGCTGGCCCATTACAGAACATTTGTTCCATAGACCGAAATAAGAACAGATCTCTAATTCTCTCTGTTTAGTGCTTCGCTTTTTGGAATACCGCGCCTTATCATCTCTTCATCCACTTGTTTGCGCCATCTATTCTTTGGCCTGCCAATTCTGCGTGCACCGCCAATTGGCTCGAATTTATAAGCCTTTTTAGCGGGTTCATTATCGCTCATTCTTATTATATGGCCTACCCAACGCAATCGCTGCATCTCGATACGTTTAACTATACTGATGTCGTTGTATAGCAGATACAGCTTGTGGTTCATACGACGTCGATACTTACAGTCAAAGCAGATCGGTCCGTAGATCTTTCGAAGAATTTTTCTCTCAAACACGCCAAGCACTGCCATACATATACATCAGCACGGGTATTATCAGTGTTTTGTAAAGCGTTATTTTTGTTTGACGAGTTGTGGCTTTGTTTTTAAAGAGCTTACTTAAGCCAAATAAGCATCTGTTGGCCAATATAATTCTTCTTTTTATTTCACAACTGATGTCGTTTGTTATGTTTACGGCGGTGCCGAGGTATAAGAAGTCTTTTACTACCTCAAAATTATAGGAACCAACTTTAACAGTTGGTCCGATCTCAATGGACGCATTGCGCGTCGACACCATCAGCTTAGTCTTCGCGTCGTTTACCGCCAGACCCACTTTAGCAGATTCTCCTTTGACCTTCATAAAGGTATCGGTTACTTCTTTTACTGATCGTCCCATGATGTCTATATCATCAGCATAAGCAAGTAACATGTGGCTATAGGTGTAGATTGTGCCACTTCTTTTGACGTTTGCCTCTCGTATAACCTCTTCTAGCAGGATGTTGAAAAGATCACACGAAAGGCTGTATCCTTGCCTGAAACTTCTTTTGGTACAAGAATCTTCGGAGACGTCCTTTCCAATTTTAACTGAAGATCTTGAGTCAGTTAGAGTCATTTTACAAAGCCGAATGAGCTTTGCGGGGATACCTAATTCATACATGGCTTGAAATACCTTTGAACGTAGCGGGCTGTCGAAGGCCGCTTTATAATCGACAAAAAGGTGGTAGGTGTCAATCTGCATCTCTTGGGTCTTCTTCAGGATTTGCCGCAGGGTAAATATCTGGTCAATGGTGGATTTGCCAGGTCTAAAGCCGCATTGGTATGGTCCAATTATTTCGTTGACCATGGGCTTTAGTCGTTCGCACAATATCCCTGGCACTATCTTGTAGGCGATAGGGAGAAGACTTATGCCCCTATAGTTGAAGCACAAAGTCTTATCTCCTTTCTTATTGACGGGACGCAGGATGCTCAGGTTCCAATCGTCGGGTACGCGTTCCTCCAGCCAGATGGAGCTAACTAGATGATGCATAAACCTTATCAGCGTGTCGCCTTATCAGCTCGGCTGGTAGGCCATCAGCTCCTGCTGTCTTATTATTCTTTAGTCGGTTTATTGCTGTCTTTACCTCATCTTGGCCGGGTGGTATACATGCAATACCATCTTCTGGGATTGGATCTGTGGTATCTTCGTCGACTTCGCTACTATTGGACACCAACAGATAGGAAAAATGCTCTTTCCATATCCTTAGCACACTATCTGTATCAGTTACCAGATTACCTTGTTGGTCTCTACAGGAGGATGTGCCAGTTCCAAAGCCATCAGTTTGATGTTTCACTCCTTGGTAGAATTTTCGGACTTCATTCTGTCTCCTGTACATCTAGATTTGTTCACACTCCCGCTTTTCCATCACTCTCTTTTTCCTGCGGAAAAGACGTTTCTACTCTCTCCTTTTCTCCCGATACCTCTCTCGTGCGCTACGCGTTGCTACGGATTGTAAATTAGCCCTATATGCCGCATTTTCCTCTTCGGTAGCAGCACGACACTCCTGGTCATAGCATGGATTCCTTGGTGGAGGTCTCTGGTATCCAAGTACTGATTTTGCGGCTGTTTGCATGGAGTGGTCAATGTTTTGCCATTGTCCTGATATGTTATCGGTACGAGGAGTGCTTTGATTAAGCAGTTGGGCAAGTTGAGTGGAATATGCTGTGGCTATCTGTTGTGATTGCAGCTTACCGATGTCCAACTTCCGTGTTGTGTCTGTTCGCACTTTGTTTACTACGCTTAATCTGGTACGTACCTTTGCTGCAACAAGGTAGTGGTCCGAGTCTATGTTTGCACCTCGGAACGATGAATATCCAACACGCTCGATGAATGTCTTCCATCTATCACAACGTGATCAATTTGATTTCATGTTTTCTGAACTGGAGACAACCAGGTGGCTTTATGGATGTCGAGATGTTTAAATCTGGTACTGCTAACTACCATGTTTTTTGCAGCTGCAAAGTCTATCAGCCTCATACCATTGTCAGATGTTTCACTGTGGATACTGAATTTCCCGACTGTTGGACCAAGGATATTATCCTTTTCAATTTGGCATTAAAATCGCCTAGAATAATTTTAATGTCATGGGCAACGGTCATAAATTTCTTCTAAGCGCTTGTCTGTTCGTCCTTGTCTTCAGTGGGAGCATGAGCGCAAATAAAGCTGACCTTGAAGAAGTTTGCTTTTAATCGAATTGCAGAGAGTCTTTCATTCACTGGGGTGAAGAGTACTTGGTCAGGATTTCAGAGTCAATCTACTCTGTCCATGTGTTGTAATCATTCTAGCGTCCGCAAAAATTAAGGTAGAGCGCTACATTTTTGCACATGAGTTTATTTTTGCCATAGGCAAGTCAAGTTCGAAGGTGGGCTATATCGGCCCATGTTTTTATATATAGCTCCCATATGACGGTACCTTCCAATTTTCGATATTTTGAGGATTTTAGCTAAAATTTTCGACTGAACTACCCGTAAAGTGACATTTGATGCTCCCTGTAGTCACGAAACTTACTAACCAAAAATTGTCATGTATTGTCTATGTGTTGACATAGGTTCGTGTTTATGTATAGACCCGATATAACGGTACCTCCAGATTTTAGATAATTTCACTATTTTAGCTACATTTATTGACGGAACAACCTGTATTTTCCAGTGGTAACTAAACTTCTCCGAAAAAAATGTCAACGTTTTGCTATGTCCCTATAAAACGGCTTCACCGATTTCAGGTTTTTTTAGTATTTATCAACATTTGCGGGCTAGATTGGATGCTCTTTGGCATATATGTTTTGCAGTTGTTAAAAACTTCTCTATCAACAAATTTGGAACATTGGCCCACGTTGTGGTACAGCCCCCATATAACGGTACCGTCCGATTTTACCTGTCCAAATTAGGTAAAATTAGGTATTTGTGGATCAAAAAATCTACACATAACATTTAAAAATTAATTATTTCATTAAAGTTCAGAATAGTTCATTGTGGAGGGTATAAAAAGATCGGCCCGACCGAACTTAATGTTTGTTACTTGTTTAATATGTTGAAGTACATTAAATCTTTTATTTGATTTGAATAACATTCATACATAATATATTTGGTGTCAAATGCTCATTTGCATTATCATTTTCAATTTATCATTTGTGCCTAACAAATCACCATCTATACTTATATAGATTCTTACCAAGGCTTTCCAATCATTGTAGGCAGCCACTTTCATCAGAAACATATAGTCACCCCGAGGAAGTGGCATAAATTCAAACTTACGCTCATCCAAAATTAAATTGTCCACAATAATATCGTGCTGCAATAAATAGAATGAAAATAGTTGTTTTCAGTGTACCCATTTAAAAACATAAATTATAAATACTTACATTATACGGACATGTATGGTTGATATTAGATTCTTTCTTACAAAATCTACGAATATTTTAGCAAACTTGAACTTTTTAGGATTTGCCATAAACATACAAAAATCATTAGTAGTATTATAGAGAAATGACTTAAAACCATTGAATTTTTTGAAAATGGCTAAATTGAGCTGCAACGATACATAAAAAAGAATAAAAGAAACATATTTATAAATTGTTTAGTATGTCTTAAGTATGTTTTGCTGACAACTAAAATATCATTAGCCTATGACAGTAAAAAAACAAAAACAAGTAAAAAAGTATCAGTTGCCGACAGAGATATACCCTCAGCCTGTGTGGATTAAAATACTTTTTGTACAAAAAAAAAACATAATATCGCTATAAACAGGAAGGATCCTCGAACAAACCCCTAACCACACAAAAATGTTGAAAATTTGTGTGGGCGGTACCCCAAAGACCGGACAGATAGGGCCCAAATTTGAATATAAACTAAATTTCGACAATATTCCGATATCCAAAGTTTGGACCAAATCGGTTGCTACGTCTATAAGATATCGCGCGTACCATTTTAGCAAATATTTTTGAACTTTTATGAATTTCATCTAATATTCGAAGAAATAGCACGATATCCAAAGTGTGGACTAACATAGTATTCGGTTATCATATCACTTACCAAAAGTAACGGTTCTGTGGAACACAAAAATGTGAACATTTTCAAAAATATTGCTAAGTGCAAAGTGAAAAGTTAATAAATTGTATCGTGGAATAGGGCCCTGGTCTTAAAGTGAATGTATCCAAAAATTGAGTGTGTGAAGTACCCGAAGAAATGGAGAAATATAGTCCATATTCTAACCTGACCTATATCTGGTAGATATATTAGGATGTGTATGGACCAAATCGGTCTCTCCCATCAAGAGGTATCGAGCGCACAATTTTTCCGAACATTTTTGAACTTTTGTGGGGGATGTACTTGAAGGAGTGGACCGATATGGCTTTTCTTCGAACTTAAACTAAGGTTGCACAAAATATTACGATGGCCATATTTTGGACCGAATTGGCAGATCCGTTCGAGAGTTATCTTGCGCTCCAACCACTACACACGGTGTCATAGGGGTGTTTTGCATCTTTCAGGTTATTTTTTTTTTTTTTTTTTTGTGGACATTTCCGAATCTTTGTTGGGAAGGAGTGGACCGATATAACTCATTTTCGAACTTAAACTAAGTGTGGACAAAATATTACGAAAGCCTAATTTTTACATCAAGTCAAGAATATGATGTCAGATAAATGGCCGCCGCCACAGTTTATTGTCATTTGAGCCATTTTTATGGCATTTTCCATCTCCTTGGTCAAAACTTCCGGCGATATGTCCTCACATTCTTGACGGATATTGTCCTTAAGAGCTGAAAGAGTCTGAGGCTTGCTGACATAAACCCGAGACTTCAAATAGCCCCACAAAAAGAAGTCTGGACCGGTCAAATCAGGCGATCTTGCTGGCCTGTGCAAAACGCCAAAACGGGAGATTAGGCGCCCGGGAAATGCATCCTTCAGAATATCGTGTAAGACGCGATTGGCGGTCAGCAGCTGACAGCTGATGCACCGTCTGGACTTTGTACGGGAACGTCTTCAAGTCTTGTACCAAAATCCGCTGTAAAGACCGTCGACTGATACCCATTTGCGTGGCACGTCGTCTGGTCGATGTCGACGGCGCTTCCATGACATCCTCGACTACAGCAGCAATATTCTCTGCAGAACGGATACTTCGGGGTCTGGCAACATCTCGTGTTGTGCCAGTCTCTTCGAGGCGAGCGGCTAAACGTTGCAGTGTTACACCAGTAGGCGTTGGACGGCCAGAAAATCTGCGGCGAAATTCACGTTGTGCCAAAGTCACCGACCGATTATTGGCCAAATAAATAGTCACCAATATTCCGCGTTCTGAAGCAGTTTAGCGTAACATTGTTTATTAACGTGTATTTCGCATGTGTTTACTACACAAATGTAGCACAAGTGTGGTCGTATCAAAGTGTATATGAGGAAAAGTCAAAATTTTTTAGTTTCCATGAAGCCAAGGTTTGCACTATTATAATACGCGAACTATTGTAGTTTGCCAGTAACTATGACTATTGCTGGATTAATTTAGATGTTTTTGTACAAAGCTCAAAAATTTAGCAAAAAAAATTTAATTTACGTGGTAGTTACGACCGCGTAAAGCAAAAAGCATAGGTAAAAACACGTTGAATATAAACAGGTTTTTTACATTGCTATTCGATTTCTGATTAAACCATTCAAATGACGGACATCTGTCCAAAGTAAAAGTTGGAGAATACAAAATGGAGATTACACTTATAATGTATCACTTTCCAAAATTTCCACTGCATCCACCTTTTATGGATGCTGACATTTTGAAGCCGGATTTCAGGTGTTTTTTGTATTTTTTATGTAACTGGGACGCGCATTCGGATATTTCGAAAAACCAATTATAGGACTAAAGAACTCGCGATTTCGCATAATCTGATATGTATATTAAGTATGTAGCCCACACAGCAGCAGAGTAATCTACTGCCAAAGGCAAAAATTTAGTGCGATATTTTTTCTAAAAAACCTATTTTTTGGGTACAGTATTTACAATATCGTTTTGAGTGTGCTGGTACCCCGCGATATTTTAGTTTTTCGACGATCCGGATCATATGAATCACAGATCGTAAAAATCTATCTACTAGAACGGCGGAAATGGCTACTGCAAAAATTGAAAAATTTGCGAAAAATGTTTTTCAAAATATCGCTGACTAATTCGCGTTTTATGTGGATCGTTTCCATTTCAATGAAGACAGTGAATCATCACTCGCGTTTGTGCGAAAACAGCGGTTTGAAAAATTTAGTGGCATGGGAGCTGTATCCGATTTATCCCAAAAATAGTGTGTGATGCTACATCCACGGTTCTTGATGGATTTTATTGAAATATGTTTAGATCAATGTATTTTTTCACGGTTGATAGTGAAATCGGATGCGCATAAAAAGTGTATGCACTTTGTGCATAATATAAGCGTTATACAGTTTGTTGCACACTAAACTGCAGACGATGCTACATCTTAGCGGCCAAAGTAAATCCTGGCAAATGTGTACAAATTAAAAGAGAAGAATTCGCTGTATTGGTAAACCGCATGCGCATCAAGTGATTTTGAGGATTTCGCGATTTACACGCATTTCAAAATGAACATTACCCGATACAACTTTATTTCAAGATTATACCCCATTTAAAGGAACCCAACATTTATTTGAAAGATATCCATATCTTCTGCAAGATGTTAGCGTGTTTTCGAGAAGTGATTAGAATAAAAAATGTGATTTATTGCGTGGAATTTAACTAAAATAGAAGAAAAACTCCGACCTATTTTTCTTACATTTTGTTCAATTAACTCACAAAATAAATTTTAATAAATATGTTCTCTTACAAAAATTTTAGAAATTTCCTCAATATATTTTTTTGTTTTTTGCTATAATATGCAAACCGCTAAACGGATTTGTATAGTTTTGGTTTCATTTGAATCTTCGCGATGTTTAGATTACGTACATATTTTTTATATATTTTTCAGATGCATAAACAGCTTGAATTTTATTAGAACAATTTGTAAACTACCAATTGTTTTGAATGCTTTCCTAATTTCCGCGAAAATTTACAACTTTTTCACTAAAGTTATGGGACCTCAGTAACCATATAGTATGTAGGGAGCCCCTAATTAAGAGAGTTTCTCAATTTAATGATTAGAGTCTTTTAAAGATTTTTTTCTTTTTATCAGAATTGAAACCGCCATTACTTTTGCGCGCAACAACCAAAATTAGTATCTCGAACAGATTTAAGAATGGGATTTTTTTCCCAATGTATGTACCAAAAATCATTCATGTAGCTTAAAAAAAAATTTTTAATTTTTTTTTTATGGAAAACTAAAAAATTTTGTCCTTTCTTCATATACACTCGTTAGCGTAAATGCTATAAAAACTATATTTCATTCAAGTTTTCAAAATAATTAATCATGTTTTGTTTACATTTGGCGGTGACACTAACTTTACAAAGTGTCAAGCAAGACGTTGGAAATGATATTCTTGTATGTGTTGGGAGACAGCGAAGGTGAAGGAGCTCTTTTACTTCCTTCTTCCTCATAAGCAACTCACCCATATGTTTTTCTTTAACAAGCTCTTCAAAATCAAGTTTGTCTAGTGTTTACAATTCTAGGTACATATTTGCAAATAATATGCACAAATTTCAAAAAAAATATGTAGGATAAATCATTTTTCTTAGTGTTGAATCAGTTTGAATTATGGCCATAAAACTATTGTTACAATAATTATTCAACACAGTATAACAAGTAAGCTAACTTAATTGACATAAATTTCCTTTCGTCAAACCAATTACATTTAAAAAAGTTTATGCAAAAACCTTCCGTTCAATGACAAAATAAACTTACACCCAGCAGGACATCACTTTCTGTGTTTATTTCTTCAATTTTATTTTGCCGACAAATGTTTCGTCGGAAACACTCAAAACAAGTGACATCAACACCCACGCTCTAGTCTAGAAGACAGGTGAAAAGGAAATTACAACATTGGTGGCGGATATTAATAATTAAGGTTTTTTCAGTAGCCTTTTGGGAACCAAAGAGAACTAAGTGAATGGAAAATGGCGCCAAATGTGTTGCACACATACATGCGTTCGTACTTACAAACACAATACTAACACTCGGGAGAATCGAGGACTTGGTCCGGAGACACGTACGTTATGAACGATTAGATGTATAAATTGAAAGCGAAACGAAACAATTTAACAGTAACAACAACAACAGGAAAAGCAACAGAAACTTGTTGGTTAAACACAACTTTAGTCAGCGGCAAAATAAAGAATTGACTAGCAATTTATATCCGGTTATAAGTAATTGTATATTAGGGTAGGCTATATTGGGTTAATTTTTTGTCTATACTGTGGAACACATCGAAGGACTCGTGTAGATATAACCCAATTTTGACACTAACATTCAGAAAAGTTCAACATTTTCCTATATTTACAAAATAATTTCAATATAACAATGACGCCTAGAAAAAATGGGCAGATCTAAAACCGTTTATGGAAAACATCGGTAAAAGATTTTACAAAGCAGACCTTAAACACCAATATGGACTGATATAAGATTTTTTTTTAATATAAGTTTGGAAAAAATTGTAAAGTGCGCAATAACCCACGACCTCTAATTGTAGGACGCTACACAGAAAAAATAAATTCATTCAATTTATGTATAGTGTTCAAAAAATGTTTCCAATGTTCAGATTTTTATATTGTATGAACCTAATACATAAAGCAATAAATACCGGTTTCTTTTTTGAATGAAACATAAACATGGGATCTATGTCTATTCTCTTTTGCATAATATGAACCAATTCATTCATTTCAAAATATTCTTTTTTAAAGCAAGAAAAAGTTACTTAAATTCAAAACTCTGTTTATATTTTTTATTGATGCGGAATCAATGTGCGTGTAGAAACGATGGAGGGGAGGAACGACAAGAACAATATATAGGAACTGTAAGCCTCCTCCTTCGGAATCATACTATTACGGAAGAAAATTATATGAATTCCGGTTAATTTAAAAATTTTAATTGTGCAGTAAATTTTTATTAAGTATTTACTTTATTTGAATAAATTTTACAACAACATCTGTATAGAATTTCACTTACTATTTTCAATGTTCATTTTGCCATTGTTTTTGTTGTACTCCTCCTTGTTTTCAGTTTTATATGTGTGTGTATGGATCTGTGAATACATCTGCGTTCGAATTTTGTAGAAATAGGATGTTCCGGATTCTAGAGCAGCAAGCGAGTATACATACGGGATAATAGTAGGAGGGTGAGTGAATTGTTATTTAGAACGCGAAATAAAACTGTCAGAGTAAGCTAAGGAATAAGTTGAATGTATACCGCCAGGCCAAGATGAAGTAAAGACAGCAATAAACAGGCTGAAGAATAATACGGCAGCGAGAGACAGGGATATTGTACGAACCAAATATTTACCCAAGACCCAAGAGATACAGATCGACACCTACCACCTTTTTGTCGATTATAAAGCAGACTTCGACAGCCCCCTACGTTCAAAGGTATTCCTAGCCATGTCTGAATTTGGTATCCTCGCTTATTCGGCTTTGTAAGATGAACACTTCACTGTCAAAAGTGGTTTCAGACAAGGGGACAGCCTTTCGTGTGATCTCTTCAACATCCTGTTTTAAAAGGTTATACAAGATACAAACGTCAAAAGAAATTACATAATTTACATTAATAGCACCATATTACTTGCTTATGTTGATGATATAGACATCATGGGTAGACCATAAAAAAGTAACTGATACCTTTAAGAAGGCAGAAGGAGAATCTAGAAAAGTGGTCGAAGATGCATTTGGAAAAGTGGACGACGAGACCAAATGTGGAAATTGGTTCCTATAATTTTGAGGTAGTCAAAGACTTCGTCTACCTCGGCACCGCCATAAACACAACATATGCCAACAGATGCTACATTGGCTTAAGTAAGCAGTTTATAAACAAAGTTCGAGTTATAGGACAAATTGTGATAATTCGACTAGGCCAAAACTTTGAAAATCATAAAATTTCCTCAAGTTCCAAGAAGTTATATTACGGACAACCGAGCCACCGTCGCACAGTGTCACGACAGCGGTCACAAATGGTCAAAACCAAGTACCTCGGAGGACAAATATATTGACGGGAGTCGATAGAGAACATTCTAAGTAGAAGGATTTTGGCATTGATACGTCAAGTAGTTTTGTCTATATGAGGGTTCAACTCCGATAATTGTTGGTATTATGAATTTTTCTCCATATTTTCTCAAAATTAACAACATTTATTATCTTCAATTTTTGGAATAGTTAAACTAACGGTCGTTATGACACTGATTTTTGGCAGGTAACCTTCCATGGCGGCTATATCAAAAAGTGGACTAATACCAACAATTCTCTGTAGGAATATTTTGCAGCCCTGGCGAAGAGTTAATAACAAATGTCAGATACTTCGGTTGGATAATGTGGCTAAACCCTTCAAAATACTGAAACTTGGGAGGTACCGTTCTATGGAGGTTACATCAAAACGCGGGCATATGCCCATAATTTTTATCATTGCAAAAATTCAGCGAATTTGTCGAGAAACTTAGGTAAAATGTTAAAAGTACCTTAAATTGGGAGGTACTGTTATATGGGGTATATACCAAAACGTGGACCTACGTCCATAAGTTTTTGTTAGCTGGAAACAATTCACCTAAAAGTTCAGACAATTTGGTCGATAAATTTAGCTAAAATATTCAAAATATCAAAAATTGGGAAGTACCGTTATATGGGGGATATACCAAAACGTGGACCGATCTTCCCATTTTTCCCCTCGACATTTTCAGCCAACAATAAGTGGTTGTACCAAGATATTTGAACTCGCGACATAGTGTGGTCAAAGTGTTTGTCAGTATGAGTACACATACTGACAAACACTTTGGGCACCTCCCTCACAAAAGTTCAAAATTGTCGCTCCTAGAGTTTTCAGCTCTCTCTGTACTGAGTTTTGAGTAGTTTTGTATGCCATTCTGTTCTTCGAAGCAGCAAAGCACTCCTGGTTGTACCTCTGATATCCAAGTACACACAGAAAAAATTGCCTCTCTAACATATGTCCCAAACATATTTTGCAGCAAATATATATTTGTTTGCAAGCAGTCCCATACATAACATATGTTTGGGTCCTGCAAGCAAATTATATGTTTGGGTGCAAACAAATACAAACACAAAAGCCAAAAAAACAAACACATGCACCAGTTGGCGCTTTCTGAGAGCAAGGGAGCGTAAATGTCAATGTGAAATGCATTGAAATGTATGCTCACTTGCTCTCAGCAAGCGCTCACTGGCTATTTCTAACATGTAAACACATTTATAAATGGGGGTGTATTTTTATTGAAGGGCATAGAAAAAAAGCAAATCTGCAAAGACACATAGGTACATAGAAAATTCCAAGGAAATACATAACACACATTTTCTTCAAAGTTGAAATCATCAGTGAGAAATCGGCACCTGGAATCAAATGATTATATAATGTAATAAATAGGTAAATCCATATTTCAAATATACATATATATGTATGTATGTATGTATATGAAGAATGTATTGATGTAATTACCAATATTAAATGTCATTTCTTCCTTGTCCAATAAAATATTTCCATTCACCTTTTTGATTCAATTATAAAATGTATTGGACATTTAAGACTTGTTCCAATTTACAATTTTTACGACTTTTACACATTTTACCCGTTCCCGTACACAAGAAAGTTGTAAAATGTTCACTTCTCTTTAAACAAAAATGGCACTGAATGACGCTCTCTTTAAAACGTTTTTACTCGACAAATTTAAGCGTGTAAAAATCGTTACATGGATGCCGGCGTCTGATTGGCTGGTTCGCCGACTTTGACATTTGATCCAGCTTTTTTGACGTTTTTTTCCATTTTTTCGCTCCCGAACTTTTTGAACAGACTTTTGTGTGACAACAATTTTTCTCTCTTTCTCTCTTTTACGAGTTTTACTATAAAAAAGTACGGGAACAAAGCTTTAATTTACTAAAAAGCACAATTTTTGTATGAAAAGACAAAACACTGATTTATTCACTCACTTTACCGTCTTCACTCAGCGATGTTATATTGACCATAAATGTAAGGAAGGATAATAAAAATAATTTTAAAAATTCAAAAAATATGAATTCGGCAA
Source organism: Musca autumnalis (assembly GCF_047663935.1). NCBI lineage: Eukaryota > Metazoa > Arthropoda > Insecta > Diptera > Muscidae > Musca > Musca autumnalis. Next base: position 45,877,573 of record NW_027411977.1, on the reverse strand, counting down.
CAAAAAAATGGAGTTAAACTTTTGGTCATAACTGCCAAAACAACAAATTTCCGCAAACAGTCTCTACAGTTTTGAAATCTACAGGCGCTAGGCTTTAAATTGGTACTAGTGACCATTCTTGCGAATTTTTGGAAAGTGACTAATACTTTAAGGAAATCCTTACATCTATATTAAATAATTAATTTATACCAATATTATAACCAAATATTTGGCAACCCTTGTAATTTAGAGCAATTTTCATTATTAGTAAAATGAAGATTAGGCAATTTACTAAATGATTCAACTTAAGTTAAGGCGTTAAAAGTAGTCCTTTGTTTCATAAATTCGCTTAGAATATAACTATTTTTTCTCATTTTTAAATACAGTTTTTTCTTCAAAATTAGTCAAGAAACGTGAAAATGGTAAAAATAAGTTGAGTTACGAAAAATTTGGAATGTTTTGAAGCGAATTGCATCTTTAAATTTTTAAAATGACGACATGAATTTTTTTGATTTTTGTCGTTGGGCGCATCCACTGTGCGTTGATTAACAACAACAAAACACGAAACACACGTGTTTTACGCATTACACCATGCATTCCGCTGCTGCGAGAGCCCTGTTGTTACTCTCTTTAACAAAAATCCTCTCCACCCATAAAACATATGTTCTAACATAAAAAATATGTTGGTACCCAAACATATTAAATTGAGATATGTTACAAAATGTTGCAAATATATATTTGTTTGGACACAAACAAATTATGTTTGGATCCAAACATGTATTTTTTGCAATCAGTCCCAAACAAATATTTGTTTGGATCCAAACATATTTCTAACATACATTTTTCTGCGTGTATGGATTTTGCGTCTTGGATTGGTAAACACTTTGCCATTGCACTGTCATATTATCGGAAGGAGGAGTGCTTTGATTAAGCATTTAAGTGGTTGTTGTAATTCCAGCTTTCCGATATCCAACTTCAGTATTGTGTCTGGTCTTAGTTTATTTGCTACGTTTAATCGGGTACATATCTATACGTAGCACAACAAGGTACTGATCCAAGTCGATGTTTGTTCCTCAGATCGATCGTAAATACAGTGTGGTCAATTCCATTTTTGTTTGCTTTTTAATCTGATGAAAGCGACGTGTCTTTATGAATGTCGAGATGACTATATCTTTTGCTTCGCCGCTGTTAAACCACATTCCGTTTTCAGATGTTTACTTCATTGTAGAGACGAATTTCCCGAATGTTTGATCAAAGATATTCTCCTTTCCAATGTGGGCATTAAAATCGCCTAGAATAGTACTAATGTCATGGGTAAGACACCGGTCATATGCTCGTAAAATAAAATAAGGGCTAGTAAAATATATCTATTATCTTCTCCTCCTCGCATTCGGTGGAAGAAATGAACTTTTATCCGGATTTAAGAAAATGTTTCTGCAAGCGGGATGAAAGTGGAGACTAGTTGTTGTTGATACCGATAATACAGTGCGTTACCTCAAGGTGTTGTTGTAACGTCGGAGCAGGTTAAGTGTTTGGACTGGATTCGGTTCGATCTGAAAATTTTACCACATGTAGGGCTGGCAGTGCTGATCACACAACAATAAAATCTATATATATCATGGGCAGGAAGCCCATACTTTTCGAGATATGGTCTCCGAAAGTTCAAAAAATCCCTTGGTCTCGACGATAAGTTTGGTTAAATCGAAATTTTTCATATGTATATAGCCGGCCTTTCGTTTTTTTTTATAGCAGGCTGTTTTTTTAGGGGAGGGTTACTAACCCGACGCCCAAACCTAAGTTTTTAATGTTCTTATGGGAGAACGCGCGCCACATGTTAGCCCACTACCTTTAACGGGTGTTAAAAGCTGTTGCCCAGGTGACACCACTGTGTCCACTTCAGATGAAAGAGGGACCAAGATAAATCCTGGGCTTTGTCATGTTAAAGCTGGTCAGGACCGTTCCTTGGTATTTTCCATCACATACATAGCCGGCCTTCGACCGGAGATTTAAGGCTTCCTCCTATAGACAGAAAAAAATTTCGGCTAACGTGAAGAAAATTTTCCTTTAAATCGAAATTTTTTTATTATCGATCCAAATCCAGTCCTTATGCCGTAACGTCTTTCCCAATCCATCGCATTTCCTGTAAGGCAGTAATATCGGCCTTGTACTTTGCAAGAGTCCAAATATTCCAGGGGAGATTCGCAGATCATGGTCCTTTAAACGCTGATTGTCAATTCAACTGAATCGGAGGATCTGTATGTTATAAAATTATTTCGAGGATATCGTGAAAATTAATACAATAATTCTGAAGATATTTTAATATTTATATATTTCCCCCTGTGAACAGCAATGTAAATATAATCAATTGTGTGCTCAGTTAACGTGAGATATTATTTAATTTATGTTATTGACATACAACAACTAATATTTCTGTAATTTTATAAACAAACAAACAAACTTTTATAAATTATTGATTTCACCAACTGTTGCTGATTTATCCTAATATACAAAATTATTTTCTATTCACGCACCCACAATGTCTTTAATGTGGAATAAACAAATTCTAATACAAACATCTTCACGATGACGATACGTTTACCTATCGATTTGCAATAAACAAAAGTGGTAAATATACACAATAAAGAATTTATATCGATATACATACATACATCCACACACGCATATAGGCAAATGAAGGTATATATTGTATGAGTAGTACATATGTACGAAATATTGCATACCCTACAAAAGACTGTCGTATGGTACATTGTAAATCGTACCAGTAAACACTTGGAATCCACTTGAGCCGAATAACTGATACCCGGTTCTCAGTTAAAATAGTGAAGAACTTTTCCGCACACCTTAGTACTCAAATTGGATTCAGACAGTCTTTCGTGCCACTTATACAACGTTCTGCGCCTGGTTCCCGATCATCTACACCCGAACGAGAAAAATATTGTGTTCCCCATCTCAGTCACTTCAAGCAACTAGCTATACCTGAATCCACTCCCTCCAAAATCAACGACATTCCCCAACTCATCACGCTCTCATTTTTCTGACGATAATCATTTTCCAAGTTCCGATAATCGACGCCCCTGCGACTCTGCCCGAACACCACAGCTTCCAAACATCCATGCACTCTCCCACGCTACCTTCGCACAAACGTTATACAGGTGTTGTGTGACACCGTTGCCATCACTTCTGCTCTTACACTTTCTGGATCTCTTAGCATACATATATCTTGTACATGTGCCAAACCCATCACTTCGATGTTTGGTTCTTTGGTAGACATTTCGGAGTTCATCCTGACTCATGTACCGCGAGCTGTTCGCTCTTCCGTTGAAGCATCTGGTCCAGGGACGTACGCAGGGGGGGGGCACAGGGGGCCCGGGGCCCCCCCGAAAAGTTTTGGTAGACCAACAATTTCTTTAGCTACTGTAACAGATCATTAGATTTTTTTTCTCATAAAATAATTTTATGTTTGGATATTTCAAACGAAAACATAAATTTTCTGAAGTTTCTGTACAGAAAATGTACTTCGTTAACAAATTTTGTAAGAAATAATTTCGATTTTTTTGTTCGAAAATTTCTAAGTTTTTGCTTGAAATTTTCAAATTTTTCGTTCCAGTATCAAAAAAAAAAAAAAAAAAAAAAAAAATTAACTCGGAGTTCCGTAATGATTACACTCCATCTTTGCTAGTTCATTTTTGAGGTTTATGGTATCCTGTATTAAAAAATATGACGAGTTCAATATTGTGGGAAGGGAAGTGCATGAAATGGGGTTTTCGTGGACTATATATCGAAAACCAATTATATTTTTATTTCGACAAATTTGTTGTTCACATTCTTTATGGTATTGAGGTAATACTGGGTACCACGGAAATAATATAAACAACTTTATGAGCAGCTTCCGTCAAATATTAAAATTTGCGTATGGTAGATGTTTGCAGAAATAATTGTTCACAGTTTTTCCTTCAGCTTGTAGGGTTTTCATTTGATCGGTTTGTTGAAATCTGAATCGAATTGTTCGATTGTGGAACTTGCAGACTTTCAAAAACCAGATTAATATATTATTACAACGAACTTCCTTCAAAATATTTATCTTTTCTACTTCTGTCTATTTGGATGAAAGCCGGGTCAGACAAGCATTTAGCCCAGTCGCCTCTATGTCTGGAGACTTGGTCCAAATTTTAGATGACGTAATATTTTCCAAACTTAGTTAAAATCACATTGGTCCACCACTTCGAGTTCCTCCCCCACAAAAGTTTGAATTGTTTCCCAAAATCGTACACTCGTATATCCTATTTGGCCATTCTTTCTGACATAATGTACGGTGACCAACTAAAATGGCTGGTGGGCGCGATAACTATCGAAAGGAATGACTCTCATAATGATATACACTTGCTCAATGGACTAATTCGGCACATTCAGAAACACTTTCGTTTTGCACTATGAGCAATAATTCGAAACGTCCACAATCGCTAAGATAGGTACCCTTAAAGTTTTGATATTTTTGCCGGTAAGTTCATACGTCCAAAAAAGGCCACAAAATTTTGTAAACTCCAAGAATACAAATTTTGGGGATAAATATATTGTCTGTGAAGCCGATTTTGGATCTGTCGATAGTAAAGGTATTAATCCACACAGGCGACAAAGACGACTTGCTTGTTTTCTCAAATATTTATTCGACCATGTTTTGGCAAAGCCCAATCATGTGTTTCGTACTCTCAAAGAGTACTTACTACGAGTAGGATTGGGAGTTCATAGACTGTATTGTCCGACTCCGGCTAAAGCAGCCTTCTTTTTTAAATATATTTTTTAGTTGGATTCTCCAATCACTTCGGTTAAAGAAGTAAAATTTTTGCGTTTAAAAATTTTTTTCTATATTATGTAAGTTTATCCGCACAATAGCAGTAGACAATTTTCGATTGGAATTATTCGATGTCGGATGTATTCAATTTAGAAATAACTTAAAAGATGTTAAAATACCTTTACATATTAAAGTATACCAAATTCCAATTAAAAGGTTTATAAGATGTTAATATGTAATGTATGGGTGTCAAAGATTTGTCCACTAAATACTTTTTGAAAAATGGATCTAAAAAAGGGCGATATCTCGATATGCATTAAAACATAGATCTATTTTAACCACTTTCAGCATAGAGGTTCTCCAACGAAAAAAATCCAAAAATCCTTATTATAGCCAATATTCTTAGAAATTAATTTAAGATCTTCGAATACTGAAAATCTAGCGAAAACAATTGCGGATATTACTAAAAATAGCGCTATGTAACCCTACCCAACATATTAAAATTTAATGATTTTTGGTCATGGTGCCCCCCCCCCCCCCGAAATGAAATCCTGCGTAAGTCCCTGATCTGGTCGTACAAGGCGGATCACTTTTTAACCTAAGTACATCCACCACGGAACCAATAATATGGCCAAAAGTGTCGAGCTGACACCGAAGAGTAGAATGCGGCATAAAGGGCTTATAACGAATAGTTTTATCAAAGGCGGAGGTTAGCTCAGCCGCTACCAGGGTCGACTTAAAGACCTTCGAACCTTAAGTAAGAACAAAACTTAATTGTGCTGTTTATTGATACACCCAGCAACATCTTCGATGCCAAGGATGCTATTGAATCATGGGTGCAAGTGATCTGGCATGTCATCTTTTTAGCATTTTCACTCATGAATTTTATATGAGCGTGACCACCATAAGATGACATTCATTTTCGGATCTTAAGATGACATTCATTGTCGGATCCTAAGCATGTCATTTTGACCAATGCTTTGACATGTCATTTTCACCTATCCTTTGGCATGACATTTTCATGTCTTGTTTGGAAAATGGAAAATTCTGTATTGAAATATGATTTTCATGACAAGCCAAACTCTTTATTAATTAAAACTAATTCATGAAATAATTAGAACTAATTTATCAGCATAAAGTTTACACCCAAAATTTAAATTTTATCACTGCCGCTGCACCGCAACAGAATTTACTTCGTCCACTCTCAGCCACTGATTTTATTTCATCTTACAAAAGCTTTTCTATTATCTTCTCATCACCAGTTCAGATTTCGACATGGACTCCAACAGCACTCCTTTAAGAATTTCTAGTTCGGGAACCTACATTTAATTTGTAATTTTGTAATTTTATAACAAAAATTTTGGAAATGTATACTCTTTTGTTTTGAAGTCGCTACATGTAGGGATGTACAAATCGACTTGTTTGTTTCTAGTGATCTGTACAAATGATCCAAATGCTGATGAAAAGATCGGATCTTTCACGACTTCCTTTGCATGGGTTTAAATGCTAATGAAAAGGTCGGATCTTTCACGACTTGCTTTGAACCAATGCAAAATATGCCATGAAATCACGTCATCGCATAGAACCCCTTCCTTCAAATTTTGCTGGGCAATTACGTAAATATCAGTAATCAATGGTTTTGAGATTAGAGTTGTAGTGTGTGTTAGTTGACTGATGTTACGTTGGGGAGCAGCTTCTGAAGAATGTTGTCGTTTGAGGTTAGTAAGTATGAAGTAAACTGTGATCGGCTGATGGGATTGGTCGTCGACAGTCAGTCGGCTCGCCAGTGCTCGCAAACGAATCGCGAGGAACGAAAAAATCGCAAGAAGCGAACGAATCGGAAGGCAGATGGCTGACGTTATATTTGGTCTAAGCGGATTTGACTGCGGTCAATGCCACACGTCTTTTCTTGGGCTTCGTCTAATGCAAGCACTCGGAAAATTCTGCAACGAAACCCCAACACCTTATCGCTTGAAGATTACAGAGAGAATGAGAATTATTTGTAAGCGAGTCAACAGGAAATACACTCAAGTTAACATTCCTCTTAGTGATGGTAGTACAAATCACATTAGGGTGGGTAGTATTTATGGTAGTCATAATGTAGCGGTCACGCTACAGGCTACTCTAACGAACTTAATGCTCTTTATACCCTCTGCCTTTAGGCAAAAAAGGGTTTCGTATGACCACTTTCTTACGTATGCTTGGACGAATCCGTTTCACTTGGAATCGATTTAGCCATTTCCGTCCGTCCGTCTGTCTGATTGTTTGACTGGAGCGCACGATAACTCCCGAACGGATCAACCGATTCTGCCCAAAATATTTCCTTCGTAATTTGTTGTTCAAACTTAGATCAAAGTCGAAAATGGGCCATATCGGGTCCACTCCTTCGGGTCCATCACCCACAAAAGTTTAATACTTTTCCCTAAAGTCGTGTGCGCGATAAAACCCGAAGGCAATAACCGATTTGGTCCATACTTTGCATATCGTAATATTTTTCTGAGACATAGATTAGGTACGAATATATACTATACCGGCTCACCCCTCGTCTACTTTCTACACAAATTTTCGGAAAAGTGTGGTTTAAGATCTGCTCTTGAATCATTTAATTTTTTGCACTAACTTGTATTCCGTGTCCCCCGTAAGATTGTACAATTTTTTCTTTTCAGGGGCTAGTCCATGCTTCCCTAGAAAGTGTCCCGAAAGCTGTAAAAACTCCCTACGACCACCATGTGCAGGTATCTACCGCGCAAAAGTTCAAAAATATTCGCTTAAATGGATTTGGTGCAAAGTTTGCATCTCAAACTTAATTTTAGTTCGAAAATGGATCATACAGTCCACTCTTTAGGGTACATCTCTCACAAAAGTTCAACATTTGTGTTTATGTGCAGTTTAAGGTCTTTGGTCTTATTACAGCGACATTATGATTTTCGTGGGTAAGTCCATGCTTCCTGAAATAATGGTCCAAATGCTTTAAATCAGGGGTGAGCACCCCTGTGTGCTAGCACATAGGCAAATTGAGAAAACGTACTCTTAGTTTTTTGTGAACCATAAACAATAATTAAAAGTTTATGCAATTTTTTATTTATACTTTTAATAATTTGCATTGTGGACGATTTTAGACAACACTAACGTTTAAAAAATTTTGAAATAAGTAATTAAACATCATGAAAAATTAAAAATTAATTCTCCCTTAAATTTGCCCCTCTCTCGATATTGCTCAGCTCTGCTCTAAATCATTGTTTGACAGCAGAGAAAAAGCGAAATTAAATCCAATGCACGCGTGCATTGGCATTTGTGTTACTTATGCTCACGCAGCTTGTGTGGGTATAGTTTGAGTGTAAAACAGAGGTGCTCACATTGAAGATGTGTTTCTCCGTTGCAGGCCAAACAACGACTGATGCTTACTCTCAATTTACGCTACCGTGAAGAAATGAGCAGCCCTGGTGTAAAACGAAGGTTTGGTGTTCTGCTGCTAATTGCGTAAGCAGAAGTGGCTTGGCGATCAGGGCCAGGGGTGCCAAGTTGGTGGTTTTCCCGCTACTTGTGGTGATTTTTTACTACAAAAACCACTGTTTCAGCAGGATTGACAACTGTTTTAAGGTAAAAATCGCTACAAACCTATGGTGCGTATGTGGCTGTAGCCACACGAAAGAGTTGGCATCCCTAATTCAGGGCTACACGAAAACTATCTGGCCTAGGCAACATCGTGTGTTGCCAGGCGCCATTTGATTTTTTTTGATCGTGTGGCGTACTCTGCACGGTTTGTCCGACGACCTTGTGTTGTGAAATGAAATTTACTTGTGAACATTTTCGTCCGATCATTTTTCAAAACTTTCGATGTGGATAATCACGACAAGAGTGCAACGATCAAATTAAATCGTTGTGTCTTGATAAAGCACCAGCCTATAGCACTATGAAAAACTGGTTTAACGAATTCAAGCGGTGCCGACACTCGCCAAAAAACAAAAGTCGTGAGGGTCTCCCAAAATCGGCCGTTGTGACAGAAAAAATTAAGCCGTGCGTGAATGGATAATGCAAGATCGCCATGTTATGTACCGTGAGAAAGAGGCGTCCAGACGAATCTTGGATCTATGCTTAGGGGCCAGCATATCAAGAAAAAAGGCGTGGTCAACGATTATCGTAGCCAGAAAAAATGCTATAATAGCGCCCAAAAACCATGTTTTGGAGGTGCCTAATCGGAGTGGAAAAAGGGATTCAACAATTGGTTTGAGCGCATGAAAAAGCCTATAAATTATGCTGGAGACTACTTAAGAAAACAATAAAACTATTTTTGATGGTAAATATTCGCGTTTTCATTGTTAGACCAGATAGTTATCGTTCAGCCCTCGTACGTTGATCAACTGATTGATATGAGTGGTGAGTGCGATATCTATCGAAAGAAATGACTTACAAAAGAGGAACCAAATTCTGAAAACCCCCAAATACATCATTTTGGGGAAGAGGATTTCGGTTGTGTATACTTTCTTGGGTGACGTAGGGGATGAGAATTACCAAGGAACGGTCCTGACCAGCTTTAAGATGGCAAAGTCCAGGATTTATCTTGGTACCTCTCTCATCTCAAGTAGACACTGACCTCCCCGTGGTGTCACCTGGGGTAGCTGCCTTTAACATTCGCTAAAAGGTAGTGAGCTAAAATGTGCAGCGCGTTCACCCATAAGAACGTTAAAAACTTGTGTTTGGGCGCCGGGTTAGTAACCCTCCCCTAGAAAGAAGCAGCCTACTATGAAAAAAAAACAAAAGAAAAACAAATTCCTCTAAAGTTGACGATCCTCGCAAACGTTTAAGGACCATGATCTGCGAATCTGCACCTGGAATGTTCGCACTCTTTATAGAGAAAGTGTAATTTACGCATTGGCAGATGTACTTGAAAAGTACAAGGCCGACATTACTGTCATACACGAAATACGATGGAATGGGAAAGGCGTCACAACAACACCTAAAGGTGACGCACTGTATTATAGCTGCCATGACGTAAAGCATGAGTTTGGTTGCAACTGTCAACTGCCAACTGTCGGATGTTAAAACATCTGGTCTCCAGCTTCACGCCAGTGAATGAAAGACTTCTTCCAATTCGAAAAAAAGCAAAATTCTTCAACATCAGATTTATTTGCGCTCATGCTCCCACTGAACACAAGGAAGAACAGACCAAAGATATATTTTAGGAGCGCTTAGAAGAAACATATGCCCATGGCATAAAAATTATTCTAGGAGATTTTAATGCCAAAATTGGAAAGGAAAATATCTTTGGCCCAACAGTCGGAAAATTCAATCTCCACAATGAAATATCTGACAATGGTATGAGGCTGATAGACTTCGCAACGGCAAAAAACATGGTAGTTAGCAGCACCAGATTTAAACATCTCGACATCCATAAGGGCACCTGGCTGTCTCCAGATCAGAAAACAAGAAATCAAATTGATCACGTTGTGATAGATTTAAGACACTCATCGAGCGTGAGAGATAAGAAACGTCTTTTCCGCAGGAAAAAGAGAGAGATGGAAAAGCGGGAGTGCGAAAAATGGAGATGTACAGGAGTCAGAATGAAGTCCGAAAATTCTACTAAAGAGTCAAGCATCAAACTGATGGCTTTGGTAGAGGCACCTCCTCCTGTAGAGACCAGCAAGGTAATTTGGTAACTGATACAGATAGTGTGCTCAGGATATGGAAACAGCATTTTTCAAACCTGTTGGTATCCAGCGAAGACGTCGAAGATACCACAGATCCAATCCAAGAAGATGGTATTAAATTTATACCGCCCAGCCAAGATGAGGTAAAGATAGCAATAAACCGGCTGAAGAATAATAAGGTAGCAGGAGCCGATGGCTTACCATCCGAGCTGTTCAAAACCGGAGGCGACACGCTGATAAGGTGTATTCATCAACTAGTTAGCACCAGCTGGCAGGAAGAACGAGTACCCGACGATTGGAACCTGAGTATCCTGCGTCCCGTTCTTAAGAAAGGAGATAAGACTGTATGCTCTAACTATAGGGGCATAAGTCTACTCTCGATTGTCTACAAGATCGTGTCAGGGATATTGTGTGAACGACTAAAGCCTATGGTCAACGAGATAATTGGACCATACCAATGCGGCTTTAGACCTGGATATTTACCCTGCGGCAAATCCTGGAGAAGACCCAAAAGATGCAGTTTGACACCTACCACCGTTTTGTTGATTATAAAGCAGCCTTCGATAGCCCGCTACATTCAAAGGTATTCCAAGCCATGTCTGAATTTGGTATCCCCGCAATGCTCATTCGGCTTTGTAAAATTACTCTAACTGACACGAGATCCTCAGTTAAAATAGGAAGGGACCTCTCCGAAGAATTTTGTACCAAAAGAGGTTTCAGGCAAGGAGACAGCCTCTCGTGTGATCTCTTCAACATCCTGCTGGAAAAAGGTTATTCGAGAGGCAAACGTCAAAAGAAGTGGCACAATCTATACCAATAGCCACATGTTACTTGCTTATGCTAATGACATAGACATCATGGGACGATTAGTAAAAGAAGTAACAGATACCTTTATGAAGGTCGAAGGAAAATCTGCTAAAGTGGGTCTAGCGGTAAACGGCGGGAAGACTAATGTGATGGTGTCGACACGCAATGCGTCCATAAAGATCGGGCTAACTGTTGACGTTGGTTCCTATAATTTTGAGGTAGTAAAAGACTTCGTCTACCTCGGCACTGCCGTAAACACAACTAACGTCATCAGTTGTGAAATAAAAATAAGAATTGTATTGGCTAACAGATGCTACTTTGGCTTAAGTAAGCAGTTTAAACACAAAGCCACATCTTGTCAAACAAAAGTAACACTTTACAAAACACTGACTGACTTTACAAAACACTACCCGTGCTGATGTATGGATAAGAAGCATGGGTACTTCCACAAGCGGACTAGGCAGTGTTTGGTGTGTTTGAGAGAAAAATTCTTCGAAAGATTTATGGACCAATCTGCGTTGATGGTGAATATCGACGTCGCATGATCTACGAGCTGTATCTGCTATACAACGACATCAATATAGTTAAACGTATCGAGATGCAGCGATTGCGTTGGCTAGGCCATATAATAAGAATGAGCGATGATGAACCCGCTAAAAAGGCGTATAAATTCGAGCCACATGGCAGTGCACGCAGAATTGGCAGGCCAAAGAGTAGATGGCGCACAGTGTCACGACCGTGGCCAAAAATGGTAAAAACTAAATACTTCGTTGAACAAATTTATTGATGGGGAGTGATAGAAAACATATTAATTAAGAAGAATCTGAATTTTGGTACTAATACGTGAAGTAGTTTTTGCTATATGAAGATTTAAATCCGACAATTTTAGTTAATACGTATTTTTGTGTTTTTTTTTTGTCTAAAATTAATAAATTATATTATGCGTTAATATTTAAAATTTAAAAGTAACGGTCGCTGCAAAAATTGTTTCTAAGTTCTCCTGGGATGTAATAAACTTGGCTATACTTTTGTTTGCATGTAAATATTAATCATATGGTGTTTACATTTACCCAAACATTTATTACTAAGTTTACTAATTTTCTGAAGCAAATTTTAAATTGAGTGGAGTGGGGAAAAATTTGTATAAAAGTGTATACCGATATTTTTTGCTGTATGAGTAGTAAAAAGTGAGTACTTCAAATATATAAAGGACCCAGCTGCAGAGGTTTGCAGACGAATGTGTCATTTCTCTTTTTCAGCGACCACCTCACTGAGAGGATACCCCCTTTTTTAACAAATCGTTTTGCGGTGTTGGCTGTAGCGCGAAAACGAATGAACAGATCATCATATATCGTCACCATAAATGCCCGAAGACGTAACCGACATGAAAATCGAAATTCGTTTTTTGACGTAATCTGATACATAAAGCTAAAATACATGCTCTGGCAAAATTTCACGCTTCTACGTTCAAAAACAACGACGTTATTCAAGAAATGGCATTTCGGAAAATGGGATAATATTGCAGATTTTGTTGTAATGGAGGATCTCAAAACTAAGCTCTTCAGCGGTTTTGGTTTCACTACTAATTACCCTTCGTATATTATCGATAATATCCCATATACTCGCCTTCATAAGATTAATATTCCATAAAGCAGTTTTTAATTTTATAACGTTTTTTGATTTTCCTGTAAAGTTTTGGTTTTGTGGGTTACGTCTTCGGGCATTTATGGTGACGATATTTTTGTGGGCTTATTAAGTACCTAATAATCTTGCTTTCAAACGAGAGATTTAAAAAAAAAACAATTTTTAAAAAAAAATGTGAGCAGCGAATATCAAAATTCGAATTTTTACAAAAAATTGACCGTTTTTTGACCACTAATCGGTCAAAAATTTTTTTAAAGAAAATTTCTCATATATAAAGACAAGAGTTTGATATATTCAATATGCTCACAAACAATATGAAGACTAAACACCAAATTTCAGTCATATCGGGTGGATATCGAGGCCAAAACACTCAAAATACCGAAAATGAGGAGGCACGGTTCTATGGGGGCTATAGGAAGACGAGGACCTATACCGACATATTTCTGGTGGAAGGTTATAAGTCCCCCAACGGAGACTTAATACCAATATTCTGCCATTTCGGTGTGATAATCAGGCTAAAACCTCCAAAATACCGAAAATCGGGAGGTACCGTCCTATGGGGGTTATATGAAGGCGTGGACCTATGCAGACAAATTTCAAGGTGAAGGTATAATGCCCACTACGAAGACTAAATACCAAATTTCAGCAATTTCGGTGTAATAATGAGGCTAAAATCTTCAAAATACCGATAATCGGGAGGTACCGTTGTATGGGGGCTATATCAAAACGTGGACCTAAGCCCACAATTCTCGGTTGGAATGTTTGATACCTCTTCCGAAGGCTAACCACAAAATTTGAATACTTTCGGTTGGTCATTGTGTCTAAAAAAATTCAAAATACCGAAAATCGGGAGGTACGGTTCTATGGGGGCTATATCAAAACGTGGACCGACCAACCCAATTTTTTGTCCTGAAGATTGCAAGTCAATAATAGGTACGTGTATCAAAATTGATGCACCTACGACAACTCCTTCTATTTTTGGCCACAGTTAATATGAACTCGCGACATTGTGTGGCGCAAACAAGTGGGTGAAGAGATGAAAAGGCGCGGTATTCCAGAAAGAGAAGCAATAGACAGAAAGAGAAGCAATAGTTCGGCCTATAGGACAAATGTTCTGTAATGGGTTAGCTAAGTAAGTAAGTAAACATGAAAAAGCTTATAAATTATGCTGGAGACAGAAATAAAACTATTTTTGATGGTAAATATTCGCGTTTTCATTGTTGCCGCATAGTTATCGTTCAGCCCTCGTAAGTTGACCAACTGATATGAGTGGTGAGTCTGATATCTATCGAAAGAAGTGGCTTCCAAAAGAGGAACCAAATTCTGAAAACCCCCAAATACATAATTTGTGGGGAAGAGGATTTTGGTTGTATACGTTCTGTCCAGTATTCGATCTGTTCGGTGTTCGATCTGTCTATAGATCAAAGTTTCGATTCACACTGGCTGAGGTTATTATCTCTGTCGGCAAAGCCAACTGATACTTGTTTACTTCTTTTACTTCTTTTTGTATATTTTACCCAAAACAGTTCAGAATTTTATCTATTTTAAGCTGTTACATATCAAAAAGTTGAACAACAATATCCCATGGCAGCAACGAATAAATTGTAGGGTATAAAATAAAAAATACATCCGTACACACAAACATTTCATTTTTATGGAAAAACGATTGCCTCCGTCAAAGGCAACGATTCAAAATGATTGGGCGAAACTGACACGAGTTGTACTATTTACACTGGTTCGACTATGGACGAAACGATCCGCATAATTTAGTTGTCGGTGAAATCGAGTCGGGTGCAGTTGTTTTTTTCTTTGCGAAAAAAAGAAAAACTAATCGCGATATACACTTCGTGGTGGTGTTCGAAAGCATTGTAACTGTCTATTTAAGGAATTTAATTGTCATCAAACAATAAACCCTTCACATTGAATAAGTGAAATACACACATACCGAAAGGATAAACTAAAGAGAAAAGAATCATGTAGTTTCTACTTAGCCATCAAAAGGATTTGAACATTTGCAAACAATAGCGTCATCAGTGGGTGCGCGACAGTCTTCTTTATTCTTATTCATGTGTGGGTGAATTTGCCTGCACATCGACGTGAGTGTGTGTTTGTGTGAGAGTGAAAGGATACTTGTGTAGAAATGAGGTATTAATAATTTATTCATAAAATTGTTGATATCATCCGTTCGTTCGTTACATGCAACAGTTCAGTGATGGATATTCGATACAAGAAAATGTTAAGCGGAAAAATTTGTGGAAAATAACAAGAAAGACAATAGTGAACAAGTGAAAAAAATATCTAAAGTTAATTAAAAGAAACATACATAATTGTTTGAAATTTAAACCACATAAAAATACATAACACAACAAAATAATTTTTTCATCAATTCGTTGCGTGTTTTTTCCTCTTGACGTTTTGAATATTTTGACTATTTCGTTGAACCGTTTAAAATAAACAAATCCACACAAAACAAAAAAATAATGTTTTCTCAAAATCAACAACAAATCAATTCCAAAAATACCAAACGCAGCATGCTAATGTTCCTGCTGTTATTGATGGTGTTTGGTCCATGGTGTGTGGGTGCCCAGTATCCCTGTGCGTTTATGGATTCCGTTAATATAACCGGCAGTTATCCTCATGAGGCCAGTTTGGCTAGCAACGGCGATGAAGTGGTCTCGAACCACAGTTACATTTATAAATGGATGGTTGTGCCACCGGATTTAGTTGCCATCTATGACTTCATCATGGTAAATGGTCAACGTGTAAACACGGCCAGACATTTGAGAGCTTGTGTTTGTAGACTGAAGCCCTGCATACGTTTCTGTTGTAATCCAGGTTTTTACTATAGTCTGGAGAACAATTCGTGCCTCGTGCTGCCCACCAATGATACAACGAATATTGATCATGAAGCTATGCCGGTACGATTTAAAAATGGTTCAACACTAGCGGTGAATTCAAGTTCGCATTTTTTGGTCAACATTGGTGCACCTTGTGAAAATATGAGTCTGGTCCTAAAGGATAATAATCGAGTGAATTGGATATTGCATGAAAATGGTTCGGTTATTCATAAACAACGTTACCTTTCGAAGCATTACTGCTATACGCCATTGCCTGTGAATAAAGATAAAGATGAGGAGAACACAAGCTGGGAATGGGAACCTTTAACCTGTGTTCCCGATAGATTTCCTTTTGTATTGGGTGTACGTGAATGGACCTATGCCATATGTAAGTTTGTAGGGTTATAATTGTTTTACAACTAATGGATATAATCATAATAGAACACTCTAAAACCTATGTACATAACTTTTTGCCCTTTTTCCTCAAAAATGATTTCCTGTAACAGGAATGAATGACCCCAATTATGTTTGGAGGATATCAGTTTCAGGCCATTTGGAGTCGATTTAGTCCAAACTTTGCAAATCGTAATATTTCTTCCAGACATAGATCAAGTTCGGATATAGTCTATATCGGTCAGTTACTTCGTGTACCTTTCGCATAAATATTCAAAAATGTCAGCACAAGTGCAGTTTAGAAACTCTTCTTGGATCGTCAGAAAATTTGTCATAGCAGGTTGTGCTCGCGGCCAGAGACCTGCGCCGAGCAAATTTGGCGGCGGCTTATGTTGGAAAATGTCAGAGCGCCGCGGCTTTAATCCGTTTATGTTTAATGTTTACACAAATTGTTAAGGAGTATTATGTCTTTATGCATTTGCATGTAACATGCAAAAAGAAACGAGATAGACCATTTAAGGATATACATAAGCTTTGTTCCTATACTTGTTTAATGGTAAAAGCGGCAAACAAGTGGAACTATCAAAAAACAAACTGACAAAATACACACAAATTCAATTTTCCTATTTTAGCTTTGTTCCAGAACTAAAAAGTTTTTACTATTTTTACACATTTTACACGAGAAACCGTTCCCGTACACAAAAAAGTTGTAAAATGTTCACTTATTTTTATACAAAAATGCCGTTGAATGGTGTTCTCTCTAAAAACTTTCTACGCGACAAATTTGGGTGAGTAAAAAATAGTAACATGGTTGCCGGCGTCTGATTGGCGGATACGCCGACTTTGTCATTTATTCCACTTTTTTGACGCATTTTCTATTTTTCCGTACCCGAATTATTTCAAAAAAACTTTTGCGTGAGAAAATTTTTTTACAGTTTTCACTTTTACGAGTTTTATTATTAACAAGTAAAAAAGTATCAGTCGGCTTTGCCGACAGAGATATACCCTCAGCCTGTGTATATTGGAACAATTATTTCCCAAAAAACGTATGTATTTAGGGTGTTTAAACACAGCCGAATCTCTTGAAATCCTTCTTACCACGCACTTCCCCGGCTGCTCGGACAGTACCGAAGAAATGCGACCCATTACAGCTGTAGATAAAAACAACAGTGAAGTTGATAAGATAATAAGTCCGAGTAAAGTCACGTGGGCTATAAACAGCTTCTCTCCCTACAAATCTCCAGGACCAGATGGAATCATACAAAAAATGCTACAATGTGCAGAGGAAATAATAAATCCTTGGCTAGTATACATCTATAGTAGATGTATATCCATTAACTACGTTGCAACGAGTTGGAGACAGGTAAAGGTTGTCTTCATACCCAAAGCAGGAAAACGTAGTCACGAAAATGCTAAAGACTTCAGACCAATAAGCCTTTCATCATTTCTACTTAAGACGCTCGAAAGACTCATCGACGTGTATATTCGAGAAAAGATGGACAACTCAAACATCATATCTTCTAGCCAACATGCTTATATTAAAGGGCGCTCGACGGATACAGCCCTACACGAAGTCGTTAGGACTATAGAGAAGTCCTTAGAGCACAAACAATTTACTTTAGCTGCTTTCCTAGACATAGAAGGTGCCTTTAACAACGTCAGTACATCAGCTATAAAACAAGCACTAGATAACTTCGGCGTGGAACCACTCATCAGTAGTTGGTTTACCACCATGCTGCAAAGCAGAGTTATTAATGCCACACTGGGAAACAGTACACTGTCAAAGCACGTGAACAGAGGAACTCCACAGGGAGGAGTTATCTCGCCATTACTTTGGCTCCTTGTCATCAATGAAATTCTCAATAAACTTGACCACATGGGGATTAAGGTGGTTGCCTATGCGGACGATGTGGTAATACTCGTCTCTGGTTTGTTTCCGACCGTAATAAGTGACATTATTAGCGGAGCTCTGAGATCGCTAGATACTTGGGCCACAAGATGTGGTCTGGGAGTGAATCCAGGGAAAACTGAGATGAGATGCTATCACCACAAAGACCAAATATGCAATACCTAATCTACCAAGACTGCGAGGTCAGGAAATACCCCTATCAGATCATGCCAAGTACCTAGGAATCATCCTAGATTCAAAGCTGTCATGGAAACGTAACGTGGAACACCGTGCTCACAAAGCAACTGTTGCATATTACGCATGTCGCAAATTGTTTAGAAGCCGATGGGGCCTCAAACCTAAAATGGTGTTATGGATGTACACCAGCATATGGAGCACGTATGGAGCACTAGTATGGTGGCCAGCAGTGGACAAGAAAACAACACAGAAAAAACTATACAGCATACAAAGATCTGCGCACCGGGGCAACAGGGGCGATGCGAACGTGTCCGGTCGAAGCCCTCAATATAATGATGCACATTTTGCCAATTGATTTACACATCAAAGCAACAGCAACATGTAATGCGGTAAGACTCCGAGCTCTAGGAATGAGGAGAGACAGAGCTTACTGACATGCGTGCATGCTTCAAAAACTTCCGAAAGAAATAACAACCACTGCTGATTACTGCGTACCTACATTGGATTTTGATCAGCCTTTTGCAATCAAATTTCCAAGCAGAAGAGAATGGAGTAATGGATCACCATTGATAGCATATGACACTAAGGTACACACGGACGGCTCCAAGATGAAATGTGGAGTCGCATCCGGTGTGTTTTCTGAAGAAGCAAACATATACACATCTACAAAGCTACCTGAGTACTGTAGTGTCTTTCAAGCAGAGATACTGGCAATAAAGGAGGCCTGTACTGAACTTTTACAGCATCACACAGCAAACTCAATAGGAATCTTCGTCGACAGTCAAGCGGCGCTCCTTGCACTAAAATCCAACGCTGTCACATCAAAGCTAGTGAAAGATTGTAAAGAAGAACTTGTCAAACTAGGGCGTCTGTCAAGAGTAGTTCTCACTTGGATCCCGGGCCACAAGGGACTTGCTGGGAACGAAAAAGCAGACGAGTTAGCTGGAGCAGGATGCGCCTCAATACAACGCCAAACGAACTAAGTTCCTAATCAATCAAACGCGACGGAACCTTGCAAGACTTATTGCAGTGTTAACCGGTCACTGGGCAATTGGTAACCATGCAAAACGTTTAAATCTGCCGCACAATGACCACTGCCGTAGCTGCGGGAATGAAGAAGAGGAGGAAACTGTTGAGCACCTCCTCTGTTCCTGCCCTGCACAAATGCAACGACGATTTAAAGCTCTAAGACAACCGTTCCTTCGTGATATCACAGAGATAACAGAAGTAGGTCTGGGAGACCTTCTGCGATTCCTTAACTCATCAGGCTGGATTTAACTGCCAACATGCAACAACGAAATAGCAATCTCTGAACGAGTGGTGTGGTTTTTCAAAACGGTATCTCTTACATACTAATTGAGGCTATAAAGTATAGCCACCACGTAAACCAACCAACCAACCAGGGTGTTTAAAAAATGTTGGGAGTTTGAACCGACAACAATGGACTTGTGCCTTAAAAAAAAATTTCCATTGTAATTGAGGCAGCGAATGCAAGTTGATTCAACAAAAATCAAAGTGATTATTCGATATCAGGTCTTAAAGTGAACTTATCCGAAATTTTGTGTGGGAGGTACCGGATGGAGTGGACAAATATACTCCATATTTGAAGATATATTAAGATGTAAGTATGCACCAATTCCGCAACTCCCTTCAAGAGTTACCGTTCGCACAAATTTTCCGAACAGTTTTGAAATTTTTTGGGGGAGGTACCTGAAGGAGTGGACCGATATGGCTTATCTTCGATCTTAAACTATGTTTGGAAAAAATATTACTAAGGCCAAATGTTGGACCGAATCGGCAGATCCGTTCTAGAGTTATCTTGCGCTCCAACCACCTCACACGGTGCCATAGCGGGGTTTTTGCAACTTTCATGCTATTTTCTCAGAAAGTATGGACTTGCCCGAATACAAGTTGCTAAAACAAAAATCGTAGCGATTCGAGAGATGACCCTAAACTGAAATTTTACGAAATTTTGAGTGGGAGGTACCCGAAGTAGTGGACCGATTGAGTCCATATTGAAGCCTTATCTAAGTCTGGTACACATTTCAGGATGTGCAAAGTATGGACCAAATAGGTTACTCCCTTCAAGAGTTATCGTGCGCACAAATTTTCCGAACATTTTCGAACTTTTGTGTGGGAGGTACCAGAAGGAGTATACCGATATAGCCCATCTTCGAACTTAAACTAAGTTTGAGCAAAATATTACGAAAGCCAAAAATTGAACCGAATCGGTTCATCCGTTCGAGAGTTATCGTGCGCTCCAGCCAGCCAGACAGACGGACAGACATTGCTCAATCGACTCCAAATTGTCTGACACACATTTCGTCCAAACATACTTGGGGTCTAAAACCATTATTTCGATGAGGAACATTTTGCCCGTATGAACGCGTATGGGAACGAAGCTTTTATTTTACTGTTTTTAATTATGTTCTGTAAGCGCGCGCTTTCTATACCCTCCACCATAATATGGAGGGTATAATTAAATTTGTCATTCTGTTTGTAACACATCGAAATATTTATCGGAGACCCTATAAAGTAGGTATATTCTTGATCGATATAACCATGTCCGTCTGTTGAAATCAAGATACAGCTCGTAATTTTTAAGATAGAACTTTGTAATTTGGTATAGAAGTTTCAGTTACTCCTAGGATGCTTCCTCATTTTGATATAGCCCCCATAGAACGGTACCACCCGATTTTCGGTATTTCGAAAGTTTTAGCTTCATTCTCACACTTCCCCCAGAATTTTGTCGCGACTTCATATAGCCCCAATTTTCGCAAGGTTTTGGCGACAATAATCCACTAAAATGGTTGAAATTTGGTATTTAGTCTTCGTTGGGGGTGTAAATCGTTCCTTCTGCATTTTGTCGGTATATGTAGGTCCACACCTTCATATAGCCCCCATATAACGGTACCTTCCGACTTCGATATTTTGAAGGTTGTGGCCACAATAATCCATTGAAATGGCTGAAATTTGGTACTTAGTCTTTGTTTGGGGTACAAAACTTTCCTTATGAATTTTTTCGGTATAGGTCCACACCTTCATATAGCCCCCATAGAATGGTACCTTCGGATTTTCGGTAGTTTGAAGTTTGTGACATCAATATTTCACCGAAATTGTTGAAATTTGGTATTTGGTCTTCATTTGGGGTATATAACTTTCCATATGAAATTTGTCGGTTTAGGTCACTCCTTCATGTAGCCGCCATAGAACAATACCTCCCGATTTTCGGTATTTTGAAGGTTGTGTCCTCAGTATTCCTCCGAAATGGCTGAAATTTCGTACTTAGTCTTCGTTGGTGGTATAAAACTTTCCCCCAGAATTTTGTCGGTATGGATCCACGCCTTCATATAGCCCCCATAGAACGGTACCTCCGTATTTCCGGTATTTTGGAGGTTGTGACCACAATAATCCACCGAAACGGCTTAAATTTGGTACTTAGTTTTCGCTGGGGGTACAAAGGTTTCCACTTGAAACTTTTAGGTATAGGTCCACACCTTTATATTGCTCTTATAGAACGGTACATCCCGATTTACCCTACATTGGAGGTTGAAAACTTTGCGACTAAAATTCGTCGGTATAGGTCCACGTTTCGATATAGCCCCCATAGGACGATACCTTCCGATTTTCGTAATTCTGAGGGTTGTGACATCAATATCCCACCGAAATGACTGAACTGTTTTCATTTAGTCTTCCATGGAGTTATTAAATGTTCCAGAAGAGAATTATCAGTATAGGTCCACGCCTTCCTATATCTCCCATAGTAACGTACCTCTTGATTTTCGGTATTTTTAAGGTTTTAGACACATTATCTTTCCGAAATATCGGAAGTTTGATATTTAGTCTTCTTTGAGTCTATAAATTTTCCGCCAGACATTTGTCGGCATAGAACGGTACCTCCAGAATTTCGGTATTTTGAAATTGCTGAAATTTAATATTTAGTCTTCTTCATAAACGAAAGAAAACTAATTGTTCCATTTTACTTGAATTCAACTGGTGGTGGAGGGTATAACAATTCGGTCCAGCCGAACTTAACGCCGTTCTTACTTGTTTCATTTGTTTTTGTTTTTTCTTTGCTTCATTGTCAAAAAATCGTCAAACTTATGTCGAAAAATCAGTTTGACCATTTTGTACCAGAAGAAATTTGTTTGGTAGCCGCCTGTGATAGAAAGAAAATATTAGAAAAGAAAAGAAAGTCATTTTTGCTCTCGCGCTCCTAAATTGCTAATTGCTTCCACTTTTTGGGTTAAGGAACGTCTTGCAGGTTACAAATTTTAAGAAATGGTAAAAATGGTATCCTCAGACACTAAAAGTAACACAACTATAGAATCACTTTCAGAGTCGATTTATGCATGTCAGCACATCCATCTGATTGGCTGACATGCCGATTTTGATATACGAGCATGTTCCACGTTTTTGACGTTTCTGAAATTATCCATTGTTGGAAATATGTTTATGTGGAAATCATTTTCGACGGTTCGGTCTTTTGACAGTTTTACCATTAAAAAGTACGGGAACGAAACTTTTATTAATTGTGGGCGGCTTTAAAGTCACTATTTGTTCCATTTAGTAAAAGAAACGTAGATCCGGAGAACGCAAAAAATATGACCAGAGATAGAGCCAGATGGAAAACCCTTTGCAAAACACCCCACACTGAAAGGTAGACGGGGTGGGATTAAGTTATGTAAGTTTACAATTTTATCGGCAGCTCGGCATGGCCGACTGTGAGCCGATCGGCGCAGTTCTCTGCTCGCGGCCCCTTTTACCACGGTATATTTTTTGGGGGGTACATTTTTTTCTGAGATAATTTTCCAAAAGCTCTAAAAATCCAGTGTAACCAACTAAAGAGTCTGATGGGAACGATAACTATCGAAGGTTGGGAGACATTGGTAAAATCTTTGAGCAACGTAATATTTATTTCGGTCAACTCCTTCGGGTACCTCCCACAGAAAATTTCAAAATGTGTTGCAGTTTAGGGACATTTCTAGAATCATTTGCATATTTCACGCGGCTCATATTACAACACTATAATTTTATCCATACCATCCTAGAACTGAAAAACCCCTACTTCTACTAACTTAAATGAAGTTCTGAATTTGGCCCAATCTTGTAAATATTCTTGCAAAGTTTTATCAAATTCGATGATAGACTTTATCGGTCCCCATCCTCCGATACCTCACCCACAAAAGTTTAAACATTAGAATAAGTTGAGACCTGTTGGGGGATAAATTTTAAATTTCAATGCGAATTGCACACTACAACAGTCATGTTTTGGAAAAACAAAACAAAAAAAACACATTTCTGCCCTATTTAAGCTTAAAACCCTATAGAGCAAAACATTGAACTTGAAGCAACAGTTTAACATCATCAAGGTAAAAGGGGAATATACGTGCAAAGAGGAAAATAACCTCTAAAAACTGAAAATTGGGAGCAAAGGCCGCATAGGTTATTCCAGCCTGCTGGTGCCAATACCATACACCCATTCAAACGAAAGAGGACAATGGAAGCGACTGTATCCACGCTTACAACCTTATTGATACCTGATTGTTCCGATTGTAGCTCATCTGACAGCAGTACAGATAGTTCTTGGGAGGATGTCAATGCAACATCAACGAACAAAAGGACACATAACCCAACAGGCATTGTAAGACGCTTTGTTATAATATCAAAATAATAAAATATGTTATAATATTCCAAAAAGCTGCAACGTTGTGCCATCAGCTTTCCGCTAAGGGTATTGAAATCAATCATAAAGCTTTCTACAAGGATGCTGATCGGGTGAAGGAGTACTTGGTAAGCACGCTTTATTTGAAGAAGTGAATAAGCGTGTACTTTGACGGAAAACTAGAGATATAAGACCGTGGTCCTCAGGAATGAATCTAAATTAAGTTGGTTAAGTTGGTGGCGCTCAAATTGAAAGTTGGATAAGCTCAACTGTTCGAAAAGAAAGGTCACCCCATACCCAAATTCAACATCATGTACTGGATCGCTTTCTTCGTGTTGCCATGGAAGATGAAAATTGAAAAAATAATTTGTGACACTCGATCTCGATTTGTGAGTCGATCTATGCATGTCCGTCGGTTCCTCTATTGTAATCATAAACAAACTGAGATAGTACCCTAAAACTTTTCGCTACATTTTCCGACTGAATTAGCTATAATTTGGCATTTGACCACTGGGGACCCTAAATGTCAAATTATAGCTAATTCGGTCAGAAAATGTATCTAAAAACACAAAAAAAAACTGAAATCAAGCGAAAGGTCAGCGATACAATCTGTCTTCGAACTTGAACTGCCTATATAGCGTTCTAGCTCAATTTTTGCGGCCCTAGATTTATTACAATCGTCGGGCATGCTAGATCGACTTGGAATTTTATCCTGATCAAGAAAATATATTATTGAACACAAAAAACATTTTTCATGATTTTTTTACAAGAAATCTACCAAAAGAAATTTTTTTTAATGATTTTATTTTTATCTAAACTTTCACACCTACAGTTACCTTCGGAAAGTTTTTGTTGAAAAATATTGCACAGTGTTCTGACAAATGGCCGCATACGATACTCGTTTTTACTAAAGCAGTTTGCGGTACCCACTGTAGCTCGAAAATTAATAAACCGGCCAGCATATGTTTTTGTGGGATCATGTAGAACCTAATAATCTTGTCCTTAAGCGAAACGGAATAAAAAATAGCCATTAAAAAATGGTGAAATGTAAAAATCAAAATTTCGATTTTAACTAAAAAATTGATAGGTTTTTCGCCATAAATACGTCAAAAATTTCTTTTAAAAAGTGTCTCGCTTAAGTACAAGCTTTATACGTGTATAATAAACCCACAAGAATATATGAAGATAGAATCCCCCTTTTTCAAGCTATTTCAAAAATGCCATTTCGAAAAAACCGCATTTGAAACTTCGATATTACATACAAATCACAACAAATTTCTCCTTTCTAACGCTTACAACTCAATGTAAAATATTAGTATCCAATTAACTAATTTTAAATGGAAAGTGCTTACCGGAGGTGCCGGAGGGAATTTCAAATAAATCGCGATTTAAGTTCACATTTTTAGGGGTTCTCTAGGTTTTCACGATTTTGCTTGAAAACCGCCAGACATATGTAAATGGGCCGAAGGAAAATGTTATAGCTGTGAAAATTCTCCACAAGTTTAACCCTTATGACATTTTCATAGGTTTTACCGTTTTTGAGATATAGAAGTTCGAATTGAGACAATGCACTGACTGTATCGCCTCCTTATAAAACAATGTCATTACTGCAATTTCCCAAATTAAACTTATATATCTGGAAAATGGTACAACCTAGGAACAATTAATCATCCAATCTTGTAGAGAATTTTCACAGCTTCAACATTTTCCCATTTTGATCCAAGCAAAATCTTGAAGACTTAAGATAAAAACCTAAACATTTGAACTGAACCTCTATATCTCAAAATGGTAAAACCTACGAAAAAACCTAAAGGTCAGTCTTGTAGAGAATTTTCTCAGCTACAACATTTTCTTTGGACTCATTTCGATACGACTTGCGGTTTCCAAACAAAATCTTGAAAACCTAAACAACCCCTAAAATTTGGAATTTTTATCGCGATTTATTTAAAAATCCCTTTTTTCTGTTTTTTATATTTTTTTAATCTATGAACATTGCTGTTTCAGAATCCGTTAAATCTTCCCATGTGTAAGTGGTTTTCATCAAATGTTAGTTAAGGCGCACTGAGCATGATATCGTTTTATAAGGAGGCGATACAGTCAGTGCGTTGTCTCAATTTGAACTTCTATATCTCAAAAACGGTAAAACCTACGAAAATATCATAAAGGTCAGTCTTGTGGAGAATTTTCACAGCTACAACATTTTCTTCAGGCCCATTTACATAGGACTCGCGGTTTCCAAGCAAAATCGTGAAAACCTAAAGAGCCCCTAAAAATTCGAACTTAAATCGCGATTTATTTGAAATTCCCTCCGGCGATTTTATTTTTTTTGTTTCTTGATATTTCTCACCGTGCTAGCCAAGCAATCGTTGTATCTTGATACATTAAACTATACTGAGGTCGTTGTGTAGCACATTCAGCCTGTTAATTATACGACGTCGATATTCACCGTAGATGCAGATTGGCCCGTAGATCTATCGAAGAATTTTTCTCTGAAACATACTAAGCACTGCCTTATCAGTTTGCGCAAGTACAGAGGCTTTGGAACCATACATTAGCTCGGGTAGTATCAGTGTTTTGTAAAGTGTTACTTTTGTTTGACGAGGCTTTGTTTTTAAACTACTTACTTAAGCCAAACTATACAATACAATACAATACAAACAATTCTACTTCTTATTTCACTACTGATGTTGCTTGTTGTGTTTACGGCTGTGCCGAGGTAGACGAACTCTTTTACTACCTCAAAATTATATGTTAGAGAGGCCGGTTTTTTTTTTTTCGTGTAGGAATCAACTTCAATAGCCAACTTCATAAAGGTATCATTCACATCTTTTACTGATAATCCCATGATATCAGCATAAGCAAGTAACATGTGGCCATTTCTTTTGACGTTTGCATCTCGTATAACCTTTTCCAGGAGGATGTTGAAGAGAGCACACGAAAGGCGTCTCCTTGTCTAAAACCTCGTTTGTTATAAAACTGTTCGGAGAGTTTTTTTTTTATTTTAACTGATGACCGGTATCAGTTAATGTCATTTTATAGAGGCGAATCAGCTTTGCGATGATACCAAATTAAGACATGGCTTGGAATACCTTTGAACGTAAGGGGGCTGTCGAAGGCTGATTTATAATCGACAAAAATATGGCAGGTTTCAATCTGTATCCCTTGGGAGTTCTTCAGGATTTGCCACAGTATCTTGTCAACGGTGCACTTGCTAGGTCTATAGCCGCATTGGTAAGGTCCAATTATTTCGTTCACCATAGGCTTTAGTCGTTCGCACAATATCCCTGACATCCCTATACAATTATATAGTGTTTTATTATTTTTCAGGTTAATAACATTTTCAATTTAATGGTTTCCACATTTTCCTTTCCATTAAAATCCGAAAAAATCATTGACACTTCATAAAAAATTTAATTTAAACTTTAATGTGATTTATCTGAGAAGTTGGTTTACCATGTACGAAAACGCACGAATGTTGGCATCATTAAACGATTAAATAAGGCACGAGTAAAATGTAGAACCAAAAATATTAAATAAAATCATGTGCTTGCAGACAGATTCTTGTCAAATATTCCATTGATCGATTTATGCCCATCGAACGAACTTGAAAAACCGAACAATGATCTCCAATGTAGAAAACAAAGAAACAAATTTAAGTAGCTGTTGTGAAGTTGATGTGAATGAATTATTTTTTTTTTATAAATAAACAAATGTATTGAATTGCACGGGCAAGAACAAACATCAAGAAAGAAAAATAATTTTGTTTTTTTTTTCCTCTTAACATCAATGAAAGATTTATTTGAATATTTGTGTCGAAATCATATGACGTAGAAATCATTCGTGCTTTTTTCTACATATCAATTGTATGTTTTTCTAATAAAAACAAAATTACTTTAACTAATGATATTCAGACCTTTAATACACGTAGCTATTAGATATTTATAGACAAGAATTGCTAGAAATCGGACGTAATGATTGTTTTTAAATGGGGAAAAGTAACGAAGTGATTCTGATTCTATGATTTGTAAATTTATAAAGGTTAAGTAATACTTAATAAGTATATATTTTAAGGTATGGTAAAAACCAAAAATGTTTTACAATCGATGAATCCGAGTTGCACCCTTTCAGAATTTGCGAACATGTTAACATATTCTATATAGTATGATTGAAATTCTTTAAAATGAAGTGTTTTAGGAGGGATCCCATAATTTCGACGATTAAAATTAATTTACATGGAAGCTGTGTTGGCATCAATGTAGAAAGTGGGAAAAATGGGTTGAAACCAAACATTTTTTTATGTTCCCTTCCAATTTCTGGCTCAATATTATATTTTATAGCCCTATGCCCAAAGAAAGACTCAAAGAATAATCCATGGGCAACATGATCCTAGCGTATGATTTTTAGACATAGATTTTACGGAAATGGTGGCAGAAAAAGTCAAAATATTAATATTTGGCTTAAAAAACTGACGTTTTTGTCACAAAACGAGCCAACAAAATATGACAAATAAAATCGATCGATGAATTTCTAGATTCTGATGTCCTTTCTAGATTTTTATAGAATCATCTAATGGCTAAGATTTTATTTAATTTTATGTAGAGGCTCTTCAAGATAGACATTTGTGAGAAGACCAGTAGGTCTTCTGACAGAAGACTTGTAGAACTTGACAGAATACGTTAAATGCCCAATTGTAATTCGAATATCATAGAACTTTACTTTTGCTTGCAAAAAAATTAAAGCATCAATTGGACCATAAAATATTCTCATCATGCATTTTGTAATCGAAATAGAGATGAAAAGATTTGAAATCAGAGGATAGTAGATATCCTGTGAATCGCCCTCTAACTTAATAAAGTATACCGTTTACTTAATTGTTTTCTTATATTTTCCTTTAAAAATGAATAATGATTTTTTTTAAAAAAATTTGGTGTACCGAATTTAATGTTATATTTCTATAACGTAGAAGAGAAATTGCCCGGAGTCGGAGTTGAGTTATTTTTTTCGATTTCATTTCGTCCAGAATTTTGCCTATACTTTCAAACGTATATAGTCCGGTTCAAGGGTAATTTTGACTGTCAGACAGTGTATCATACAATGTTTATAATTTCCATAAATTTGTTTTCATATTTTTCTACGCATTGCAATGTATTGTCCAGCTTCTGTAGATATTTTTAATTTAATTTTTAGAGGTTTGTACGGAATCTGGGGTAGGATAATTTGGATTTATTCCGGAAAATAAAAATAACTTTAGTAAATATTTAAACGTCTCCGAAAAGATATGGAATGTTGTTAGCAATTTATGCATAAATTTTCTCATAAAACCAAATAAGACATATGAGAATAAAAACCGCTAAACCGCTATATATATGAGAATAAAAACCGTTAATTTTGTGAACGCGAACAGATTTGAAACCGGATTTTTTTCCTTTACATCTATACCAAAAATCGTCAATGCGCTCGCAAATTGTTTTTATTTGTTTCAAAAGGAATTGCAAAAGAAATTTGGGTTTTGCCATATATTTAATTAACAGTTTGAAATTTCGCCATATCAAATCGTTAAGAAACAGTTTACATTTTCTCATTAATATTTCATTAGATTGACACTGTCCAGTAGGAACAATTAGAGTTGATTATACTCTACACCACAATGTGAAGAACATATGTGTTTTCACATAAATGCATGTTAATATTTTAGATGTACATTAAGGTTTTACTTTGATGTCGACAAACAAACAAAAAAAACAAGTAAGAAGTCGTTAAGATCGGCCGGGCCGAACTTTTAATACCCTGCACCATAAAATAGTCTTAAATAAAATGGAATAATTAGGGTCCTTTCACATTTTTAGTTGGAACAACATTTCGACTATGGATAGACTCCTACTGCCTCCCACTATTGCTTAAATTACACTGTGAACACAAATGTTTTGGCAGAGATAATTCTTTTTGGTGTGTGTATATTAAAAACCCCGAAGGACAGATGCGCCGTGAGTCGACCTTCAGCGTTATGGCGTGATGAAGTTTTTGCAAGAGCCCTGTAAGCCATCATGAATTAGCATTATATCTTCGTTTGTTGTTTTTGGCCCACAGGGTCTCTAACAAAAATTTCATCACGCCATAGCGCGGAAGTTCGACTCACGGCGGATCTGTCCTTCGGGGTTCATAATATACTCACCAAAACCTTTCTTCCCCAAGAGGAATTTTAAGTGCCCCAGACTTTCACCTCCATTTTGTTTCACAATGTTATCTAATCTAAAAAAATGTGTTCAGCTAGGTGAAAGGTACCACCTACGGGGCTATATCAAAGAGTCAACCTATCTTTAAATTTTTTGGCGGAAAAGTTTTATAGCTGCAGGGAACTTCAAGAGTCAAATTGAGGGTAGTTTCATCAAAACAATGTAGACCCTCAAAAATGGACCCATGTTGACGAATTTTAGTGAAGAAATTTCGTGACCACTGAAAATTCCCGAAAATCGGGAGGTACAGTTATATGGGGGGATATACCAAAACATGGACCTATATTGACGATTATTTTTGAATAGACAAAATTGTAGCTAAAATTCTCAAAATACCGATCATTACAGGTAGTTCGGTTAAAAATTGCAGCTAAAATTCTCAAAATACCGAAAATCGGGAGATACCGTTATATGGGGGCTATACCAAAACATGGACCTATGTTGACGATGTTTCGTTGGAGATGTTTGATGACCACTGAGAACTTCAAATGTCAAATTACAGCTCTTTCGGTTAAAAACTGTAGCTAAAATTCTCAAAATACCGAAAATCGGGAGGTACCGTTATATGGGGGCTATACCAAAACATGGACCTATGTTTACGATGTTTGGTGGAGATGTTTCATGACCACTGAGAACCTCAAATGGCAAATTACAGCTAGTTCGGTTAAAAATTGTAGCTAAAATTCTCAAAATACCGAAAATCTGGAGGTATCGATATATGGGGGCTATACCAAAACATGGACCTATGTTGACGATGTTTGGTGGAGATGTTTCATGACCAATGAGAACCTCAAATGTCAAATTACAGCTAGTTTAGTTAAAAATTGTAACTAAAATGCTCAAAATACCGAAAATCGGGAGGTACGGTCATAAGGGGGCCATACCAAAACATGGACCTATGTTTACGATGTTTGGTGGAGATGTTTCATGACCACTTAGAATATCAAATGTCAAATTGCAGATAGTTCGGTTACAAATTGTGGCTAAAATTCTAAAAATACCGAAAATCGGGAGGTACCGTTATATGGGGGCTATACCAAAACATGGACCTATGTTGACGATGTTTGTTGGAGATATTGCATGACCACTGAGAACCTCAAATGGCAAATTACAGCTAGTTCGGTTAAAAATTGTAGCTAAAAATCTCAAAATACCGAAAATCGGGAGGTACCGATATATGGGGGCTATACCAAAACATGGACCTATGTTGACGATGTTTCGTGACCACTGAGAACCTCAAATGTCAAATTACAGCTAGTGCGGTTAAAAATTGTAGCTAAAATTCTAAAAATACCGAAAATCGGGAGGTACCGGTATATGGGAACTATACCAAAACATGGACCTATGCCCATATCCTTTGGGGTATAAGTTTGTTGATCACTAGGAACCCTAAGTGGCAAATTATAGCTAATTCGGTCTGCAAATGTGGCGAAGAACGTCAAAATACCTCAAATCCGGAGGTACCGTTATATGGGGGCTATACCAAGGAGTGGACCGATATAGCCCATCTTCGAACTTGACCTGCCTATGGAAAAAAGACACTCGGGTGCAAAATTTCAGCACTCTATCTCAATTATTGCGGACGCTAGAGTGATTACAACAGACGGACAGACGGACATGGCTAGATCGTCTTAGAATTTTATCCTGATCAAGAATATATATACTTTATAGGGTCGCAAATGATTAGTTCGATGTGTTACAAACGGAATGACAAACTTAATATACCCTCCATACTATGGTGCCGGTTCGCACTTTTTATACCCTCCACCATGAAATATTAAGAATTAAATTTCTTACCGCTGGGATTCCGTATTACCAAATACATCAAATTTGGGCTGACAGTGTACATTAGAACTTCAAAATATGTACCTTAAATAGGGTGGTGTTGTTATATTCGGGCAATTTTAGGTATAGAAGTTTTTTGACCGTTAGAAATCTGAAATGACAAATTACAGCTAACATGTCTCCAAATTTAGCTACAATCCTCAAAACACCCAAAATTGGGAGATGCCGTTAAATTGCACTGCATCTATCCTTATTTTTAAGAATTTTTTATACCCTCCACCATAGGATGGGGGTATATTAAGTTTGACATTCCGTTTGTAACTACTCGAAATAATCATTGTAGACCCCACAAAGTATATATATTCTTGATCAGCGTGCAATTCTACATCGATATAGACACGTCCGTCTGTCCGTCTGTGGAAATCACTCTAGCGTCCAAACGGATTGACTTAGTTTGATGAAATTTTGGGAAAATATATATGTGTACGTAGGACTTTTGGTATTGAAAGCGGGCTATGTAGGTCCACGCTTTCGTATAGCCCCCATACAAAATGACGCGTGACGCGTCGCACAGTGTCACGACCGTGGCCAAAAATGGTAAAAACTAAATACTTCGTTGAACAAATTTATTGATGGGGAGTGATAGAAAACATATTTATTAAGAAGAATCTGAATTTTGGTACTGATACGTGAATTAGTTCTTGCTATATGAGGATTTAAATCCGACAATTTTAGTTAATACGTATTTTTGTGTGTTTTTTTTCTAAAATTAATAAATTATATTATGCGTTTATATTTAAAATTTAAAAGTAATGGTCGCTGCAAAAATGGTTCCTAAGTTCTCTTGGGATGTAATAAACTTGGCTACACTTTTTTTTGCATGTAAATATTAATCATATGGTGTTTACATTTACCCAAACATGTATTACTAGGTTTATTAATTTTCTGAAGCAAATTTTAAATTGAATGGAGTGGGAAAAAAATTGTATAAAAGTGTATATCGATATTTTTTGCTGTATGAGTAGTAAAAAGTGAGTACTTCAAATATATAAAGGTCCCAGCTGCAGAGGTTTGCAGACGAATGTGCCATTTCTCTTTTTCAGCGACCACCTCACTGAGAGGATACCCCCTTTTTTAACAAATCGTTTTGTAGTGTTGGCTATAGCGCGAAAACGAATGAACCGATCATCATATATTTTTGTGGGCTTATTAAGTACCTAATAATCTTGCTTTAAAACGAGATAATTTTAAAAATATAAATTTTTAAGAAAATTGTGAACAGCGAAAATCAAAATTCGATTTTTACAAAAATTTACGGTTTTTTGACCACTTATCGGTCGATTTCGATTTTTTTACAAAAATTTACGGTTTTTTGACCACTTATCGGTCAAAAAAAATTTTTAAAGGAAATTTCTCATATATAAAGGCAAGAGTTTGATATATTCAATATTATCACAAACAATATGAAGACTAAACACCAAATTTCAGTCATATCGGGTTGATATTGAGGCCACAACACTCAAAATACCGCATATGAGGAGGCATGGTTCTATGGGGGCTATAGGAAGACGAGGACCTATACCGACATATTTCTGGTAGAAGGTTATAAGTCCCCCAACGGAGACTTAATACCAATTTTCAGCCATTTCGGTGTGATAATCAGGCTAAAACTTCCAATATACCGAAAATCGGGAGGTACCGTCCTATGTGTGCTATACGAAGGCGTGAACCTATGCAGACAAATTTCAAGGTGAAGATATAATGCCCCCTACGAAGACTAAATACCAAGTTTCAGCAATTTCGGTGTAATAATGAGGCTAAAATCTTCAAAATACCGATAATCGGGAGGTACCGTTGTATGGGGGCTATTTCAAAACGTGGACCTAAGCCCACAATTCTCTGTTAGAATGTTTGATACCTCTGCCGAAGACTAACCACAAAATTTGAATACTTCCGGTTGGTCATTGTGTCTAAAACATTCAAAATACCGAAAATCGGGAGGTACGGTTCTATGGGGGCTATATCAAAACGTGGACCGACCAACCCAATTTTTTGTCCTGAAGATTGTAAGTCAATAATAGGTACGTGTACCAAAATTGATGCCCTACGACAACTCTTTCTATTTTTGGCCACAGTTAATATGAACTCGCGACATTGTGCGTCGTCGTTTTAAGGAATTTTTAAGATATTAGTCCCATTTTACCACCGACTTGCTTGTAATTTGGTACTTTGTGTCTCCAGAGGCCAAAAAACATTCCTACCAAAGTTGGGTTATATAGGTCCACGTTTTGGTATAGCACCCATATAAGGCCCCATATAACGTACGCGTCATTTTAATATATTTTGAATGTATTAGACCCATTTGACCAATGAATTGGTTGTAACTTTGTATTTTGTGTTTCCAGAGGCTAAGAAACATTTCTACAATTAAATGTTTATATAGATCCACGTGTTGATATAGCCCCCATAACACGATATCTCCCGATTTTCGATTTTTTGAAGGTTTTAGTCTGATTATCACACCGAAATGGCTGAAATTTGGTATTTAGTCTTCTTTAGGCGTATACAACTTTCCCCCAGAAATTTGTAGGTATAGGTCCACGCCATCATATAGCCCGGTACCTTCTGAATTTCGGTATTTTGAAGGTTGTGGCCACATTAATCCACCGAAATGGCTGAAATTTGTGGTGGAGGGTATAAAAAGTTCGACCCGACCGAACCTAACGCTTTTCTTACTTGTTTAATTTAACTATTTTTTATTTTGTATCAAAACCAAAAATGTAATGTATTGATTATAAACTTCTATAAAGGTCATCTGAATTTTGAAAAAAAAATTAGAATTTTGCATGTGAACCTAACTTGCATTATTTTCTGTGCCCTATTATTATATTGGTAAATAGGATATTGGTACAGTCGAAATCGGTTATAACGTCGTCGTTTATAACGTCATATCGCTTATAGCGACGAAATCCAAAAGTCCCGAATTTCTGCCCTTTATATTCCACACAAATAAATATCGCTTATAATGTCATCGCTTTTAGCGTCATATCGGTTGTAACGTCGGTTTTTTGTGAAATATTTGAATTTTGCTATGGGTTATAACGTCGAATCATACGAAGAAGGAAATTGTCTCTTAATAATTTGTTGTATGTATATTTTTTCAAACTCAAACAACAACAAAATACCAAACTTATGCACAACATGTTCGAAGATGGCGGTCTCAAGTCAATTAAGCTTGAATATTTGTCACCCAATGTCACATCTGTTTTACAACCCATGGACCAAGGTGGAATATAATCATTAAAATAGCATTGCCGGATAAGCAAATATCCACTATCCTGTCAAGAATAGAAAAGGATCAATGTACGAAATTAAATGTGCTGGATGCCGTGTTAGTGTTAGATGAATCATGGAAAAATGTAACGTCTTCTGTCATTGATAATTTTCTTCATCTTGCGGGATTGTTAATGGACCTTTAAAAGTTTCTGAAGACATTTATCTTATTTGCCATCGATGACAAAGTTTTCACATCTGCCTTATATAATGACGACGACATAATTGGAAGTTTTAGATGGAGGCAATTCTAATGAACAGAGTTTCAAATGCTGTAAGTGTCAGAGGCGTGTCTAGCTGTTGAAACTCTTCTAAAATTTATTTACTCAGAAGATGTTACAAACAAAAATGTGTTTTGGAAACCCTTTCAAAACTCAGATCTGAGTTAAATTTAAAACTTATGTCGGAATTCAAAAGCACAAACTAAAATAACAGACTCTTAGAAATAGAACCATATCCTATTTAAAGGTGATATTTTGAAGGCGATCTGCTGAAGAATGAATTTAATATCGTTATTTTTTATTATTTTGTCATTTATAGAATGAAAAAGTAAAAAAATTTAATTGATTTTATTTACTTACTTAATAAAACAACGTATTTATACCCAAATGTCACTATACATAATATTATATTACCTCTTTTATAAATATCGTTTATAACGACTATCGCTTATAGCGTCCGATTTAGGCCGGTCCCTTGACCGACGTTATAAGCGATTTCGACTATGGATAATTCTCTTAATATTCGGCATATTAAGAGAATTATCATCTCCATGTTAACTTTTACTTGTACCTTTGTGTGTGTGTCTCAAAATTTTAATGTAAATGTTATTGTTTTGTTTACAGGTCTGATTATAACAGTAATTTGCATGATTATTGTCCTGTTCATCTATTTACTTTGTACCGAAATCAGAAATACATTTTATGGTGTTGCCATCAAAACCTATACCCTGTGCATAATTATTGGATATTCGCTATTGGCTCATTTGACATTAACGAATCCCCTGGATATATCAAAATATGCATGTGGCAAAATTCGTAAGTTTTTTTGGACATGTGTTGGCGCAGTACAATTTATAATCTTTATTCTTTTTTTCCAATAATTTCAGCCGTCTTTGCAATGCTTTATTTGATTTTATCATTTTATATTTTAACTTTTATTAGTTTTAATTTTTATTTGAGTTTCTTTGGCATTGTCTTGAGTAAATTGATGTTTTGGTTTATGTTCTTTCCAACGGTATTGATTGCTGCCTGTTGGTCCTTCTTTGTCAGCTATACAAGTTATAATAATAGACCGGTGTTTGGCAATGATATCTGTTGGTTTGATCGTAAGTATGAGTAAAGGAAATAATGTTAACTCTTGATGATTATGAAAATGGGTCAATTTTAATCATGTATGTTATTTATTTTTCAGCGCGAAACTATTCTATTGTAGTGTACTTTTACACTCCGATTATTGTGGCATGTATTTTCAGTGGTATATTTTATATTTTATCTCTGATAAGGATTGGTGAAATGACAAATGGAGATTCGACTAAAATGTCAATTTTTACAACGCATAATCGGTAAGTCTCCCAGAAGGAAATGTCAATAGTAAATTCATTCTGACTTACTACAGACATTGCCAACAGTATTACTGCCAAATTGTAGACAACTCATGTAATTTCCTATAGGCATTTAGTATGAATGTGTCATTCGAAGAAAGTGACTAATGACATTGGAACTAGTATTTCAGTTAATCCCTCATTAAGTGAGTCAAAAGAAACATTGGATGTATTGAGTTAATAGTTCATGTCAAACACTACACTTTTGTTTGAAGTGTAAATTTTAGTAGAGAAAGGAAAGTAACTATTATTTATTGTTGTGTCTTATTCGAAAGAAGGTCATTATATATGTATGAAAGTTTTTAATTAATTGAATTATTCGAGTTAACATGACCGAAGAAGTTTGTATTGAAAAAGTGAATTCAAGCGAAGTCACACACACCCAACCAATATGCTACGATCGTTTCGCTGGTGGTTTAATTTAGCATATCGGATGTGAATGGCTAGAAGGCAAAAGCGGCGTTTGATAACTTCTATTTATCAGTGTATTATTGCAACGATATGAAGTATTTTTGAAGCCTTTTTTTCTATTAAGTCCACCTAGTGTCTTGTCTAGAGGTACAGTAGAGTAAAGATTGACAAAGTCACCATAATAGCACACAGTGTGGTGACATGTTGATACTTGACCCTAGGTTTTCTACAGGGTAACTTTAGTCTAGGCCCAGCAAACCAAATGTCTGATGTCCGACACGTCTGAACAATTTCAGAAGCAAAGTCGTTCCGATTTCTAAACGATTTTTCGGAGACGGAATATTTCAGATTTTGTACCGATTTCGTTCCGATTTCGAAACGAATGTCGGAAAGAAATTTCCTTTCCGAATTTCCCAAGGATTTTCTTCAAATTTCGTTACGAAATCGGACCGAAATCGATCCGATGTCGATCCGACATTTCGTTCCGAAATTATGTCAACCACTTCATACAACTTTCCTTAAGATGACGATTTCGGATCAGATATCGGACGTATCATCCGAATTTTGTTCCGATTTCGTTACGATGTCGGTACGATTGGTTTGCTGGGGGGTTATATGTATCTGTGAAGCATACACATATTTGGTCTGTTCCTTTACTTTTGAAAACAGTTACTTACCTGGCCCATTACAGAACATTTGTTCCATAGACCGAACTAAGAAAATATCTCCAATTCTCTCCGTTTAGTGCTTCGCTTTCTGGAATACCGCGCCTTGTCATCTCTTCATCCACTTGTTTGCGCCATCTATTCGTTGGCCAATTCTGCGTGCACCATGTGACTCGAATTTGTACGCCTTTTTAGCGGGTTCATCATCGCTCATTCCATTTATATAGCCTAGCCAATGCAATCGCTGCATCTCAATACGTTTAACTATAATGATGTCGTTGTATAGCAGATACAGCTCTTGGTTCATACGACGTCCATATTAACCGTCAACGAAGATTGGTCCGTATATCTTTCGAAGAATTTTTCTGCTTGCGCAAGTACCCAGGCTTCGGAACCATACATCAGCTCGGGTAGTATCAGTGGTTTGTAAAGCGTTATTTTTGTTTGACGAGTTGTGGCTTTGTTTTTGAAGTGCTTACTTAAGCCAAAGTAGCATCTGTTTGCCAATACATTTCTTCTTTTTATTTCACAACTGATGTCGTTTGTTGTGTTTACGGCGGTGCCGAGGTATAGGAAGTCTTTTACTTCCTCAAAATTATAGGAACAGTTGGCTCGATCTCAATGGACGCATTGCGGGTCGACACCATCAACTTGGTCTTCTCGTCGTTTACCGCCAGACCCACTTTAGCAGATTCTCCTTCGACCTTCATGATGATGATGTCTATATCATCAGCATAAGCAATGAACATGTGGATATTGGTGTAGATTGTGCCACTTCTTTTGACGTTTGCCTCTCGTATAACCTTTTCTAGCAGTATGTTGAAAATATAACACGGCTGTCTCCTTGCCTGAAACCTCTTTTGGTACAAAACTCTTCGGAGAGGTTCTTTCCTGTTTTAACTGAAGATATTATGTCAGTTAAAGTCATTTTACAAAGCCGAATGAGCTTTGCGGAGATTCCAAATTGAGACATGGCTTGGAATACCTTTGAACGTAGCGGGCTGTGGAAGGCTGCTTTATAATCGGCAAAAAGGTGGTAGGTGTCGATCTGCATCTCTTGGGTCTTCTCCAGGATTTGCCGCAGGGTAAACATCTGGTCAATGGTGGACTTGTCAGGTCTAAAGCCGCATTGGTATGGTCCAATTATCTCGTTGACCATAGGCTTTAGTCGTTCGCACAATATCCCTGACACTATCTTGTAGGCGATAGGGAGAAGACTTATGCCCCTATAGTTGGAGCATAACGTCTTATCTCCTTTCTTATGGACGGGACACAGGATGATCAAGTTCCAATCGTCGGGTACGCGTTCTTCCTGCCAGATGGAGCTAACTAGCTGATGCAGACCTTATCAGCGTGTCACCTCCGGTTTTAAACAGCTCGGCTGGTAGGCCATCAGCTCCTGCTGCCTTATTACTCTTCAGCCGGTTTATTGCTGTCTTTACGTCATCTTGGCCGGGTGGTATACATTCAATACCATCTTGTGGGATTAGATATGTGGTATCTTCGTCGACTTCGCTACTATGGAATACCAACAGTTTGGAAAAATGGTCTTTCCATATCCTTAGCACAATATCTGTATCAATTACCAGATTACCTTGCTGGTCTCTACAGGAGGATGTGCCAGTTCCAAAGCCATCAGTTTGATGTTTCACTCTTTGGTAGAGTTTTTGGACTTCATTCTGTCTCCTGTACATCTCGATTTGCTCACACTCCCGCTTTTCCATCTCTCTTTTTTTCCTGCGGAAAAGACGCTTCTCCTCTCTCCTTTTCTCCCGATACCTTTCTCGTGCGCTACGCGTTGCTACGGATTGTAAAGTAGCCCTATATTCCTCATTTTTCTCTTCGGTAGCAGCACGACACTCCTTGGTGGAGGTCTCTGGTATCCAAGTACTGATTTTGCGGCTGTTTGCATGGAGTGTGCAATGTTTTGCCATTGTCCTGATATGTTATCGGGACGAGGAGTTCTTTGATTAAGCAGTTGAGTGGAATATGCTGTGGCTATCTGTTGTGATTGCACCTTACCGATGTCCAACTTACGTGTTGTGTCTGTTCGCACTTTGTTTGCTACGTTTAATCTGGTACGTACCTTTGCTGCAACAAGGTAGTGGTCCTAGTCTATGTTTACACCTCGGAAATATTGTACATCCAACACGCTTGATGCATGTCTTCCATCTATCACAACGTGATCAATTTGATTTCTTGTTCTTTGATCTGGCGACAGCCAGGTGCCCTTATGAATATCGAGATGCTTAAATCTGGTACTGCTAACTACCATGTTTCTTGCAGCTGCAAAGTCTATCAGCCTCATACCATTGTCAGATGTTTCACTTTCCAATTTTGGCATTAATGCCATGGGCAGGACAACTGTCATAAGTTTCTTCTAAGCGCTCGTAAAATATATCTTTGGTGTGTTCGTCCTTGTCTTGAGTGGAAGCATGAGCGCAAATAAAGCTGATGTTGAAGAATTTTGTTTTTAATCGAATTACAGCGAGTCTTTCATTCCCTGGGGTGAAGCTGGAGACCAGATGTTTTAACCTCCGACCAACTACAAATCCGCAACCAAACTCATGCTTTGTGTCATGGCAGCTGTGATACTGTGCGTCACCTTTAGGTGTTGTTGTGACGCCCTTCCGGTTCCATCGTATTTCCTGTCCCCAACTCCCCCCCAATATTTAAAAAATGTCATTAAAATCGTATGGATGCCACCGTGGTGCAATGGTATGCACACCCGCCTTGCACACATAAGGTCTTGGGTTCCATTCCCATTTTCAACGGTGGCAAAATACCCCTCAGTAATGTTGGCGACATTTCCTGAGTATTTCAGCCATTTAAAACTTTTCAGAAGTGGTGTCTTAGACACTCCGTTCGGACTCGGCGATAAACTGTAGGTCCCATATCATTGAGCTAATATGAATCGGGGTGCACTCATTGATATAAAAGAAGTCTCCCTTGTCCCTTATGGGATGTTTGTGGAACATATATTATATTATTAAAATCGTATGCACGATATCTCTTGATCAGGGCAACTAATTTGGTGCAAATTTTTCATCTCCCAATTTTTTCCTGTTACTCCTCTTGGGAGCATAGGGCTTCTACAAAGCATCACCATCTTACAAGTTTGTTTTGTCTTAGTTCTTGGGTTAATGTGCGTCGCCAGTTGTTTCTTGGACGACCTCGATTTCGTGATCCTTGGGGATTCCATTCAAGCGCCATCCCGGTTATGCTATGAAAATTTTTTCTTAAGGTGTGGCCAATCCACCTCCACTTCCTACGTCTAGTCTGCTTTTGTATGGGTTCCTGGTTTGTTAAGTTCCATAGTTCTATGTTACTTATGGTGCTGCGCCAGAATATCCTGCATATGATCCGGAGGCATTTGTTTATGAATACCTGTAGCTTTTGCGTGATGGTATTAGATACAATCCAGGTTCCACTGCCGTATAGTAGAATCGATTTTATACAAGTTTCGAATATTTTAAGCTTGATATTCCTGGATATATGTGTGCTTCTCCATCCAACTTGCAGATGTCCAAATGCTTCTCTTTATTTAGCCTATTGATTACGTCCGTTTTTGCACCGCCATTCGTTGTTACAGTGCTTCCTAGATAGCAGAAGCTATCGACATATTCAATTGCTTGACCTTGTGACATGATGTGTTCTGTACTGGTGTTGTTTATTCTCATGGCCTTTGTTTTCTTGATGTTAATCTCAAGCACAACATTACCACTCTTCAGGTCTTCTAAATTTGACTGCATGTTGGATATCTTGTGAGATAGAAGGCATATATCATCTGCATAGTCTAAGTCTTCGAGTTGTCGTGAGAGACTCCATGTTATGCCTCTTCTCTGAGAGCAGACTTCATTCATTACTTCATCCAGTACAATTGTGAACAGTAGGGATGACAGAGGACTTCCTTGCTTTACTCCCGCGTTTGTGAGGAATGGTTGGCTTATGTTTCCGTTGTGAAGAACTGAGAGTTCTGCTGATAGTGTCGAAGGCTTTCTTGAAATCAATGAACAGTAGATACAGGGCGGTGTGCCATTCTATTAATTGTTCTATTCTGATTCGTAGGGCGTCGGCCTGGTCTATACAGCTTCTATTTGGACTGAAGTCAGCTTGTTCATCTCTCAGAATGTTTTCTACTTGCCTTTAAATTCTTTCTTGTATTATAACTGCTAGTATCTTGAATATGGTGTTGAGCAGGTTTATTCCTCTCCAGTTGTTACAGTCTTTCAAGTCGCCATTTTTGAGTAACTTTACAATGATACCTTTCTTCCATGTGAGGCAGTCTTTCTTCTTCCCAAGCTGATATGATGTGAGTTCGTAGTAATTCAGCTGCGGTTCTAGCGTCGGCCTGTAAAGCTTCTGCCGGTAAACCATCATCTCCTGCTGATTTGTTACTTTTTAGTTGTTCTATTGCCTCTTTTATTTCATTGAAGCTGGGAGGGTTATAGGGTATATTCAATGTATTTTCTCTTGGACTGCTATTGTAAATTTCGTTGTTTTCGAAAGCGTTTCCAATGTTGCTAATTTCTTAGAAATGTTCTCTCCATCTTTGAATTTGTTCATCATTGTTCGTTAGTAGTCTACCACTGCTTGGTTCCTGGTACACCTTCGATTTGTGAGACTATCTATCGTCTGGTGTAGCTTTCCCATGTTATTCTGGCTTCTAGGAACTTTCTTTTGTCTCTTCTTGCAGCTTTATTGGCTTCTTTAGCTAGTTGTTTATACTGCTCTCTTGTGATATTGTTGTTATTCAACTGCATCTTAACGTCACCTCTTTAAGAAATTAGGTTCCAGGTGTCGTCTGATATCCAGATTTTTCGGTGTTTTTGGACAACGCCCAGTGTATGTTCCGCAAATTGATGGTATGTTGATGTGATTTGTTCCCATGTGTGGTGTTGGTTTGTTGGTAACTGTTTGCATATTGCCGTGGCTGGGGTGTTTCTGGTTGTGTTGTTTTGGAGTTGTTGTAGGCGTAGTTGTTCTGTTTACAGTGATATTATATTTTCCATAATCGACTATGTCGGTCCATTCCTTCAAGTACTTCCTCCGCAACACTTTTGAACTTTAATCCTAATCCACACTTTTGTCGGCAAGTT
Source organism: Musca autumnalis (assembly GCF_047663935.1). Taxonomy (NCBI): domain Eukaryota; kingdom Metazoa; phylum Arthropoda; class Insecta; order Diptera; family Muscidae; genus Musca; species Musca autumnalis. The sequence goes on along the minus strand of NW_027411977.1, from coordinate 45,834,575 downwards.
CAAATGTAAAAAAGCGCAACAAAATTTTTAAAATACCCTAAATACATGCAATCTGTCCGAAGATGAAAGTTTCAGTTCACATAGCCTTAGGGTATATGGTATATCTCTCTCGGCAAAGCCGACTGATACTTTTTTATTTGTTTATTTATACTTTCTTCAATTTTCTTTTGTTTGCATTTACTCTCCTCTTTCAGGTTCCAGTCATTTTGGATATTTGTCGGTTACACCCTCTTCGCCTGGCTAATTTGCATCTGTTCATTTGCTATTAACTATTATCGAGGAGATCACACACATATCAACTATGTGGTTTGTCTATTTGTTGCATTTCATGGTTTTGGTTCGATGCATGCCTTGCTGGGCAAAAATCACCAGGTTCAACAATTCTTGCGGCGCATTGATGATGATATGTGAGTAGAAATTGGAATAAAAAAAGTTAAATATTTTCCCAAATAATATTAACATTATATGCATTTTCTTGCAGGGATAACGATGATATGGCCGAAATATCAGTACCAATGACAACATACTCTTAAAAACAAAAATCATTTTAAGACGTCATATTAGTTATTAAGTAGAACTAAGTACAGTCATTTTGAATTTTAGAAGACAACATCGTAAATAAATTCAATTATTTGTAAAAGTAACGAAATTCTTTATACAGATGTACTATACACTAGGATGACTAATTGTTCTACACGTTAGTCGTCAGTACCTATGGACAAGAAAAGAAGTCTAAAACAAAATATAGGCTTTTTGATCGGTATTCTTTCTTTTGGGTCGAGGTGATACCACTGCAAATAGAATACCTTAAACCGTCGTAAGAAATAAGGTCCCATGAAGTATCACCCCAAATCGAAAATGAAAATGTGTCCCAAACAGGTATGTATAGGGCTATATCAAAAAAAAAAAAATACCACGCCAGTACCATGTGCGGAATATTGTCCTGATAACGAAAACGCGTGCTTTAGTTCGATTCAGTGAAAAAAGTTTCCGCACCGACTGCGATTACTAAAGCCCCTTGGATATAGCCATAATCAACCCCATATTAAAAAAGGGCGACAACCAACCGTACCAGAACCATCGAGGAATATTTCATCTATCAATTGCAGGAAAAATCTACTCTAGAATCCTAACAAACAGACTTAGAAGTGAAATCGAAGACCAACTCGAAGAAGAACGGTGTGGTTTGAGACCCAATCGAGGTACACAATCTTAATATTCACAATGAGACAAAAATCAACAGTAATCTGATCAGAAGAATAAGAAGTTTTTATAAAATATGCCGAAATTATGTGAAAACGGGAAACTCTACATCAGAAGAGTTTCTGACCAACCAAGGTGTAAGACAAGGAGACATATTGAGTCCATATTTATAATTCTAATGGATGACATTATAAAGACGCGTAAGGAGTCATTTCGAACATTGAATATAGGAATTTGGAAAATGTAACCTGTTAAGATATCAATGTTAGCCTATGCAAAATATAAACATGTTCGTAAACGAAATGACAAGACGGGGTCTACGCATTAATATCAAGAAAACGGAAACAATGGTTATCAGCCGATATATATATTAACACCATCTGAACTGAATCCCTAAAACAAGTTGAACATTTTTGCTACCTTGGTGCGGTAGAGATCTTAACTTTAGAATAATATAATAATAATTGTTCCACAAACATCGTAGAAGGGACAACTGAGATTACTCTAATATTAAGGAGTGCACCCCGACTCATATTAGCTCAATGATATGGGACCTACTGTTTATCGTCGTGTCTTAAAGCACCACTTGTAGAGAAGTTTTACATGGCTAAAATGCTCAGGAAATACCGCCAACATTACAGAGGGGTATTTTGCCATCGATGAAAAGTTTTTTTGTTATTGTTACATGGCCGGGAATCGAACCCACGACCTTCAGCGTGCAAGGTGGGTGTGCATACTATTGCACCACGGTGGCACCACCTGTTGAATATCAGCAACTGCAAATCTCTACTAAAGCCTCAACCGAAATTTTATCCGTAAGAGAGAAGTAGCTAAGGGCACAAAAGTAGCAGTTTTCAAATCAACTTACGTTCCAACGCTCACATACGGAAGTGAATCATGGGCACTCACAACTAAAAACCAGAACATAATCAAAACATCTGAAATTAAGTACCTACGCCGCGTTGCAGGAAAAAACAGAAGATATAGGGTTAGAAATGGCACAATCAGATCTAATCTAGAAATCGAGCGCCTTAACGACAAAGTCGAGAAAAAAGTCTAAGATGGCTTAGCCATGTTGCAAGAATGCCAGATACTAGATTTCCAAAACGTGCTTTAGAAGCAATACCGACTGGGACATGAAGCAGAGGAAGACGAACCTGGATGGACACAGTTAACAATATTTTAACAAAACGTAATAAAGAACCCACAACAGCCAAATCTGAGGCTCAATACAGAGTAAACTGAAGAAATCTTTGCAAAAACTCCACACTGCAAGGTAAAAGAGGTCCGGAATAAGTAAGTAAAAAAATTTAAAATAAAACAGACTGTTTGTTTCATACGAATATTGCAACAAAGGAATGAAACCGTGTGCACTAGTTCTTGGAAATTAAAGCTTCGTTCCAGAACTAAAAAGTTTTTACACATTTTGAACATTTTTCCCCGAAATGCGTTCCCGTACACCAAAATGTTGCAAAATGTTAACTTCTCTTTCAACAAAAATGGCGCTGAATAAATTCCTCTTTAGAAACTATTTACACGACAAATTTGAGCGAGCGAAAATGTGCAACATGTTTTCCGGCTTCCGATTGACTGACACGCCGACTTTGACATTGGTTCCATTTTTTTTGACGTTTGTGCCATTTGTCCGTTCTCGTACATTTTGGAAAAATGTGTGCGTTGAACTCATTTTTGACGGTTCTCTCTTTTGCACATTTTACCATTAAAAAAGTACTGGAACGGAGCATATGTGTTTTTCCCAAAAAAAAAAAAACCGAACATTTCATGTTCAAATTACAATGAAATTACTCTAGTGTGGACAAAGACTTTTGCCCACTTAACCTTCTTTATATGCCCAATGAAATTGGCATTTCAAACCCGGTGGGTTTATTAAATCCCGTTTTATGTAAACGTACTATTAGAATAGAATGTTTTCGTTTCAAGATGCGACGCACCCTGTGTTAAGGTTTACATTTGAACACAGAGTGATTCTAATTCTATATTAAAAAACAGACATTTCGAAATCTGTTATTCTATTACATTCGTAATAGCACAGACACAAACCTCAACATATACTAAGGTGGTAGTTCACACTTCTAGCACCAGGGGAAGATATTAAATTCAAAACATGTTTTGGACAAGGAGATGAGGACCGACTACGGTACAATAATCAAGAAGATTCGAAAAAAATAGTGAAAATAGTGTCCAGTTTATTTATTTTTTGGATCATTTTATTCACGCTGTTCACATAAGTTTGTCAATTCTTGATAATGACGGAGAGCTTTTTACTGTGGGGTATATGCTACTCTGGTTGGAATACAATATACATCATTGTCATTATGTTGGGGTAGCCAATACATACATACATTATATACAAGGACTTCGGTTCGGTGTTTCATAGGGATTTCGGTTCGCTGTCGCTGTCATAAAAATAACAGTTCTCGATCATATACACCTGAAAGACTACGTCGGGATCCCGGTCAACCACATCCGAACACAAGATACATCGTGATCCCGATCAACTCTACCCGAACACTGGATACATTAAGTTTCCGAGTTGTCAGTTCTGGCATAGCCAAGCATACACCTGAACTTGTTCCCGGTAACATCAACGATGACCCCCTTCCGATTAACAGTTTTTGTGCATGTGCATGTAGTTAAGCTTAGGAAGTTACTTATAATAAATTATAAAAAATAAGTTATCAACCCAAGTAATGGGTTCCCCATTATTGATGCAGGAAGCTAGTAGTCAATATCAACTCTGCTACTTTTGCGTTGAGAACCAGAATACCCTTTCCAAGCAGTGTGACATACATGATTTTAAATGAACAAATATTCAAACTCTGTGGACCATTTCAACTAGGAAATTATTGTCTTAACAGTATGTCAACACAATAAGGTACGTGGATGCATGATCATATTTCCCAATACCTTGTGGCCAAAAATCTCATAAAAAATATTGTGATATTTTGGTCGGAAGTTTGGAATTTCGGGCGTATGAACTTGCCGACAAAGATATAGATTACGTTCAAATCTCAAAAGTTTTTTTCGTAGAAGGAATGGTCCGACATTGTTTATTTCGGAAGTGTGTCTTATTTTGGGAGTGATTCCTCTCGATAGGACCATCATATCAGGAAACATGGACTTGCCCACGAAAAACATCATATCGCTGTAAACAGGGCTACTAGAAGTACCTCGGTAAAAATTTCCAAAGGATTCTCGCACCTACCCTTAACCTTAAACAAATATGTGGATCATTTGTGTGCGTGATGCCCAATGGAATGGACCGATAGGGCCCACTTTTGAACATAAACTAAGTTTGGAAAAAATATTTCGAGGTCCAAAGTTAGGACTAAATCGGTTGCTACCTTTATGGGATATTGCGCTTACCATGTTAGCGAATATTTTCGAAATGTTGAGCTGGAGGTAACGGAAGGAGTGGACCTATAAGCACCATCTTCGAATTTCATCTAATATTCTAAGAAATATTACGATATGCAAAGCCACTACACATGTCGACCATAAGGGTTTTTTACAGTTTTCGGGTAATTTGCTCAAAAAGTATGGACTAGCCAATGAACAAATTTACATCGTAATAGGGACCTTGAGTGCAACTTGTTGCAAGAAAAATCAAAACGATTGGAGAGAGCTCCTAGCCTGAACTTTTCCAAAATTTGGGTGGGAGGGATCCGAAGGAGTGACATATACAGTCCATATTTTAACATGATCTTTTAAACTTTTGTGGGGGAGGTATCCAAAAGAGTGGGCCGATGAAGCCTATCTTAGAGCTTGATTTAACTTTGGGCAAAATATTACGATTGCCAAATTTAGGATCGAATCGGTTTATCAGTTCGAGAGTTACCGCGCACTCCGCCCATAACACATGATGCTATAGCAGGTTTCTACAGCTTTCAGGTCATTTTCTCAGGAAGTATGGACTTGCCCCTGAAAGAACTTGCACCGCCGTAATGGGCGGCAACGAATACAAGTTGCTACAACAAAAATCCAAAGAGTTCGAGAGGAGGTCTTAAACAGAACTTTTCCGAAATTTTGTGAGGGTGGTACCCGAAGGAGTGAATCGATCTAGTCCATATTTGAACTTGATCTATGTCTGGTAGAACTATTACGATGTGCAAAGTATGGACAAAATCGGTTAATCCGTTCCAGAGTTACCGTGCGCTCCACTCAGACTGACAAACAGGTAGGACATCGCTAAATCGACTCCAAATTGTCTGAAACGGATTTCGTGGAAACATACTTGGGGTCTAAAACAATTATTTCGATGATATAATATACCCCTGTTAGCATTAATGGTGACATGCCTTGTTAAAATAATGGATTAGTAGGTTGATTTGTATTGAGTGTTTTTTGTAAAATATAGGGTTCTTATGTAATAATGATTTTGTTTTTGTCTTCCTGGAACTTGATGTAATTTTGGAAGAAATTGTGCGATATGCAAATTTCGACCAAATCCGATACTCAATTCAGACATTTTAGTTGGTGCCGAAAGAGTTTTTAGCGCTTTTCGGTCATTATTTTAGTTGATATTGCCTTGCTGCCGAAGAAACTTGTATCGTCTTAATAGAGGCCTCGAATAAAACCTGCTGCAAAAAATGTTCAACTTTAAGGTCTCCCTTGTATAGGGGAATATAGTCTATGTCTGAAGGAAATATCAAGATTTCCAAATCGGTTATTCCCTTTGACAGTTATCGTGCGCAAAATTGTACAAAAAGGATATGTTCCATCTTCCATCTTGGTCTACAAGTTGTAAAATTTGGACCGAATCAATTATTGGAAATCAATTGTCGTGCTCACCAGCCAATCAGACGACGGGCAGTACTAAATTGTCTGAAACGAATTTCGTCCAAACATAATTGGGGTTCAAAACCATTGCTCCACACAGGCACACTTATGATCGCATCGTCTCTAAAGGCAGATGTAGGTCCACCCATTGATGTTGTCCCCATAAATGGGTACCGCCCAATATTCGGTATTTTTGGGGCCAATCGTAATAATCAATCAAAATGGCTGAATTTTCGTAATTTTATATTGAGGACCACATGTTGACGTATCCTTCATATAGCTGAACCGCACAATGTCTCTACTTTATATTTAAACAGCTGAAATGTACAAGGGCTGAACGATAACTATCTGGCCTAATAATGAAAACGCTAATATTTGCCATAAAAAAATAGTTTTATTGTTTCCTTAAGTAGTTTCCAGCATGATTTATACACTTTTTCATGCGCTGAAACCAATTGTTGTTTAGGCACCTCCATAACATGGTTTTTGAACGCTTTTACAGCGTCTTCTGGCCACGAAAATCGTCGACCACGCCTTTTTCTTGAAATGCCAGAATCAAATAATGTCATTGGATCCCCAGTCAGGGCTGTACGGCGGATGACCCATCAAGTCCACGTTTTGTCCGGTCAAACAGGCGCTGGTTTGAATCGAGGTGTGAGAGCTCGCATTGTGATGATGCAGAATGATTCACTTTCCAATCATCAGGAGACTTCTGACAAACAAATTGTAGTGTACCACTCAGAATTAACCGTCCTACATTTCTGAAGCCGTATAGTTGACACACGGTCAGTTTTGCCGAAGAAACCGAAACACATGAACACCTTTAATTGGAAGACCTAAACGGTTGATTCCTGTTTTGCTTCGGGCTCCTAAGCATAGATCCAAGATTCGTCATCTGTGACGATCTCATTTGAAGCACAATGATCTTTTTTATACCCTCAGCCTTTAGTCTAGAAAGCTTATATACACTTTGATACGACGACAAATGTGCCTCATCGAAATAACGGTTTTAGACCCCAAGTATGTTTAGACGAAATTCGTTTCAGACAATTTGGAGTCGATTTAACCATGTCCGTCCGTCTGTCCATCTGTCTTTCTGTCTGGCCGGCTGGTGCGCACGATAACACTCGAACGGATCAACCGATTCGAACCAAATTTTGGGTATCGTAATATTAGGTCTGTACGATAACCCAAAAGTTTGTACAAATTTGCACAAACTATTACAAAATGCTGTTCGATAACAAACTTGTAAAGCAAATGAGAGCGAATTTGGAGACAATAGTGAGAGAATTTTGAGAGCTTTGGAGAGTTTTGTTTACAAGTTTTTACAAAGAAAATTTTTCTTGTACGAACTTGCAAGTTTGATCAGCTGATTTAAATTCGAATGTTTTGTGGCGGACTTCTTGGCAACAACATAAACAAACGTTTGGTTATTAAAATAAATAGAAATAAAAAAGGGAAAAAATATTAAATAAATGATGGATAACGATAATGTAAATAAAATAAATTATTTTGTAGTGACTGCTTTTTTATTTTATTATTTATTTATTTAATCTTTTCCGCCAACTTCTTCTTCAAATCACCTGGCTTCTTGCAAGTTTTTGCAAATTGCTGTTGGATAACAATCTGCAAATTTTTAGCTTCGAGAGAGTAAAATTGGTGGAGAGACGTTACTGAGAACTTGCTGAGTACTTGCATGTACTTTTCACTTGCGAAGTATCGTTATTGTCCAAACTTAGTTCAAGCTCGAAGATGGGCCATAGCGGTTCACTCCTTCGGGTACCTCCCCCACAAAAAGCCAAAATGTTTCTGTAAAATGCTGTGAACGATAATTCTCGATTTGTCCAAATTTTGCACATCGTATTGTTCCTTCCAGATATAAATCGGGTTCGAATATATATATCGGTCCACTCCTTCGGTTACCTCCCTCACACAATTAGGATAAAGTGAATTTTAAGAGCTACACTCGGATCGTTTTGAAATTTTTATTAGTTGGTTGTCCTTGCGGCTCCCTTATTGCGCAAGTCCGTACTTCCTGAGGTATTGGCCTAAAAGCTCCAAGAAACCCTGACGTTACCAACCAAAATGGTAGATACGCAAGATAATGCTCGCAGGTAGTTGTACATAGTATTATTTAATCCAGTCATGTATCAGGTTGAAATATAGACTATATCGGTCCACTCCTTTGGGTACCTCACACACAAAATTTGGATAAAGTAAACTTCACTTCAGAGCTCAAAAATACAATTTAGTAATCGGAAAAATTTGTACGTGTGCCTACGGACTAACTTGCTGACATCCACAAAACTGAGAAGCTCGGTAATTTCTGTTCATTTTAATAGATTTTAAATTAGGGGTTTTTAATCCGATTATATCGATAGATAAAACTATCTGTTGATATTGAAACTTAAAAAAAATATCGATACTATCGATAGTACCATCGATTTTTTGCCAACTCTATTTGGTATAATCCCACATTAAGGTACACCCACATTTTAATGCAGCATCCGGCAAAAAGGGGCACACGTGCCCTTGATGAGAATAACAACAGAACAACCACCACTCAATCTTCGTTCTGAAGTCAATGAAGAAGGTACTGCTATCGCTTGTTTTAATGATTTTTAGTTTTAGCAATGCATTAACGCACACGCTGTTTGTGGACAGAGAGAGAGAGAGACGTATGCGTGAGACCGCAAACAATGCGTTTGTATTGGTGACGATATCTGCATTAAATCATTGAATTAATTAGAGCAGGTATCGGCACTAACACAAACGCATTGTTTGCGGTCTCACGCATACGACTCTCTCTCTCGCTCACCTTTTTGCCGGATGCCGCATTAGACAAAAAATGACAAAACACCCTGAAAGTTATCCTTAGTAGTTTGGGAGTTCCAAGGTGGGGAAGGATGCAGCTGATATTTTGAAAATAGAATTTTTAGACAACTACTGATCTTTTAAAAAAGGGTGAACATAACTAAAACTTTACATGACATTTTATTTAGTCCGGTCAAAATAGACATTGAAATAGCAAAAATTCCCACAAAGCTGAATTTTGGTGGAGAGCTAGGGTTTACCATTAGAAGCAACGTCCTAAAAGTCCCCATCGATCCCAAGTGTGCAAAAAAAATTATTCGGGGTCAAAGGTCAAAATTTAAGGGTTTTTAGGTTTTCGGATTTATTTTTTGAAAACGGTTGATCTAATCAAAAAGTGACTAGAGTAAATATTGTAGACAGAAAAAATATCTACAAGTTTGACCCTTATATTTTTTTTCTTAGAAGGGACCATTCTTGAGATATAGCTGTTCTAAAAAACACATGATTTTTATGCACTTATAAGGGAAATATGCACATATTCAGACGAATCGGCTAAAATAAGCGAAGTAATCGGGTCTGTCCCCCAAAAAAATATATATTTTCTTGAAGAACGAAATTATAGCTATCTTCTAAAAAAAATTCCAACAAATTCGGAGTGTGTTTAGTAGAGTTATTCAATGTTAGAGTCATTTTATGCAAAAATAGCCCATTTAACCCACATGTATAATCGAAAGCCCAACGGGAACGACCCCAACGAAAACTCTCCGATTTTTTTTTCAAGTTTTGTCCGAAGGTAGGGTTTGTTGCGCTGATTACGAAAATGTATAATTTTCAACGGTTGCGGATCCGGTTCGCCGGTTATTAGACCCGAAAGGCCAAATTTAAAAACCGGGTTAGACCCGGTTCTACTGAACCGATTACTGCAAAGTGGACATCGTTTGAAAGCTTACGGAAGTATCTAACACGTAGTGTCATTACTTTAACTGGTTCGTCTCATAATGTACGTACGCGGCTAATTTTTTATTTGACCTTTAGATCGAGATATCTCGAAAATGGTAAGTCTTTTTTAAGAATCATAAGGACCAATCTTGTAGACAATTATTGATGTTGGCGTTTTTTTATTGTTGGACTGCAGAATTTTACATATTTGTGTTTATTTCAGCTTTAGTCCATATTTTGTTGTAATTCAATTGTTTGAATAACAACAAAATATTTTAATGTGGATATGAAATTGATTAGTTGCGGGCGAAGGGTAGGGAATACTATAGTTTCAGTTGTCACCAAACAACTTCATCAGTTCCCTTTTTCGCCGACTCTGTATCGATAAACAGGTCAATAAAGCCATCTAACAAATTAAATAAAATGAGAAATTTGCTGTATGGCCCTAAAGATGTTTACCCTACAATTTGAGTCGAACTAAAGAATTTCATATCCACCACTGTTTTTATGTCGCCTTTGCTTCGCAAAGAATACGAACATAGGAGTGTTGCTTCAATAAGCGGGGGTAAAAACAACAAGAAAGTTGTTTTTGCATTACGCATTGGTCAACAAGGCCGTGCTGATGCCTATTATTGTTGTTGGCGTTTTTTATTGTTGGACTGCAGAATTTTACATCTTTGTGTTTATTTCAGCTTTAGTCCATATTTTGTTGTAATTCAATTGTTTGAATAACAACAAAATATTTTAAAGTGGATATGAAATTGATTAGTTGCGGGCGAAGGGTAGGGAATACTGATGAAGTTGTTTGGTGACAACTGAAACTATAGTATAGTATATATAGTATAGTATATATATAGTATATAGTATATAGAAACTCCTATGTTCGTATTCTTTGCGAAGCAAAGACGACATAAAAACAGTGGTGGATATGAAATTCTTTAGTTCGACTCAAATTGTAGGGTAAACAGCTTTAGGGCCATACAGCAAATTTCTCATTTTATTTAATTTGCTAGATGGCTTTATTGACCTGTTTATCGATACAGAGTCGGCGAAAAAGGGAACTGATGAAGTTGTTTGGTGACAACTGAAACTATAGTATTCCCTACCCTTCGCCCGCAACTAATCAATTTCATATCCACTTTAAAATATTTTGTTGTTATTCAAACAATTGAATTACAACAAAATATGGACTAAAGCTGAAATAAACACAAAGATGACAATTATTGATTCTACAACTTTTACTTTAGCGAGCTTTTGCTTAGTATTACCGTTTTTGAGAAAAATTAAAAAAAAAACTGAATAATGCCTCCAAAAATGACCTTTGACCCCGAATAACTTGTTTTGCACACATGGGATCGATGGGGACTTTTAGGACGTTGCTTCTAATGGCCAACCCTAGCTCTCCACCAAAATTCAGCTTTGTGGGAATTTTTGCTATTTCCCCCTTATACGCATGTCTATTTTGACCGGACTAATTATGCTGAAGAAAAGACATTACAAAAGTGACTCAAGGACACACGTATTCAATAATGAATCCAAAGATGTACAAACACAAAACTGCATAAAAATTAATGGCCTGTTTCTCTATGATGATTCGAAACAAAAGTCGTTCTTGGGAAATATTGTTATTGGGAAATTTGTATTTGACAACAAAACAAAACTGATCAAAATATTTTTCAAAAACAGAAGTTTGAATGTAGTTCGATCGAATTTGGTTTCGTATCGTATGAAACTGGGTGTAAGTTAATAAATTGTTTTCAATTTTTATACCCTCAGCCTTTAGGCTAAAGAGGGTATTTACACTTTGATACGACCAAAAATGTGCCTCATAGAAATAATGGTTTTAGACCCCAAGTATGTTTGTACGATATTCGTTTCAGACAATTTTGAGTAGATCTAGCAATGTCCGTCCGTCTGTCTGTCTGACTGGTGCGCACGATAACTCTCGAACGGATAAATCAATTCGGTTCAAAATTTGGGTATCGGAATACTTTGTCCAGATTCGATTTAAGTTCGAAGATGGGCCATATAGGTCCACTCCTTCAGGTACCTCCCCCACAAATGTTCAAAAATATTCGCAAAACTTGTGCGCACGATAACTCTTGTAGGGAATAACCGATTTGGTCCATACTTTGCACATCGTGTAATTTCTACCAAACTTAGATTAGGTTCCAATATGGACTCAATCGGTCCACTCCTTCGGGTACCTCCGACACAAAATTTCGGAAAAATTCAGTTTAGGACCTGGTCTCGAATCGCTTTGATTTTTGTTTACGCAAGTTGTATTCGCTGTCCTCTATACGACGCTGTAAGTTTCATTAGGGGAAAGTCCATACTTCCTGAGAAAATAGCCTGAAAGTTACAAAAAACTCTCTAACAGCGTGTGTAGTGGTTGGAGCGCAAGATAACTCTCGAAGGGATCTGCCGATTCGGTCCACAATTTGACTTTCGTAATATTTTGGCCAAACTTAGTTCAAGTTCAAAGATGGATTATATCGGTCCACTCCTTCCGGTACCTCCCCCACAAAAGTTCGAAAACGTTCTGAAAATGTGTGCGTACGAGAACTTTTGAAGGAAGTAACCGATTTGGTCCATACTTTGCACATTATGGCATTTCTACCAGACTTAGATGAGGTTCCAATATGGACTCAATCGGCAAACTCCTTGGAGTACCTCCCACACAAAATTTCGGAAAAGTTCAGTTTAGGACCTGCTCTCGAATCGCCTTGGTTTTTGTTGTAACATCTTGCATTCACTGTCCCCTATACGAAGGTACAAGTTTCCTCAGGGGCAAGCCCATACTTCCTGAAAAAATAGCCTGAAAGTTGAAAAACAAACCCTATGACACCATGTTTATGGGTGGAAGCGCAAGATAATTCTCGAACGGAAATGCCGATTCCAGCCAAAATTTGGCCTTCGTAATATTGTTTCCAAACTTAGTTTAAGTTCGTAGATAAGTCATATCGGTCCACTTCAGGTACCTACCCCACAAAAGTTAAAAAACATTCGGAAAAATTGTGCGCACGATAACTCTTGATGGGAGTTACCGATTTGGTCCATACATTACGCATTCTCATAATATCTACCAGATATAGATCAGGTTCGAATATGGACTATATTTGTCCACTCCATCCCGTACATCCCACACAAAATTTTGGATAAGTTCACTTTAAAACCTGCTATTGAATCACTTTGATTTTTGTTGAAGCAACTAACATTTGCTGACTCAATTACGACGGTAAAAGTTGTTTCAGGGGCAAGTCCATACTTCTTGAGAAAACAGCCCGAAGGGTGTAAAACTCTCTATGGCACACCCATGGTCTATGTCGGTCCATTCCTTTAGGTACCTTTTCCGCAACATTTTGAACTTTAATCCTAATCAACATTTTTGTCGGTTCATACGACCAACATTTTGAAACCCCCTAAATACATAAGTTTTTTTGTGAAAAAAGTGTTTCAATTTGCACAGGCTGAGGGTATATCTCTGTCGGCAAAGCCGACTCATACTTTTTTACTTGTTCGAATTAAGATTGCTATATATAGAGTTCATTTAGTTTGATATTAATATTTTACTTTCACCTAACTTTTTCACTGAATTCACCTCAAAATCCAACCTGTTAAATGTTCTTTTCTTTTGGACACACCAATGGCGAAACTAGCCCATCTTATGCATACGGGAGCTACATCTATATAAATCTTAATTCATTTACCTTCTTCTTGAAGGATGCGCCAAATCGTATACATCTTTCCATTTGCATACCCTCAGCCTTATGGCTTAAGAGCGTATGCACCATATTCGGAATTACCAAAATACGCGCGGACCTGCAAATTTTATTAATTGGTGCCACTTTGGTGCATTGGTAATTCCACACACATTGAGTTGTAAATTCGGAGTGTTGCTTTATTTTTCAGAGTATTTCTGTTATAAAAACCCATATCACTTATTTATGGTACAATGTTAGTAGGCGATAAATAGGTGATTATATAATTTAGCTGAAAATAGAATCGTACTGCTCTGTTTGAAAATATAAATTCTTGCCAATTCTTGTAAATTCGTGGGAAATAGTTTTTTTTATTTCGGTGGTTTCTTAATAAATTTCAATCCGTGCTAAACAAAAAAGACCAAAAGTATGATTTGAAATATACCATAACCATAAAATTGCTACGCATTATCAAATGTGATGATTCTGCATTAGGATAATTAGAAACCCCAATGCAGAACCAATTGACTACATAAATTTTTATATTTATGCCGCATTGGGTTTACCAATAACCGTTATCGATAAAAAAACATTACGCCAAAATAATATTTTTTTACCATCCTACGCAATATGTTTTATTGTACCGCCTCGTTGCAAAAAAGAAATAAGAAGAAAAGCAAACAACAAATTGTTGTCATTTAATTTAATGAGAATATTTACCTTTAAAAACACTGATGTTTCTCCTTTCTATGGCACAACTTCTTCGAAACAACAATTAAACAAATATTTGTCCAAACTTAAGTACTACAAGGATAAGGATACTCATCCTACGGTATAGTGCACACAGTACAAGCAACAAGAGCCTCTCAATAATGGCAACACGGATAAGAATGGGAAGAATATGGATCACATTTACAAACAAATTCAAATTACTCATAAAAACACTGACGACACAAGTACTTCGTAGTAGATTTCTCGTACGTACGATTATATACTTGTAGTATATACACCGGTACGTATGTGTATGTAATTTTTACATTAAAGACTTTTTATGTATGTGTTCGTAGAATTTTAGTATATAAGATGTTGGAGAATAAAACAGGCAAACAAACATAAATAGAACAGTGAAACCATGTTTTATGGCATAATGTAGGGTGACACAAATTTAAAGAATAAATGTGGGATTAATTCTTTCGAAAATGTTTTTATTAGCCATGAAATTATTATGAAAAATAACAAAAGGTTACTTCCCACAAATGTCATAGAAGGGACTGGACAAGCAGGCTTATTTACTACCACTTTCCCATTATATATAGTTCAATGATATTGGACTGTGTTATCATCATTTCCGAAAGAAGTGTCACAGACATGGAATACAACACCATTTGGAAAAGAACCCCTACATGATTGAAATGCCCACGCCGAATAACAAGGAAGCTACACCATACTCATTTTTACAACCTTCAGAACATAAAGAAATCCTTTGTAGAGTCTTCACGGATAGTGAGGTCTCCTGCACATACAGTGCTGCTCAAAACATTTGCAACTCAGATGCCTATATCACAGTCAGTCTATTTTTAGGGACATTTTGAGTTTTGAAATATGTTTGTTTTTGTTATTTGATTTTTAATTGACCATATTTTCAAGATTTAAAAAGCATTATTCAGTTATGAACACTTATGTTTAAAAAATGTGTGAAATATAGGAGGAACACATATTTTAGCCTGCTCAAAACATTTGCAACTCCGTGGTCTAACATTAGGTTCCCAAAAAAAAAAAGAAAAAAATATTTATTAAAATGAAACCCCCAAAATGTGTCCTTTTCTTTCAGGATTTTTCAGTGCGGTTCCATGTTACCATGATAATAGAAATCGCTAATAGCACAAAAAATATTATATTGAAAGGATAATACAATAAATTAAAATTATTAAAAAAAAACGAGTTAAACTTTTGGTCATAACTAGACAGCGGAATTTTATGCAACCCCTATTTTTGGTTCGATTCATGTCAAATTTTGGGACTGGGGATATTTTTGGCTTCTGATTAAATTGCATTCGAAACATATGACATATGCAAAATGAATAAATTTACATATTTTCTTATGGAACAATTAATTCAATAACACTGTGAACCGAAATTTTGGGGGGGGTGGAAAATTCCTATTGGAGATGAAAGCCCTTGGTGAGTATATACAGAACCCCGAAGGACAGATTTGCCGTGAGTCGAACTTTCGCGATATGGCGTGATGAATATTTTGCTGGAGACCCTACAACCATCTGGAATGAGCGTTATATCTTTTTTCGCTGTTGTTTAAGCTTATATTTAAGATGACATGTCTTCAGTCAAATCAAATGAGGATTTTTTTCGTGGAACATATCGACCTTCTAACATGCTTCCTTCAATGTCCTTTTCGTCCTTTATTTCAAGAACCGCAATAAAAGTGGCACAAGATGTCATTCTACAAAAATGTCGCTCGGAAGATTTTAGGTACGGTTCCCAAAGACATAAAATCGATAAAATCTAGTTTAAGCGGTCGTTTTTCACTTTTACCTGAATCTTGCTTAGACAGCCCTATATCTATTTATTTCAATACATTATTGTCAACCTATTATATATGTTAGAAAGCTATTAAAATTGTCCAACAGATATGACTAATATGCATTAGACGTTTTAAGCGGTTATGGCGCTGGAACAAAAAAAAACGTATTTTTGAAACGTTTCTTAAGGCATGTGAGGATACATTTCAGTGCGTGAAAAAAATTATGATCATGACCTGGGGAGTGGAAAATTCTTTTTGGAGGTTAAAGCCCTTGGTGTGGACATACAGAACCCTGAAGGGCAGATCCGCCGTGAGTCGAACCTGTGTGTTATGGCGGGTTGAATTCTGGGATGGTGACCCATTATTGCAAGCGTAAAAAGTTACGTAACTGAATTTCAAGTGGGTTTAGGGTGCTACTGGTACAGTATGTGCTAAGTCAAATCGTTTAAGGACGATTTCTGTAGAACATTTATTGTCTTACTCTTATCCTGCTTTGTTGTTTATGTCCTTTTTGTTGAAGAAGTTATAAAAATATACTTTAAAGAAAAGGAAAGATACAATTTCAGGGTTAAAATATTAAAACAAAAAAAAAAAAAAAAAAACCTCAGCCGATTTGGCTAGGGCATATCACGACAATAATCTTACGCCGACATAGCACATACTGTCCCAGTAGCACCCTAAACCCACTTGAAATTCAGTTACGTAACTTTTTACGCTTGCAATAATGGGTCACCATCCCAGAATTCAAGCCGCCATAACACAAAGGTTCGTCTCACGGCGGATCTGACCTTCAGGGTTCTGTATGTCCACACCAAGGACTTTCACCTCCAAAAAGAATTTTCCACCCCCCAGGTCATGATCATAATTTTTTTTACGCACAGAAATGTATCCTCACAAACGTTAAGAAACGGTTCAAAAATACAGTTTTTTTGTTCCAGCACCATAACTGCTTAAAACGTCTAATGCATATTAGTCATATCTGTTGGACAATTTTAATAGCTTTCTAATGATATACATATACGGTTATTCGGTTCATAAAAACCGGATAAAAATTCGGTTTTAATATCGGAATAACCGGTTCCATTATTCGGATATCCGGATATTTATTCCAAAAAATAATGAAATTAACGTGCTTAGCAAAACAAGATACAACTGTTTTAATTACTCCGAGAATTCTAGATCATCAATAGGTTAACAATAATGTATTGAAATAAATAGATATAGGGCTGTCTGAGCAAGATTCGGGTAAAAGAGAAAAACGAACGCTTAAACAAGATGTTATCGATTTTATGTCTTTGTGAACCGTACCTAAAATCTTCCGAGCGACATTTTTGTAGAATATTCCGAAGCTGAAAAATGTCATATTGTGCCACTTTTATTACGGTTCTTGAAATAAAGGACGAAAAGGACATTGAAGGAAGCATGTTAGAAGGTCGAAATGTTCTACTAAAAAATCCTCATTTGGTTTGACTGAAGACTTGTCATCTTAAATATCAGCTTAAACAACAGCGAACAAAGATATAACGCTCATTCCAGAAGGCTTTTAGGGTCTCCAGCAAAATATTCATCACGCCATATCGCGAAAGTTCGACTCACGGCGAATCTGTCCTTCGGGGTTCTCTATATACTCACCAAGGGCTTTCATCTCCAACAGGAATTTTCCACCCCCAGACTTTGAGCTCCATTTTGTTGCACAGTGTAATAAGTACAAAAATGTTTGCGTGTAAAATTTTTCTGTTTAAAATTCTCTTCAGAATAGAGAAATTTATAACCACAGCCACAACCTTCAAAATACCGAAAATCGGGAGGTATCGTTCTATGGGGGCTATATGAAGGCCTGAACCTAAACCGACAAATTTTAGGTGGAAAATTTTTTACCCCAAGGAATACTTAATACGAACTTCACATACATTTCGGCGGGATATTGAGGCCACAACCTTCAAAATACCGGAAATCGGGAGGTACCCTCCTATGGGGTCCATATGAAGACGTGGACTTATACCGACAAATTTCAGGTGGAAAATTGTATACCCCCAACGATGACTAAATGCAAAATTTCAGTCATTTCGGTGGGATATTGAGGCCACAATCTTCAAAATACCGAAAATCGGAAGGTACCGTTCTATGGGGGCTATATGAAGACGTGGACCTATACCGACAAATGTCAGGTGGAAAGTTGTATACCCTCAACGAAGACTAAATACCATATTTCAGTCATTTCGTTGGGATATTTAGACCACAAATCCTTGAATATAGTTTTGCATATGCTCATTTTATGCAAATATGTAAAAATATGTACGATATGCAAAATAAGCAAACATTTCTGGGCCTAATTCGTTTTATTTAATATATAATATTTAATAATAAAAGAAGTTTCTGTCTAATCAGATTTTCTCTACGATCATCCTAAGCAAACCGCAATAGTCCTGCAAAACATCTAAACAGTTTTGAAATCGACATACCCTTGGCTTCAATTTGGTACTATGAGATGTTTGGAGAGTAACTAAAAGTTTAAGTAAATCCATACATCTATATTTAAAATTTTCATTTTGATAGTATTATAACTAAAACATTTGGTAACCCTTGCAGATTAGAAGAGTTGTTATAAAGGTCAAAAGAAACTTTAAGCTAAATCATTCATCTTAAGTTAAGGCGTGAATAACAGCCTTTTGTTTCACATACTCGCTCGTAATATAACCATTTTCAGCCTTTAGGCTAAAGAGGGTATTTACACTTTGATACGACCAAAAATGTGCCTCATCGAAATAATGGTTTTAGACCAGACGTGACCAAAAAGAGAACAGCCCAAAATGTTAATGTATTCAAACTATTGGCAACTTATGACTGTGTGTTAGTGTGTTTTTATGCACACACGCTACAAAACAAAAACAAATCAAAACATTATCTCTTTTTCGTACGCTCATTCTATGCATTCGGGTCGTGTGTGTGTAAATTGCCGAAAAACTTCGGCACCGCTGTGTCGAAGAAGAACACATTTGTTTTAGACCCCAAGTATGTTTGTACGATATCCGTTTCAGACAATTTTGAGTAGATCTAGCAATGTCCGTCCGTCTGTCTGTCTGTTTGGCAGGTTGGTGCGCACGATAACTCTCGAACGGATCAATTGATCCGGTTCAAATTTCGGGTATCGAAATATTTTGTCCAGATTCGATTTAAGTTCCATGGGCCATTTAGGTCCACTCCTTCAGGTACCTTCCCCAGAAATGTTCAAAAATTGTCGCAAAACTTGTGCGCACGATAACTCTTGTAGGGAATAACCGATTTGGTCCATACTTTGTACATTACCAAAATTAGATGAGGTTCCAATATGGAATCAATCGGCCCACTCCTTCGGGTACCTCCCACACAAAATTTCGGAAAAGTTCAGTTTAGGACCTGCTCTCGAATCGCCTTGGTTTTTGTTGTAACATCTTGTATTCACTGTCCCCTATACGAAGGTACAAGTTTCCTCAGGGGCAAGCCCATACTTCCTGAAAAAATAGCCTGAAAGTTGAAAAACAAACCCTATGACACCATGTTTATGGGAGGAAGCGCAAGATAATTCTCGAACGGAAATGCCGATTCCGGCCAAAATTTGGCCTTCGTAATATTGTTTCCAAACTTAGTTTAAGTTCGTAGATAAGTCATATCGGTCCACTTCAGGTACCTACCCCACAAAAGTTAAAAAACATTCGGAAAAATTGTGCGCACGATAACTCTTGATGGGAGTTACCGATTTGGTCCATACTTTACACATTCTCATAATATCTACCAGATATAAATCAGGTTCGAATATGGACTATATTTGTCCACTCCATCCCGTACCTCCCAAACAAAATTTTGGATAAGTTCACTTTAAGACCTGCTATTGGATCACTTTGATTTTTGTTGAAGCAACTTACATTCGCTGCCTCAATTAAGATGGTAAAAGTTGTTTCAGGGGCAAGTCCATACTTCTTGAGAAAACAGCCCGAAGGGTGTAAAAACCCCCTATGGCACCCCCATGGTCTACGTCGGTCCATTCCTTTACGTACCTTTTCCGCAAAATTTTTGAACTTTAATACTAATCAACATTTTTGTCGGTTCATACGACCAAAATGTTGAAACCCCCTAAATACATAAGTTTTTTTTGTGAAAAAGGTCTTTCAATTTGCACAGGCTGAGGATATATCTCTGTCGGCAAAGCCGACTGATACTTTTTTACTTGCTCAATACACTTTTTCTCCAAATTATAATGCTTTTCTCGTTCAGAACCACGAAAAATGGCAAAAAAAAAAAATCCCATACGGGACATGGGAGACTTCTTTCATATCAATGAGAGCACCCCGATTCATATTTATCTCAATGATATGGGACCTACTGTTTATCGCCGGCGTGACTTAAGACACCACTTGTGGAGAAGTTTTTCAAGGCTGAAATACTCAGGAAATGTCGCCAACATTACTGAGGGGTATTTTACCGCCGTTGAAAAATGTTTGATGTTGCTTGGCCGGGGAACCTTTTGCGTGCAAGGCGGGCGTGCATACCATTGCACCACGGTAAGTTTCGAAAAAGTTGGAATGAGGGTTAAAATTCTTAACAACAATATTCCCCACATCCTCCTCTGTAAAGTTGCTAATGCACTATATACCTAAAATGCAAGGATTCTATGAATATTTCGAAAAAAAAAACTAGAAATGGGCGGAACTTGCCCTGCCTACTTTGGTTACTTTCCGATGTAAACTTTAAAAACACCGATACACGTGTCTCATATTTTAAGCTCTACTTTCATAATCCACTTAGTTTTCCTTGTCATTTTTTGTTGTCGCACAGTGATTTTGTCATTAGGCGCATCCACTGTGCATAGGTGGTACCTTTCATCTGGTTGAACACAGTTTTTAGATTAGATTAGATAATTTAGACGTGACCGAAAATTTTTTGCGCCTAAAATTTGGTACAGGAAAGAAATAAATAAGATTATTTTGTGTTGGAGGGTATAAAAAGGTTCGGCCCGGCCGAACTTAACGACTTACAATGTGTTAGTTTTTATCTACATTTTCGGGAAAGGTCGGATGTCCTCTGACAGATATGGTTCCCAGTGGATAAAATCTTCTCTATCAAAATTTGGAACGTTGGCCCATGTTGTGGTATAACCCCCATATACCGGTACCGGCTGAATTTT
The DNA here is from genome assembly GCF_047663935.1 of Musca autumnalis. Taxonomy (NCBI): domain Eukaryota; kingdom Metazoa; phylum Arthropoda; class Insecta; order Diptera; family Muscidae; genus Musca; species Musca autumnalis. The sequence continues at coordinate 45,813,418 of NW_027411977.1, read as the reverse complement.
ACCTGACCGAATTAGCTAAAACTAGGGGTATTAGGTACAGTGTTTAAAAAATCTTCACATAAAATTGTGAAAGTTATTTATTTCATAACAGTTCAGAATATTTCATGGTGGAGGGTATAAAAAGTTCCGCCTGAAATTAAAGCTTGGAGGACATTTAAGGATTTTGGTCATATTTTTTAGACGAATTAGCTGAAGCTTTGGTATTTTGATATATTTCCGTTCAAAGTTTGTTAATACGATATTTGAAGCGAACTTTTGAAAATTATACACTGCTAAGAGCTCTCGATATATAAAAGTTCTTTTTAAGTATCCTTTATGGGTATTACTGTCCCCACAAATTTCATTTCAAAAGAAAAAAATGTATAGCACAAAAACATTCAGGAGAATATGCAGTAAATAACGCAGTGTAGTTTTTTAAGAATGGTTACCCCCACTTCTGTGTGTGTTTGGTATAGAAAAGCAGTAAAAGCCTAAAATATTACAATGAAAGCATTCACAACTGTTACGACAACGATGTAGACACGAAGACCTTACGAATGTTTGGATGGATGATTTATAAAGTTACGCGCCAAACATGGCCTACCTCGCCTTAAATGCCAGTGAGTCCATCAGTGATGTACACAGAGTTAGACAATATACACCACCACCACCAATACATTTACTAACAAACCACGTGAATTTATTAGTGAGTATGTCTGTGTGTATTTTGGTATATCATATCTGTATAGTATATGAATGTACGGTTGTAATGTTGAGTACCAAAAACAAGAAAAACAGCAAAAAGTCCAGACAAAAAACATGTTTTTTGCATACTTTACATGCGGCTGACTGCGCTACTACCATTGCTCCAGATAGAATTACAGTTGTGTTTCATGTTCCATTATATTACGCATAGCATCGGATCGTATCGTATCGTTGTGGTGTACTACTGCATCGTTCAATGGGAATTATATTTTGTCTCGGGTTGGCAGTATTAATATAGGCGGCAAAATATTCACACTGTGTTGATGTTGTTATCGTTGTTGTTGTTGTATTTGCGTTGAAGGGAGTAAATTGCTACATTTATGTATGTAGTTATTAGGATTCTTATTTTAGGGATATCAATATGGAATTGAACAGTTTTGATGGGTAAAATTATGTTGTGGATTTGAGGAAACTATACAAATGAAGTGAAGTATGGAACCACAGATCACTAGTCGAGCCCCTTTGATTTCTGACTAATAAAATTCTGATTTTGACCATTGGAATAATGTTCATATAGGTAAAGTATTGACTTTACCATAGTTTATCGTACATTGCGGCCCACCTCACCGACGCTCAGTAGTCGCGGTTATTAGCCAAAATTAAAGAAATTAAAGTCTAATTTTTGGTACTAATTGTGTTCATATCTACTCCTAACATATTAAATTTCTCTAAAATAAATTTGTTATGGATTACTTCTTACTGTACTCTTTGAGAATAGCAGCAAAAATGAAAAATTTTAAGAGGTTGGATTTCGAGGTGAATTTAATGCAAAAGTTAGGTGAAAGTAAAATATTAATATCAAACTAAATGAACTTTATATTGACAAAATTTAATTCATGTATTGAAAAACAATGTATTAACTTAATTTTTATGCAGTTTTGTGTTTGTTAATTTTTGGGATTCATTATTGAATACGCGTGTTGGCTGAAGGACGTTTGTAATGTCATTTCTTCAGTATAATTAAATTTCATGTAAAGTTTTAGTTATATTCCTCCTCTTCGCCCCAACGATTTTTTTTTAAATATTAGTAGTAGTCTAAGGATTATATTTTTAAACTATCAGCTGCGTCTTTCTGCGACTTTGAACATGGTACCCAAAATACTGAGGGCACCTTTCAGGGTGTTTTTGTCATATTTTTAAATGTGCATGTGAATGTATCACATGCACATTTTTAAATATATAGAAGAGACATTGTGCGGTTTAGTTATATGAGGGATACGTCAAAATGTTGCCAAATTACAGCTGCTTCCGCTACAATCCTCAAAATACCGAAAATCGGGAGGTAATATTACATGACCAAGACATCGACCTATGTTGACGATTTTTAGTGAAGAAGTTTCGTGACCTCTGAGAACCTCAAATGTCAAATTACAGATAGTTCCTGAATGTCTTCCATCTATAACAATGTGATCAGTTTGATTTCTGGTCTTTTGATCTGGTGAAAGCCAGGAGCCCTTATGAATGTCGAGATTTTTAAACTCTGGTACACTGTTGAATTTTTCGACGGTTGAGCCAAGGACATTTTACTTTCCAATTATGACATTAAAATCGCGTAGAATAATGTTAATGTCTTTTTAGTCTGGTCGCCCTTGACTTCATTGGGGATGCGGGTGCAAATAAAACTGATATTGACAAATTCATCCAAATTTCATCCACCAAGGTGAAATGGGAATCCAGATGTTTTAACCTCCGGTTAACTAAAAATTCGCAACCAAACTCATACTTTATATCATGCCACCTTAAGTGTTGTTGTGACGCCTTTTCCAATTGTCGTATTTCCTGTAAGGCGGTAATATCTGCCTTGTAGTTTGCAAGTACATCTGTCAGAGCGTAACCTGTACTTTCTCCATAAAGATTATGAACGGTCCAAGTGCATATTCGGTGGTCGTGGACTTCAGAAGAGTTTGTTATACCCTCAGCATTTATGTATGCTAACGAGGGTATATACACTTTCATACGGGCAAAATGTGTTTATGTTTGTATGTTTGTACGAAATCTGTTTCAGACAATTTGGAGTTGACTTAGCCATGTCCGTCTGTCGGTATATTTGGCTGGCTGGGGCGCACGATATCTTTCGAACGTATCAACAGATTTGGTTCAAAATTTGGCTTTCGCAATATTTTGTCCAAACTTATTTTAAGTTCGAAGATGCGTTATATCGGAGCATTCCTTCCGGTACCTTCCCCACTAAAGTTCTAAAATGTTCGGAAAAAATGTGCGCACGATAACTCTTGAACCGATTCTGTTCATACGTTGCATACGCGAAATTTATACCAGGCTTAGATGAAGTTCCAATATGGACTCAATCGGTCTACTCCAACGGGTACCTCCCGCACAATATTTCGGAAAAGTTCAGTTTAGGACCTGCTCCCGAATCGCTTTGATTTTTAATGTAACAAATTCTATTCACTGCACGCGATTCGACGGTACAAGTTTCATCAGGGACAAGTCCTTACTTCCTAAGAAAATAGCCTGAAAGGTGCAAAAGTCTCTATGACACCGTATGTAGTGTACGTTCCAAAATTTGGGCTTCGTAAAATTGTGTGCAAACTTAGCTTAAGTTCGAGTATAAGCCATATCAGTCCATTTCTTCAGGTACCTCCCGAAAGTTCGAAAATATTCGGATAAATTGTGCGCACGGTAACTCTTGAAGGGGGCGACCGATTTGGTCCGTACTTTACACATCCTAATATATCTACCAGTAATAGATCAGTTTCAAATATGAACTATATTTGTCCACACCTTGGGTACCACAGACACAAAATTTCGGATAAGTTCCCTTTAAGACCTTCTCTCGAATCACTTTGATTTTTGTTGAAGCAACCTGCATTCGCTGCCTCAATTACGACGGTAAAAGTTTTTTCAGGGGCAAGTCTATACATCTTGAGAAAACAGCCTGAAAGGTGTAAAAACACGCTATGGCACAATATTTAGTGGCTGGAGAGCACGATAACTCTCAAACTGATCAACCGATTTGTTCCAAAATGTGTTCTTTGTCATATTTTGTCCAAACTTAGTTTCAGTTCGAATATAGGCAATACCGGACCACAGAATACGGCACTTCCCACCAATACACTATAGGCCCAATGGCAGGTTTCTGTGGCAAAAAATCTATTTTTGAAGTCATATATTTGAATAAAATAACTGTTAACACTTTGAGCCACTTAGAAACAAAATCATTTCAACCTGGCAACTCTTCATGACCACATACCGGGCCGTCAAAGATATTGCATCTTACATTGTAAAATTGTATAAAAATCTATCAAACGAAGAACAAATTCGTTTCGCTCGACAATTAAAACCCGCTAACATAATAAACAGTTTTTAATGGTATTGGGCTGGGCTGGGAGTGGGACTTGTAAATATGACACAAGTGGCGAAATTTGATAGTTATCTTAATCGACTTAAACCAAGCATTGAAATCTTTTATGTTCAAGATCTCTTTATTTAGTAACTGGGACTACAAAAACCTACTAAATTTAAAAATCTTGACCTGTAATTATAATGAATTCAAAAATTGAACGCGATCGCGGTATTCTACTTCCAAATCATAAATTAATGATGAAGGTCACAGATACTATTGTATCCCAATACGTCAAATGATCTCTGAGATTTCGCGTTTGGCTAAAACCCGTTGTGGGGGAGGGGCTCCGTCCCCTCCATTTTTCGGTATAAAAACTACCTTATGATATATTCTAAGACCTAATGAATCCACAGTAAAAATTTTATCAAATTAGGTCCAGCCATTTCGGAGGATTTATATGTCGAACATCATGGCAGACCGGAACAATTTTCTATATATATGTAGATATATGTACCTGAACCGATCAGAACCAAATTTTCTGGACGTGATTCTTAATTGATCAGGATGTACCATATCAAATTTTAAAGTCATCGGATGCAAATTGTGACCTTAGTGCGGCTTAAATATAAAATCGGATAAAATCGGTTGAAACATATTTACGAAAGCTATATCTATATCTGAACCGATTCCTTCTAAATTTTGCAGATATATTTTTATGGTCACTATAAACATCAGGACGAAATTTGAAAGGTCCAGCAGCTTCCAGTGACTTGTTGCCTCAAAAACCTGTCATTGGCCCCATGGTGCAATATTTAAAAAAATGTAAGATGTATGCACGATATCTCTTGAAAGGGGCAACCAGTTTGTTCCAAACATTGGATCTCAAAAATATTTTGTCCAACCCAGCAAAAATCCTCATTACAAACCTCCTTTCCCACCCATTATTTTAACAAGGGCATGTCGCGCGAAATATCTGGTTATTTTGTAACCACTGAAATAAGTAGTCAGAATCTTCTCAGTATCTACATATTTCAGTGGTTACCATCTTACTTTTCCAGTACTTACAAAATAACCAGATATTTCGCGCGACATACCCTTGTTAAAATAATGGGTGGGAAAGGAGGTTTGTAATGAGGATTTTTGCTGGGCAAATTTAGTTTAACCTCTAAAATGGCCCATATTGTGGTCCTTTTTACAGCGACATTATATTTTCCGTGGACGAGTCCATGCTTCACGGCGGACTGGTCTAAAAGTTATACAATGACCCACTGAAATTACTAGTGGGCGCTATATCTAGCGAAAAGATATGACTCCCAAAAAAGATCCACTTCCATAATGGACTTTGTCGATCCGTTTCTTCAAGTACGAGTACCTCCAACGCACCACTTTTGGCATATGTTAGCTCACTACCCTTAACGCATGGTACAATGAAGGAGAGGTAGGCCAGGTATGAAAATCACTGAGAAATGCCACCCTGCAGCCATGGCTTAAAACGTCAAATGGCATGGTACAATAATAATGGTAGACGTACCTGCATAGCTATCCCGTATTAAAAAAACATATGGAACTTAGAGCTTCGCTTTTTATGTGTTAAAAGTCCCATATAGTGTAAAAACATTTCTTTATATAGGCTCCAGAATATTCTTGTTGGTAAGGTGTTCCAAAAATAGCAAAAGTTCTTCCCAAACTTATGACAGTGAAAAAATGTCATTCACTTATTTTCTACTTGACAAGTTTGGCTAATCTGACATCGTGATTGCTGTCATCCGTTTTGCAGATAAATGTCAGCAGAATTTTTACAAAAATTTTAATTTTTACATTTCCGTACTTTTGGAACAAATTTAAATTAATATCAATATTTGATAAAACTTCCATTCGTAAGTTTTGCTAAAAAAATCTTCAATTATATTTTGCCACGCGAATACACATTTTTTGTCCTTGTTTTCAATTTTAAGATATAGTAGCTCTGTTCCTTTACGTGCAAGAATCTTCAAGTTTTACAACTTTTTACTCGAAAAGCGTTCCTTTACTTCTGACACCATACAATTCATATGGGGACAGTTTACAACTTTTACTACTTTTGCTGGTTTTACCATTTTCAAAAGTAATGGAACAGACCAAGTGTTACAGCAGAAGTTTTTTGTTGGAACAATTCAGCGATACATCTACATTTATGATTGCATAATGACAAAAACAGTACAAAATGTCAACCCTGCTTTTGACAGATTAGGCCATAAAAAGAAAAAAATTTTAATCAGCTGTGAGCTGTGGCCTACTTTTACTTTATTCTACCATGCCTTAACGGATGGCAAGAGGACAATGTCCACTTGGCATGGAAGAGGAACTTAGTTAAGACATGTCATGTTAAAACCGGCCAGGACTAGAACTGTTGCTTGGTATCTTTCATCCCCTACGTCCAAACATAATTTTGGTCGTAATGACGATTGGTTGCACTGAAATCTCCCCAATTATGCACTGGCATTCCTAGTGCGTATATTTTTTTCCTCTAATTTTCCTGTCTCTCAGACACAGCGTTAAGTCGTCTTTATGTGAATGCTACAGATTTACTACGTTTTATTGATTTTTTTTTGTGTGTGTCTTTACTCGCCTTCTGCTTTGCCTTTTGCTTCTTTGAGTTTTCTCACCATTTTAGGATTTCTGAATGTTTAGCAATGAAACGAAACGGAATACTATATCGTAGCTATGTATGTAAATTGGCTGTAGTTATACTACGTTATATAATACCCGAAACGCCAGCAGAGACATTAGTGACTGCCAAAGGGAGAAAGAAGAAGACAACCAGACAACAGCAACGACGACGACGATGACTACATAAAAACGAGGACAGATTAAATCCACGACCACCAATGCTCCAGAAACCTCCAACAACCTCTGTAAAACTGCACTGTAATATGCCATGACTTGTATTGTCATTCGGTTGTGGGAGATGTATCTACCTACCAGAGTTCCAACAACAGCAGCAGAAACTCGGGTCGCCCATATTTTAGTTGATGGTATATTTACAAGTGTGTTATCACTTATGTGTGTTCCATATGCGCTTGCTATACCAATGATGTGTTCCATATAGAAAAAAAAAAAAAATAAAACTCTCACCGGACGTGCAGAGAAGCAAATGTTGTGCCTTTTGTCCTAATTAGGACAATTTCTTATTAAAGTCAACGCCATTATGGTGTTTTGCAATCATGTACTATGTTCGTATGCATGTGTGATGTTCTATATGTAAAAGCAATGTAATAAAGAAGAAGAAAAAGATGATTAAAAGAAAATACTTGCAGAAGATGAAAATTAAATTTACCTAATTTTGGTCTTAATTCAGGAATGTATTTTTCAAAGAGGTATATATTCGGAAGGTCCCAATTCTAATTTTGTAGCCGGTTCGAGTCAATTTAACTATGTCTGTCTGCCAGGCTGAATGGCCTATGATCCAAACTTCACACAGCCAAAATTTGGAAGGAAATTTTATTGATGTGTGTTTTTGAGTTTGCCACCTGTTAGGGATGATTTTGCACAGAAACCACATTTATGAGCGGTCAATATTTAAAGCTTATTTCCCCATTGAGCAAAACATTGAACTTGCCGCATATAACTGATTAATCAACTTGTGTAAAACTTACGTTAATTCATTTGACATCACCAAAGTGAAGGGCGAATGGATACGCATTCGTTCCAAGTAGTTCCGACACCGATAAAATGTTGGTCCTTCTAAATACTTCCCAGACCGATATACATAATTAAATGAATCTTTCAATTTGCCATTCTTTTGTGTTTTCAAGCGTTTTCATAGTTCTGATCTTCGGTGTTGATACATAAAAAATCTCGTTTTCTTTTGTGGAACTAAAAAGTATAGGTACTACCCAACTCTAGCAATGTGGAAACCTCTAAAAACTGCAAATTGAGAGTAAAGGCCGCATTGCACTGTGGTAATATGCCAAGTTAAGTCGAAGAAATTGAGATTTGTATGTGGTAGCTTAAAAGCGAAAAAAAGATCCGCAAAACATTCGTAGCTTATGAGTGAAATTATAAAAAGATTAAGAGGTAAATGTACAATTTCCAAAATGAAACTTATTGTTGATGGCATTGATAATATTCTTACGAAAAAACAAATTCAAAATTCGTTTTCTAAGTTCCTTAAAATTAAATTATTTTTATACCCTCAGCATTTATGCTAACGAGGGTATATACACTTTCATACGGGCAAAATGAGCCTCGTCGAAATAATGATTTTAGACCCCAAGTATGTTTCGACGAAATGTGTTTCAGACACTTTGGAGTCGATTGAGCAATGTCCGTATGTCTGGCTACTTGGTGCGCACGATAACTCTCGAACGGATCACCCGATTCGATCCAAACTTTGGCTTTCGTAATATTTTGTCCAAACTTAGTTTAAGTTCGAAGATGGGCTATATCGGTCCATTCCTTCCGGTACCTCCCCCACAATAGTTCGAAAATGTTCGGAAAATTTATGCGCATGAAAACTCTTGAAGGAAGTAACCGATTTGGCCCATACTTTGCACATCGTGTAATTTCTAGTAGACTTAGATGAGTTTCCAAAATAAACTCAATCGGTCCACTCCTTCTGGTACCTCCCACACAAAATTTCGGATAAGTTCAGATTAGGACCTGCTCTCGAATCGCTTTGCTTTTTGTTGCAACAACTTGTATTCATTGCCCCCCATACGAGTCAGGGGCAAGTCCATACTTCCTGAGAAAATATCCTGAAAGATGCAAAAAGCCCCTATAACACCGTGTGTAGTGGATGGAGCGCAAGATAACTCTCGAACGGATCTGCCGATTCGGTCCAAAATTTGGCCTTCGTAATATTTTAAGTTATTCCCCTTATACCACCACTGTAAAATCGCCAAAATTCCGAACATCGGGAGGAACGTTTATATGGGAGCTATACCGAAACGTGGACCTATATTGGACATTTTTTCAAGGAGGTATGGTGTTCCCTCCGAACTTGAAATGCAAAATTACAGCCAAATCGGTTGGAAAAATTGGCTAAAATCGTCAAAATTCCGCATATCGGGAGGAACGTTTATATGGGAACTATACCTAAATTTGGGCCTATATTAAACATTTTTTGCACGGACGTATGATCTTCCCTCCGAAGTCAAAATACAAAATTACAGCTAACTCGGTTAGAAAATCTGACTAAAATCGTCAAAATACCGAATATAGGGAGGTACGTTTATATGGGAGCTATATCTAAACGTGGACCTTGCAATGTGGTATGCTGTTCCCTCAGAACACAAAATGCAAAATTACAGCCAAATCGACTGGAAAATTTGGCTAAAATCGTCAAAATATAAAAAATCGGGGGGTACCTTTATTTGGGGGCTACACCCAAATGTGGACCTACATCCATTAAATTTGTTTTTCTCCCTTCTGGGCTCGTTTAAAATTTCGAGGCGTTAACTCGATTAGAACTATTTTTGGCACTCCTTTCCATACAAGTGGGACCACTGTGCATTGGTTACTTCTCCGACAAACTTGCTGGTACCAATACCATCCACCCCACCAAGAGAATAATGGATTCGACAATATTCACGCTTACCAGCTCAGCGATACATGATCGTTCCGAAAATAACATTGGTTTATCCAACAGGGTGACGTAGGGGATGAAAGATACCAAGGAACTGTCCTGAATGGCTTTAACATGGCAAAGTCGAGGATTTATTTTGGTCCCTCTTTCATCTCAAGTGGACACTGACTTTTATAGAGAAGGTGCAGTATACGCATTGGCAGATGCACTTAAAAAATACAAGGCCGACATTATTTCCGTGCAGGAAATACGATTGATTGGGAAATGCGTAACAACAAAACCTAAAGGGAACGCTCTGTATTACAGCATGAGAAGAAAAAGCATGAGTTTGGTTGCGGATTTGTAGTTGGTCGGACGTTAAAACATCTGGTCTTCAACGTTTCCCCAGTGAATGTGAAAGTAAAAAAGACTCGCTACAATTCGATTAAAAGCAAAATTCTTCAACATTTGCTTTATTTGCGCTCATGCTCCCACTGAAGTCAAGAACGGTCTGTTCGTTGATAGATATATTTAAGATATATGTTTTACGAGTGCTTAGAAGAAACTTATGATCATTTCCCTGTAAATGACATTAAAATTATACTAGTCAATTTTAATGCCAAAATTGGAAAGCAGAATATCTTTGGCCAACAGTCGGTAAATTCAGTCTTCACAATGAAACATCTGACAGACTTTGCAGCTGCAAAAAACATGGTAGTTAGCATTACCAGATTTAAGCATATCGATATTCATAACAGCACCTGGCTGTCTCCAGATCAAAGAGCAAGTAATCAAATTGATCATGTTGTGATAGATGGAAGGCATTCATCGAGCGTGTTGGATGTACGATCGTTCCGAGGAGCAAACATAGATTCGGACCATTACCTCGTTGCAGCAAAGGTACGTACCCGTCTAAACGTTGCAAATAAAACACAGATACAACACGGAAGTTGGACATCGGTAAGCTGCAAACACAACAAATAGCCACAGCATATTCCACTCAATTAGCCCAATTGCTTAATCAAAGCCCGATAACATATCAGGACAATGGCAAAACATTGCCCACTCCATGCAAACAACCGCAAAATCAGTACTTGGATACCAGAGACCTCCATCAAGAAATCCATGGTATGATCAGGAGTGTCGTGCTGCTACCGAAGAGAACAATGCGGCGTATTGGGCTACTCTAGCGCACTAGGGAGGTATCGGCAGAAAAGGAGAGAGGAGAAACGTCTTTCCTGCAGGAAAAAGAGAGAAGTGGAAAAGCGGGAGTGTGAAAAAAGAGATGTACTGGCGCCAGAATGAAATCCGTAAATTCTACCAAAAAGTGAAACATCAAACGGATGGCTTTGGTACAGGCACATCCTCCTGTAGAGACCAGCAAGGTAATTTGGTAACTGAAACAGAGAGTGTGGTCAGGATATGGAAAAACATTTTTCCAAACTGTTGGTATCCGATAGTAGCGAAGACGGCGAAGATACCACAGATCCAATCCCAGAAGATGGTATTGAATGTATACCGCCCACTCAAGATTAGGTAAAGACGGCAATAAACCGGCTGAAGAATAATAAGGCAGCAGGAGCCGATGGCTTTCCAGCCGAGCTGTTCAAAAGCGGAGGCTACACGCTGGTAAGGTGTATTTATCAGCTAGTTAACATCATCTGGAAAGTAGAACGAGTACCCGACGATTGGAACCTGAGCATCCTGTGCCCTGTCTACAAGAAAGGAGATACGACTGTATGCTCTAACTATAGGGCCATAAGTCTTCTCCCTATTACCTACATGATATTGTCAGGGATATTATGCGAACGACTAAAGCCTATCTGGTCAATGAAATAATTGGACCACACAAATGCGGCTTTAGACCTGACAAATGCACCATTAACCAGATATTTATCCTGCGGCAAATCCTGGGGAAGACCCAAGAGATGCAGATCGACACCTACCACCTTTTTGTCGATTACAAAGCAACCTTTTACAGCCCCCTGCGTTCAAAGGTATTCTGAGTTTGGTATCCCTGATACTAGGTCTTCAGTTAAAATATGAAAGAACCTCTCCGTAAAGTTTAGTACCAAAAGAGGTTTCAGACAAGGAGACGGCCTCTCGTGTGACCTGTTCAACATCCTGCTGGAAAAGGTTATACGAGATGCGAAGGTCAAAAGAAGTGGCATAATATATATACAAACAGCCGTATGTTACTTGCTTATGGCGAGACATTGACATCATAGCAAAAGTCGAAAGAGAATCTGATAAAGTGGGTCTGTCGGTAATCGGGAGAAGATCAAGTTTATGGTGTCGAAGCGCAAGGCGTCAATAGATATCAGAGCAACCGTTGACGTTCATTCCTATAATTTTAAGGCAGTAAAAGACTTGGTCTACCTCGACACCGTCGTAAACACAACAAACGACATCAGTTGTGAAATAAAAAGAAGAATTGTATTGGCCAACAGATGCTACTTTGTCTTAAGTAAACAGTTTAAGAACAAACAAAAACAACGCATTACAAAACACTGATACTACCCGTGCTGATGTATGGTTCCGAAGCCTGGGTGCTTGCGCAAGCAGACAAGGAAGTGCTTGGTGTGTTTGAGAGAAAAATTCTTCGAAAGATCTATGGACCAGTCTGCGTTGACGGTGAATACGATGAGCTGTATCTGATATATGTACAACGACATCCGTATAGATAAACGTATCGAGATGCAACGATTGCGTTGACTAGGCCATCTCATAAGAATGAGCGATGATGAAGAGGCTAAAAAGGCGTAAAAATACGTGCCACATGGTGGTGTAGGCAGAAATTTTGGAAAATACGTTCTTTTTGTAAATTTCTGGAGAAAGAAATAGCTATTTCTCGAAAACTATAACAGATATTGTTGTTTTTAGGTAGGTAGGATTGTTGTCTTTAAGAACCTTTTCAAAAAATTGCCGTAGCGTTTACACGAAGTGATCTATTTTATTTTTCCTCGGGGGCAACATTTTAGTGAAATTCCAAATTTAGTGGACTAGAACTTTTAGAGAACAGTGTCCGAGAGTGTGCACCTTCAGCCCATATATACTTTTGTACCCGTCCCGTTTTTGAAATTACATGGTAAAAACCAGTAAGGAAAGGATCATAGTCGGGCGGGGCCAACTATATGATACCCTACACCACTGTGAATATGTAAAATATAGGAGATATATATCAATTTGAACTGATTTCTATATAATATGGTACAATTATTACTAGACAACATTCCGTTACACATTCCAAATTTCATCAAAATTAGACAGATCGGGCGAAAATATATATATGGGAGCTATATCCAAATCTGAACCGATTTCGATGTAATTTGGCACATTTATTTCTAGACCGAATTCAATTACACATTCCAAATTTCATCAAAATCGTAGCGTGTTTGGTGCAGCAAATACATCAAATCGTCCGAAAATATGTATGGGAGCTATATTCAAACCTGAACCGATTTCGATGTAGTTTGGCACATTTATTTTTAGACCGAATTCAGTCACACATTCCAAATGTCATCAAAATCTGACGTATATAGCGCTTTGGTGCAGCAAATACGTCAAATCGGCCGAAAATATATATGGGAGCTATATCCAAATCTGAACAGATTTTCACCAAAAGCAATAGCGTTCTTCCTATGGCTAAAAAAATTATGTTACCCAATTTTCATGAATCTGACAAAAAATGCGACCTGTACGTTGCGAACAAAAATACATGGACAGACGGACATGCATAAATCGGCTCAGAAAGTGAATTATATGTGTATCCCCAAAAGGAACTATGGGTCTATTTCGTTTCCTTTTGTATGTTACATACAAATGCACAAAGACATAATACCCCTTGCCACTGTGTGGTGTAGCGTATAACAAGTGAGCAATGGCTATAGTCGGGACATGGCCGGCTATGTGATACCCTACACCACTACCCATGTGCATAAGATTTTCAGTGGTAATTTAAAAAATTTAAAATGGAATAATTAGTATCCTTTCACAATTTTAGGTGAAAAAATTTCGACCATGCCCCAAATGCCTAAACTATCGAATTTAATCTAATTTAAAAAATTTGTTCAGCCAGGCAAAAGTTACCACCTACTGGGCTATATCAAAGTGTCGACCTAACTTTAAAATGTTTGGTTGAACAGTTTTATAACTACAGGAACCTCAAAAGTCAAATTACGGGTAGTTCCGTCAAACAAAGTAGCTAAGACCTTCAAAATACAGCAATTCTGGAGGTGCCGTTATATGGGGACTATACCAAAACAAGAACCTATGCTGACAATTTTTAGTGAAGCACTTTCTTGACCACTGAGAACCTAAAATGTAAAATTTCAGCTAGTTCAGTTAGAAATTGTAGTTATAATCCTCAATATACCGAAAATCGGGAGGTGCCGTTATATGGGGACTATATCAAAACATGGGTCTATGGTGAGGATTTTTAGTGCAGAAGTTTCATGACCACTGAGAACCTCAAATGTCAAATTACTGCTAGTTCGGTTAAAAATTGTAGCTAAAATCCTCAAAGTACCAAAAATCGGGAGGTACCCTTGTATGGGGACTATACCAAAACAAGAACCTATTCCAAAACAAGAACCGATTTTTAGTGGAGGCCTCAAAAGCCAAATTACAGCTAGTTCGGTTAAAAATTTAGCTAAAATCCTCAAAATATCGAAAATCTGGAGGTTCACGCTATATGGGGGCTATATCAAAACGTGGACCGATATAGTCCATCATCGAACTTGACTGCAAACAAAAGACGCATCTTCCCAAAATTTCGGCGTCCTATCTACATTTTTGTAATTAATTACCACAGACGGACGGACGGACATGCAGAGATCGACTCAGAATTTTACCCTGATCAAGAATATATGGGGATTTCTGAGTGAAATCGGACACTTTTTCAAGATGAGGTTTTTGATTTCCATTATTTTTTGCTGTGACGATGCTGCTGGTTAACAAAACATTTTAGTATATTTTCAAATTTTTTTTGACTAACGGTTCCAGAGATATCGCGCCTTGAAAAAGTCAAATTCTGTAAAAACTACATGCAAAGAAATACTCATAACTTCTTTAATATTGGTCCAAATGGGACCATCTTTTTTTTTATTTGTTTGTTTTTTTATCAGCTATCGATAGAAATATCTGAAAGAAAAATGCACAGTGGGCTTCAATGCAATTTTCGGGATTTAATATTTAAAATCAATTTTTAAACATGATTGCACCCTTCGATTTTTTCAAAAGAAAAATTATGTTAAACTACGTTCAATTACAAAATTTTTAAGCCCTATGTGGTAATGGGATTCGGACGATTACTATTTTTTCTGAATTTTTTAAAATTTGTCAATACAATTTTTCCTTTATACCTTTGTCCAAAATTTATTTTTTTATTAAAAAAATTAAAAGTTTCATTTATAAATATTTGTTTTGATTTTATATTTATGAATTTATCTCAAACATCTTAAAAATTGCGTCATTTTTCGATTTTGAAAATGCATCAGCGAAAATTCAATTAAAGTCCACTGTGGATTTTTTTTCTATTTTTTATGATAAATATACAATATATAATGATAAATATGTACTCTTAGCTTCAAAAATACAGAAAATACAAATTTTGGACAAATGTATTAAGGAAAAATTGTATTGACAAATTTTAAAAAATTCAGAAAAAATAGTAATCGTCCGAATCCCATTACCACATAGGGCTTAAAAATTTTGTAATTGAACGTAGTTTAAAATAATTTTTTTTTGAAAAAATCGAAGGGTGCAATCATGTTTAAAAATTGATTTTAAATATTAAATCCCGAAAATTGCATTGAAGCCCACTGTGCATTTTTCTTTTAAATATTTCTTTCGATAGCTGATAAAAAAACAAACAAATCAAAAAAAAGATGGTCCCATTTGGACCAATATTAAAAAAGTAATGAGTATTTATTTGAACATAGTTCTTTAAAAATTCGATAATTTCAATAGGCGATATCTCTGTACCGTTGGTCAAAAAATAATTTTAAAATATACCAAAATGTTCTATTGGCTAGGAGCATAAATTGAACCAAAAACAATTGAAATCAAAAATTACTTTTCTCCGAACTGTCCGATTTCACTTGGAATTCCCCATATATACTTTATAGGGCCACTTTATGGGGTCAATGCATTGCAAACGGAAAAAACAAGGAGGGTATAAAAATCACTAAATGGTATGCGCTATATCTGTTGAACCGAGCAAGCGATTTGGTCCAAACTTTACAACTCCTAGTATTTTGAACAAATGTAGTTTAAAATGTTGCATATCGGTCCACTTCTTAGGGTGCATACCTCACAAATGTGCAACATTTTTGTATAAGAGCAGTTTGAGGTCTGTTTGAGGATCCATTTGAAATTTTTACCAAAGGTACTCCTTGTGGTCCTGTTTACATCGATATTATGTTTTTCGTGGGCAAGTCCTTGCTTCCTGATATAATGTTCCAAAAGCTCTTAATTATACGGTGACTAACGGTAATTACTGGTAGGCGCGCTATCTATCGAAAGGAATGATACACACTTCCAATACAGACATGTGGTCCATTCCGACAGGTACCACTTTTGCATCACTTTAATACACTCGCAGCTGTAATCCAAATCTATCTTCTTGTCGGCAAGTTTATACGTCCAAAATCCCCTGAATACCTATATTTTGGGGAAAAGAATTTTTGGTTGTATAGTAGGTATTCTATATGTTCATCTGCAAAGCCGACTGATACTTGTTTACTTATTTTTTTTCTGTTTTTAATAGTATCTATATTCCTTTTTGGTGGGATGAGCTACTAACCCAACGTCCAATATAAGTTTTTAACGGTCCTATGGGTGAACACACGGCTCATGTTAGCTGACTACCTTTAACGGGTGTTAAAGGAAACACTTCAGAATACACCACGGAGAGTTTAGTGGCCACCTGAGATAAAAGAGGGACCAAGATAAGTCATGTACTTTGCTATGTTAATGCCGGTCGCTTAGTATCTTTCATCCCCTACGTTAACCAGCACGGAGCTCTTGAACCAATTATAAATGCACCTGGGAAGTTTTTGCGGAAACTACAGTTCGTAGTTGAGACAATCAAAAAAACAAAAAAATACAACATATTCTTTAGTCCCATTTCGAAAGGATTTGTAGTTTTCAAGCTTAATCCTGAAGACCTAAGAAAAAAATCTGAAAATTTGATCTGAACCTCTATATCTCAAAAATGGTAAACCTAGGAAAATATCAATCAGCCAATCTTGTACAGAATTTTCACTGCTACAACATTTTCTTTGGTCCCACTTCGATTAGACTTTCAGTTTCCAAGCAAAATCGTGAAAACCTAAAAAAGCTAAAAATGTGAATTTGATTGCGATTTATTAAAAAAAATTATCCAGCGATCTTTTCTTGTTTTTGAATTTTTCTCATCTAGAAACATTGCAGTTTCAGAATCCGCAAAAAAAAGTTAATTAAGGTGCACTGTGCATAGCATTGTAATATATATCTCAATAATGGTAAAAACTACGAAGATATCATAAAAGTCAAACTTGTAGAGAATTATCATAGCTACAACATTTTCTTTAATCCAATTTCAATAGGACTTGAAGCTAAATAGTGTAAACCTAAAAACCCTTGAAAAGGTCAACTTGAATTGTGATTTATTTAAAAAACTCTCCGGGGATTTTTTTTAATTGTTTTCATCTATGAGCATTGTAGTTTCAGAATCCGCAGGAACTTCCTAGGTGTAAGCACCTTCCATTTAAATTTGGTTCAAGAGCACCGTGGCAGTGAATAGTTATAATATGATGACTTGACCATTTACAACGATGCCCAATTATGGAGGGTAAACATTTTCTGGCTCACCAAACTCCACGCCATTTCTGTTTATTATCCCTGCTAAGAACTTCTCAGAAGATAATGGTATATCTAATTTGCCACAGCAGAAAACAATTTCAAAACCTTTATAATACTCAAGACAGAAACTGATGCTTTATCCCTCCCTATTCACTAAAAAAAAATACTCCAATTAGTTTTCACATTTCAAATCAAAATCATTATTTAAAATCTCTCTATCCCATACAATTTCAGTTTTAATTTAAACTGAACAATCAAAGTTCATTCACCGTCCTCGATCTTTGGTTAGCAATTGATGCCACCATAAACCACTTATATGGAAATAATTCCCCCAAGAATATTCCACAATAATGTTTATTGTAAAATAAAAATAAACGAAAGAGTAATTCCACTTGGAACATCAATATCATCGCCAGCAACAACATCATTGTCGTCGTCATCATAATCTCAGTCAGCATACGAGGACACACCCCAAAACATGGAATGGGGGGGAACCCACCAGTTGTCAGTCCGTCACATACACTACATGGCTGGCAAAAAATGTTCTTGACAAGTATTGTTGCTACTACTACGTCTACTACTGCCGCTGTGGCTGCTGCTCAGAACCATCAAACCAAAGTGAAACCATTGATGCCGTTTTTCCGCATTTTCCACAAAACATTGTGACCCCCAACCCCTTCAAAACCCCCCATTCTTGCATACATAGTCCACTGCATACTTGTGGTACGTTTCATTTTCACAATGTTTCGGCATTCGACTAAAATGCGCCGGATATACATATTTTCATGAGAACGAGAGTTTAGCATTGCAGCCCGCAGCCAGATTGAAAGAAGCATAACAGAGCCCAACGACACTTGTTCCATTTTATAATTTAGGTTACCCTCGGAATTTTTCAAATTGTCTGAGGTCAACAGGGAATGGGGTGTTGTTGAGGTGCCCTAACAAAACGCAGCAGCTATTGTTGGATATTACAACTGAAATCCAGCGTCTGGGTTGTTTGGTTGTAGGTTTTGTTGCAGCAGAGTGAGACGAACACGTTCTCATCAAAAACTCAGACGGACATTTAATGCAATAACAACAGCAACAACATGGTAACTTGTAGATTTGCCACAATTGATATGTTGGTGTGTCCGTTTGTTGGTTTTGTATGCCTTTTCAGTATGCAAACCCAAAACAAGCTTTTGTAAGCGCGCGCATTTTTCGAATTCCATTGCAGCAATCGCAATAAAATGATGCTGTCTGTACCCCCAAGTAGAGTTGTTTTTGGTATGTGAATGTGTGTGTCTATGTATCATCATGTATACACACTCACACATCTCTTTTAATTCTTTGTTTGCAGCATCATCTCCACACCAAACTTGTTCGACCTACCACATTTCCCGCCTTCTATTTTGTAATATTTGAGACCTATGATTGCCAAGTTTTATTGTTGGTAAAATGTTTAGTCGAAATTGGTACAGAATTTTAGGTACGGACATTTAAGTATTTCAGTAATGTTGTTGTAACAGTATGTTTATATGTTCGTTTTTCTGATTAATTGAGTAGGTTTGGCAGGGCAGTTGAGAAGGTGCTGTATGTCGTGCGGGCCTGTATTAGAGTTGTGCCAAAGGAACTATATGGAACTATCTAGTTCACTTCGCAGTTCCAATGGCCCACATTTTTTCTTTGAACAAACTGCGTATACTTAACAGCACACGTTATATTTTATGATGTTACTCATACGTTTTGGAACTAGTACAAGGAACTAGGAACTAGATTACCCAACTCTAGCCTGTATAGCATGATGTGCAGATGTTTCGCACGGTGTCATTGATACTTGCTCTATTAAGACAAAAGTACTCAGTTTTGTTGTGGAATCTGACAGTCCTCAACTGCGATAGATTTAACGTGGTTTTGTCGTGGGCTGGGGTAGACTTAGTCGTGTCCAGGGTCGCCATAAGGGCCCACTAAACCTTACGGAATAATAAGGCGAGTATTCTCCCTTTCCTGGGGGTTATTTATTGATGTAAAACTAATTTATAATCTACTGATGTCTTGGTAGATCGGGTAACTGACGGTGGGATCGCCAACTTGGATTCAGTATTTGTGGTTGGAAGTTTCGTACGAGGTATGTGGCTGGTGGAGTGGTAGGGCCCAACGACTCGGTTTTAGGTTCGGATGCGGCGATTCGTACATGCCCTGTAGCTGGATGACTCGGTGTTCAGTAATTGACGGAAGAACGACCGGCTTCGGGATTCGTAGTAAATGACTTGATGATGATCGGGTACTCGGTGGTTAGCTCTTCGGTAGTAGGCGATTTGAAGATAATCATCAACTCCGCGACACCACCCGGATGTGGAGTGGAACAACACCCGGAGGTGGAGTGGAACAACACCCGAAGGTGGAGTGGAACAGCACCCGAAGGTGTAGTGGACCAACACCCGAAGGTGGAGTGGAACAACACCCGGAGGTGGAGTGAATGTATTAGCCACCACGCAAAGGGGTAACTCTCAAAAATACTTCCCAACCTCTCTACACTCCCGTGTCGGTTGGCGGACCACGAACACACAACTGTACTTAAGCCCGCATGGCTGGCTCCCTGCAGTAGCAAGCCTCCCAGTCCCTTCACAAACTGAAATACTTAACCGATTGCACAAAGCGATTGATAAGTACTCCGTTTCCATCGTTTCCATAGTAGCGTTAGGGGTTTTATCAGTGTGGATGGCATTGAGTTGTTGTATAGTGGGCGGTAATGTTGTTGGTATTATGTTCGTGATCATTTTGTCACGTTACATAGATGGAGGAAGTTCTCCGAGGACCGCATTCACACATTAGTTGACATTGGCAACTGCATCCGTGTGAATGAAGTTTAAACCTTGGTATATAGAAGCACCCTTTCTTTTAGAAAGAGTCTATAGAAGCACCCTTTCTTTTAGAAAGAGTCTATAGAAGCACCCTTCATTTCAGAAAGCGTCTATAGAAACACCCTTTATTTCCGAAAGGGTCTATAGAAAGCGTCTATAGAAGCACCCTTTGTTTCAGAAAGGGTCTATAGAAGCACCCTTTGTTTCAGAAAGGGTCTATAGAAGCACCCTTTGTTTCAGAAAGGGTCTATAGAAGCAGCCTTTGTTTCAGAAAGGGTCTATAGAAGCAGCCTTTGTTTCAGAAAGGGTCTATAGAAGCAGCCTTTGTTTCAGAAAGGGTCTATAGAAGCACCCTTTGTTTCAGAAAGGGTCTATAGAAGCAGCCTTTGTTTCAGAAAGGGTCTATAGAAGCAGCCTTTCTTTCAGAAAGGGTCTATAGAAGCACCCTTTGTTTCAGAAAGGGTCTTTAGAAGCACCCTTTGTTTCAGAAATGTTCTATAGAAGCACCTATTCTTTTAGAAATGGTCCATAGGAGCACCTATTCTTTTAGAAATGGTCCATTGGAGCACCCTTTCTTTTAGAAAGGGCCTATAAAAGCACCCTTTCTTTTAGAAAGGGCCTATAAAAGCACCCTTTCTTTTAGAAAGGGTCTATAGAAGCACCCTTTATTTCAGAAAGGATCTATAGAAGCGCCCTTTAATTCCGAAAGGGCCTACAGAAGCACCCTTTTTTCAGGAAAGGTCTATAAAAGCACCCTTTCTTTTAGGAAGGGTCTATAGAAGCACCCTTTATTTCAGAAAGGATCTATAGAAGCGCCCTTTAATTCCGAAAGGGCCTACAGAAGCACCCTTTTTTCAGGAAAGGTCTATAAAAGCACCCTTTCTTTTAGGAAGGGTCTATAGAAGCACCCTTTATTTCAGAAAGGGTCTATACAAACACCCTTTAATACCGAAAGCGCCTATAGAAGCACCCTTTCTTTCAGGAAAGGTCTATAGAAGCTCCTTTTTTCAGAAAGTATTTGTAGAAGCATCCTTTCTTTCAGAAGCACCCTTTGTAGAAGCATCCTTTCTTTCAGAAAGGGTCTACAGAAGCAGACTTTCTTCGAGGAAGGGTCTATTGAAGCGTCCTTTTTTCAAAAAGGGTTTGTAAAAGCATCCTTTTTTAGAAAGGGTTTGTAGAAACATCCATTTTTCAGAAAGGGTCTATAGAAGAACCCTTTATTTTAGAAAGGGTCTATAGAAACACACTTTCTTTCAGAAAGTTTCTATATAAGCCCCCTTTCTTTCAGAAAGGTTCTATAGAAGCACTATTTCTTTCACAAAGGGTCTACAGAAGCACCCTTTCTTTCTAGATCCTAACATGCCTGGATTGGGGGTCCTATGTACCATATGGTAATTAAGAGGACTCTGACGTTAACACCCGAGCAAATACTGCAACGAAAGCATGTCTTTTTGTTGCTGTACTGGAAGAATCTTTGATTCCGAAGACATGAGTAGGTACCGAACACATGAAGAGGTATCCTGATGCAGTTCTCAGGGCGGCATTCTGACAGGTTTGAATATTTTTCCATTGCGTTGCACTGATATTCGCGGACCACACTGGCTCCGCATAGCTTAACTCAGACCTACCTATAAAGGTATATTGGGTGATGAAATCTTGCATTATCTGCAACCCAGACTTGAGGACGTTGATTGTACATCTCAGCTTGTCGCAGATAGCTGTGGCATGTGCGGACAATGTGAACATGCTGTTGAATGTGATCTCTAGTCAATCTTGGGGTAGTTGCTGGTTGGAATTCTGCCACCATCGACCATGACATTCAAATTTGTGCTAACCTCTGCGGTCCATGTGGTGTACAGAGTGGCGGATATTTGCATATTCCTCTCGTGGAAAAAGGTGATAAGATAAGTCAAATAGGAGTTCAGCTTTTCACAAATTGCATCAAGGTCCCCAACAAATTGCATCAAGGAACCAAAGGTACTCGTCGCCAAGATTGTACACTCATAGGCATATGTTACGATCTCAATGGCGTCTGGATATTGAGAAATACTTGAGAGGTAGAGGTTCGTACTACTAGCGTCCACACATGTAGTCAATTATCCAACGTTTCAAACTTGGCCGGAGGGTATCTGCTCGATATCCTCAAACAGCGTGAAGTAATTTACAGTGACAAATGCTTTCGACAAGTCAACCTCCACCATCACTGTTCTATCACATGCCTTGCTCTGGTTGAGTCCTCGAGTAATAGGTGTGGAGATGGCATGCAGCGCTGACGTCGTACTGTGCTGCGTACGGAACTCATGCTGATGAGCGGCAACTGGGTAGATATTTCTAACGATGGGGAAGTTTAAAGTCTCAAGGGTGATTGCTACAGGCAACAAAAGCGACTCCCGGCACATCCAGCTGTTTCAGCATTACCATGGAGGGTTCATCCGGGCCCAATGCTTTGAATGATTTAGCGTTATGGATATTGCGGTGGTTCAACCTCGGCACGAAGGGATCTACTGCAACGTGGTCGACAAACTGTCGTTCGAAATTAAATGCGCACCTCTTCGTAGCTTTACGCCGCCAAACGTGACTGAGATCCTATCTTCCTTCTTTCCAGGGTTCGAGAGTGAATTAACCGTTTCCCACAGTTCACTTTTTCCGACTTCAATGATGCAACTCTTCATATGTTTTAGCCACTCGTTTAGCTTATGCTCAACGACCAACCTGTTAACTTCCAGTCTCACCTGGGTTGGCACGACGAACCTCGTCACGCTCATTTGCAATCCCGTCACCACTGCTAGGAACTTTGGTCTCACTTCTGGTATTCGGTAAATGGCGAGCTGCTGCAGCAGTGCTGATTTCTCGGAACGTTCTTTCTGCTACTGGAACATCCGAAGGGTTGGGCAGATCTCTGAAACAAGGCCTATTATCTTTCCCATGATTTGTAGTACAGAACGCAGAAGTGTTGAAATTGAACGGTCTGCTGATGGCGACAATTGTGGGGATACCGTCTGATCCAAGAGAAGCGACGTATTTTATCGGACCAGGCGACAAGATAGTTACATCTGGCGAACTCTCCGCTAATTGTGGTAGCGATGTCATCATTGACCGTGCAAAACGTAGAGCTATCAATCTGCTCAGCTAGTACTATACCCCTCCAGTCATTGTCGAGGACCGAATGCCACAACACGTGATGGGCATTAAATATCACATAGACCAAACGGTTATGGTCTTTTCCAAAAGCGGATTAATATTGGCTATATAACCTAGAGGACATGGGATGTATACGTTAAGCAACTCTACCTCGGCAGTTCCACACCATACATGCAATGTATGGGTCATTAGAGCCAGGGTCTGTAGCGAACAGATTGTATCACAATTGGAAATCTAATTCCCCACCTCCACTTCTGGTGCGATCTTTCCTCAGGACGTTGTAACTATCGCAAAGCTGTAAACTGGAGCAATGATACTCTTCTGATTAATGAAATCCGCTTTTTCCTTGATTTTATCTCGGACTCCATTGCAATAAAATTGCACACGGGATACATTTTGAGGAATTGGAACAGCAACGGCTACATTTAAGTGCTGCGGATGCGGATGCGGCTGATGTTGGGGGACTGGGGGTAGACTCATATTCTGAAGACGTCGACGACTTTCTGGGGGTTGTGTTCACGCAGTATGCTGCAACATAGTCCCTTGTCGTAGTCCCACACATGGACTAGACCAAGGTATCTTACCGAAGTTGGAGTGTGGTGCATGCGGCTGTGACAAACTGAGCACATCCGAATTGGTTCCGTTTTATCCACCATCTCGGCACAGACCACAGCAGGCATTCCGGGAAATGCAACACAGAAAAACCCTACAAAGACAAGCACGATATCAAAGAACCTGCCGTCGTGGGATTGAGTTTTTCCGAAAAGAATGTTGATGGCGATCTCACTACTGCAGGGAGTTAGCTACACGGTATGGGACAAAAAACTGTTCTAAATCCGCCTAATTTACACCTTGGTGTCATTGTGTTGAAAATTCTTTTTGGGGGTTACCTATTAATTTGGGTTGGCTGATACATAGGCAGGGATTTCGGGTCAGCAGTTCCATAGGACCTTCGTGTCCACTGGATGGAGCTTCAGGTTAGGACCTTCATTTCAGCAGTTCCACTGGGCCTTTAGGTCTGCAATTCAACAGGACCTTCGTGTCAGCTGTTCAACTGGTCTATCGGATCAGTAGATCTATAAAATTGTATAGGCCACTGTTGTCTACGAAACATTTTCTCTAAAATTTTATGGACCATTGTGGTCTATGAAAATTTGTACTAAAACATTGTATGCAGTTCCACAGGACCTCCGTGTCCACTGGATGGAGCTTCAGGTTAGGACCTTCATTTCAGCAGTTCCACTGGGCCTTTAGGTCTGCAATTCCACAGGACCTTCGTGTCAGCTGTTCAACTGGTCTGTCGGATCAGTAGATCTATAAAATTGTATAGGCCACTGTTGTCTACGAAACATTTTCTCTAAAATTTTATGGACCATTGTGGTCTATGAAAATTTGTACTAAAACATTGTATAGTCCACTGTGCACTATGAAAAATTTTCTATAAAATTTTATAGGCCACTGTGGCCTAAGAAATATTTTCTAAAAAATGTTATGGGTCACTGTGGCATTTGAAAAGTTTTCTATATAATGTTATAGACCACTGTGACCTATGAACAATGTTTTATAAAATTTTATAAGCCACTGTGGCCTATTAAAATTTTTCTATAAAATTTCATAGGCCTCTGTGGCGTATTAAAAATTTTATTAAAATTTTTCTATAATATTTCATAGGCCTCTGTGTCCTATGAACAATTTTCTATAAAATTTTATAGGCCACTGTGGTCTATGAAATATTTTCTATAAAAATGTATAGGCCACTGTGGCCTATGAAAAATTTTCTACAAAATTGTATAGGCCACTGTGGCCTATGATAAATTTTCTATCAAATTTTAAAGGCCACTGTGGCTTATGAAAAATTTTCTATAAAATTTTATAGGCTACTGTGGCCTATGAAAAATTTTCTATAAAATTTTATAGGCCACTGTGGCCTATGAAAAATTTTCTACACAATTTTATAGGTCTTTGGATTAGCAGTTTTACAGGACCTTCGTAACAGCTGTTCACTGGTCCTGGACCTTATTTAGAAATCAGTAGCGCATGGTGGAAAGTGGACCGTATGCCGATCATCTACAGTCGAACACAGAATATATCGTGTTCCCAATCACCTACAGATGAGCAACGAATAGATTGTGTCAAATTACTGTTATTCTACAGCCGAAAGCCGAGCACAACGTATTTCCGATTGCATATTTATATTCCAACATTATCATTACGCTAACAGGTTCCCGATCATCAAGAAACCACTTATCTTCCCGAGCCGTTGGAGTAAACATGAGTTCCGAGCAAGCTGACTCAACACGAACTCCCCATTTGCCAAAAATCTATCAAACAAAAAACCTAATTTAACTCCCCAGTAAAGGGAGAGTTCTAGATTTTTGATTTTGTAAAGTTTAGTGGGTCCTAATGGAGACCCTGGACCCTAGAGTGAACAAACAAGCGACGAAAAAACTCTTTGAATGATTTTTTTCTGTTGTGCTTTGCAATTATTATTACCTTTCGAAGATTATTGATCTTTGGAGACACATGAGTAAAATAACCCATTACAAAGTAATGTACACAAGCTGCCTTTTGCCTTACTAGTACACGCAGAGCAGAAATATTGTTGGAGCAATCATATTCTAAGAACAATATAGTGTATTGTAAAAATCTGAAAATATATATTGTTGGCCCAACAATACATTTTGTGTCAATATGGTTCCTGACACAAAACATATGGTCGAAACAACAATATATATTTTCAGATTTTTAAAACACATTATTTTGTTCTAAAAGTATGATTGCTCCTACAATATCTCTTCTCTGCGTGTAGGATGAAAAATAATATGTTATTTCTGTTCATGGTATTACTTGTATGACAATAGTATCGGTTTTGTACTTTGCAAGTACATCCGCCAGTGCGTTTCAGGAGCAGACTCGCAGATCATGGTCCTTATAAATTTCCTTGCCATAGCAGCATACCGGGAGAACTATGTGGACTAGTTGAGCCACGTAAATCTATCAGATCTTCAGATTATACCAAATCTTGGAGGAGCAGGTATGGCCCGGGTGGATACCCTTCAGCCATATAAAACTTCTCTACAGATGGTATCTTGCGACAGGTCTTTCGAATTCGGTGGTATGGTGATCCCATCATTGATCTAATGATAATCGAGGTCCTCTCATTGATATGACAGAAGTCTTCAGTGTCACTTGCGGGATGTTTTGTGGGAACATTAGAACGGTTTTATTTTTTCTTGTCACATGGCAACCATGCAGCAAAAATTGAAAATCGTAATAACAAAAAATTCCCGCTCTTTTTCTCTTTGACGCAATTTTAGTGTTTTCTCTCTGCAAACAATATATTTTTTGCACTACCCATGTTCTCAATAAATCTTCTACTCTCTCTCTATGTGATAAGATGCGATGAGAACAAATATCCGGTTGTATAAAATCGTACGATGACCTCTGATGTCAATTGCTTGCTGCAGCACACTGTTGCTAATGTTGTTGTTCTTGTTGCTGCTGATGCTGTTGTGCATACGTACTACATCCGTACGAACTACTTACGAGATAGTGTGCTGACTGCTCAGCAATGCGGTAGTTGCTCATTCGATGGTCTTGTCTGGCATTCGTGTATCTCGTGCATGATGCTGGCGCGTCTTTTCGTGCTGCAGCAGCGCATGCATACGAAGAATATCTAGCTGGTTTTATGAATATTCTTACGTTTTACTATTGAACAAATTTTGTGAATGGAGTGAGCTTTCAGTTGTATATACTATGTGCATATATTGCGGATATATCTCTATAGTATATACAATCTTGTACATATTTTTGTCGTGTTGATATGTATTCAGTATTTACTCACCAACTTGAATTGCAGCAGAATTGTGCGCATTGTGTAATAGCTTGTAACCCAAACACGCACACACATTCATACAATATTTACGTTTGTAAACTTTGCATGTTTTTTCCTCAGCATGCAAAAAGCAATAACAACAATGTACATTTTAAGCGCGCAAAGTTTTAGTGATGCTTTTTTAACGTTTACATTTTGGAATTTTTCAATAAAAGCGGGAACATTCCCTTACTGCTTTTTCCGTCGTCCATGGTAGGGGCCTGAGAAAAAGAAGCCTGAATTTTTTTCCTTAGAATGTTGTGTTGCTTTGCTTTTTCTTTGTTGCATTTAAATCATAAAGAAGCATTTTTCACCAAGGAATTGGGTGTGTCCCCCGTAAGGAAAAGTTGATGTTTTGTGCTACTTCTTCTTCCTGTACTCCGCCACTTCGTTT
Source organism: Musca autumnalis (assembly GCF_047663935.1). Classification (NCBI taxonomy): domain Eukaryota; kingdom Metazoa; phylum Arthropoda; class Insecta; order Diptera; family Muscidae; genus Musca; species Musca autumnalis. The sequence continues at coordinate 45,785,728 of NW_027411977.1, read as the reverse complement.
TCGTTTTGAGTGCACTTAGAAAACGTAGCTGTTTAATTTTTCTTTTTTGTGGGTTTAGGACATTTTTGGCAACCAATACGCGAACACAGTGAGTGAATCTTTTGTGGGGACCTACATACAGGCTAGCAGCACAAAGACAGATAGACAGGCGACAGACAGACTATGTTATATAAGTGGCTGAATGCTGTGCTATCTTCTCTAATGTTGATAGCAATTTTTGGCGCAAAGAAAATTATGGTACAGTCATCCGGTTTCTAATGTAATATAATATAATTATAGCATGTATAGATATCTACATACTTATGTATATACACACTTTCATCTAAATCTACATATGTACGTTCTTCTTACATTTATTTTTGAATACAAATCAACATCTTTATAAATTTATGAAGGATAATAGGTGAAATGTGCGTCAACCAGAGAAAAGAATTTTACCACACCATTACAGGCAGTTGCAAATCGCGGATTTTCTTAACAAAATTTTTTTTTTCAATGACCATCAGAATCTAGATTTTATTAACAAATTTTTTTTTTTCAATTACCATCAGAGGAGTGGCTTTCAGAAGGAAAACTTACCATCAGAGATGTGGATTTTATAAAGAAGACTTTTTAATGACCACCAGAAGAGTGGATTTTATGAGGAATATTTGTTTAAGGACCAACAGAGGCGTGGATTTTATGAGGAATATTTTTAAAGACCACCAGAGGCGTGGATTTTATGAGGAATATTTTTTAAAAGACCATCAGAGGCGTGGATTTCATGAGGAATATTCTTTTAAAGACCATCAGAGGCGTGGATTTTATGAGGAATATTTTTTAAAGACCATCAGAGGCGTGGATTTTATGAGGAATATTTTTTTAAAGACCATCAGAGTCGTAGATTTTATGAGGAATATTTTTTAAAGACTATCAGAGGCGTGAGTTTTATGAGGAATATTCTTTTAAAGACCATCAGAGGCGTGGATTTTATGAGGAATATTCTTTTAAAGACCATCAGAGGCGTGGATTTTATGAGGAATATTTATTTAAAGACCATCAGAGGCGTGGAATCTATGAGGAATATTTTTTAAAGACTATCAGAGGCGTGAATTTTATGAGGAATATTTTTTTAAAGTCCATCAAAGGCGAGGATTTTATGAGGAATATTTTTTTAAAGACCATCAGAGTCGTAGATTTTATGAGGAATATTGTTTTAAAGATCATCAGAGGCGTGGATTTTATGAGGAATATTCTTTTAAAGACCATCAGAGGCGTGGATTTTATGAGGAATATTTTTTTAAAGACCACCAGAGGCGTGGATTTTATGAGGAATATTTTTTTAAAGACCATCAGAGTCGTAGATTTTATGAGGAATATTGTTTTAAAGATCATCAGAGGCGTGGATTTTATGAGGAATATTCTTTTAAAGACCATCAGAGGCGTGGATTTTATGAGGAATATTTTTTTAAAGACCACCAGAGGCGTGGATTTTATGAGGAATATCTTTTTAAAGACCACCAGAGGCGTGGATTTTATGAGGAATATTTTTTAAAGACCACCAGAGGCGTGGATTTTATGAGGAATATTTTTTAAAGACCACCAGAGGCGTGGATTTTATGAGGAATATTTTTTTAAAGATCATCAGAAGCGTGGATTTTATTTTTTTTAAGATCATCAGAGGCGTGGATTTTATGAGGAATATTTTTTAAAGACCATCTGAGGCGTGGATTTTATGAGGAATATTTTTTAAAGACCATCTGAGGCGAGGATTTTATGAGGAATATTTTTTAAAGACCATCTGAGGCGTGGATTTTATGAGGAATATTTTTTAAAGACCATCTGAGGCGTGGATTTTATGAGGAACATTTTTAAAAGACCATCAGAGGCGTGGATTTTATGAGGTATATTTTTTAAAAACCATCAGAGGCTTGGATTTTATGAGGAATATTTTTTAAAGACCATCAGAGGCGTGGATTTTTTGAGGAATATTTTTTAAAGACCATCAGAGGCGTGGATTTTATGAGGAATATTTTTTGAAGACCATCAGAGGCGTGGATTTTATGAGGAATATTTTTTAAAGACCATCTGAGGCGTGGATTTTGTGAGGAATATTTTTTAAAGATCATCAGTGGCGTGGATTTTATAAGGAATAGTTGTTTAGAGACCACCAGAGGCGTGGATTTTATGAGGAATATTTTTTGAATTCATGAGGAATATTTTTTAAAGACCATCTGAGGCGTGGATTTTATGAGGAATATTTTTTGAATTCATGGGGAATATTTTTTAAAGACCATCTGAGGCGTGGATTTTATGAGGAATATTTTTTGAATTCATGAGGAATATTTTTTAAAGACCATCTGAGGCGTGGATTTTATGAGGAATATTTTTTGAATTCATGAGGAATATTTTTTAAAGACCATCTGAGGCGTGGATTTTATAAGGAATATTTTTTGAATTCATGAGGAATATTTCTTAAAGACCATCTGAGGCGCGGATTTTATGAGGAATATTTTTTGAATTCATGAGGAATATTTTTTAAAGACCATCTGAGGCATGGATTTTATGAGGAATATTTTTTAATTACCATCAGAGGCGTGGATTTTTTGAGGAGTATTTTTTAATTACCATCAGAGGCGTGGATTTTGTGAGGAATATTTTTTAATTACCATCAGAGGCGTGGATTTTATGAGGAATATTTTTTAATTACCATCAGAGGCGTGGATTTTGTGAGGAATATTTTTTAATTACCATCAGAGGCGTGGATTTTGTGAGGAATATTTTTTAAAGATCATCAGTGGCGTGGATTTTATAAGGAATAGTTGTTTAGAGACCACCAGAGGCGTGGATTTTATGAGGAATATTTTTTTAAGACCACCAGAGGCGTGGATTTTATGAAGAATATTTTTTTAAGACCATCAGAGGCGTGGATTTTATGAGGAATATTGTTTTAAAGACCATCAGAGGCGTGGGTTTTATTGCGGAATAATTTTTTAAGACCACCAGAGGCGTGGATTTTATGAAGAATATTTTTTTAAGACCATCAGAGTCGTGGATTTTATGAGGAATATTGTTTTTTGAAGACCATCAGAGGCGTGGGTTTTATTGCGGAATATTTTTTAAAGACAATCAAAGACATGGATTTTATGAGGAATATTGTTTTAAAGTCCATCAGAGGCGTGGAATTTATAAGTAATATTTTTTAAAGGCCATCAGAGGCGTGGACTTTATGAGGAATATTTTTTAAAGACCATCGGAGGCGTGGATTTCATGAGGAATAATTTTTTAAGACCATCAGATGGGTGGATTTTATGAGGAATATTGTTTTAAAGACCATCGGAGGCGTGGATTTCATGAGGAATAATTTTTTAAGACCATCAGATGGGTGGATTTTATGAGGAATATTGTTTTAAAGACCATCAGAGGCTTGGGTTTTAGGAGGAATATTGTTTTAAAGACCAACAGAGGCGTGGATTTTATGAGGAATATTTTTTTAAAAACCATCAGAGGCGTGGATTTTATGAGGAATATTTTTTAAAGACCATCAGAGGCGTGGATTTTATGAGGAATATTTTTTTAAAGACCATCAGAGGCGTGGATTTTATGAGGAATATTTTTTAAAAAATATCAGAGGCGTGGATTTTATGAGGAATATTTTTTAAAAAATATCAGAGGCGTGGATTTTATGGGGAATATTTTTTAAAGACCATCAGAGGCGTGGATTTTATGAGGAGTATTTTTTAAAGACCTTCAGAGGCGTGGATTTTATGGGGAATATTTTTTAAAGACCATCAGAGGCGTGGATTTTATGAGGAGTATTTTTTAAAGACCATCAGAGGCGTGGATTTTATGAGGAGTATTTTTTAAAGACATTCAGAGGCTTGGATTTTATGAGGCGTATTTTTTAAAGACCTTCAGAGGCTTGGATTTTATGAGGAATATTATTAAGGAACATCAGAGATGGGGATTTAATGAGCAATATTATTTTAAAGACTATTAGAGGCGTGGATTTTAGGAGGGATATTTGATTAAAGACCATCAGAGGCGAGGATATTATGAGGAACATTTGCTTAAAGACCTTTAACGACGGGGATTTTATGAGGAATATTTTTTAAAGGCCATCAGTGGGGTGGATTTTGTGAACACTTTTTTTTAAAGACCATGTGAGGCGTGGATTTAATGAAGAACTGTTTTTTAAAGACCATGTGGGGCGTGGATTTTATGACGAATATTTTGTGACAAATTGATCACGTACATAAAACCAACAACAGCGACGCCCACTACCACAACAGCAATACAACCGGCCATCAGAGAACAGCAAGGCCCACTACCCAACAGCGTCACAACCTGTCAATCCATACACACCGTTGGGTTCGCTTGCATTTCTTTTTGATATGTGTGTTTCAGTGCAATTTCAGGAAAGCGCCATCATAACAACTGCAGAGTAATTTTCAATTGCTCTGTGCGACTGTACACATTAATATTCCAGTTTCGTTGGGGAAAGACAGGCTTGCTACTGCAGGGAACCAGCCATACGGGCTTGAGTACAGTTGTGTGTTCGTGGTCCGCCAACCGACACGGGAATGTAGAGAGGTTGGGAAGTATTTTTGAAAACTACCCCTTTGCGCGGTGGCTAATACATTCACTCCACCTCCGGGTGTTGTTCCACTCCAACTTCAGGTGTTGTTCCACTCCACCTTCGGGTGTTGTTCCACTCCACCTCGGGTGTTGTTCCACTCCACCTCCGGGTGTTGTTCCACTCCACCTTCGGGTGTTGTTCCACTCCACCTCCGGGTGTTGTTCCACTTCACCTTCGGGTGTTGTTCCACTCCACCTTCGGGTGTTGTTCCACTCCACCTCCGGGTGTTGTTCCACTCCACCTTCGGGTGTTGTTCCACTCCACCTCCGGGTGTTGTTCCACTCCACTTTCGGGTGTTGTTCCACTTCACTTGCCAGTATTCGTAGTATAGTGTAGAAGTTAATTAAGAACTAACACTAACTAACGACGACCCGAACTACCGAGCCGAGTGCTGAATCACCGTACACGGAATCACCGAGTGGCCGAACACATACGAACCCCTAATACCGCATCAACAAGTGGCCGAGCACATACGAACTCCGAGCGCCCGAACATCTACAACACGAATCACCGAGTGGCCGAACCCTGAACACCGAATCACCGAGTGGCCTAACCTCGACAACACGAATCACCGAGTGACCGAACACCAAATCACTGAGTGGGCGACCACATACGAACCCCGAGTGGCCGAACATCTACAACACGAATCACCGTGTTCCCGATTATCATCAAATCAATCGCTGAATCCAAGTTGCCGATCCCCCAGCCAATTATCATTCTTATCGTATTTAAACATCGGTAGATTATAAATTCTTCTTCTTTATTTGCCTATTCGTTTTTCGAATTTTGGCGATCAATGCAATTATATACATACATATTACATCTGTTACATTATAAATTTCATTTTGGTGTTTATAAATTTCTTATTATCTCAGCAAATGACTCTCTGTTTCGGCTTTCGCTGAGAAGATTCCCAACATCTTGGATACCAGTCCACTCCTGTATGTTATTAATCCATATCAGTTCTTTTCTTCCTCTAGTGGGTCTTCCTTCAATTTTTGTTCGGATTATATTTTGGAGTAGCTTATATTTGTTGTTTCGCATTATATGACCAAGATAAGCTGTTTTTCGTTTTGTTTATTATATGGATTATTTCCTTTTCCTGGTGTAGCCTTTGCAGTACCTCACTGTTTGAAACAAACTGCGTCCATGGAATTTTCAATATTCTTCTGTAGGTCCACATTTCAAAAGCTTCTAGTTTTTTAATATCTGTTGCCTTTAAGGTCCAAACTTCGACAGCGTATAACAGAACTGACCATACATATGTTTTCATGTATCGCAGCTTGGTTTTTATGTTTATATCATGGCTGGTAAAGATTTTCTTGTACTTGATAAATGCTTCCCTCGCCATTTCAATTCGGCATCTTATTTCGGATGAGTTATCCAGCTTGTCATTTATCACTGCACCGAGATATTTAAAGCTGTATACTCTCTCTACTGGTGTATCTTTTATTGTTAATGTGAAAGGGGGACAGCGGTTTTCTTTGCTCACAATCATATATTTTGTTTTCTTAATATTGATTTTTAACCCATACAACTCGCTTTGTGCTACCAGCCTATTTAAGAGATATTGAAGACCTGACATGCTGTCAGCTAAGATTGTTGTGTCGTCTGTCTAAATTAGTTTTACATCAATAAATATCCGATTTAACCCTCAGGAAAGGGAGATTACTCGTCTTATTATTCCCTAAGGTTTAGTGGGCCCTTATGGCGACCCTGGATACGACTAAGTCTACCCCAGCCTACGACAAAACCACGTTCACGTTACAAGGCGTGGGTTTTATGAGGAATATTTTTTAAAGACCATCAGAGGTGTGGATTTTATGAGGAATAATTATTTAAAAACCATTAAGGGCGTGGATTTTGTGAGGAATATAACGATCCGTAATTTGAAATAGCCAACTTTACCCTGCCCAAATGTATTATATCCTTTTCAACAAACAACCAACAGAGCTATCTCAAAGAGGTAGATATGCGAACAAATTTATCCAGTTCCCTTTAAGTCTTCAGCATAAAATAAAATGTCAACTTAATCGTTTAAGAGAAAACCTAAAGGCTGCGACTTGTATTCCAAATCTCATTAAAAATAAAAATTATTGACTTTTAGCCAATAGCTTCATTATTTGGCTATAAAAATTGTATTTACCAAAGCGCCATCAATGCTAACACAAACGGCAACGATGAGAACCGAAGAAACATTGTTCGACAACAATACAACGACAACAGCCAGGACCACATTACAAGCTGAGAAAACACAAGCAGCATATTTCAAACAAAATAAATAAATTTTGTCAACGACATCTTGGTGTTGACATTATTCCAATACTCGTTGTCTAAAAACTCGTTTTTGTGTCGTAGCTTCTGTCTGTCTGTGCTGGATTCATCCTAAAGTTCTGGCCATTTTCATGGAATGTAATTTAGCCCTCTGTTTTTGTAACTTATTTTGTTTTGGTTTTGTGAGAGAGTGACTTAAAAATAGCAATCACTGCGAAAAATGAAATGTGTAAAAAAATAAGAAGAAGAACAAGCACATCTACGTTGTTGGGACTATTGGTTCCATTTCAGTTGATTTCTGATTACACTTAGTGCATCTATGTGGTTTTTAAATGCATACTTAAACTTTTTTAGCAATTATTAAACATTGATTATAAGGGAGCCACCGTGGTGCAGTGATAAGCTCAGAAGGTCTGCGGATCAATCCTTCGGTCTCGGCGATAAAAAATTGGTCTTACATCATTGAGCCAATATGAAACGCCGTGCACTTATTGATATGAGAGAAGTCTCTCGTGGTCCCTTCGGCGATGTTTGAGGGAATATACATACATATGTATGATTATCACCAGAATATATCATTAAAGGCAGACCTATCTCGCTTGAGCTTGTCTCTAGTGACCATATATGAAGTGGTAGCAGTAAAGTGTGATACTGCCGAGGTAGAGCTGCTTAATGTGTACATACCGGCGATGAATAGCTGTGCCCGATGATATTTGCCCGATATTAGTTCGCTTTTAGAGGGCAATAACCGTCTCGTGCTAGAGGACTGCAATGCTCATCACGAGCTTTGGTATTCCGTCCTAGCTAATGACCAGAGGGGTACAGCGCTGGCTGAGCAAATTGATAGCTCCACGTTTTGCACGGTGAATGAACTGTTTAACCTCTACCTTTCTGAAATTCCACACCCTCCAGACGGCATAGAGATCGTGATGTATGCGGATGATTGTACGATCTTGGCGTCGGGTTCTATCGTCGATGACATATGTGATAGGTTAAATGTCTACATAGCTGACCTACTCGTAGTGCAGTTCTTCCATCTGAGGAATATGAAAATATCCGCATCCAAATCCACTGCCACAATGTTCACCACATTGACGGCTGAAATGATTCTCCCACTGAACATATTGGTCGATGGTGCATTGATTCCGACCACTAACTACCCCAAAATACTGGGTGTAACGTTCGATAGCATGTTTAAGTCGTCCGCGCATGCCACAGCTATTTGAGATAAGATCAAAAGTAGGAACAAGGTGCTCAAGTCGCTGGCCGGCAGCACTTGGGTAGCTGACAAAGAAACCTTGTTGACCACCTACAATGCAATAGGCCGGTCTGTGGTAAGCTATACGGCGCCAACTTGGTCTGCAAAGCTTAGGACTACGCAGTGGAAGACGATTCAAACCTGCCCAGAATGCTGCCCTGAGGACTGCAACAGAGTGCCTCCTCATGACACCAGCGGACCATCTTCATGAGGAGACGAAGATTTTACCGGTGCGTCAACAGAATAAGATGTTGTCGATGCAGTACCTGCTTGGGTGTTATCGCAGTGAGCATCCCTGTCACGATTTAATGGACAGGCTACCTCCACCCAGGCACGTCAGGAGAGATCTTCATGATCTAGAGAGGGAGGTCCAAAGGTATAAAAGAGAACATCTAGACCAACCAGCCTATCAGGCAGGCTTGGATAGCATTCACACTGATATGGTTGCGCAGGCAGTATAGAGATACAGTGTGAACGCCAGCTGCCAAGGTAAACACGAGTGGTTTTAGTCCAGTTATGAACCGGACGATGCAACAGCCTCAACTAGTATTGGGCCCGAATTGACGCCACGATACCCAACACATGCCCAGCATGTGGATTGGGAGCACACTGCATTCGTTTAGCTGCCCAGCTAACCCCACTCACCTGTCTCCTGATTCCTTATGGACGCAACCAGTCCAGATTGCAGAATTCTTGAATATGGATACAGAGGAACCTGATAACTGAAATAATACATGAACGAACACATTTGCGTTGCTACAATAACAACAACAACATGAAAGGCATTGATATACGCCCCTGATAATAATAATTGTTCCACAAACGTCCCATACGGGACAAGGGAGCCGCCTCTGATGACATTTAAAATATTCCTCATAAAATCCACCCCTCTGATGGCCTTAAAAAAATATTCCTCATAAAATGCACGCCTCTGATGGTCTTTAAAAAATATTCCTCATAAAATCCACACCTCAGATGGTCTTTAAAAAATAACCCTCATAAAATCCACACCTCAGATGGTCTTAAAAAATATCCCTCATAAAATCCACACCACTAATGGTCTTTAAAAAAATACTTCTAATGAAATCCACGCCTCTGATGGTCTTTAAAAAAATACTTCTAATGAAATCCACGCCTCAGATGGTCTTTAAAAAAATACTTCTAATGAAATCCACGCCTCTGATGTTCATTGAAAAATATTCCTCATGAAATCCACGCCTCTGATGTTCGCTGAAAAAAATATTCCTTATGAAATCCACGTCTCTGATGTTAATTGAAAAAAGATTCCTTATGAAATCCATGCCTTTGATCGTCTTTAAAAAATATTCCTCATAAAATCCACACCTCAGATGGTCTTTAAAAAATAACCCTCATAAAATCCACACCTCAGATGGTCTTAAAAAATATCCCTCATAAAATCCACACCACTAATGGTCTTTAAAAAAATACTTCTAATGAAATCCACGCCTCTGATGGTCTTTAAAAAAATACTTCTAATGAAATCCACGCCTCTGATGGTCTTTAAAAAAATATTCCTCGTGAAATCTACGCCTCGCACATATTCTTTAAAACATATGCCTCACAATCTTCACGCCTCTGATGGCCTTTAAAAATATTCCTCACAAAATCCACGCCTCTGCTGGTCTTTAAAAAAATATTCCTCATAAAATCCACTCCTCTGATGGTCTTTAAAAAATATTCCTCCTAATAATTACGGCCCTGATTGTCTTTAAAATATGTTCCTGCTAATAACCATGTATCTGATGGTCTTTACAAAATATTCCTCATAAAATCCACGTTACTGATGGTCTTTAAAAAATACTTCTAATGAAATCTACACCTCTGATGGTCTTTAAAAAATATTCCTAATGAAATCCACGACTCTGATGTTCATTAAAAAATATTCCATATGAAATACACGTCTCTAATGTTCACTGAAAAAAAATATTCCTCATGAAATCCAGTCCTCTGATGTTCACTTAAAAAAGATATTCCTCATGAAATCCAGGTCTCTGATGTTCACTGAAAAAAAAAATATTCCTCATGAAATCCACGTCTCTGATTTTCACTGAAAAAAAATATTTCTCATGAAATCCACGTCTCTGATGTTCACTGAAAAAATATTCCTCATGAAATCCACGTTTCTGATGTTAATTGAAAAAAATATTTCTTATGAAATCCACGCCTCTGATGGTATTTAAAAATATTCCTCATAAAATCCACGCCACTGATGGTCTTTAATAAAATACTTCTAATGAAATCCACGCCTCTGATGGTCGTAAAAAATTTTCCTAATGAAATCCACGTCTCTGATGGCCTTTAAAAAATATTCCTCATAAAATCCACGCCTCTGATGGTCATAAAATTGCATTTAGTCCACGCTTCTGATGTGTTTAAAAATATTCATCATGAAATGTACGCATCTGATGTTAATTAAAAGGGATTCCTCACGAAATCGAAGCCTCTGATAGTCATTGAAAAAAATATCCTCGTCCCTGATGGTCATTGAAAAAAGGCTTCTTAATAAAATCTACGCCTCTGATAGTCCTTGACAAATATTTCTCGTCCCTGATGGTCTTTAAAAAAAGTCTTACAAAATCCATCCCTCTGACTGTCATTGAAGAAAGTCTTCTTTATAAAATCTACGCCTCTGATAGTCCTTGACAAATATTCCTCGTCCCTGATGGTCATTTAAAAAAGTCTGAAAAAATCAATCCCTCTGATTGTCATTCTTAATAAAATCTACGCCTCTGATGGTCGTTAAACAATAACCAACTTTTTCATTAATCAATTTTGACATTATTATCAGGACATACATCTGTATATCTATCAACATATGGATTTGTATACAATATGTCTCTTTTCAATATTGAATTTGTTTAATATTAAGAACTGAAACAAGAAGTTCACATGAGGTGCATACACTTTTTCGAGGACAAAGCTCAAAGTCAGGCACGTGTGAGGTATACATTTGTCAACAGAATATCAAGAATATTGATTTGACAAAAAAAAACGAAAACAAAAGCGCCAATTTAACCAAATAAATCTAAACAAACATTATCGAAACATGTTTAAACAAGAGCAATGAAAAGAAAAAAATTAACTGTCGCCGTCATCAAAGAGGGAGCAATGCACAGTACTCCCAACGGTATGGAAATGTGAATCAATTTTTTTTTTGTATACTTACCATCAGCTTTTATGACCTTAACAAAGAGTAAATTAAGGTTAACCACGGTTAGTTGCGGACCCCATTCATACTTATCAGAAGTATGAAATATGCATGAACTGAGGTTCTAACTATGCAACCACGGGTACGTATTTTTGAAAATAGATGCTGTCTGCAATAAATTTCTAAAAAAGTTACTGATTCTGATCAATGGGTGGGTTTTAATATGAATATGGTACAAATCGGTCCACTCGTTTGGAACACAGTGCAATGTCATGTTTCAAGCGCATTGCGCTATTCACTATCAATTGTTTAAAACAAGACATTTTTTCGCTTCTTTTTTTGTGATTTCTATACACTTTTGTTCTAATCTGTTGTTGTATGACAAACACATGTCTGGCGTTTGTGTGTGGGAATTAAGTTTCTGTATTTATTTAAGTGTTCTAGAGTGTGTCATAAAGAAGGCAAAATATTATAATTGCCTGTATTTAAGACATCCTGAAAAAACAACAATTTTAATTTTAAAATAAAATAACATTCTATATTGTGTATACCCTACGTAGGGTATAATTAGTTGGATTGGGGTGTGGATGATCAATTCCAAACTGTGGTCCTGATAGGGTTTTTAATTAATCCAAAAGTCCAAGACATTCGAAGCTTATTTTATCTGTGGAGGCACCTGTCTTTAACACCCACAAAGTAGCCATGTACATATAAGATATAAAGTGTTCCAAACTATGTCTCAGTTTGACATTCCAGCAAAATTATATATGACAATGAAATGTTTGCCCCTGAAAAGGGCTTTACTATTGAAGCTGAGGTCAAGTAGTCGGCTCTGCCCTACTATATCTTTCCTACAAGATATGTTATCCACATACGGTAGTTGTATTCTTTATGGTTTGCAAATTTATCTTTAATTTTTTTATTATTTATTTTTTGTTTGTCCCCTTATAAGTTGGCCGACGACAGTGCTGGTTAATAATACGGTTCATGTTTACATATTTTATATTTTCACATGGTCATAAAGTGAGTGTATATATGACGATGACGATAATAATATGCTTATAATAAAAATGTTGCAACATTGTTGCTTTATGATCTCTTCTTTATTTTTAAAATTGTTATTTGTTGAATGTTGTGCGCGTGATTAAAGGTTTTTTTGATGACGGGATTTGCTGTTGCTTGCCATTCGATGCGAATTTTATGAGCACGTTTCTCGATTAAGGCATTTTACGCCTATTTAATGGCCCCCAACTCACAAACAACAGATGTTTATAAGGTTGTAGTCTATTTACATATATGTGGACTTTACACAGATCCAATGGGAACATACATAAGTATGCAAAGCAAACCGTATATTTTGACAGCTTGCTTACCATAGTTCATAGTAGAAATATGCGTTACAGATATTATTTGTCATCGATTTTCAAAACGGAAATTATTATTTCTTTTTATACCCTGTTGTAATCTATATATAATTGAAATTTGTTTGTACGTTTGTTTGTTTGTGCCTTATAGACTCGAAAACCGCTGAACAGATCTTACTAAAAGTTTTAGGGTACATTGCTACATGGCCTGGAATGAAAATAGGCTATATAATTTTTTGAAATTTCGCGTTGATCTGGAGATATAGCATCAAAACCGGAGGTTTTAAAATTTGGAACTTTTACAGATGCAATCTCCAAATTTTGTATGTGTGACGGAATTTGATGTAGAAATAAATTTACCAAATTATATTCAAATCGGTTCAGATTTGGATATAGCTCCCACATACATATTTTTTCGGCCGAGTTCCTTATTTTATGTACCAAATAAGCGATTTATGTTCAATTTCAATGAAATTTGGAATGTGTGACGGAACTTGGTCTGGAAATAAACGTGCCAAATTATATCAAAATCGGTTCAGATTTGGATATAGCTCCCATACACATATATTTTCGGCCGACTTCCTTATTTTATGTACCAAACACGCTATATATGTCCTATTTCGCTGAAATTTAGAATGTGCGATGGATATTAGCCTAAAAATATATGTGCCAATTTATATCGAATTCGGTTCAGATTTGGATATAGCTCCTATATAGATTTTCTGCCGATTTCATGTATTTGAGGCACCAAACACGCTATTTATATCCAATTTCAATAAAATTTGGAACGTTTGACTGAACTTGGTCTAGAAATACATGTGCCAAATTATATCGAAATCTGTTCAAATTTGGATGTAGCTCCCATATATATTTTCGGCCGATTTTCCGCATTTGATGTACCAGACACGTTATATATGTCCAAATTCGCTGAAATTTGGATGGTCTGACGGAATTTGTTCTAGAAATAAATGTGCTGAATTATATCGAGATCGGTTTAGATTTAAGTATAGCTCCCATATATATTTTCGGCCGATTTCCTGTACTTTATGCACCAAGCACGCTATATGTCAAATTTCGCTAGCATTTCGAATGTGTTACAGAACATGGTCTAGAAATAAATGTGCCAAATTATATCGAAGTCGGTTCAGATTTGGATATAGCTCCTGTATATATTTTCGCCCGATTTCCTGTATTTTATGCACCAAACTCGCTATATATGTCCAATTTCGCTGAAATTTGGAATGCGTAACGACATTTGGTCTAGACATAAATGTGCCAAATTATATAGAGATCGGTTCAGATTTGAATATAGTTTCCATATATATTTTCGGACGATTTTCTGTATTTGATGCATCAAACACGCTATATGTGTCCAATGTCGCTGAAATTTGGGATGTGTGACGGAATTTGTTCCAAAAATAAATGTGCCAAATTATATCGAGACCGGTTCAGATTTGGACACACTATATGGTAACATGGGGCGCCTTCGCCACCGTTCATGTTTTTTCAAATATTATTTTTGGTAGAAATATTAGCATATCTTGACTATAAGTTTTGAAATATAAATGTTTATAATGCTGTTTTTAAAATATTATTTTTGAGAATTTACACAATGTCTAGAAGGTGGCGAAGCCTCCTCACCCATGGGGCAGCTTCGCCATAGATATTGAACATTCTCCAACGGACTCTAAAACTGTAATTCACCAAACTTCTTAGTTAAATATCAACATTATGCTAAAAAGGAATATGTTGTCTATTGAGTAATCAAACATGCTTTTAAAATTCACAAAAAGTAACCGATTCTACCGGTTAAATGAAGTAGGTACTTTGAAATTAGGTACAACAATCATAATATAACTAAAAGAAGATAAGTTTAGGAAAATATTTGATTTTAACTTCACATTATAGTGTGGTATATCTATAGTATAAAGAATTTAAGATAAACATGATAAATTTCTAACATTAAACCACCACGCCCATATCATGGCGTAGGCGCCCCACCCCTTCCATATTTCATAATATTAATATATTGACATTTGAAATTGCTTTTTTTCATGCGAATTATTGGGATTTATATTCTTCAGTAGTTGTCTTCTAACGGTATAAAATGTGTTTTTGATATCACAAAAGGTAAAGAAGATATCACCAAAAACACCTACCATAATAATTTTTCCCAATACCCTGAAAACACTAAACCACGTGCGTCCGCTTTCATACCGATGACACAAGTGCCAACTTTTGGGAGATGATAGATCTTCATTAAACTCACAATTTTGCCTTTACCGGAATTTTTCTAGCACTTATATTTTGCGAGGAAACCGGCGCTGGCGGAGCCGCCCCAGTGGCGAAGGCGCCCCATGTTACCATATATGTCCAATTTCACTGAAATTTGGAAAGCTTGACGGGTTTGGGCGTCGGACTAGTATACCTCCCGTAGAGAAAGCAGCCTACTATGACAAAACAAAAGAAAAGAAAAACGAATCCCTCTAAAGTTGACGACCGCACCGCAAACGTCCTAAGGACCATGATTTGCGAATCTGTACCTGGAATGTTCGCACTCTTTATTGACAAGTAAAAGGCCGATATTACTGCCATATAGGAAATAAGATGGATTGGGAAAGGCGTCGCAACAACACCTAAAGGTGACGCACTGTATAATAGCTGTCATGACACAAAGCATGAGTTTGTTTGCGGATTTGTAGTTGGTCGGAGGTTAAAACACCTGGTCTCCAGCTTTACCCCAGTGGATGAAAGACTTGCTACAATACGGATAAAAGCAAAATTCTTCAACATAAGCTTTATCTGCGCTCATGCTCCCACTGAAGTCAAGGACGAACAGACCAAAGATATATTTTACGAGCGCTTAGAAGAAACATGTAACCGTTGTCCTGCCCATGACGTTAAAATTATTCCAGGCGATTGCATTGCAAAAATTGGAAAGGAGAATATCTCTGGCCAAACAGTCAGGCAATTCAGTCTCCATAGTTGTAACGTGGTTTTCTCGTAGGCTGGGGTAGACTCAGTCGTGTCCAGGGTCGCCATAAGGACCCACTAAACCTTACGGAATGAAAGACGAGCAATCTCCCTTTCCTGGGGGTAAGAATAGGAAATTTATTGATGTAAAACTTTGTTGTTGTAGCTTCGTTTTGAGGTGACATGTCTTCAGTCAAATCGATTGGAGAATCTTTTTGTAGAACATTTCATTCTTCTAACTCAATGCCTTTCATGTCCTTTATTTCTTGAACCGTAGTGGAGGTACCACAAGATGAGATTACTCAGCATCCAAATATTCTACAAAAATGTTGCTCGTAAGATTTTGTCCCGTTTTCGTTGTCATTTTTGATATTTATTCGGACTTGGTTCAGAATTAAACTATGTTTTGTTTTTCTGTATATTCGTTATTGGTTATGTATAGGTATGTAGACATAACAGCTGATTATTGCTTATGTAGACATCTGGGGTGTTTCTGCAATATTTACCATAAATAGCTCTTTTAATGATGAACACGTTAATAAAAAATTTTCTTGGAGGATAGATCCGGTTATCTCAGTTTTTGAACCGGATATTCCGACATTAAAACCGATTTTTGAACCGGTTTTAAGTAACCGATTAAACTTATATGTACACCATTAAAAAGCTTATAGAGTGGTCATTCAAATCAAATTAATTCGCTTATGAAAACTTTTTTAGTTTCAGTTCTAGAACAAAAAAACCGTTTTCTTAAACCGTTTTTAACATGACACCCAATTTTTTTCGAAATTAGTTTTTGTGTATTTATTATTCAATTATTAATATAATTATAATTTTGGATTTGTTATATTATGGATGTACATGAAATTAGTCATATTATGTACATTAAACATAAAAAACAAGCGATTGTATACAATTAAATTACTAAAAATTGACTTTGCATGTGAATGCTGTAGCATTCACGTCATCCTACGGCACCATGAAAATGAATTCTATAGCATTCACGTCCTCGAACGTGTTAAGGAAAAATATCAATACGCGCAGATATGGAGATCATAGGCTGGGGGGTGAAAAATTCTTTTTGGCGATGAATTTCGATGAAGGTAATATGATGAACCCGGAAGGACAGTTTTGACATAGGTCAAACTTCTGAGTTATGGCGTGATCAAATTTCGTTAGGGTTTTTGTCATGTAGATATGTATAGTTTGTCAAGAAAGAATTCATTTCGCTATAACTCAGAAGTTCGACCTATGGCGAAACTGTCCTTCCGGGTTCATCATGTTATCTTCATCGACATTCATCGCCAAAAAGAATTTTTCGCCCACCAGCCTTTGATCTCCATATATTCGCGTACTGATATTTTACCTTAAAAACGGTTTAATAAAACGGTTTTTTTGTTCTAGAACTGCAACTAGCAAATTTTTCATAAGCGAATTAATTTAATTTGGTTCACAACCCTATAAGCTTTTTAATGGTATACATATACGTTTAATCGGTTACTTAAAAACGGTTCAAATATCGGTTTTAATGTCGGAATATCCGGTTCAAAAATTGAGATAACCGGATCTATCCTCCAAGAAAATGTGTTATTAACGTGTTCATCATTACAAGAGCTATTTGTGGTAAATATTTCAGAAACACCCCAGATGTCTACCTAAGCAATAACCAATTGTTATGTCTACATACCTGTACATAACAAATAACGAATATACAGAAAAACAAAACATAGTTTAATTCTGAACCAAGTCCGAATAAATATCAAAAATTACAACGAAAACGGGACAAAATCGATTAGTTGTCAAAGAGAACCGTACCTAAAATCTTACGAGCAACATTTTTGTAGAATATTTGGATGCTGAGAAATCTCATCTTGTGGTACCTCCACTACGGTTCAAGAAATAAAGGACGAAAAGGACATGAAAGGCATTGAGTTAGAAGAATGACTGAAGACATGTCACCTCAAAACGAAGCTACAACAACGCCAAACAGAGATATGGAGCTATTTTCCCAAGTATTTTAGGGAAAAAATCAAAAACTTCATCGCGCGATATCTCAGAAACTTGACCTATGCCGAAAATTTCCTTTTGGGTTCTTAGTATATTCATCAAAGGCTTTCATATTCAAATGAAATTTTCCACCCCCCCCAAAAATGCTGCTGCACAGTGTAATCTACTGATGTTTAAATACGATAAGAAGGATAATTGGCTGGGGAATCGGCAACTTGGATTCAGTAAATGGTTTGCTGATGATCGGGAACTCGGTGATTCGCCGTTCGGTAGTGTAGTGTTATCGAATGTTATCGATTCACGTACCTACAGATCCCTATAGATCCCCACTTGATCAGCTGTTGCAACAGCTGTTTCATCAACAGATGTTTTATTTGTTTATGTTTTACTGTATACATTTAAGGATAATAGTTCATAAGAAAATATGATTAAGTAAATCCCGTTACTTTTTATATATATGTAGGACAAATTTCCTAAATAAATTAATCAAGTTTTTACTGCCGACTTATTGGCAACTAATAAAAACTTAGTTTCATTTAGCACTCTGGAAGTGCTGACTAAATAGTTGTATTGGCATTTTTGAGTGCCTACAACCAACCAATAGAATACCAGTGGCGTTTGTAAGCGCCGGTATAACAAGTCAGGCAGAAAAACTAATAGAACCTCCTCAAAATATCCACCCACACTACAGTAGTAGGCGATCTGAAGATAATCGGGAACTCGGTGATTCGCTGTTCGGTTGTAGGCGATTTGAAGATAATCGGGAACTCGATGATTCGCTGTTCGGTATTAGACGATTTGAAGATAATCGGGAATTCGATGATTCGCTGTTCGGTAGTAGACGATTTGAAGATAATCGGGAACTCGGTGATTCGTGTTGTAGATGTTCGGCCACTCGGGGTTCGTATGTGTTCGGCCACTCGGTGATTTGTGTTGTAGATATTCGTCCACTAGTTGTTCGTACGTGTTCTGGGTTCGGACATTCGGTGATTCGTGTAGTAGATGTGTGGCCACTCGGAGATCGTATGTGTTCGGCCACTCGGTGATTCGGTGTTAGGGGTTCGGCCACTGATGATCGGTGTTCGGCTACCTTGGGATTCGGGTTGCAGGTGTTCGGCCACTCGATGCTGTAGCTGTTCGGCCACTCGGGGATTCGATGTTCGGCTACTCGGTGATTCTGCACTCAGCTCGGCTGTTCGGGTTGTCGTTCGTTAGTGTTAGTTCTAGGTTAGCCTCTACGGTATTCTACGAGTACTGACTAGTGGAACAACACCCGAAGGTGGAGTGGAACAACACCCGAAGGTGGTGTGGAACAACACCCGAAGGTGGAGTGGAACAACACCCGAAGGTGGAGTGGAACAACACCCGAAGGTAGAGTGGAACAACACCCGAAGGTGGAGTGGAACAACACCCGGAGGTGGAGTGGAACAACACCCGAAGGTGGAGTGGAACAACACCCGGAGGTGGGGTGAATATATTAGCCACCGCGCAAAGGGGTAGCTTTCAAAAATACTTCCCAACCTCTCTACACTCCCGTGTCGGTTGGCGGACCACGAACACACAATTGTACTCAAGCCCGTATGGCTGGTTCCCTGCAGTAGCAAGCCTGTCTTTCCCCAACGAAACTGGAATATTAATGTGTACAGTCGCACAGAGCAATTGAGAATTACTCTGCAGTTGTTATGCTGCCGCTTGCCTAAAATTGCACTGTAACACACACATCCCACTGAAACGCAAGCGAACCCAACAGTTAGTATGGATTGGCAGGTTGTGACGCTGTTGTGGGGCTTTGTTGTTCTCCGTTGGCCGGTTGTAATGTTGTTGTGGTAGTGGGGCAGCGCTGTCGTTGGTTTTATGTATGTGATCAATTTGTCACGTTACATGGTGAAACGTCGAACAATGGAATGAGGCTGATAGACTTCGCTGCGGCAAAAAAACATGGAAGTTAGCAGTACCAGATTTTCATAAGGGCATCTGGCTGTCTCCAGATCAAAGAACAAGAAATCAAAATGATCGCGTTGTGATAGATGGAAGACATTCTTCCTACGTGTCGGATGTACGGTTGTTCCGGAGAACAAACATAGACTCGGACCACTACCTTGTTGCAGCAAAGGTGCGTACCAGATTAAACGTAGCAAATAAGGTACGAACAGACACAACTCGGAAATTGGACATCGGTAAGCTGCAATCACAACAGATAGTAGCATATTCCACTCAACGGGCCAAATTGCTTAATCAAAACACTCCTAGCAGGGTTGCCGAATCTGACGATTTATCGTCATTTTGAAGACACACCGAAATGGGTTAAAGTTGGTATTTGGTTTCTTTGGATCTACAAAACTTTGTACCCAAGAAATTGTCACTATAGGTCTACGTTTTGAAGGTTTTAGCCCCATTATCACTCCTAAATTGCTGAAATTTGCTATTTAGTCTTCGTTGTGGGTACAAAATATACCCGCTGAGAATGGTCGGTACAGACCCACGTTTTGATAGATGTATAAAGTTCCCATAGAATTAACCTTCCGACTTTCGGTTTTGTTTTTCAAGGTTTTAGCCACCTTATACAGCCGAAATGGCTGAAATTTTAGTTTTTGATAGCGTATTCTCAGTTTCTAAGGCAAACGATGCCGCCCGATGTGATGTCTTGTAAAAGATTTGTATATTGAAGTGGCTGTAGTATTAAACCTTGTTGAAAACCTTATTTTCATTTGGCATATTCCATTTCTACTAGGAGTAAGCATTGATGTGACGGAAGAGCTTAGTACTTTCATAAGCGATAGCAAACTAATTTTTACTTCAATACAACCCGGCCTCAAGTCCTCACGCGTCCTTATATACCCAAGTGTCTGTTTAAACGCTAATGACAAAACCCGGACTATGGATGATCATTTTGTATAAGCTTGCCTGGAGGCTGGGATTCTGCTTATCGGACATTGCCTGTAGATGGTCAGGGTCCAAAGGGGCGGTTGCACCTATTTTATAGGGGATCTCCTTCTAAGCACATCCGGCTATCTTCTGTGTTATTCCAAGGATTTTTTGTTCTCACAGCATATAATCTTGACTCCACTCTAGGAGGCAGCGCTACTGAACTCGTTTGTTTAGAAGGTCCCCATTACCCGAGAATACAATGTCTCGCAGACTTTAACATCAATGTCAGCTTTATCGATAACCGTCACCTGAAGTTCGTCTTGGACCATTGGTCGTTTGGTGCTCTTACCAGCGTTGGTAGCCGTGATAAGAGATCCGGAAGACACTTTGTGGTTTTGATTAGTTTGTGACACTACCTTGGCAGTGGTATTTTTCCCGATTTTAGTCGTTTGATAGCATGTAAAAGTGTTAGAGGGATTGGATTCCTGACTCGGTTTGCGTTTCTTGGCCTTCGGATGTAGTTCCTGCGTTGACCTACCTTTTTCATCGTGTCCTTTAGTAGAAAAGACTTGATTTTGGTTGAATCTACGCTCCAAGGTGTTGAGCCGGTGCTGAGCCAATCTTCCCAGCCCTAAGAATCTTTGATTTGTATGCGTGGTTGCAGGCCTCCATTGCAAGAATGTGTTGACGTCAAAAGGGATGAATGAAATTAAACCAATAAACATATCCAATTCGGGCTGTATGCTGGCATATTGTTTTCCCTGAGGGCAGTTAACAACCTTATTAACAAGTGTTGTTGCTTGTTCCCCTGTGCCAAACTTCAAAAATTTTGCAATCTGCTGCGATGGATTGTGGGAGGTCTCTGAATACGGCGCACAGTGGTTCAGAATCGTTTTTTCCTGGTCAAAATTCTGTAACTTTTGAACGGATAGAGATATTTTCACAATTCTTTTTTTGTTAGACAGATAACACAATCAGCTTTCCGGTGAATTATAAGCGGTCAAATTCGGTCTGGTAGTTGCAGAGGAATTTAATGTCAAACTTAAACTTTTGAATTTGTTTACTATTTTTCATCAAAATATCAGTGTTTTTGTGTTTTTATATCTTCTTATTTATTAAAGATGGTCAAACACCAATAAATAAACTATAAAAATGACAAAAAAATTAAAAAAAAAATTTCGAAAAAAAAATTAAAAATTTTTTTTTCACAAATTTTTCACATAAAAAATACAAAAAAATTTAATTTTTTTCAAAAATTAAAATAAAATGCTTCTTGGGTGTTCATAAAACTTGTATAACTCATATGAAAACTCATATACTCCAAAAATTTTTAATTTGTGTAAAAAAGCTGTAATTCATATGGGAATTGGTATGGAAAAACACACATTTTTACCCATGTAATTTCAATAAATTTAAAAAAGTGTTAAACGGACGGAACGGGACGGGAACAAAAGTATATATGGGCTGAAAGAGGAGACTCTCGGGCATATTTCTGTGGAAACAGAACATTGTTCCATGTTGTTCCACAAAAGTTCTAGTCCACTAAATTTGGAATTTCATAAAATTTAGTACCTGAGGAAAAATAAATTAGCTCATGTTGTGTAAACGCCACGGTAATTTGTTTAATTTATTTTTAAAGACCCCAGTCCTACCTACCTAACAAAAAACAGCGAACGCAATATATGTTATAGTTTCCGAGAAATAGTTATTTCTTTCTCCAGAAGATTTCAAAAATTACGTATTTCTCAAACATGGGAAAAATGTTTGTCTTTAGGGGCACCCCCCGCCCGCACCTTCCAATATTTTTACCTAATTTTTTGGCTTCCTTAGTTTCAATATGTTTACTATCGAATCCCATGTAGAAATTAAATATCTGTTACAAACCAAAATTTTGATTTTTGGCCAGGAAAATCGTTTCTTGAACCATTGTGCGGCGTTCACACTGTGTCTTTGTATTGCCTGCGCAACTGCATTAGTGAAAATGCTATCCAAACCTGCCTGAAAGGCTCTAGAGATTTGTACTTTTGAAGATCTCTCCTGACGTACCTGGGTGCGAAGAGTCTAACCACTAGACTGTTGCATGTGTTCTCACGGCGATAACACCCAAGCAGGTACTACATCGACAACATCCTTTTGTGGTGATGCAGCGGAAAAATCTTCGCTCCTCATGAAGATAGTCCACTACACTGCACTAAGTCAGCTACATATGTAGAATTTTAAATTATAACATATGCCATCGACGACAGGTTACTACGGCAAGAGTCCGCATACATAACAATCTTTATGCTCTCTGAAGCGGTGATTGGTAAATTCTCTGAAACCACGCCAGTCAGCTTTTCCATGGTTCAGAAAAGTACGCCAGTCAGAGCTTATGAAGTAGGGTAGTCTGATTACGGAGACGATTAGTGCAAGGTGGTTTGAGCCAAGCGAAATAATGTGTTGCCAGGACACCTCAATTATTAGACCGGGTGTGACAATGGTGGTGTCTGGTGAACTGTGGCAATTTCTTATTATCCTCGCAGCAGCATCTTCGTTCACCGTACAGAATGTAGGGTTGGCAATTTGCTCGGTCAGCGCTGTACATATCTGGTCATTGCCTAGGATGGAATGCCAACGCTCTTGTTGAGCATTGCATTCCCCTAGCTCCAGACGGTAATTGCCCTTTAAAAGCGAACTACTATCAGGCATAAAACACAGGACATAACTATTCATTGGCGGTATGTACATATTAAGTACATCTACACTGGCAGTCCCACATTTTACTGTCACCTACATACATTCTAACATGGGTTATTAGAGTCGAGCTCAAGCGAGATAGATACGTAATGGACAGAATGGTGTATAAGGAGACAAATCCTAATTCTTTGCGGTCCATTACAACTTGCAAGATTCAGTTGACGGTGAGCTTTGTTTCCCAGATCGCTGTGGCCATGATGTATCTGCAATTCATAAAGTATACAATTTCAGGAATGATTTATTTACGGGGCGCTGAACAATAATGGTATGTAAGATGCTGTGTTTGCTGATGCTGCGAATTTGAAAGACTAGGAACTAGGGAAGTTGCCTATGCAGATGACGTAGTAATTCTATTCTAATCAGTGGCAAATTTTTGGCTACGCTGTCTGAACCGATGTAAGGCCCGTTAGTGAGACTCTCTCGCTGGGCGCACCATAATGTCCTATTCACGAGGAAAGAAATATTGCTGATTTTGTGCCACCAATACTGGGTTGTCTGCAATTGAATCTATTTACAGAGGCGAAATATCAGGAAGTGATCGTTGACCATCGGCTAAGATTGAATTAGAAGACTGAGGATTTCAGCAAGAGGTGGCTAATTGTATTTCATTCCTGTACAAACGCCATAGGCAAATGTTAAGGGTCTTTCATATCCTGACCTATTGCTTCCTTGTCCGGTGACACACGTTAAGTAATAACTCTAACCTGCCTACTGTGCAATGAGCTGCTCCAGTTCTCATTAATAAATAGACAGCGGAATTTTGTGCAACCCCTGTTTATGGTCCGATTCATGTCAAATTTTGGGACTAGGCATATTTTTGGCTTCTGATTACATTGCAATCAAAACATATGGCATATGCAAAATTATGCAAAATGCATAAATTTTTGCATATGCAAAATTTATGCATTTTATATATTTTCTTATGCAACAAATATTTCAATAATAGATACAAAAATGTTTGTGTGTACAATTTTTCTGTTTAAACTCTTCAGACAAGTCAATAAAATAAAGAAATGTATAACTACTACAGCCACAACCTTCAAAATACCGAAACTCGGGAGGAATCGTTCTATGGGGGCTACATGAAGGCCTGAACCTAAACCGACAAATTTTCGGTGGAAAGTTGTTACCCCCAAGGAAGACTTAAAATTTCAGCCATTTCGGAGGGATATTGAGGGCACAACCTTCAAAGTACCGGAAATCGGTAGGTACCACTCTATGGGGGCTATATGAAGACGTGGACCTATACCGACAAATTTCAGGTGGAAAGTTTTATACCCCCAACAAAGCCTTAATACCAAATTTCAGCCATTTCGGGGGGATATTGAGTGCACAACCTTCAAAATACCAGAAATCCGGTGGTACCGTTCTATGGGGGCTACATGAAGACGTGGACTTATACCGACAAATTTCAGGTGGAAAGTTTTATACCCACAGCGAAGACAAAATGCCAAATTTCAGTCATTTCGGAGGGATATTGAGGGCACAACCTTCAAAATACCAGAAATCCGGTGGTACCGTTCTATGGGGGCTATATGAAGACGTGGACTTATACCGACAAATTTCAGGTGGAAAGTTTTATGCCCACAACAAAGACAAAATACCAAATTTTAGTCATTTCGGTGGGATATTGAGGCCACAACCTTCAAAATACCAGAAATCCGGTGATACCGTTCTATGGGGGCTATATGAAGATGTGGACCTATGCGGACGGATTTCAGTTGTAAAGTTGCATAACCCCAACGAAGACTTAATACCAAATTTCAGCCATTTCGGTGGGATATTTAGACCATAAATCCTTGAATATATTTTTGCATATGCTTTTTTTATGCAGATATGTAAAAATATGCAGAATATGCAAAAAATAAAAAAAACGTAAAAAAACATAAAATGGCTGCAAACAGGACCACAACGAACAGAATCGGTATACATTTCCAACGGATCTTCGAACAGACCCTAAACTGAACTTAGACACAAATGTTGCACTTTGTGGGAGAGGAACCCTAAGGAGAGTTTGGACCAAATTGGATGTTCCGTTAAAGAGAAATATCGGGGGGAAGTACCGGAAGTTGTGGACCTGTATTTCCCATCTTCGAACTGAAACTAAGTTTGAACAAAATGTGACGAAGCCCAAATATTGGAACAAATCGGTTTATCAATTCGAGAGTTATCGTGCTGTCAACCACTATATACGGTGCCTTTCGGTCTGCTTTCTCAAGAAGTATGGACTTGCCCCTGAAAAAACTTTGACCGTTATAATTGAGGTAAAAATGAAAGTGATTCAACAAAAATCTAAGTCATTCGAGGCAGGTCTTAAAGTGAACTTATCTCTTATGAGGTACACGAAGAAGTGGACTAATATAGTCCATATCCGAGCCTGATCTATGTCTGGTAGATATATTAGGAGGTGTAAAGTATGGACCAAATCAGGAACTCCCTTCAAGGGTTATCGTGAGTGCAATATTTCCGAACATTTTTGAACTTTTGTGGGGGAGGTGTCTGAAGGAGTGGACCGATTATACTTATCTTCGAACTTAAACTAAGTTTTGACCAATATTAGGAATGCTAAATTTTTGACAAAATCGGCAGATCCGTTCGAGATTTATATTGCGCTGAAATTTCACGATGTTCAACGCATGTATCAAATCTGTTACTCCCTTCAAGAGTTATCGTGCTCACAAGTTTTCCGAACATGTTCGAACTTTTGTGGGGGAGGTACCGGAATGAGTGGACCGATATAACCCATCTTCGAACTTAAACTAAGTTTGGGCAAAATATTACGAAAGCCAAATTTTGGACCAAATCGGTTCATCCGTTCGATAGTTATCGTGCGCACCAGCCAGACAGACGGACGGACGTGGCTAAATATACTCCAAATTGTCTGAAACGGATTTCGCCCAAACATACACAGAAAAAAATATTTAAAAAATTTTTACATATTTTCGTTCGTGATGTAGTTTTTTCATACTGTACTGGTACCTCACATAAGATACATGTGCACTTTCATATATCCATCCAAAAGCCACTATTTTTTTCAAATATATGTAAGATTTTCATGAGATGCAATATCACTTTCTTTTTTTCCCTACATTCTCTCACATTTCCTCTCTTCTTGGTAAACGCTCTGTACTTTGTTCTCCTTTTCTTTTGTATGGTCTCATCTTCCCACCATCCAATAACCACGACACAACCCCCACGATCGCCTCACCCTCACATTGAGACTTTATCAACAAACGACAACATACACAACAACTACCACTGCCACAACAGTTGTTGTTAGTTAACTAACAAACCAAACGACTACAGTGCGTTTGGTGTCGAAAAAACAAAGTCATTGGTCGTACGAATATTTCGCATATACAAATTTGTAATTTATTTAACATAAAAGCAACATCTAATATCACAATATCACAACCTGATATAATACTAATCGCTGAGCACAAATTAAGACCAAACCATAATTTTAACCTAGAGGGTTATACTGTTTTTTTTTTTAATTTAGGGATAGTGGACGTGGAGGTGGGACTGCGGTGTTAATTAGAGATAATTACCGTTGCGGTCGCATCTCCATCTCCACTGGGGGTATTGAGTCGTGTATAGCAAGGGTTTGGAGGCCTGATGGCACTTCAGTTGCGTTTGCGGCTCTATATTCCAGCCCTGCGGCCGATTTTAGGGTGGCTGATCTTCAGCCCCTAGTCAACCTACATTCAGATGGTGAGGTGTTTATTGGGGGAGATCTCAATGCGAAACACCCTTATGGGGTGGATCAGAGACAAATACAAGAGGTACAGCCCTGGCTGCTTACCTTACTGATTGCCCAAACTTTCAAATATTCTCTTCGGATGTTCCTACTAGGCCCAACGGGCTATATGGTTCATTCATAGATGTTTTTTTGCGAACGCCAGGACTCCCCCTGGTGGGTGGTGGTAATTTGGCCACTGCCTATGACTACGAATCTGACCACAGATCCATAGAAGTGGAGCTTGACATGGGCGGTTTAGAAACCAGAGAAGTTGGGTCCATTCTAAACTTTGAAAATATTAATATTAACCGCTATAGGAGAAAAATTCGTGAAGGGCTACCAAGCATTTGCCTTCCTGCCGACAGGAATATTTCTATCGATGAGATAGACACCGCAGTAACCGGCCTGGAATCGGTCTTCAGATCTGCGATCGACGCGTCTGTACCAAAACAGAAATCCAAACGGGCATCATTAGGGAACCTCCCTCCCAGAATTTTGGGCTTCATTCGGGAGAGTAAAAGAATATGCAGAACGCTGAGAAGGACACAAGATTCCTCTCGGGTCCCTACACTAAGAGCAGATTTGCGGAATCTTGACCATATAATAGAGGATTCAATTCGCATATTTGAACGAGAGAGGTATCAGACATTCCTCGAAAGTATCACTGTCGACAACAGAACCTTTGGACAGGTCAAAGCAGCTGCTGGCCTTAAATCCAGGGATCCTGTAGGTGAGCTGAAGGACTCAAATAATGAGCCCATTTATGACGACAGTTTAAAAGCCGAAGCTTTAGCCGACCATATGCAGGGTGTGCTGGTGTCCATGGAGAGGCCGACCGACCGTTTTTTCCTTACCTCGGTTAACCGAGCTATCGAGGGGATGGATGATCGGTCTCCTATGGAAAACTTTAGTGCCACCTTTACTGCGGACGGTTCGACTATTGAGAGTATCGATAGGTGGGGGGAAGCCGGATTTGTCCGACCTAGCGAAATTGGCATAGCTATTGCCCGAAAGCCTGCTAAAAAATCCAGTGGTCTGGATAAAATTCCAGACACTGCACTTAAAAAGGCTGGATATGTTATATTTGGATTCCTAGCTATCCTATTCAACCAGTTTCTAAACCTGGGTTACTTTCCAACAGCCTGGAAACGGGCTTTGGTAGTACCCATTCTCAAAAGAGGGTCCCCGGCCGATAAGTGCGGAAGTTATCGACCGATATCTTTGCTCTCTGCCTTTGGCAAACTCTATGAGTCCTTCATTTTGAAACGTCTGAGGGCTCTTGTCGAAGACAAGAGAATCCTCAAAGACTGTCAATTTGGATTCAGGACGGGTCACTCTACGTCTCATGCTCTTTGTGTCTATTCATCCTACGTGGTGAGTGGATTTGATAGGAGACGTGGAACGATTGCAGTGGCTCTAGACTTTGCCAGAGCATTCGACTCGGTTTGGCACGACGGCTTACATTTCAAATTGAAAAGTTTTGGTTTCGACGCGCAAACGTGCAGGCTGGTAGCGAGCTTCCTCAGGGGAAGGACGTTTAAGTTCAAAGTCGGAGATTCGCTCTCGAATGAACGACCAGTTAGAGCAGGGGTCCCCCAGGGATCTCTCCTGGGTCCCATGCTCTATAATATCTTCGTCAGCGACATACCTGAGCCCCCTGATGGAGGCTTGCAACTACTGTATGCTGATGACGTCATCCTGGCCTTGTCTGGTGCGAATGCTGGTGCGGTTGCTTCTCGCCTTAACACTCACCTCAATATCCTACAAGGTTTCTTCTCCAAGTGGGGTCTCAAGCTGAATGTTGGCAAATGTTCAGCCATAGTGTTTAGGGGGAAATCTAAAGTGGTATTCCCCAACTTCAAAGCCTACCGTCCAGTACTTAAAATTGGGGGTCAGGACGTGCAAGTCTTAGACAAAATAAGATATCTTGGCATCATATTTGATGAACGGCTAGAATTTGTCAGACACATAGATTTTATCCTCGATAGGGCCAAAAAAAATATATTTCGCCTATCAAGGAGTGTTGCGTCACAATGGTGGCCTTGAAAATAATATTAAGCTACTAATTTATAAGCAGGTGATTAGACCTATCATCTCCTACGCCTTTCCTATCTGGTTTGTAATCTCGTCAAGCCAGATGGAGAGGCTTAGGAGATGGGAAAGGTCAATCCTTACCTATTGTCTTGGTATGGGTCCATATATAACACCTGAAGGTTCATTTAGAAGGCCTTCATGTCGGGCAGTGTACGACAGGGCAAACTTAGAAAGGTTGGACAGGTTCCTGTTGAGAGGGGCCCTGAACTTTCTGGAGACGGCACGACACGTCGACAATACGCTTGTGCAAGGATTCCTAGAACATCCCGTTGATAGGAATTCCCTTATGGTAAGAAAGCACCTGCCACCAGTGGCTTTGTTAAAAATAGACAAAGAAGGTTTATTGTACAACAGAGAAAATGAACTATTGTTTTACCATAGACGATTCAACACAATGAACACCACTGACACTGTATATATAACGACTCAGTAAACCCTTTGTAAATAATGTACATAGTAGTCTTAAGTCTTTAGTTTTAGTATCTAGTTTTAAGTCTTTAACCCACGTTAATTTGCCCATTTTTTGGAATTGACATTTTGGGGCTTTTCATAATTAATTCAAAATATAATTTTTTTTAAGAAATAATTGATATCAGCTAGCGGCGAATCCGCAGCTTTTTCTTGTACTGGAGTAGGTGGCGATTGTCACATGTTTAGTTATATGCAATTAGCAGTAAGTCATGCTGTATAGTTTTAAGATGATTTTCAATAAAAAATGGCCATAGCCAAAAAAGCAAAAAGCACAACCTAGTGCTGATAGACTCAAAATGTATGCACATATGGTTCATATTGTTGCTGCTATGCTCACAAGACGATAACAACTCAGTGCAAATAATTAGAAGAAAGGTAAATTACAATAATACAAAATAGAAGCATTATTAATAAAAAGCAGCAAAAATTGTCTCGGGGTGGTGAGTGGTGATGTGGTGTGGCAGTTGTTGCTAGACAATAAAAACAACTCGCCAAAATTGTTTTTATCAATCTCTCAGAAGAAACCAGTATTTTTTTGCATTATGAAAGGCGTTCTTGAAATGCAGAAATTTGAACTTTGGCAAGACTTTATGAACACTGTTCCTATAATACAGTAAATTTGTTTTCTGTGTATTTGGGATCTAAAACCATTATTTCCATGAGGTACATTTTGCCGGAATGGAAGTGTGGGGTATAAAAAAGAGTATTAAAATGGTGCATGCTTTATCTGTTGAACGGAACAACCGAAAATGGTTCTTATCTGTCTTTTCCTTAGGGTGGCTCCCCCACAAAAGTTTAATAATTTTGTTTAAGTGCTGTTTAGAATCTACTCGAAGATCCTTTGGAAAATTATAGCGATACTTCTCCTTGTGGTCCTGTTTACATCGATATTACGTTTTTCCATGCTTCTTGGAATAGTGGTCCAAATAATCGGCAAGTTCAAATGTACAAAAAGTCCACAAAATTCTGAAAACTCCCTAAAAACATAACTTTTGTTGAAAAGAATTTTGGTTTTGTAGTCAGTATTCGACCTGTCCGTAGACGAAAGTTTCAATTCGGACAGGCTGAGGGTATATCTCTGTCGACAAAGCCGACTGATACTTACTTACTTGTTGCTCATTTTATCGCTTCCTTCCCCCTCCTACCCCACTTTTTTTATCTATTTTCAGGATGAAAACAATGGACCGTTGGTTTCCGAGAGAAGTAGCTGTCAACAATCAACGTGAGCCGTACATCTTATAATCTAAACTATCTTAAGAAGACACTCCAAGTTTAGGTGTGAGTTTTAGTAACTTGGAATTACTTCATAAAAATCTCATTTTTCCATAAACCTTTCAAAGGGGACAAAAATGTTCTCTACCCCGGAATATTTATAATTTATGCTACAAGTTCTTTGAACTGCCAAAAAATTTGGAATCTAAAAAAAGGAATTACAAGTAAGTGGAATTGATATAAAGCTATGTTTTATTTTTAGCGCATTGAAAAAATACTGCACTCAACAACCCATTGACCCTGTGTTGCATTACAAAACAAATCACAAAAAAACTGCGTCACACAATGTTTTCGGTTTTTTCGGAAATTTAAGTCGATGATTACGCTGTCAAGTTGGAAACAATTTTTGCCACCGCCCTTGTTGGCGTTTCGAGCTTTGAATAATAAATTAAATTGTACACAAAGAACTTCCTTTAATTGTCGAAATTAATAAAGAATTTGCATTTGTTTGATGTTGTAGTAGTGGCCGTTTTTGTTGTTTTTGGATTTTTTTTTGTTATTTTGGTCTTCGGTCGTTTGTGTTTTCGTTTTGGCGCAAAAATTCCCAAAAAAAAACTGAAAGTGAGGGCCAATGACTTGTGTGCTCGTTTGGCTGGGAATGAATGAATATTACGGTTGCCCTTGACGTCTTGTAGCGGGGTAAATCGTTCGTAGTGTGAAATCGGACAGAGCAAGAGGGAGTACCATGTTTGCATCATGGACAGACATGCCAAGAAGAAACGCACTTGGTGAAACTTAAGACTCAATTAGGAATTGTTAATTTTCAAATTTCGCAACGCAACTACGCAGTATATCATCATAACGGTTTGGTAATGAAGAGAGTTATTTTTTTGTATTCATTTTTTGAAGGCGTCTAATTCAGTTTAAAGTTTTAATTGGTGATGTTGCTGCACAGTGGTTAATAAAACAAAAAAATATGAATATAATATATTAAGGTTATGGTTGATTCGATTGGGACGCCAAAAATACTACGATTTGCACCGCAACAATTCGTCTGGTTTGGTAAAAATTTTCCAGATAGGCCAAGGATAATTGTATGTGTTTCTGCCAAGGAATCACGGGGCTGCCGAGGAATCACCGGGCTGCAGTGGTAAGCATGCCCGCCATAAACACACACAGATCATTCGGATTTTTCTTTCACAAATTCTGATTATGTTGTCTATGAAAAAAGATCGGAGGAGTGCTGTCGACCATGTTCGAAGAAAGTCATTAGGTTACGAAAGACTTTCTGTATTCATTGTTATGAGTGAAATATCACCTTGTTATCCCGGAGATGTTCGGAGAAAGAGTTCTTTGTTGGTCTTTGAGCTTTGAGAATTTTAAACGTTGGATGATTGCACCATGCTACCTTGATGACACTGTGCTTTAGTGTTTTATTGGTCTTCACTTTGTTCTTGTTGTGTATACCGACCAAGTCCTCTAAATCTTATTTAAGGAAGAGTTCAATGAATTCTCCTTAAATTTCGACTTAAGACTCAAGGACAAATAACATTCATTTACGTAAATATGCATGTATGTATATATGTATTTATGTTCAATATGCGTCTCGCATAATGTTTCTCATACAGTGAGTTATTTCATTCTCTGTTGTCTTCTGCTGCCTTTCTTTTCAATATTCCCCGGCGTTGGTGTTTCCATTTTTTCATTGTGATATTTATTTAACTTTTTGAGGTATACTTATGGTATAGCTTAATTTTGTTGTTGCTGTTCGCACTCGTATTGTGGTCAGCTTTTATTTTCATACCCTCCACCATAGTTTGGAGCATATACTAAGTTTGTTTTTCCGTTTGTAATGCTTTGAAAGTATATGTGGGGATTCCTGAGTGAAATCGGACATTTAAAAAGGTGGTTTTTGATTTCCTTTATTTTTTCTGTGGCGATGCTGCTCATCAGTAAAATATTTTAGTATATTTACATGTTTTGACTAAAGGTTCCAGAGATATCGCGCCATGAAAATGTCTGTAAAAATGATATGCAAAGAAATGCTTACAACTTCTTCAATATTGGTCCGAATAGAAAAAATCTTTTTTTGTATTTTTTATTTTTTTATTTTTTTTTTCAGCTATCTAATAAAAAGTATAAAAAATTTTGCACATTGGCCTTAATGCAGTTTTCGCTATTTAATACACGCAGAGAAAAAAATATGTTTGATCCAACAATATTCCAAGAGCAAAATATGTATTGTTAACATATTGTTGGATTC
This sequence comes from Musca autumnalis, assembly GCF_047663935.1. Taxonomy (NCBI): domain Eukaryota; kingdom Metazoa; phylum Arthropoda; class Insecta; order Diptera; family Muscidae; genus Musca; species Musca autumnalis. The sequence continues at coordinate 45,752,682 of NW_027411977.1, read as the reverse complement.
CTCATGTAGTATTGTAAATCCAAAAATAGTTTGGGTCAACTGAACAATATTTCTCTCTTTTCTTCGAAAATTTGTTTCTCTTCTCTCGCTATTCGATGCCGTGTTGAAAAAACAATTTTGGTGAGTTGTGGTGTGTTTGTATGACATGCTAACCTTTACCTATGTTTTTGTGTGTATGTACTTGTGAGACTCTTGTTTTTATTTGTTTCTGTTTTGTTTCATTCTTTTTTCCTTTTCATGTTTGTTATGGTGTTTAATTATTCCTTATGTTGTGGTGGGTTCTTGTGGCTTTTTGTTTGTCTTTGTTGTCAGTCAATGCAGCAAACCATGTATTGTGTTCATCAATGATTGCAATATTATACGCGACATTTATATCCAAGTTATGCGAAAAGTGTATATGAGAAGTATATGCACTCAAATCAAACATTTCTGGGCTGGTTTTCTGGGTTGACAATACTTTTTGTAAACAAAATTAGATTATGATAGTTCCTACAATCGGTATTGTTAACGATTTTAACAATATTGCGGAAATTCGAAAGTTGTTTTTGTTTTCTATGTTTGGAACAAAAGATGGTATTTTTGGATGTGGATTACAATGTTTGAACAAAACAAATACATTTTTGGAACCAAAACATATATTTTTGTTCCAACAAAAGCGAAAAATATTTTTTTTCTGCGTGTATATATAGCATTTCCAGATTAAATGAAACCTTTTCCAAATTAAATGAAACCTTTTCCAAATTAAATGAAACCTTTTCCAAATTAAACGAAACCTTTTCCAAATTAAATGAAACCTTTTCCAACGGAATTGAAACCTTTTCCAATTGAAATGAAACCTTTTCCAATTGAAATGAAACCTTTTCCATTTGAAATGAAACTTTTTCCAAATCAAATGAAACCTTTCTTTTTTATTATAAGGAACTTGAATCTGATATTGATTTTTATTGTTTCAAATTAAAATGTTAACATCAATTGATGTAATTAAAACAAATATTGTTATATAGATATGTATTTGTGAATAAACCCTACAGTACACATAGGTTTCATTCAGGAAATTTTTGGCCAAAACTACTTTTTTGAAGTTTCAAAATTTTAACTGTTTTTTGCGCTGAATAATAAAAAACACTTCAAATCATGCGAAAATATATAGATATTGGAAATACCGATAAATGCCGTTAGTTGGCGCAGTGTCAAAGTTGGCACTTTTTTGTATAAAAATAAAAAATATTTTGTGTAGTAAAATATACCCTTTTTCATGGTACAATAATACAGGTAGCATTATCATGCCAGCTGATGGTAACATAATGTGTCAATTGCATTGAATTGATGTCAAATTTTGACATCTTATGTTGCCAACAATTGCCGATGCGGCTACCTGTGTATTTGTACCATGCCCTTTTTGTTGTGTTGTGTCGCTGCATAAATATAGAGAAATGAGACCAAATTTATAATGAATCAGGAAGCTGGTGGTGAGTACTTTCATAATATTTAAAAAATCTCTAAAATTAGCGTAGCAAAATCAATATTTGTATGTATATTGGAAATTAGTTTTTACAAATAATTTTTTAATATATTTAAACTTTTAAAAAAATGTCCAAATTTGTCCACCTCCAAATCGATTCTGGGAGCTACTAGGGCTTCTGCACTAATAAATTAAGAAGTAATTTCTTTCTCAAATTTGCCACAGTTAAAATAAAGTGGAATTGTGTATTTTAATATGGGTGATTTTTTTATAAATTCCTGTTGTGACTGTACATAACATCCAAAATACATATCTATCTTATAATGTAGGCAGCACAATCTGAGGATTAAATCCACTATCTTCTGTAAATATTAGGTGTTCCTTTTGTTGAAGTATCCATTTTGGAAAATATGGAGCCTGTTTTTTCTTAACTCCGACGTTTTACGCTCGTTCTATTTCGACAGAGGCTGTTTTTAAAGCAATTTTCAATTTTCGTATTTCATTTTTAAGGTTTGGAAAACATATTTTTTATTGTTAAGACTGAAGTAAAAACTATGAAATAAAAACTCAAAAACAAAAAAATAAATAAATTAAAAAACAATGATATCTATAACCATACTTGTTATAATAACATCAATTTATGTTAGTATTTTATTTAAAAACAATAAAAATCAATATCAGTTTAATGTTCATTATAATAAAAAAGAAAGGTTTCATTTAATTTGGAAAAAGTTTCATTTCAAATGGAAAAGGTTTCATTTCAATTGGAAAAGGTTTCATTTCCGTTGGAAAAGGTTTCATTTAATTTGGAAAAGGTTTCGTTTAATTTGGAAAAGGTTTCATTTAATTTGGAAAAGGTTTCATTTAATTTGGAAAAGGTTTCAGTTAATTTGGAAAAGGTTTCATTTAATCTGGAAATGCTATACAATAAATTTTTATCAATGACTAGGGGACCCGGCGAACTTCGTCTCGCAGTTTGTTAGGTACAGAACTTGATGGCTTTGGTTCAAAACTATAATACTATTATTGCTATCACCTTGTTCAATGGCAAATATTTCTTTGTTTTTAACTGTTTGGGGCGATATTTGAAGCAGATGCACATTAGACAATTGTACTTTCGACAATTGTCAGTTTGACGAAGAGAGAAGGTACTGGAGGCAAAGTGTTTCTCTTTTCCTCGACTCTCTCTCCTATATACTGAAAATAGCCGCGAAAAAATTAGCAACTGTAAATCGGGACTAAGATATATTTTTAAGCAAATAACACGGTTTGCGATGCAAATAAAAATATTTGGTCGCACAGTTGAAGCAAAACAATGTCATAACGCCCCTATTCGTTTCATAATCGATGGTTTTCTGCAATTCTTGTTGTCGCCACTGAACACGATATTTCACTCAAGCAATTGCATACGAAGGAAGGAATGCAATCGTTGGAACTTGAATTTAATGCTTATTTAATTTTGTGTTTAATCAATTAACCTATTTTGAGCAGAGGGATCCTATCGTTATTAGGTAACAACCTTCGTCTGCTTTTTTCTGACTTGTCTGTTTAACGTGATATCCCAAATTCTACCTGCATTGCAAGTTCGGAATTAGATGCAATGGCTCTGGTAACACGGACAAATGCGGTAATTGAATATTGACTGAGACTGTACAATCCAGTACTTGGTACATTGATCCTTGTTAGCAGAGCTATTCTATTAGTTGCCGTTCTTTGTGTGTTTCGGATGCTTGAAGTTTTGTCACACTAACACGTTACTGTTGTCGATTAATTGGTCACCCTATATTTAATTTCGACGTAAATAATATAGTCAAATTAATATCACAAACTAATTAACGTTTAATAAGTATTTATCTATTTATGTCGCCCGATAAAGAATCTTTATCAGATAATTCGACCAAAAAATCTCCGTACCTCCGTTTTCTTGTTTTTATACCCTCCACCATAGTATGGAGGGTATATTAAGTTTGTTATTCTGTTTCTAACACATCGAACTAATCATTTGCGACCATATAAAGTATATATATTCTTGATCAGTATAAAATTCTAAGACGATCTAGCTGTGTCCGTCTGTTGTAATCACTCGAGCGTTCGCACTAATTGAACTAGAGCGTTATATTTTTGCACCCGAGTGTCTTTTTTCCATAGGCAGGTCAAGTTTGAAGATGGGCTATATCGGACCACTTTTTGGTATAGCCCCCATATAACGGTACCTCCCGATTTTCGGTATTTCGGGGATTTTAGCTACATTTTTTGACCAAACTTCCTGTAATTTCACGTTTGGGGTTCCCTGTGATCACAAAATATCTCCACTAAACACCGTCAACATAGGTCCATGTTTTGTTATAGCCCCATATAACGGTATCCGCGATTTTCGGTATTTTGAAGATTGTAGCTACAATTTTTGATCCAAGTATCTGCAATTCGAAATTTGAGTTTCCCAGTGGTTCACAAAACTTCTCCACCAAAAACATAGGTCCATACTTATATTTAGTCTCATATAAGGTTCCCGACCGAATTAATACATCTTTTATGATTTTTATGCCCTCAGCTTTTATGCTAACTAGGGTATATCAGCAAAAATTTCTAAAATCGTATTTTCCATTTCAAAAAAATCAAAAAAAAAATTTGATACTACATCTATGATTTTTGGTACATAGATTAACACAAAAATTTTCATTCCAAATCCAACTTTGGTCGTTGCGCGCAAAAGATATGACCGTTTTAATTATGCTAATTAGAAAAAATTCTAAAAAAAATCGCGGCTTAATATAGTAAGCTGTTATATCCTATTTTCGTTAACTGAATTCGCAACCTTTGCGATGATGCATAAAAAAATTCGAAAAGTTTCAATGGATTCGCGAAAAACTAAATTTGTTAAATAATTTCACGTATTTAAAAACATATTTTTGAAACAATAGCGCTTATATTTACAAAAAAAAAAAAAAACAAGTAAGCAAAGGCTATAGTCGGACAGGGCCGACCATACGATACCCTACACCACTACCCTGCGAATTATCTGTCAGCATATCAAAATTCCTTTTGGACAAATAGATTTATTGTAAGAAATAACTTTTGGAATCTGCAACCTTATCACATTAAGTTTAAATAACAATATAGTAATTGTTCCACAAACATCCCAGAAGTTACAGGGAGTGCACCACGATTCATACTACAGAAATAATATGGGGCCTACTGTTTATAGCCGAGTCCGAAAGGCATGTCTGAAGACACCACCTGTAGAGAAGTTTTACATGGCTGAAATACTCAGAAAAAGTCGCCAACTTTACTGAGGGGTATTTTGCCAACGTTGGAAATTTGATGTTTGCTGGCCGGGAATCGAAGGCCCGACCTTCAGCGTGCGAGACGGGTGTGCAAAGAATTGTACCACGGTTGCACCAATAAATAATTTTACCACTGACATTTAGTCTCCACCTAATTTTTTGCATATTTTGTGTCCTAAATAACCCACCGAATTGGCTGAAAGTTATTATTAAGTATTTGTTGGGGTATACAATTTTCGACCTGAAATTTATCGGTATAGGTCCAGGTCTTCATATAGCTCCCATAGAACCGTACCTCCCGATATCCGGTATTTTGAAGGTTGTGGCCTCAATATCCCACTGAAATGACTGACATTTTGTATTAAGTCTTCATTGGTGGTAAAAAAGTTTCCACCTAAAATTTGTCGGTATAGGTCTACGTCTTAATATAGTTCCCATAGCCAGTACCTATTGATTTTCTGTACTTTGAAGGTTATTGTCTCAATATCCCTCCGAATTGGCTAAAATTTGGTATTAAAACTTCGTTGGAGGTATTAAACTTTTCACCTGAAATTTGTCGGTATAAGTCTAGGCGTTCATATAGCTCCCATAGAACAATACCTCCCCATTTCGAGTGGAATTTAATCAGAAGCCAAAAATATGCAAATTTGACAAAAATAGGGGTTGCATAAAATTCCGCTGTCTACATGTCATTGAGCTTCACAAACCTCAGTATATCTTAGGTAGTAGGTCCGTTATCAAGCACACCTATTATTGCAATTTTCATCAGAGGAAAGGCCAGTAGTTATTTTCCCATATAGAGGCGACTTTGACGGTATATGCCCTCCAGGAATTCAAATATGGACCAAAAATAAAATATTTTTATTTATCATACAAAAGTAATGGTCTATTTCACCCGCTAAATATTATCAGATCATCATCCAAAATTGTAAGCATCTTCCTCTGCCTAAACTCTTACCTCGTGCAAAATTTCGTGATTATTGAGCTATAATTGCGACTTCTAGTGTGCTTATGATTACACCACAAGCAAAAAACTGGATATATTAGGCTGTAACTCTGTTATCTGAATACGTAAATCCACATAATTGGCATCAATGGAAAGGGCAAGAGTTGGCCTTCCAAATATTATTTACGTGGGCGGAATGTGTGTTCCAGGAAAAAAGATTTAACCGGTATATTAAAAATTTTCGCAATTTTCACACAAAAGTTTTGGTCCATTTAACACTCTAAATATTATCTGATCGCCATCTCAAATTGCAAGCTTTTTCTTTGTCATATACTCTTACCATAGTTAAAATTTCGAGGCGATCGGACTAGTATTGCGACCTACAGAGCATATACAAAATCGGATAAAAATTATGTTTTTGGTCCATTTCTCCCGCTAAATATTTCACGATCATCACCAATTAAAATAGCGATCTATTCTGATGTGAAACCGACCTCCACACCAAATTTCGTGACGATCGGTCCATAATTGCGGCCTGGAGTTTGATTACAATTTATAATGGACAGACGGACACACGGACGGACGGACGGACACACATCTCAAAATCGCTTTATCTCGACGAGATATGAAGATTGGTATACCACATTGGGGGTCTCCGACGAATATTTCGCGGTGTTACATGAATTTTTACTAAAACAAACTTATAATACCCTTTCCACATAGTGGTGTAGGGTATAAAAATATATAAAAAATTATAGCAGCACCCAGGCATTGCACGATGGGGCCAATGACAGGTTTTCGAGGCAACAAATCACTGGGGCAAGCTAGACCTTCCAAATTTTGTACAGATGTTTATAGTGGGCTTAGAAACTAATATGCCAAATTTGGTTCATATCGGTTCATATATACATATAGCTGCCGTATATATGTTCGCCCGATTTCAAGCATTTGATGTACCAAACACGCAAGTTCTGCCCAATTTTTATGCGATTTGGAAAATACCACGGAATTAGGACTACAAATATGTTTGCCAAGTTATATTGAAATCGGTTCAGATTTTGATATTGCTCCCATATATATTTTCGCCCGATTTTAGGTATTTGGTGCACCAATCCCGCTATGTATGTCCAATCTTGATGAAATTTGAACTGTGTGACGGATTTTGGTATAGAAACATTTTTGGCAAATCATATTGAAATCGGTTCAGAATTGGATATAGCTCCCATATATATGTTCGCCCGATTTCAGGAAAATTATTGACCAAGCATGCAAATTCCATCCAATTACAATAAAATTTGGAAAATGTTACGGAATTCGGACTACAAATAAGTTTGTCAAGTTATATTGAAATCGGTTCAGATATAGAAATAGCTCCCCTATATCAGTGGCAAGATGAAGAAATCTTCTTCCAAATTTGTCTTATGTTGGCGGTACGTGCCTTCCAGGAAGAACGCTATAAGATCTATATTAAAAATTTCATCTATTTTCAGACAAAAATGTTGATTTTTTTTAATCCGCTAAATTGGTTGGATTTTATGTTGTTTTGGAGATTGTTTTGTTTCCCCAAGCCTATTTTTGCATCATAAGATAATTGGGACCCTTGTTCATGTAATTTTGCATTAACAGCATAAAACAATTCTTACCGTATACTCCCTCCAGAGGGGAAAGGGGGGAGAATGTTACGCTCGTGGTTTCTTAAAACACTCTTCGCAGCAGCACAAAGCTGTAACCAGCGCATTAGCTTGATATTTACACGGGAAATATTTTTGGCCACTTTCTCCATACAAGTGGATCCACTGTGCATTGAAGAGCTTTCAATGTTAAAAAATATAAAAATGTTGAAATGTTCTTTTTGGTGCCTAAAATGCTTTCACTACTTATTTATAATGAATGTCGGAAATGATGCATAAGAAAATATGTCACCATTGCCGGATCAGTATGTCGCTATGTGATGTTACCAGATTGATTTATTTTTTTATTTTTAGTGAATCAGAGTGTTGGCAATCAAAATCCGTTATTATTTGTTTCAAATTGTTCACTTCAAAAATTGACTTTTTGCCTCGAAAACCTGCTATTGGCCCCATCGTTCATTGTGAGGAATAAAATGAAACCTAAGTCGTGAAGTTTGAAGCTATAGTATTCATGTTATTTGCAAAAATACAAAGAAAATATGACGAAAAAAATAAAGATCATGTTATCCTAATTTTATTTTTTTATGGTTTTATAGGAAAGGTTGAAGAAAAAATGTTTGAGTTCTTCGTCATTTTCGTCCAAATTTCACGCAATAATGAAGATATTCCGTTGCAACAAATTTTTCGCTTATAGTTTCCTATTGGCGAATATTTTTAGAACATTATATTAAATCACAAGGAATTCCAATTGTGGCATAACATTAAAATAATGCTATACTGAATAGTGCAACATTTGAAACGCATATAAACCGAATAATAGTGAAAATGACATGATGCGCATCCGATTTTCCAACACAGCGAATCAATCGCTTTTGTTTGATGTACAGTTTGTGAAATTCTATTTGGCGGCCACGATGTAGTATCTATTGCATATTAGGGTGCAAAAAACAGTAAAATGCCCATAATTTCCACGAAGTACATTTGCATTTTATGCGCATCCGGTTTCAATGGTCATCATTAAAAAATACACCATTCCATGTCGTTTCAGTGCGATCCATAAAGAACCGTGGATGTAGCATCACACTTAATTTTTAGAAAAAATCGGTTATATCTCCGGATTAGCGATAGTTTTGAAATATATGTTTTCGCACATTTTAAACAGGCATATAACTCTATTTATTTCAGTAAAAATTACACTTCCAAAACGCGTTTCAATGCGCGCAATTTTCAAAAACATTTTTTGCAGATTTTCGAAATTTGAGGGGTATCATATCCGCCGATCTAGTGGACGGATTTGGACGCGCAAAGTCTTGTTAGATTCAGAACGTAAAAAAAAAACTAAATTCACACGGGTTTCCACTGAAATCGAATGGCATTTGTAAATTTTGAATCCAAAAAACTGTTTTTTTAGAAAAATTTACGCACAAAAATTTCGACTTTATGCTGAGATTGTTGTGAACCTTTAAAGGCTACACGCCCGAGTTATACATCAAAAAATGCGTAATCGCGAGTACTACAATCTCATAATCAGTTTCTAAACGAGTACAGTTGCGCGTCCCGATTAGAGTAAAAATTCAAAAAACCCAATTTTTCAGTCTTCAAAATGTCAGCATCCGTTTGAGATTGATGCAGTGGTTAAATGCCTTCAAAAGTTATGGTATATTACAACAATTCGCGAGATACAATACCCCATACCTCAGTTTCAACAGAAGTAAATTTTCTACAAAAAGGCCGATATCTCTGTCGGCAAAGCCGACTGATACATTTTACTTATTTTAAAGAACTACCAGTTATTTGATGTCCAAACAGATAATTCCAAGTTGATGGTATTGACGAGGAATGCGTTCACAGCACTCTGACCAACTGTGAGAAAAATTCTTCGAAAACTATACGGGCCAAACTGCTTTAACGGCGAATATCAAGTTCGGATGAACCATTAAGCAATTGCGAAAGTTAAGTGGACAAATGTGCGGCTATCTGTTGTAATTACAGTTAGTAAACTTGCGCTACCTTTAATTGGATACGCCCTTTTCCTGCAATAAAGTAGTCAGTACGCTTGATGAATGTCTTCCATGTGTCATAACGGGATCAACTTTGTGTCTTGTTGTTGTAGCAGCGGAAATACGTTCGTTCGTGTATTATTTCAGTTATCAGGTTCTGATTCCCCCGTAAAATTCTGCAAACCTCTACCGGGTGCGTCCATAAAGAACCAGGAGACTGGGAAGCACGTCATGTAGTCTCAATACACATGCCGGGCATATGTTGGATCGTGGCATCAATTTGCTGCGACGGATGGAGGTGGTCCCCAAGTAAGGCATGCACACGGTAACTCTGCATTGCCTGTGCGACTGCATAGGCTTGTTAGTCTGGAGGTGCTCGTTTATATCTTTGGACCTCTCTCCCTAGATCATAAAGATCTCTCCCGATATACCTGGGTGGGGGAAATCTATCCATTAAATCGTGACAGGGATGCTCACGGCGATAACACTTATGCAGGTACTACATCGACAACGTACTGTTGTGCTTATGTACCCGTAAAACCTTGTCTCCTCACGAAGATGATCCATTGGTGTCATGAGGAGGCACCCTGTTGCAGTAGAGCTAACATTTGCACACCCGCTGGCTTCTCTAAAGGCGTGGATTTTTTTAAAACAATTTTTCTTGTGGTTCTCTAAAGGCGTAAATTTTTTAAATATTTTTTCTTGGGCTTCTCTGAAGGTGTGGATTTTTAAAAAAAAATTCTTCGGCTTCTCTAAAGTCGTCGATTTTTAAATACTTTTTCATGGGCTTCTCTAAAGACGTGGATTTTTAAAATAATTTTTCTTGGGCTTCTCTAAAGGCGTGGATTTTTTAAATAATTTTTGTTTGGGCTTGTATAAAGGCGTAGATTTTTAAAATAATTTTTCTTGGGCTTGTCTAAAGGCGTGGATTTTTTAATAATTCTTCTTGGGCTTCTCTAAAGGCGTGGATTTTTTAAATAATTTTTCTTGGGCTTCTCCAAAGGCGTGGATTTTTTAAATAATTTTTCTTGGGCTTCTCTAAAGGCGTGGATTTGTTAAATAATTTTTCTTGGGCTTCTCTAAAGGCGTGGATTTGTTAAATAATTTTTCTTGGACTTGGGCTTGAATCCCTCTAATCACAAAAATATGTATTTATATGCAATATACATATGGTAATATTCAAAAAAGTTTTACAATCGTTGAAGTTGAGGTTCACCATTTAATAAGTCGCGAACTGTTGATATATTTTATAAAATATGGATACATTTATATTAATTGAAGTGTTTTAGTCAAGATCTCATAATATGGACCATAACAATTATTTTTCGTGGAAGCTGCGTTGGTGGTAATATAAAAAAATGGGAAAAATGTGTTGAAGTAATCAAGTTTTTTTGTGTTCTTTCTTGATTTCTGGCCAAACCACGCAAAATCAAACCTGTGCTCAAAGAATGAACTAAAGAATACCCCTTGGGAAACATGGTTCTAGTGCATGACTTTTCGATATATACACTACATCCCACTAAAATCGATGCTGACATTTTGAAGTTTTGATTTCAGTGTTTTTCGATTTTTTCTTATAATTATATGGTGCAACTGGATAATATTTTCAAACTAGTTACAGGATTGTAGAACTCGCGATTCCACGTCGTTCGATGTATATCTCATGAGTGTGCTCCCTACAGCTTCCTAGTAATAGGAGCCCAAAGGCCAAAATTTGGTGCGTAAATTTTCTGAAAAAACCTATTTTTTGGCTTTAAAATTTACAACTGTCGTACAGGTACCCCTGAACCCCGCGTGATTTTAGTTTTTTTACGTGCCGGATCTAATAAGACCTTTCGCGTTCGAATCCATCCACTAAAACGCCGGATATATATACCTTGAAAGTAGGAAATTCTGCAAAAATATATTTTGACAATTCCGCGAATTGAACCGCGATTTTCTTTGATTATTTTTACATAAATGTAATCCTTTATACGCGATTATAATATTTGCCAAAAAGAGGTGTCACAAATTACAAAGATTCGGGAGTAATATCCCTATTTATCCCAAAATAGGATGTGGTGGCACATCCGCAGTTCTTGACGAATCTGTCTAAAATCATTTATATTGACGTATTTTTAATAGTCGGCCATTGAAATCGGATGCACCTTATTATCATATGCACATCGCGCAATTTTTGCCCACTTGAATGTTTTTTGAATAGTAAGATGCAACTGATGGCACACTTTGGCCGCTGAATGAAACATGGGAAAATCCATGCATATTGATAGACATGGACTCCCTGTATCCGAAAAGCACATGCACCTCAACTAATTTAAACGGATTCGCGAATTACTCGCTTTTTAACTTTTCTGTTTTTTCTTTGATTGTGATTTCAATATTACTCTGTACTTCTTATTTCTATTGCTTATCACAGAAAGCAAATATACTTTCACGATGACTAATTACTTTTTTCGTTGAAGTTTAAGCAAAATACTTCAGGATTTGGATGGAAATTTACCGAAATAATGGAATAACTACCAACATTTATTTTTCAAATTTTTCGTATTTAACCAAAAATATATTTTTGAAATAATTTCCAACAATAAGTTTCCGTTGTTTGTTGTTGCTGTAATATGCAAGTTATAAGCGCGATCTTTATAATTTTGGTCTCACATTTTTCTACGCGTAGTCTAGATTCTGTACGTATTTTTAAATTATTTTTTTAGAGATTTTTTGGCCTCTGATTTAGAATAAAAAAAATTTGTTCCAAGATTTCTTTAATATTTTTTGATTTTCCGCGAAAATAAAAATAAATTTAGCAAATATTTTAGCATCTACGGATAGATATTAAATGCTGCTAACGATTCATATATACATGTTCTTATTACAGCACAATAGGAATTTTTAAATATTTTTTCTTTACAAGAGAGTATAACCGCATATAACTTTTGAGTGCAGCATCCAATTTTGTGAACGCGAACAGATTTGAAACCACGATTTTTTTCGTAACCCATGTACCAAAAATTGCGGATGTGCTCGCCAAAAAAGTTTTTAATTTTTTTTCTATGTAATTGTAAAGGAAATTTGAAATTTACCATATGTATCGATTATAGAGGTTAATCTTAAAAAAAATAATTTCTAGTCGATTTTGATCATAGTCGAAAGATCAAAAAGTCGTGTTTTTAGTCAAGTCAAACATAGAAAGATTGAAAAGTCGATAAAGATAAAAATCGGAAAATTGAAAAGTCAAAATTTGACTTCTATTCATATCCATATGTGGGCTTTCAAGTCATCGGCCCTAAACTCGCGAGCGATATATTATTGAGTTCCAGTACATTGAATCATAATGAGAAACGAATAAGCTAATGTACTATTTTGGGTGGCTTTCAGTCGATCGATACACCAATTGCTGAATCTGGCAGGATACCGATATGCTGCTAAAGTTTACTTCGAGGAGGGGGACGCAGATGTCAAATGAAATCTCGATGCAGAATTTCCCATGCAAATTGTCCTGCAATCTCCAACGTTGAACCAGCTTCCATTCGATAAGCTAGGGAAAAGATTCACTGGGAGAATCATTACAGGTCACTACATGTTTATACCGCCAGCATTTATGCTAACGATCGTAATATTTTGCCCAAAGTTAAATCAGGTTCGAAGATGGGCCTTATCGATCACCTCCTTTGGGTACCTCCCCCCAAATTTCAAAACTTTTCGCTAAAATGATGCGCACGATAACTCTCGAAAGCAGTAGATGATTTGGATGATTTGAGTGGTAAGTCCATACTTCTTGAGAAAATAACCAGAAAATTGTTTAAAGAAACACCTACGGCCAGAATGTGTAGTGGGTGTTGCACTCGACAACTCCCGAACCGAATACTGCATTGGTCCGCACTTTGCATATGGTATTATTTCTTCAAATATTAGGTGAAATTCGAAGATGGTGCTTATAGGTCCACTCCTTCTGGTACCTCCCGCACAACAGTTCGAAATTATTCGCTAAAATATCTCAAAAACGGAACAAGCGATTTGGTCCAAACTTTGAATCTCGAAATGTTTTGTCCGAACTTAGTTTATGTTCAAAAGTGGGCGCTATAGGTCCATTTCTTAGGGCACCAACCACACGAATGATTCACATTTTTGTTTAAGTGCGGTTAAGGGTCTGTGCGAGAATCCCATGCAAATTTTTTCCGAACGTACTCTTAGTAGACCTGTTTACAGCGATTTGATGTTTTTCGTGGGCAAGTCCATGTTTCTTGACATAATGGTCCTATCGAGAGGAATGACTTTCAAAATAAGACACACTTCCCAAATGGACTATGTCGGTACATTCCTTTAGGTACCCCCTATTCCATTTCTTTGTCGGCAAGTTGATATTCCCAAAATTCTGAAGACCCCCCAAAAAGGTGTTGCCATTCTCAAAGGCTGAGGGTATTCATCTGCCGGCAAAGCCGTCTGATACTTTTTTACTTGTTATATATCTAACTTCAAAATGATAGTGGTGTCGACTACTATAGACTATTTTTAGGTGCTATTTATTTCTGACTACTGACTGCTTTGTAGGTAGGTAGGTAGGTAGGTACACGCAAAAAAAAAACGGCCTCTCTAACATATGTCCCAGCAAACATATACATGTTTGCAACAGTCCCAAACATAATATATGTTTGGGTCTGCAAACAAATATATGTTTGGGTGGAAACAAATATATGTTTGGGTGCAAACATATATATGTTTGGGTGCAAAGATATTTATGTTTGGGTGCAAAGATATATATGTTTGGCTGTAAACAAAGATATGTTTGGGTGGAAACAATTTTATGTTTGGGTGTAAACATTTTATATGTTTGGGTGCAAACATTTTATATGTTTGGGTGCAAAAAAATACAAACCCAAAAGGCACAAAAAAAAACAAACACATGCATCAGTGGGCGCTTACTGAGAGCAAGGGAGCGTAAAATCGAATGTAAAACACTTTGAAATGTGTGCTCACTTGCTCTCAGTAAGAACTCACTGGCTATCTCTATAGCACTGATGGGCAGAAATGCTCTGCCTCACACACAAAAGTGTAAAAAATACATGAGTCTCTCGCAATTTGCCCACCATTGCTCTATAGTATACACACAAATGTTGAGGTTGTTGATTGAAAGGCAAAAGAACAACAAACAGATAGGTACATACAAAATTCCAAAGAAATACATAACACACTTTAATAAAAGAAAACTGATTGAAATAATTTGCAAATAGACACACTTTTAAAAAGGAAAAGTATATAGAAACGTAGTTGGACGCTTCTCCTTAGTTGTGAAATAAAACAAATTGTCCTCATAGTTGAAATCATCAGCGGGGAATCCGCACCTAGAATCAAATGATTATGTAATCTATATATATAAAATTGAAATTTGTTTGTACGTTTGTTTGTTTGTTTGTGCCTTATAGACTCGAAAACCGCTGAACAGATCTTACTGAAATTTTTAGGGTACATTGCTACATGGCTTGGAATGAAAATAGGCTATATAATTTTTTGAAATTTCGCTTTGATCTGGAGATATAGCATCAAAACCGGAGGTACCTCCAAAAAAATTAGATTTTGTATGCAAATATCTTTAGAACTATTACAGATACAATCTCCAAATTTTGTATGTGTGACGGAATTTAATGTAGAAATAAATTTACCAAATTATATTTAAATCGGTTCAGATTTGGATGTAGCTCCCACATACATATATTTTCGGCCGATTTTCCGCATTTGATGCACCAAACACGCCATATAAGTTTAAATTCGCTGAAATTTGGAATGTGTTACAGAACTTGGCCTAGAAATACATGTGCCAAATTATATCGAAATCGGTTCAGATTTGGATGTAGCTCCCATATATATTTTCGACCGATTTTCCGCATTTGATGCACCAAACACGCCATATAAGTTTAAATTCGCTGAAATTTGGAATGTGTTACAGAACTTGGCCTAGAAATACATGTGCCAAATTATATCGAAATCGGTTCAGATTTGGATGTAGCTCCCATATATATTTTCGACCGATTTTCCGCATTTGATGCACCAAACACGCCATATAAGTTTAAATTCGCTGAAATTTGGAATGTGTTACAGAACTTGGTCTAGAAATAAATGTGCCAAATTATATCGAAATCGGTTCAGATTTGGATATAGCTCCCATATATATTTTCGGACGATTTTCCGCAGTTGATACACCAAACACGCTCTATATGTCCAATTTCGCTGAAATGTGGAATGTGTAACGGAATTTGGTCTAGACATAAATGTGCAAAATTATATCGAAATCGGTTATACTTTGTATATGGCTCCCTTATATATGTTCGGTCGATTTGCTGTATTTTATGCACCAAACACGCTACTTATGTCCAATTTTAATGAAATTTGGAATGTGTGATGGAATTTGGTATAGAAATGAATGTGATAAATTATATCCAAAAGGGGTTCATATTTGGATATTGTCCCTATATATTTTTTCGGCCAATTTTCTGTATTTTATGCTCCGAGCACACTATGTATGTCCAATTTCGCCGAAAATTTGGAATGTCTAACGCAGTTTGGTCTAGACATAAATGTGCCAAATTATATCGAAATCGGTTCAGATTTGGATATAGCTCCCATATATATGTTCGGCCAATTTCCTATTTATTTCAATGAAATTTAGTATGTGTGACGGAATTTGGTGCCAAATTATATCGAAATGGGTTCAGATTTGAATATAGCTCCCATATATATTTTCGGACGATTTCCTGCATTTTGTGCACCAAACATGTTATGTATGTTCAATTTCATTGCAATGTGAGACGGGATTTGGTGTAAAAATAAATGTGCAAAATAATATCGAGATCTGTTCAGATCGGAATATAGCTCCCATACATATTTTCATGTTTTCGTTACGTATGTCCAATTTCAATGAAATTTTGAAGATACTTAGAAGTCGTCATTATATACACAAGTACTTATAGTTGAGAAGGAATTGACCAAGGCTACAGCTTTAAATATTATATCTTTGAGAGACTTCTTAAGAATAATGTTTTAATATGATATAACTAAATCATTATTTGAGTAAAAATTATGAATACGTGTGGGAGTTGTCCTAAGAGTAATTTAAGATATCACAATATGTTAATATGTATATGACCTGGAAATAGTAAGTCCCTATCCTCAAACCTAAGGTTCTTAAACCTGGTTCTATTCTTAATTTTATTCACTCCAAACCCAATCTGTACAAATAAAGAAAAATTAATACTGTAAGAGTATATATCTACCGTAGGAATACTTATAGCCGAAAAGGCTCCAAAACAGCCCTGAATGGGTAGAGAACGCCTTCATATCTCCTATATTTATATGTTAAAATATCTAAGTCGGGGTAGCAAAGCGCACCGGGTTCAGCTAGTGTAATAAATAAATATGGATATGCCATATTTCAAATATACATAAGTATGTATGTAATTACCAATATTAAATGCGATTTCTTCCTTGTCCATTAAAAAATTCCATTCAACTTTCCGATTCAATTATAAAATGTATTGGGCATTTAATTTGTAAAAATTACAATTTCTTTAAGAAAACACAAAACACTTATTTATTCACTCACTTTACCGTCTTGACTCTACAAAGGCATCTAAAACACTGAAGAAAGAAAAAAATATAATTCATATCATTTCTTCTTTTCTTCTTCGCCCGCTACGTTGGTTAACAACAACAAAGCATGAAACACACGAGTTTGACACATACACAACACCAAAGCCCCCTTCTTCGCTTCTGCGTCTTCTATTATACAATACACACAACTCTTCATTATAAAACAGCATTCCACAGCCGCGAGAGCACTGTTATTACTCTCGTTGACAAACATCCTCTCTCCACCCATGAAAAAAATGTTCTAACATAAAAAATATGTTTTACCCAAACATATCAAATTGAGAAATGTTACAAAATGTTGCAAACATATATTTGTTTGCAACCGGTCCCAAACATATATTTGTTTGGATCCAAACATATTTCTAACATAAATTTTTCTGCGTGTAGGTTTTATAGACCCAGATTAAACCATTTGCATAAAAATGTTGCATTTCTACTATGTCACCATTAAAGACTTTTTAGACACTTTTTTAATTTCAGAAGCTTTGTTTAGCAAATTTTAGAAATCAACAGCTAAAGATAATCATAATTACAATCCTAAAAAAATTAAAAAACAACTTAATTTTCTAATAAACATTATTGGGTACAAAAAAACGCTGCTTTTGGTTTTGACAATATTCGCCATAAAAACACATTGACTGGCCATGACTTATGCACGAAGTACACACGCGGTCGTTTAAATCATCGCTTATTATTTGACTGCATTATAAAATACAATGTGTACCGAAATAACAACTACAACAACAGCCATAAATAACAAAATAAAACAGTTCTGATTCGCAAAAATGGCGCTATAATATCAAAAGATCCTCCCGCCTTCGAAACATCCCAAACGAAAGAACAACGCAAGAGAGGGCAGGAAGTAGGAGGAGGACAACGACAAAAACACACAAAAACAGATTGCGATACACGAGTACGAGTATTGTTATGATTGTTTTTGAAACGAGAGTGCATTGACTGGTGGCTTGCTGAATGGCCTGAATGGCTGACTGTCTGTCTGTCTGAATGTTTTAGAGCTGGACGACGGGTTGGTGTTGGTCGTTCTGTGCGGCATAAATATGAACAACAACACCACAGAGCATAAAACGTATGTATGTTCTGCACACACATCCACACTGATAAAGCCACAATATGTACACATACCAGCAACAAATATGCCCACAAACGCTGATCCCAATCAAAAGTCTGGTCTGATTTTATTGAACCCAATTTCCAATGAAATGCACACAAAAATCAAAATCAAAAAACTAAAGCCGACATTGTGTCCAATCACTCTTGGTGTTGTTGTCGTTGTTGTTGATGTTTTGGGTGATGTTAATGTTGTTGGCGCTGTTGTTCAAGTTGTGATTTTTGGCGGGATTTTCTGCCTACATGTTTTTTTTTTTTGGTCTATGGTCACAATTTAGCATTGCATAGCATCCATCGCTCGCAGCATCCCAACAAGCAACAGCAGCATCATCACCATCGTAATCAGCAGCAACAACAATCATGACAAGAACAACAACAACCACCAGGGACAAATAAAAATCCAAATATATTGTGTTTAGTTAATACGAGGATGTAGTTGGTGGCACTGTTGTTCTTTGAAGATAAATGAAGAAGGATAAATAATGAAGTGACCTTAGTTGAGTGGTGGTATTACTTATTGAAGACCATGTTATATGGGGCCACAAAGCCATCATTATACAATAACACCAAGCCTTATTTTATTATGACCAATGGTTTGGACTATATGGAGAAAATCATAAATCAAAAAAAAATATATATATATATCTGCATTTGAAGAACCAAAAGTTCTAGGACAGATAAGCCATTCCACAGTCGATATGTCTGAAAAGCTGACCAACTAACAGCGAAATCGGTCACATGGTTTGCTGGCTGTGTGAGTTCGAGTCATTGCTTTCCTTTTTCACATGCAAAAAAATTTCGATCATCAAGCTTAACTCTAAACGAGAAAATCGTTAGAGTCGAGCTTAATGACCGATGAAAAAGGAAAGCCGAAGACTCGAAACCACATAACCACAATTATGTGACATGTTTCGCTGTTGGTAGCAGCTCATCAGACATATCCGCTGTGGAGTGGCTTCTCTGTCATCGAACTTTTCATTCTCTAACAATCGTCGGGTACGCGTTCTTCCTGCCAGATGGTGCTAACTAGCTGATGCATACACCTTATCAGCGCGTCGCCTCCGGTTTTAAACTGTTCGGCTAGTAAGCCATCGGCTCCTGCTGCTTTATTATTCTTCAGCGGGTTGATTGCTGTTTTTACCTCATCTTGGCCGGGCGGTATACATTCTATACCATCTTCTGGGATTTGATCTGTGGTATCATCGTCTTCGCTACTATTGGATACCAGCAGATTGGGGAAATGTTCCTTCCATATCCTGAGCACGCTATCTGCATCTGTTACCAGATTACCTTGCTGGTCTCTACAGGAGGATGTGCCTGTACCAAAGCCATTTGTTTGATGTTTCACACTTTGGTAGAATTTTCCGACTTCATTTTGGCTCCTGGACATCTCGATTTTTTCACACTCCCGCTTTTCCATTTCTCCCGTTTTCTTGCGGAAAAGACGTTTCTCTTCTCTCCTTTTCTCCCGATATCTTTCTCGTGCGCTAAGCGTTGCTACTGATTGTAAAGTAGCTCTATATGCCGTATTTTTTTCTTCGGTAGCAGCACGACACTCCTGGTCATACCATGAATTCCTTTGTGGAGGTCTCTGGTATGCAAGTATGGATTTTGCGGCTGTTTGCATGGAGTGGGCAATATTTTGCAATTGTGTTGTTATGTTATCGGGACAAGGAGTGCTCTCATTAAGCAATTGGGCTAGTTGAGTTGAATATGCTGTAGCTATCTGTTGTGTTTGCAGCCTATCGATGTCCAACTTCCGCGTTGTGTCTGTTCGTACTTTATTTGCAACGTTTAGACGGGTACGTACCTTTGCTGCAACAAGGTAGTGGTCCGAATCAATGTTTGCGCCTCGGAACGATCGTACATCCAACACGCTCGATGAGTGTCTTCCATCTATCACAACATGATCAATTTGATTACTTGTTCTTTGATCTGGAGACAGCCAGGTGCCCTTACGAATATCGAGATGATTAAATCTGGGACTGCTAACTACCATGTTTTTTGCAGCTGCAAAGTCTATCAGCCTCATAACATTGTCAGATGTTTCACTGTGGAGACTGAAATTCCCGACTGTTGGGCCAAAGATATATTCCTTTCCAATTTTGGCATTAAAATCGCCTAGAATAATTTTAATGTCATGTGCAGGGCAATGGTAATATGTTTCTTCTAGCCGCTCGTAAAATATATCTTTGGTCTGTTCGTTCTATAAAGAGTGCGAACATTCCAGGTGCAGATTCGCAGATCATTCCAGGTGCAGATTCGCAGATCCTTAAAACGTTTGCGGGGTTCGTCAACTTTAGAGGGGTTCGTTTTTCTGTTCTTTCCTTTTTATACCCTCCACCATATGGAGGGTATAATTAAATTTGTCATTCCGTTTGTAACACATCGAAATATTCGTCGGAGACCCTATAAAGTATAAATATATACCTGTTTATCGATACAGAGTCGGCGGAAAAGGGAACTGATGAAGTTGTTTGGTGACAACTGAAACTATAGTATTCCCTACCCTCCGCCCGCAACTAATCAATTTCATATCCACTGTAAAACATTTTGTTGTTATTCAAATACTTGAATACAACAAAATATGGACTAAAGCTGAAATAAACACAAAGATGTAAAATTCTGCAGTCCAACAATAAAAAACGCCAACAACAATAATAGGCATCAGCACGGCCTTGTTGATCAATGCGTAATGCAAAAACAACAACTTTCTCGTTGTTTTACCCCCGCTTATTGAAGCAACACTCCTATGTTCGTATTCTTTGCAAAGCAAAGACGACATAAAAACAGTGGTGGATATAAAATTCTTTAGTTCGACTCAAATTGTAGGGTAATCAGTTTTAGGGCCATGTAGCAAATTTCTCATTTTGTTTAATTTGCTGGATGGGCTTATTGACCTGTTTATCGATACAGAGTCGGCGGAAAAGGGAACTGATGAAGTTGTTTGGTGACAACTGAAACTATAGTATTCCCTACCCTCCGCCCGCAACTAATCAATTTCATATCCACTGTAAAACATTTTGTTGTTATTCAAATACTTGAATACAACAAAATATGGACTAAAGCTGAAATAAACACAAAGATGTATAAATATATATATATATATATAGTATTGATCAGCATAAAATTCTATGTCGATTTGACCATGTCCGTCTGTCCGTCCGTCTGTCTGTCTGTTGAAATCAAGATACAGCTCGCAATTTTAAAGATAGAGAGTCAAAATTTGGTACAGAAGTTTTTATTACTTGCAGGATGGTTGGTATTGAAAATGGGATATATCGGTCCACGTTTTGATATAGCCCCCATAGAACGGTACCTCCCGATTTTCGGTATTTTTAAGGTTTTAGCTTCATTATCCTACCAAAATGGCTGAAATTTGGTACGTAGTCTTCTTTAGGGATATAAAACTTTCCCCCAGAATTTTGTCGGTATCGGTCCACACCTTCATATAGCCCCCGTAGAACGGTACCTCCCGATTTTCGGTATTTTTAAGGTTTTAGCTTCATTATCCTACCAAAATGGCTGAAATTTGGTACGTAGTCTTCTTTAGGGGTATAAAACTTTCCCCCAGAATTTTTTCGGTATCGCTCCGCACCTTCATATAGCCCCCTTAGAACGGTACCTCCCGACTTTTCGGTATTTTTAAGGTTTTAGCTTCATTATCCTACCAAAATGGCTGAAATTTGGTACGTAGTCTTCTTTAGGGGTACAAAACTTACCCCCAGAAATTTGTCGGTATCGGTCTACACCTTCATATAGCCCCCATATAACGGTACCTCCCGATTTTCGGTATTTTGAAAGTTTTAGCTTCATTACCCTACCAAAATGGCTGAAATTTGGTACGTAGTCTACTTTAGGGCTATAAAACTTTCCCCCAGAATTTTGTCGGTATCGGTCCACACCTTCATATAGCCCCCATAGAACGGTACCTCCCGATTTTCGGTATTTTGAAGGTTTTAGCTTTATTATCACACCGAAATGGCTGAAATTTGGTACTTAGTCTACGTTGGTGGTATAAAACTCTCCCCCAGAACTTTGTCGGTTTCGGTCCATGCCTTCATATAGCCCCCATAGAACGGTACCTCCGGATTTTCGTAATACTGAAGATTGTGACGTCAATATCCAACCGAAATGGCTGAAATTCGTTATTTCGTCTTACAAGAGTTATAAAATATTCCAGAAGAGTATTATCAGTATAGATCCACGTCTTCCTATATCCCCATAGAAGCTTACTTCTTGATTTTCGGTATTTTTTAGTTTTAGCCACATTCTCTTACCGAAATATAGGAAATTTAGTATTTTGTCGTCTTTGAGCCTAAAAACTTTCCGTCAGAAATTTGTCGGTATAGATCGACGTTTTGAAATAGCCCCCATAGAATGGTGCCTCACATTGTTTTACCGAAATTGCTGAAATTTAGTATTAAATCTTCTTCATACACGAAAGGAAACTAATTATTCCATTTTACTTCAATACAACTTGTGGTGGAGGGTATAACAAGTTCGGCCCAGCGGAAATTAACGCCGTTCTTACTTGTTTCATAGTAGGCTGTTTTTCTAGGGGAGGTTTACTAACCCGACGCCCAAACCCAAGTTTTTAACGTTCGTATGGGTGAACGCGCGGCAAATTTTAGCTCACTACCTTTAACAGGTGTTAAAGGTGATACCACGGGGAGGTCAGTGTCCACTTGAGATGAAAGAGGGACTAAGATAAATCCTAGGCTTTGCCATGTTAAACCCGGTCAGGACCGTTCCTTGGTATCTTCCATCCTCTACGTCAATTTTTCACGAGTCCTTAAACTGCTTTTTTCATAAGAACGTTTTGCAAAAAAATTAAAAACGATCAGAGACTAGCTATTTAAGTGCACTTTTCCCAAATTTTGTGTGGGAGGTACCCGAAAGCCGGGACCAATATAGTCCATATTCCGACCTGATACATGACTAGATGAAAAGTTTGGACCAATCAGAATCTCCCTGCCAGAGTAATCTTTCGGATTTGCCATTTTAGTTGGTGCTGTCCAGGTTTCTTGGAGGTTTCAGGCCATTATCTCAAGAAGTATGGACTAGTGCCCAAAAAAAAAGTTAGACCGTCGTAAAGGGAGATGCAAGGCCAACCTGCTGAAAAAATTCAAAACTATCAGAGAGGAGCTCTTAAACAACACTTTACCCAAATGTTATATGGGTGGTACCCGAAGGAATGATCAACAAAATGTTGATCATTTGTGTGGGTGATACCCTAAGGAATTGACCGATGGGGCCCACTTTTTAACATAAACTAAGTTTGGACCAAATATTTCGAGATCCAAAGTTTGGACCAAATCGGTTGCTTCGTGTATGAAAAATGACGCTTGCAATTTTAGCGTCATGTATTTAGGGGGGTTTTCAAAACTTTTGTGTGGAGGTACCGGAAGGAGTGGACCTATAAGCGTCATCTTCGAATTTCATCCAATATTTGAAGAAATAGTACGAGATGCAAAGTGTGGACCAACGCAGTATTCAGTTCGGGAGTTGTCGTCCACTCCACATGCTGACCGTAGGGCTTTTTTTACAGTTTTCAGGTCATTTTCTCAAGAAGTAAGGACTTGCCACTTAAGAAACTTGTACCATCTTAATAGGGGCCTTGAGTGCAACCTGCTGCAAGAAAAATCAAAGCGATTCGAGAGGAGGTCCTAACCTGCATTTTTCCGAAATTTGTTGTGGGAGGTATCCGAAGGAGTTGACATATATATAGTCCGTATTCCAAGTTGATCTATGTCTCGTAGAAATATTGTGATGTGCAAAGTATGGACCAAATCAGTTACTGCCTTCGAGAGTTATCGTGCACACCATTTTAGCGAAAAGTTTTGAACTTTTGTAGGGGAGGTACCCAAAGCAGTGGACCGATAAGGCCCATCTTAGAACTTGATTTAATTTTGGGCATAATATTACGATTTCCAAATTTTGGATCGAATCCGTTCGAGAGATATAGTGCGCTGCATTCACTACACATCGTGCCATAGCGGGGTTTTAAAGCTTTCGGGTGATTTTCTCATGAAGTATGGACTTGCCCCTGAAAAAACTTGTACCGCCGTAATAGGGACAGCGAATACAAGTTGTTACAACCAAAATCAAGTGGACTGGAGAGGAGGTCTTAAACAGCACTTTTCTGAAATTTTGTGTGGGAGGTACCCGAAAGAGTGGACCGATGTATCCAACCTGATACATGACTATATACGATGTGAAAAGTTTGGACCTGTGAGAATTATCTTGAGAATTTGGCATTTTAGTTGGTACCATCAGGGTTGGAGCCTTTAAGCCATTATCTCAGGAAGTCCATACTTGTCCCCGAAAAAATTGTACCGTTGAAAAGGGAGCCGCAAGGACAACCTGCTGAAGAAATTTTCAGAACGATTCGAGAGTTGCTCTTAAACTTCATTCGGTTCAAGAGTTTATCTTGCGCACAATTTTAGCGAAAAATTTTGAACATTTGTGGCGGAGGTACCCAAAGAAGTGGACCGATATGGCCTCTCTTCGGACTTAAATTAAGTTTGGACAAAATGTTATGCATGTCAAATGTTGGACCGATATGTTGCTTTGTTCGAGAGTTATCGTGCGCACCAGCCAGCTAGACACACACCGAAGGACATGGCTTAATCGACTTCAAACTGTCTGAAACACATTTCGTCCAAACATACTTGAGGTCTATTTCGATCCGACACATTTTTGGCCGTATCAAAGTGTATATACCCTCGCTAGCCCAAAGGCTGTGGGTATAAAAGCTTGAAAATACCTAAAATCGGGTTGTTGTTGTAGCATCGCAAATATGTTCGTTTGTCTACCATCTTTAGTTATCTGGTTCCGGTACTCCTGTGTCTAGATTAAAAAATTCTCCAACCTGGACTGGCAGCGTCCATGAATAATCAGGAGACGTAAGCCTGGGTTTAGCTGGACGAAACAGACGAAGCATAATGTGCGGTCCAATTCCAGATGCAGGGTTTTTGTTGTCAATTCGGACATAATTCGAAGTGAGGCTGCTGCATCCGGATCATAATTGGGCTAATAATTGTTCCTTTGGATTTAGGGGTGGATATTGTCATATTCCTCAGATGAAAAAACTGCACTGGATCAGTTATGTAGATATTTAGATAGACGATAGGACCCTACGCCAGAATCATACAATCATTCGCATACTTTACGATTTTTATGCCGTCTGGAGGATGTGGAATTTTAGAAAGGTAGAAGTTAAACAGTTCCGGACATATCACCCGACTTGGGAAACTCTCTTTTTCACTCCACGGGTTTTAGATTTCTTGTTTCTGAATTCCACGAAAGACTGGCGTCCGCACATATAGTTGATTATCCAACGTTTCAAACATGTTGATTTTGGGCAACTGGAAAACAGCTTCTCATCGTAGGGAAGAATTGTTCCTGTAGGATCTTTGCTACTGGCGACAGGAGTGAAATCGGCCTCTACGATTCATCTCTGCTGGCATCTTTGCGAAGCCAACTTTTCAGGCGTCTGGTACAATATGAGTGGCTAACGATAGGTTGAGGACACTTGTTAAATACTCAACTCCGGGTACATCCAGTTGTTCAAGCATTACCATCGATATTCGGTGTTTCGGATGACATCTGCAATATAGTCCATCGTAAATTGTGGCGATACCTCCTCGGTTGGGAGGGCTCTTCTTATACGGCGAAGCATACTCCTTTTCACCCTATAACTCTGTGGGTGCTCTATGAACCGCCGGTTAAAATAACGCGCCCACTTCTTTGGATCAGTTACTGTCACGCCATTGAAAGTAACAGCCGTTCTGTCACCCTTCTTTCCCGGATTCGAGAGTGATTGAACCGTTGCCGACAATTTACTTAATCATTTGTATTATTATTGGTATTCGAACATCAGGTATGTAGCGAGCGGCTGCTGCAGTGATGATGTCCCGGAAAGTTCCCTCAACTACCCGAGGATCTGAAGGAATGGTTAGCGTTCTAAGGCGCTGATTGGTAAATTATCTAAACCATTGCCAATCAACTTTCCCATGCTTCAACATTACAGCATTCAGAGGTTATGAAGTCGGGTGGTCTATTTACGAAGACGATAATAATAAGGTGATCTGAGGCAAGGAAAACGACGGGTTGCCAGGATACATCATTTATCAGGTGTCAGCATGGTGATGTCTGGCGAACTGTGACAATTGCCTCTTATCCTCGTAGGAGGGTCTTCATTCACCGTCCAAAACGTGCATCTATCAATTTTCTCGCCCAGCGCTGTACCCCTCTGGTCATTATCTATGACGGAATGCCAAATCTCATAATGGGCATCAAAGATCCCTAGGAACAGACGGTTATTGCCCTCTAAAAGCGAACAATGATCTGGAATACAACGCAGGACAAGCTATTTATCGGCGGTATAAAGCAGCAGCAGTAGGAAGGCAAGTCCTCCTCTTCTTCCTCCTCCGCTCCTTGTGGATCATTTTAAAGAACTTTGTAACCATCGCAACGTTGCAAGCTTAGGGTGGCGGTGGGCTATGTTTCCTGGATCACGGCGACCATAATGTTTTTTCGACTCATATAGTCCAAAATTTCGCAGACCGTTGGTTGCAATTGAATTGCAGGAATGATGCATATCCGGTACGATGAACAACAACTTGTGGTGTTAGATGCTGCATGCTTGTTGTTCTTGGGGTGTCTCGTATACCGACGTCGACGAAGAATCGGACGACGAAGTTGAAGACACACTGGAAGATGTTCTGCCGCAGCAAGCAAATCTTGTAGTGCGACAAAGGCCAGAGCACCGATATTGACATGTGGTAAATGTGGATCTGGCACACGGAACATATCCATACCTGCCCAGGGTTCATTTCTACCCCGGCACGGACCAAAAGAGCTCGGATCCGGTATTCCGGGATAAATTGCCGCTCCCTTGGTGAAAAAAATATACAAACACAAACACATAATTGTTGTCACCTTTGGTCGAAAATTCCTCCGGGTTAATCCGGTGCATAGAACCGGCCGCAGTGGGATTGTTTGATCTTGGTAGTTCTACTCGACTAAAATATAAAATCAGAGAAACATATAATAGTAGGACTCTGTGATACCACGATATCCCATACCTTTGAGCTAATTAAATAGCGCTGCACTATATTATTAGTCTCTCCTCCTGGTGCCATTAGGAATTTTGCTAGAGCCCGTTTACTCAATTGATAACTGATACATACCAACCTCGTCTCATTATTCACCTATTGGCGTTTGAACACCATCAGCATATGTGTGAACATGTTGGTGATTTTAATATGATGGTCTTATATTTAGGTTTCCCATTGCTCCGTTTTTTTTTTGCCTCTTCCTTCATTTCTTTATGGTTGTTCCTTTCACAAGTTGGTCAAAACTAATCAGGTTTAATTAAGGATCCGTTCCAGCAAAGAACAAAAAAGGCTACATTACCGACTTTCTGTTTGTCTGGCCAAAAGTTCCAATCTAAGCTATTGTGTTTTTGTGTTTTCTTCTATATCTGCATGTGACTCTGTGTGTGTGCGTTGGCTTGTTTGCTTTCTTGCATACATCCTGTGGTGTTTGCTGTTCGTTGCTACCTTTCAATGGAATTGAAGCAGGTCGTTGACTGTTACCCATTTTATATTGTCGAAAAAGAAGGTTAATGTCTAAAAACCGTTTGAAGCCGTTTTTTTTTTAATTTGAAATAAACGTTTTATTATGTGTGATCCTATTTGGGAGTGTTTTATTAGAAATTATTGTTTTGTTATGTACGATAGTGTTATATGACATTTGCATCTTGAATATTTAGTTCTGTAGTTATTTATTAAATAAATCAGGAAAACGTTTACTGACATTCCTAGGTTTTTGTTTCCTCTATTAAATTTCTAATTATGGAACTTTTTGATATTTTTAATGCTTAGATAGAACAAACGTTTCATTCATTCTTGCTACAGGAAAAGGTCAAAAAGTCATAACACTATTATACACAGCATAGCTACACGGATAATACAAGAGTTCAATAAAGAGTGTCTTTTGTGGTGCTTTTGCTCTGGCCAAATTAGAATTGTAAAAGGCAAATTCAGTCTCCACAATGCAACATTCATAGACCTGCCTATTAGCGCTAGACATACAGAAGGCTACGACGCTGTCTCCAGATCAAATAATAAGAATATCAATACAGCGTAGAAGTAAACATCGACTTGTAGCAATTGTACCTACCCATAAAAAATCTAAGTAAATTTCTAATAAACATAACACGGAATTTGGACATAGGAAAACTGATATCACAACAGCATGTTACCACTATTTGTAGATTTTAGGAAATCTTCGAGTTAGAATTCCTTGGAATTCTTGTAATTAAGCATATAGTGTCTTTGACAATCTTACAACAATGCAACGAATCTTTTAGTTACAAAATTTAACCCTCAAGCGAGTCAGAAAAGGGGTCCTATGGCCCCATTTTTCAAAAACGTTTCAAATGTGATCGAATCGGATCCGACTATTGTACAAAAATGTTCGCCATAAAATTTCAATATAGGCCCTAGACATCAGTAGGCCTATTCTGTAACTTTTATCGATTGAAAAGTTGTTAAAATTACTTTTGTTTTTGTAACAACTACAAAATAAAAAAATTATATTGTTGTAAAATAAACCATGTGTAAAGTTGTAGAAATTATTTATTTATTACTAGCAAAGTGCCCGCTACTTCGTATGCGTTAAATATGCAAAACAAATAAACAATATATAATATAGAATGGTGGAGACATTTTGTCACGCCTACACAAGAGCAATCCACATTTTTTGAGATATTTTAATTGAGGTTCTCAGCGCAAATATGGCCTAACCCAAAACCCTCAAAACCAATTATAGAACTATTTAGTACTTTACATGTAAATACATAAATACGAACCTCCTCCAATTATTTCAGAATTCCCTTTACACAATAACAAATTGTACCAAATCCTGTGCCATTTACAACTTTTCGTATATTTATGGCAGATATTTCTTAAATCGAATCCAGATCTATCCGTTCATCCAATACCAAATTGTACCATACTTGGAACCATTTTGTACCCCTAGGTGTACCTAATTCCACATTTGAGGATTCGATCGGTATAATTTCATCCAAATCCTAATTGTACAAAATGTAGTACTTTTGGTAAGCATAAGCACGTATTTCCCCAACAGTAATATTAACTCCAAAATTCAAGATTCCAGCTCTAACCGTTCGCTCAAATCCAAGTTGTACCAAATTTAGTACCGTTTAGTACCTTTCATACATATAAGTACGAATTTCCAAAACTTCCTCAATCCTACACCCCAACAGTAATCTTAATTCCAAACTTCAAGATTCCAGCTCTAGCCGTTCGCTCAAATCCAAATTTTACCAAATTTAGTACTTTTCGTACTCATAATTACGAATTTCAAAAACTACTTCCATATCTCAATCCTACACTCCAAAAGTAATCTTAATTCCAAATTTCTTGATTCCAACTCTATCCGTTCGCTCAAATCCAAATTGTACCAAATTTAGTACTTTTCCTACCCATAACTAAAAATTTCCAACATTTTATCAATCCTACAATTCAACAGGTATTTTAATTCCAAACTTGAGGATGGCAGCTACATTAGATCACCGAAATCCAAATTGTACCAAATTTAGTACCATTAAGTACTTTTCGTACCCATAAGTACAAATTTTCAAACAATAAGCTTAATTCCGAATTTCAGGATTCCAGATATATCCGATAACTCAAATCCAAATTTGGAACCATTTAGAACTATTCGTATCCATAGTACGAATTTCTAAACCTACCTCTATCAACACTCCAACATCAATTTTAATTCCGAATTTCACGATTCCAAATGTATCCTATCACTGAAATCCAAATTGTTCCAAATTTAGTACTTTTCCTACCCATAAGTACAAATTTCCAAAACTTTATCAATCTTACACTCCAACAGTACTCCTTATTCCAAATCTCGGGTTTCCAGCTATATCGATTCACCCAATTGCAAACTGTACAAAATTTGGTACCATTTAGTACTTTCGTACCCAAGAGTACGTACCTCAATCTTACACGCCAACAGTAATCTTAATTCCAAATTTCAGAATTACAGCTGCATCAGATCACCGTAAACTAAATTGTACCAAATTTAGTACCATTTAGTACTTTTTGTTCCATAGGTCCGAATTTCCATACCTACCTCTATCCAACACTCCAAAACTAATCTTAATTTCGAATTTCAGGATTCCAAATGTATCTGATCACCCAAATCCAAATTGTACCAAATTTGGTACCATTTAGTACTCTTCGTTGCCATAAGTACGAATTTCCAAAAGTATCTCAATCCCACACTCCAATAGTAATCTTAATTCCAAATTTCACTATTCCAGCTCTATCCGATCACTTAAATTCATATTGTACCAAATTTGGTACCATTTAGTACTTTTCGTACCCAAAAGTACGAATTTCCAAAAACCGAGCCTTATCTCACGCCAACATACCAACACCAACCTACACTCAAAATTTCAAGCTTATAGCTTCATCCGTTTCGTCTGGGCATTGATTATAAGGCGGTCAGCCACACAAATGAGACAATTTTTAGTACATTTTAGTGCTTTTCGCATCCTTCTTGGACGAATTTCCAAAAACCCAGCCTTATCGGGCACCTTCGCCACAAGTCTAACCCTCACTCAAATTTTCAAGATTCTAGCTTCAACCGTTTCGTCTGAGCGTTGATTATTAATCAAACAGCCACACAAATGTTACCGTTTTTAGTACATTTTATTGCTTTTGCCTACCCTTGTAGGACAAATTTCCAAAAACCCAGCCTTATCGAGCACCTTCGCCCCAAGACTAACACTCACACAAAATTTCAGGTTTCTAGCTTCAGCCGTTTCGTCTGGGCGTTGATTATTAGGCGGTCAGACACACAAATTTGACAATTTTTAGTACATTTTAGCGCTTTTCGCACCCTTGCAGGACGAATTTCCAAAAACTCAGCCTTATCGAGCACCTTCGCCCCAAGACTAATCCTCACCCAATATTTGGGAATTCTAGCTTCAGCCGTTTCGTCTGGGCGTTGATTCCTAGTCGGCCCCCACACAAATTTGACCATTTTTAGTATATTTTAGTGCTTTTCGCACCCTTGTAGGACGAAATTCCAAAAACCCAGCCTTATCGAGCACCTTCGCCCCAAGACTAATCCCCACCCAAAATTTGGGAATTTTAGCTTAAGCAGTTTCGTCTGGGCGTTGATTCTTAGTCGGCCCCCACACAAATTTGACCATTTTTAGTATATTTTAGTGCTTTTCGCACCCTTGTAGGACGAATTTCAAAAAACCCAGCCTTATCGAGCACCTTTGCCCCAAGACTAATCCTCACACAAAATTTGGAGATTCTAGCTTCAGCCGTTTCGTCTGGGCGTTGTAGATCACATCATCACTTTACTCTTTTATATATATAGATTATATAGGGAACTGATGAGATCCAGTGGCGTGGATCGAAACTAGTCTTCCTTGCCTTACCCCTTGGCGAACAATGCCAAACCTTCTCCACTAATAAACTTGTTGTTTTAAATATTAAAACAACAAAAGGGATTAAGCCAGACTATTTTGAAAAATCAAAATTGTAACAGCTATCCCAATTAAATAAACGCCACCAATGTTCTATAGATTTTAGAAAAATCTCACGAAATACATACTTCACTTCTTGGGAATTGTGTCAAAAGAAGAAATGTTCCAAATCAAATTTCACTATCATCACATTAGATTATTACTTAATATACCTTCCATATTATGGTGGAGGGTAAAAAATAGCAAAATATTTGTGGTTTATATGATAACTAGCAAAATGCCCGCCACTTCGTAAGCGGAAAAGGAATAATATACAAATAAACAATATTTAATATGGAGACCACTGAAATTTTTGATGTATTAATACTTATTTGAATTGATATTTAATTTCTTTTAAGTACTGCTCGTATACGTTCGGATTTCAAAAAAAGACCTCTACACTTCAACAGCGGCCTACATTTTAAATTCCAGTCCAAGTTTAATTAAAACGGTGTGGGTATTTTGAAAATTTTATCCACATTTTCCAACCGAATTTTGGCATTTGTGCTAAATAAAATGTAGAAAACCTTTATTCAGAAGATGTTAGCCTATATAACACTTAATTTTTGAGACATATTATTTTAGGCCTTTTTTCTCAGGATGTAAAAACCTTTTTGTAAAACATTAGCCGCATAGATCTACCTTTTCAAATGAACTTACAATAACGTTTAGAATAGACAACAAAGATAAAAACAATTTTGTTGAAAATGTACGTTTGACTTTTTGATTTCAGTACATTATTTAGAAACCGAATTCGTGTTAACATAGAAACAATAGTACATTATTCAGTACAATT
The DNA here is from genome assembly GCF_047663935.1 of Musca autumnalis. Taxonomy (NCBI): domain Eukaryota; kingdom Metazoa; phylum Arthropoda; class Insecta; order Diptera; family Muscidae; genus Musca; species Musca autumnalis. The sequence goes on along the minus strand of NW_027411977.1, from coordinate 45,720,206 downwards.
TTTAAAATCCAGGACCTTAGCTCAAATGTTACAGTTTTACCTCTACTTGTTCACCCAATGTCAATGGTATTACATGTAGAAACCTTTCATACATTTAAAGGCGGATTTAAATAAACATTCTGATCCAATCTCAACAGTTATCCTCATAACAAATTTCATTTATCGATTCACCCAGTACCAGTGCTTCAATATTTAGTATTACTTAATACTTCTACCACATTTATTATGCGACCACCTCTAACAATGAACCTGACAAATCAATAATATATCAGAATTTCACTTCTATACCAAATTTATTGCAATTTTGTACTTTTCACGTACTAATGATATAATTCCATCTTCATTGCTACACCCAACGTCAAATTTAATTTCTCAATAAACCGCGATTTAGTATTTTTCGTATACATTAGTACGAATTTGCAAAACTTCCTCCCTATCTCCACCCTAAACGTCAACTGTTATACTAATACCGAATTTCACAATTTCAGCTCTACCCCTTTACACAATAACAATTTGGACCAAATTCTGTGCCATTTAGTAATTTTCGTGCACTTATTGTATGTATTTCCACAACCACATCCATATCTCAACCCTACACACCAACAGCGGCTATAATACAAAATTTCCGAATTCCACTTCTATTCATAATCCAATTAATACTTTTCGTATGAAAGTACGAATTTCAATAACTATCTCCAACAGTAATTGCGAATTTCAGGATTCCACCTCTATCCGTCCACCCAAATCAAAATTTTACCAAATTTAGTACCATTTATTAATTTTCGTACCCATAAGTACGAATTTCCAAAGCTACCTCAATGCAACACTCCATAAGTAATATTAATTATAAATTTCACGATTCCAGCTCTATCTGTGCACCCAAATCCAAAATGTACCAAACTTAGTACCATTTAGTACTTTCCGTACCCATAAGTAGGAATTTCCGAAACTTCCTCAATCCTACACTCCATAAGTAATCATAATTCCAAATTTCAGGATTCCAGCTCTATCCGTCCACCTAAATTTAATTGTACCATATGTAGTACCATTTAGTGCTTTCCGAATTTCCAAGACTAAGTCAATCCAACAGTAATCATAATTCCAAATTTCAGGATCCCAGCTCTATTCGATCTCCCAAATTGTACCAAATTTAGTACTTTTCGTAGCCATAAGTACGAATTTCAAAAAACTTACTCAATCCTACACTCCATCAGTAACCTTAATTCCAAATTTCAGGATTCCAACTCTATCCGTTCACCCAAATATATGTAAATTGTACCAAATTTAGTACATTTTGTACTTGCCGTACCCATAAGTATGAATTTCCAAAACTACCTCAATCCTACACTCCATCAGTAACCTTAATTCGAAATTTCAGGATTCCAACTCTATCCGTTCAACTAAATTTAAATTGTACCAAATTTAGTACTTTCCGTACCAATAAGTACGAATTTCCAAGACTAACTCAATCCTACACTCCATAAAGTAATTAAATTCCAAATTTCAGGATTCCAGCTCTATCCGTTCACCCAAATCCAAATTGTACCAAATTTGGTACATTTAGAACTTTCCGTACCCATAAGTACGAATTTCCAAAACTTCCTCAATCCTACACTCCAACAGTAACCTTAATTCGAAATTTCCGGATTCCAACTCTATCCGTTCACCCAAATAAAAATTGTACCAAATTTAGTACATTTAGTACTTTCCGTACCCATAAGTATGAATTTCCAAAACTACCTCAATCATACACTCCATCAGTAATCTTAATTAAAAATTTCAGGATTCCAACTCTAGCCGTTCACTCAAATATAAATTGTACCAAATTTAGTACAATTTGTACTTTCCGCACCCATAAGTATGAATTTCCAAAACTACCTCAATCCTACACTCCATCAGTAACCTTAATTCGAAATTTCACGATTCCAACTCTATCCGTTCAACTAAATTTAAATTGTACCTTATTTAGTACCATTTAGTACTTTCCGTACCCATAAGTATGAATTTCCAAGACTAACTCAATCCAAACTCCAAAAGTAATTAAATTCCAAATTTCAGGATTCCAGCTCTATCCGTTCACCCAAATATAATTTGTACCAAATTTAGTACCGTTTACTACTTTTCGTACCCATAAGTAAGAATTTCCAAAACTACCTAAATCCTTCACTCCATCAGTAATATTAATTCCAAATTTCAGGTTTCCATGTCTATCTAAATCCAAATTGTACCAAATTTGGTACCATTTAGTACTTTTCGTACACATAAGTATGAATTTCCAAAACTACCCCCATATCTCAATCGTACACTTCAACAGCAATCTAAATTCCAAATTTCAGGTTTTTAGCTCTATTCGTTCACCCAAATCCAAATTGTACCAAATTTAGTACCATTTAGTACTACTCGTACACATAAGTACGAACTTCCAAAATCATTTCCTTATATCAACACCACTTCCCAACCTTGATTCCCACACCAAATATGAAGATTGTAGCTATATCCGCTCAAAATATACAATTGGTACCAAATTTAGTAACTTTTCGTACACTTATAGGCCGAATTTCCAAAATCCCTTTGGTACATCTTTCTAGCTCTCCATCAGTTACCCTCATTCCAAATTTCAGAATTCTAGCTCTTCCCGTTTGCCTAATACAAAGGGTACCATATTTAGTACCTTTTAGTACTTTTCGTACCCTTCTAGGTCGAATTTCCAAAAATCCAGCCTTATCTCACCCCTACATACCGACAGCAACCCACAGTCAAAATTTCAGCATTCTAGCTTCAGCGGTTTCGTCTGGGCGATGATATGTCAGTCACTCAGTCACTCACTCACTGAGCTCTTTTATATATGTATATAGATTATTACTTCCTTTTATAGACACCACTTCCCAACCTTCATTTACAACCCAAATCCAAGTTGTACTAAATATAGTACTTTTCGTTCACATAATTTACAAATTTCCAAACTTATCTCAATTCTACACTCCAACAGTAATCTTTATTTCAAATTTCAGGTGTCGAACTTTATCCGTTCACCCAAATCCAAGTTGTACTAAATTTAGTACCATTTAGTACTTTTCGTATACATAAGTTCGAATTTCCAAAACTACCCCAATATATCAATCCTATACTCCGTCAGTAATCTTAATTCCAAATTTCAGGTTTCTAGCTATTTCCGTTAACCCAAATCCAAGTTGTACTAAATTTAGTACCATTTAGTACTTTTCATACACATACATATGTACGAATTTCCAAACCTATCTCAATCCTATACTCCAACAGTAATCTTAATTCCAAATTTCAGGTTTTGAACTCTATCCGTTAACCCAAATCCAAGTTGTACTAAATTTAGTACCATTTAGTACTTTTCGTACATATAAGTACGAATTTCCAAAACCACCCCTATATCTCAATCCTATACTCCGTCAGTAATCTTAGTTCCAAATTTCAGGTTTCCAGCTCTATCCTTTCACCCAAATCCAAATTGTACTAAATTTAGTACCATTTAGTACTTTTCGTACACATGAGTATGAATTTCCTAAACCATTTCCTTTTATAAACACCACTTCCCAATCTTCATTTACATACCAAATTCAAAGTTTCTAGCTAAATCCGTTCAAAATATACAACTGGTACTAAATTTTGTAACTTTTAGACATTTTCGTACACTTAGAGGTCGAATTTCCAAAAACCCTTTAGTACATCTTTCTAACTCTCCATCAGTTACCCTCATTCCAAATTTCAGAATTCTAGCTCTTCCCGTTTGCCTAATACCAAGGGTACCATATTTAGTACCTTTTAGTACTTTTCGTACCCTTTTAGGTCGAATTTCCAAAAACCCAGCCTTATCTCACCCCTACACACCGACAGCAACCCACAGTCAAAATTTCAGCTTTCTAGCTTCAGCGGTTTCGTCTGGGCGATGATATGTCAGTCACTCAGTCACTCACTCACTCATCACTAAGCTCTTTTATATATATAGATAGATAAAATCCGCCAAAACATTTACGCACAGCATCCAATTTTGTGAACGTGAAAAGATTTTAAACCAGAATTTCTTTCTTAAACGATGTACCAAAAATCGTTGTTGTGGTGGCAAAATGAATTGTTTTAATGGAATTGCTAAACAATTTTCTATGTTGTCATATACCTTGGATCAAAAATATAATCAAGGCACATTTATATAAGGTAGAAGTGACAACCCAGCAAAATTTTATGGAAGTGATTCCATGAGATGCCATGATTTCACTGGATCTTTTGCTTTGGTTCAAATGAAGTCGTGATAGATCCGATCTTTTCATCAGCATTTGAACCCATTCAAAGGAAGTCGTGAATGATCCGATCTTTTCATCAGCATTTAAACCAATTCAAAGGAAGTCGTGATAGATCCGACCTTTTCATCAGCATTTGAACCCATTCCCATTACTTATATAAGATTTATTAATGCTATGTAAGATTTATTACGCTTGCATTGAACAAAAAATAGAGTCGGACTGCAATCTTTGGTATTATATCTTGCCTGCTCTAGAGAGCCCTGCTCTACAAGTCGATTTGTAGATCTCTACAAAACAAAAGACTGTACATTTCCAAAATGTTCGTAAAATAAAATTCATGAAATAGTAATTTGAAGTTAGAGTCCATGTCGAAATCTTAACTGGTGATGGGAACTGAAAAACCTTTTGTAAGATGAATGAATCAATCAGTTGAGGAGGAATTAAACTATGTTGCGAGTAGCGGCGGTGCTTAAACTGCAACAACTGGACGGCCGAATATGAAGTAGCTCAATCTCAACCTGCCGCTAGCCAAACACATCGTTTCCGAAGTCTGGAAAATATACCAACTACTGAAGCCTAGCAAGGATGCCAGCAAAGGTGAATCGTGCAGACCAATTTCGCTTTAGTCGCCCATAACAAAGACCCGTGGGGCTTTAGTCCCCCAGCATCAGAAATAACTGTCAAGTTGCCGATCAATAACATGGGATCAGCAAGCAGCACAACAACTGCGCTGCACGTCATCTCCACACATATTAGTCGAGGACTCAATCAAAGTAAGCCGTGTGATAGTAACCCTTTGAGATTGTCAAGCACTCCACGCTGTTTGAGTTCATCGAGCAGACTACGCTCCGGCCAAGTTTGAAACGTTGGATAATAAAGGATATGTTTGGACGCCTGTCGTGCGTATAATTTAGGATAAAGATGTCTGAGACCCATAAAGTGAAACTTAGAGTTGTCCGAGGTGATATTGCAGGAACTGTCTAACCTATAACGTATCTTGGTGTCAGATGCCTTCCCTGATGACATTTGTGAATGGCTGAACTCATTTTTGTCTGATCTTACCCCCATTTTCCACGCGAGGAATATACAAATATCAGCCAATAAATCTACGGCCACTTTGTTCACCACTTGGGCGGCAGAGTTGAGAACAATAGAGTTGAATGTCATGGTCGATGGGAGCAGAACCAGGATCAACAACCCTATCAAGCAGGTTTAAGAAGTATTCACATGAATGCAGTCGCAGATTCAATAAACAACTATCTATCGTCTGCATCGTCGAAGATGGCGATTTTCGGTCTACTTCTTCTGGAATTTTCAAAAATACTTAAGACTGCGGTGCTTTTCAATTTTCAGAAAGTATTTGAATGTTTTTACAAAAACTTTTTATCGTCTTAAATTGTTAACATATTTTTGTAACAAATCGCGCGATTTTTTTCAAAAATATTTACGCCTGCGTCGCTTTTCGTTTTCCAGAAATTATTTCAATATTTTTTTGCTAAATCGTTGGGAATACTTTTTGAGGCCTACCCATTAAGTTGTTGTGGCTAATACATACAGTGGGCCTTCGGGTTAACAGTTCCACAGGGCCTTCGGGTCAGCTGTTCCACTGGGCCTTCGGGTCAGCAGTTCCACAGGACCTTCAGGTGAGCTGTTCCACTGGGCCTTCGTGTCAGCAGTTCCACAGGGCATTAGAAACCAGTAGCGCATGGTAGAAAATAGACCATAACACCAGACTAATACCCGAACCCGTCGTGTTTCCGAGCATCAACAGCCGAACGCGGAACCCATCGTGTTCCCGAACATCAACAGCCGAACGCATCGTGTCCGCGAACATCAACAGCCGAACGCCGAGTCCATCGTCTTCCCTACCATCTGCAGCCTAACACCGAAAACATCGTCTTCCCGATGATCTGCAGCCGAACATCGAATTCATCATCTTTCCGATCATCTACAGCCGAAGACCAAAAACATTGTCATCCCGAGCATCTGCAGCCGAACACCGAATTCATAGTCTTCTCGATAATATGCAGCCGAACACAAACAACACCGTTTCCCTCGAAGAAGAACCTGCTAATTCAACACGAACTCCTCAGCTGTCAAACCCCAGCGATTTTGCAAAATCTTTACGCTAACTATTAATCCAAATATATGCCCATTGAATTCATTCTTATCGCATCACACAAGTAGATTGTAAATTAATACTTAATCAATAAATCCCTGATTTAGCCCCCAGGAAAGGGAGAATACTAGTCTTTTCATTTCGTAAGGTTTAGTGGGTCCTTATGGAGACCATGGACGCGACTGAACTTACCCCAGCCGACGAGAAAACCACGTTACAAATATCAGGTGATTTTTATTGCTTTGGAAAAAAACAGATCCTTCCTATACACAGAAAGAAATCAGGGAGAGATATATATGTTGGCTATATCCAAATCTAAACCGATTTTTATGAAAATCGGTGTAGCTATTCAGAGGCCGAACACAAACAACACCGTTTCCCTCGAAGAAGAACCTGCTAATTCAACACGAACTCCTCAGCTGTCAAACCCCAGCGATTTTGCAAAATCTTTACGCTAACTATTAATCCAAATATATGCCCATTGAATTCATTCTTATCGCATCACACAAGTAGATTGTAAATTAATACTTAATCAATAAATCCCTGATTTAGCCCCCAGGAAAGGGAGAATACTAGTCTTTTCATTTCGTAAGGTTTAGTGGGTCCTTATGGAGACCCTGGACGCGACTGAACTTACCCCAGCCGACGAGAAAACCACGTTACAAATATCAGGTGATTTTTATTGCTTTGGAAAAAAAACAGATCCTTCCTATACACAGAAAGAAATCAGGGAGAGATATATATGTTGGCTATATCCAAATCTGATCTGATTTTTATGAAAATCGGTGTAGCTATTCAGAGGCCTAGTAAAATAACACATATTAAATTTGAGGGCTATTCGATCAAAATTGAACGAGTTGTAGCAAAATCGGGTAAAGATATATATAGTGGCTATATCCAATTCAGAGCCCATATGGACCAAAGTTGATATTTTTCATTCCTATGCCCTCATAAGTACTTTTGCAAAAATGCATCAACCTAGGTCAACGCTTCTATTTGTGATTTAATCCAGCTTAAGTTATTTTCTCGGATTGTAGTCATCGTAGTCATCACCAAAGTATGCAGGGCGAAGCAAATTCTTGCTGATATTGGCTACTCCTTCATATTCCTCTCGAGATAAAGTCTTATTGGTATTTGTTACAATACAATAATTTCACACGATTTTTATATATATTTGACTGGGTCTGTCAGTGGAGTATTATACCTATCCCTAAAATGACTAAAAATGTACGCTGGAAACTTCCAAAACTTCTTATGCCATCTACTTTACATATAAAAAAGGACTATTCGAAAATGTTTCTGGAAAATGGTTTAGTTTTTAGGTAAACAAAAACAACTTCTTCTAATTACACAACAAAAAATCATGCCAATATGTTCCTATAGCCTATAAAATTTGGCCAATTTGAAATTAGGAAAACGTTATTTTTTGGCAGCTACTAGCACTGCTTCTTAATATCCTGTTTTTTTTTCTTCTTTTTTATAATTTCCTTTCGTTATCGAAAGCTCATTCCGCGCCCTTTTTCAATACGCATGCCTCAATTTTTGGAGCCCATTTTAAATGGAGTAGTAGGTAGTTGTGCATGTGTGTGTGTTGGTAGTTGAATTTTTGCTGTTTGGTGTATCTATACAAAAATATTTTCCTGGCAAGCATACAAACAACCAAGCTTGGATGGCATATTCTTCGAACGAAGCGAGTAAAACAAATGGCAAACAAACAAAATGCTGCAGTAAAGGAATGCTTTGGGAAAAGGCGCCTTGTTTACTGATAGACATTTGGCATTGTTGTTTTTGCTGTTATTGTTGGTGGTGGTATATCTGCTGCCGTTTCTACTGCTCTTTTGTGTGTGGATGTGCCTGTTTGGAATACAAAGCAAAACAAAATAAAATTAATCGCTTTGGATCAATATTTGTTGTTGGCCAACAACACAATAAAAGCTAACAAACACAACACAAAAATCAACGGTATGGAGTTAGAGCCAAAAACTCCCGCCATAACTGGTGTAACAACAAAGAACAAGACCAACACACACACACACACCCAAATACATTACGTTAGCCGAACAAAATACTTTATATAGTAGCTTTGCATTATCTGTATGTACGTGTATAACCACCAATGAGTAGGATATTCTTGTATCCTCCAGTATGTATGTATGCGTTTCCGCATAGCAAGTTTTATATTGTATTGCCTTATGTGTCCTTTGCAGAACGTGCGTTACACAGTTTATTGTGTATTTTAGATTTTTGTTATTCTTGGTTTTTGTTTTTCTCTCTGATGACGCTGTCTCGGGTATCAGAAAAAGGCGGCATATTTTATATGTTTATCATGTCATGAAAACTTGTAACTTTGTATTACAACAAACAAACTTCTATTCGATGTCATCAAGAATTTCCATCCATCCACCCACCCATCATCGTCCTCATCAATTTGGTATTTCTACCCCTGCCCTACCCATGTCACAGACAAACGATAAAACAATAGTTTGTTTGTTGCAAACAACAACTAACTCATACACAAAATCTATAAACATGATAAATGTTTGTTATTAATGTAAGGACTCAAGAGTCCTTATCCGCATAACTTTAGGCGCAAAGTGCGTCAATGCTGATGGACAGTGGAAAAAATGAGGAAAAATTTAGAAAAGTATATAAATTAAGTATCTGTGATTTCACACACCCAAGGTTTTCGTAATTGATATGCCTTTGAGCCTGAATGTAGAGGTTTCAAATATGACCAGATCCAAGAACTGCTATGGTATTCTTATACCTTCACATAGTTATTTCCACTGTGATATGGCCCAAAGTATGTTTGCACGAAATCCGTTTGATACATTTTGTAGTCTATTTGGGCCTACCCGTTCGTCTTACTGGATGTGGATCTGGTGCAGACGATAACTCTGGGACGGATCAACTTATTTTGTCAAAACTTTTACCTCATAACATCTTATCCAAACTTAGATTAAGCTTGAAAATATCAAACATTTCCTTTCAAAAATATTCAACATTTTATGCTGAAATTGTGGGCATGATAACCCTCGAAGGAAGTAACCGATTTGGTCTAAAAATTTCACATCGTAATATTGCTTCCATACATCCCATTGGTACATTGCACACAAATTTTAAAAATGTTTCCCAAATATCCACTTTAAGGACATGCCTCGAATAAGGTTGTAGTTGCTGCGTACTTCCTGAGATAATGAACAATAAAGTTATAACAAGTAAAAATCGTTATGTTCGGACGGGCCTAACTTTAATACCCTCCACCATAAAATATTTTGAACTAAAATGGAATAATTAGTTTCATTTCCTGTCCACAATTTTAGCTGTAGAAGTTTTTGGACCATGGATAACCCAAATGGCTAAATTAAGTCAAGAAATATATCTGAAAATGTCTTCAATCTGGTGGTACTTTATATAAGGGCTATATCAAAGTGCGAATCTATGTTCACACTTTTTGGTGGACAAGTTTTGTGACAAATGGAAACCTCAAATGACATAACACCAAAAATCGGGAAGTAATTTTGACGGAGAAGTTTTGTGGCCACTGTTTAATAACAGGCAGATATGTCAGAAAATGTAACTTAATTCCTCAAAATACTTATAATCGGGAGATATCGTTATATGGGCGCTATACCAAACCACTTGGTGGTAAAATGTAGCTAAGACCCTCACAAAACGAACATCAAGTTCCAAAAAGGGTACCTTCCTCACCAAAGTTCTAAATGTTCGATTAGCCCATTTCGTGCCTGGTGTTCGATTTTTCCAACAATAAAATCACTTTTTTTCAAAAAAATATTTATGGATAAAAAAGGTGTCATCTGTCAGCGAATAAAACAAATTTCCCTTGGAAACCCTTCTCCCCTCGATATTGGGCGAACATTTTTTATACCCATATTTTTGGACCACTATCTTGTTGCAGCAAAGGTACGTGCCCGTCTAAACGTTGCAAATAAAGCACGAACAGACACAACGCGGATGTTGGACATCGATAGGCTGCAAACACAACAGATACCCACAGCATATTCCACTTAACTAGCCCAATTGCTTAACGCGAGCACTCCTTGTCCCGATAACATAACAACACAATGGCAAAATATTGCCCACTCCATGCAAACAGCCGCAAAATCCATACTTGGATTCTAGAGACCTCCACAAAGGAATTCATGGTATGACCAGGAGTGCCGTGCTGCTACCGAAGATAAAAATGCGGCATATAGAGCTACTTTACAATCAGTAGCAACACGTAGCGCACGAGAGAGATATCGGGAGAAAAGGAGAGAATAGAAACGTCTTTTCCGCAAGAAAAAGAGAGAAATGGAAAAGCGGGAGTGTGAAAAAATCGAGATGTACAGGAGCCAGAATGAAGTCCGAAAATTCTACCAAAGAGTGAAACATCAAACAGATGGCTTTGGTACAGACACATCCTCCTGTAGAGACCAGCAAGGTAATCTGGTAACAGATACAGATAGCGTGCTCAGGATATGGAAGGAACATTTCTCCAATCTGCTGGTATCCAATAGTGGCGAAGACGATGATACCGCAGATCCAATCCCAGAAGATGGTATAGAATGTATACCACCCGGCCAAGATGAGGTAAAAACAGCAATCAACCGGCTGAAGAATAATAAAGCAGCAGGAGCCGATGGCTTACCAGCCGAGCTGTTTAAAACCGGAGGCGACGCGCGGATAAGGTGTATGCATCAGCTAGTTAGCACCATCTGGCAGGAAGAACGCGTACCCGACGATTGGAACCTGAGCATCCTATGTCCCGTCCACAAAAAAAGGAGGGGGCATAAGTCTACTCTATAGGGGCATAAGTCTACTCCCTATTGCCTATAAGATATTGTCAGGGATACTGTGCGAACGAATAAAGCCTATGGTCAACGAGATAATTGGACCATACCAATGTGGCTTTAGACCTGGCAAGTCCACCATTGACCAGATATTTACCCTGCGGCAAATCCTAGAGAAGACCCAAGAGATGCAGATCGACACATTTCATCTTTTTGTCGATTATAAAGCAGCATTCGACAGTCCCCTCCGATCAAAGGTATTCCATGCAATGTCTGAATTTGGTATTCCCGCAAAGCTCATCCGGCTTTGTAAGATGACTCTAACTGATACTAGGTCCTCAGTTAAAATTGGAAAGAACCTCTCCGAAGAATTTTGTACCAAAAGAGGTTTCAGACAAGGAGACAGCCTTTCGTGTGACCTATTCAACATTTTGCTGGAAAAGGTAATACGAGATGCAAATGTCAAAAGAAATGGCACAATTTACACCAATAGCCACATGTTACTTGCCTATGCTGATGACATAGACATCATGGGACGATCAGTAAATACTTAGGAAGGTCGAAGCAGAATCTGCGAAAGTGGGTCTGGCGGTAAACGGCGAAAAGACCAAATTGATGGTGTCGACGCGCAAAGCGTCCATAGAGCTCGGACCAACCGTAGAAGTTGGTACCTATAATTTTGAGGTAGTTAAAGACTTCGTCTACCTCGGCACTGTCATAAACACAACAAACAACATCAGTTGTGAAATAAGAAGAAGAAATGTATTGGCCAACAGATGCTACTATGGTCTAAGTAAGCAATTTAAAAACAAAGCCACATCTCGTCAAACAAAAATAACACTATACAAAACGCTGATACTACCCGTGCTAATGTATGGCTCCGAAGCATGGGTACTTGCGCAAGCAGATAAGGCAGTGCTTGGTGTGTTTGAGAGGAAAATTCTTCGAAAGATCTACGGGCCGATTTGCGTTGACGGTGAATATCGACGTCGTATGAACCACGAGCTATATAAGCTATACAAAGACATGCATATAGTTAAACGTATCGAGATGCAACGATTGCGTTGGCTAGGCCATATCATGAGAATGAGCGATGATGAACCCGCTAAAAAGGCGTATGAATACATGCCACATGGCGGTGCACGCAGAATCGGCAGGCCTAAGCTTCGATGGAGCACACAAGTGGATGAAGAAATGGAAAGGCGCGGTATTCCAAAAAGTCAAGCGAAAAACAGAGAGGAATGGAGATCTTTTCTTAGTTCGGTCTATGGAACAAATGTTCTGTAATGGGCCAACTAAGTAAGTAAGTAATATGTTTGGAACCAAACTTAAATGGAAGGTGCTTACACCTAGGAAGTTTTCGCGGATTCTGAAACTACAATGTTCATAGATGAGAAAAATGAAAAAACAAAAAAAAACCCGGATCGCGTTTTACATAAAAGACATTTTCAAGGGTTTTTTTAGGTTTTCACGATTTTGCTTGGAAACCGCAAGTCCTATCGAAATGGGACGAAAGATGAAACCAAGCCCAAAAACAACTGCAGCTTACAGCGTTGTTATGGTTACAACGCACTGAGAAATGATCGCACTAGAAGTGTAGGTGAAGGATTGGGTTTCCTAATGTATCAGTCTGTTCAATACAAACCTATCTCGCTTGAACCTGGCACTAATGACCCTAACATCGAATGTATGGGGGTCGCAGTCCCGACAATAAATAGCTGTAATCCACTTTATAGGCCTATATTAGCCCGATTTTTGAAGGTTAGAGCCGACTGTTCCTAGTGAACATTAACGCTCATCATGAGCTGTGGCATTCGGTTCTCGGTAATAACTTGAAGGGTATGGTGTTGACTGAGCAGATTAATAGTTCTACAACTTGCACGGTGGATGTGGACGCCCGTACTAGAGTTAGCCGAGTGTTTCACAGTTCGCCAGATATAACCATCACGTCACCTGGTCTAACAAATGAGGTCACCCGGCAACCCGTTGTTTCTCTTGGGTCAGACCATCTCCCCAGAATTGTATCCATTTACAGTCCGCCTGATTTCATCACCTCTGAACGCTACACTTTCATCAATCATGGGAAAACTAATTAGTCTAGTTTCAGAGAGTTCGCTAATAACCGCTTCAGAGATCTGTCCAATCCTTTTGATATTCGTGTAACAGAAATACGTTCCGAGACCTTACATCCAGCGAACTGACAGCTGTAAACGGAACATGAGGTGAAGAGTTGGAGCCAGAATATGTGAATTGTGGTTAACGGTTAAATCACTCTCAACACCCATTTGACGACGTTTCGCTGACTGATCCGAAGAGCTGCACAAGTTATTTTATTCAGCAGTTTGTCGAGTACCCCGAGGAGGAACTACCATAATTTACTATGGACGATGTTGAGAATATCAGCAGGAACGCTAAATCATCAAAAGTTTTGGCCTCTGATGAAACCTCTATGGTAATGCTGAAATAGCTGAACGAGCTGGGAGTATCAAAGTATTTAAACTGTTGCTAGGCACCCACGTCGCTCCCAAAGTCTGGAAAAGAGGCAGGGTGGTCGAACGCCATGAGGAAGGTTGAATAATAAAAAGCGTTGGGTCCTGATGGAATGTTAATGGATTCGAGTATCTCACTATACTTCTCAAGGTGTCGCTAGCCATCCACATTGTGCCCAAGGTGTGAAAATGGGCAGAGTGATCCCGTTACTGGAACCATGCAGGGATGTCAGCAAAGTTGAATCTTGCGGACCAATTTCGCTTTTGTCGCCCGTAGCAAAGACCTTTGAAGCTTTAGTCCTCCCCAGAATAAGCAATAGCTATCCAGTTGTCGATCACCGACATGGGTTCCGTATGCAGCACAATAGCACGCCATCTTCACATATATGTTAGTTGAGAACTCAACCAGAACAAGCAGTGTGATAGGACAGTGTTTGTGGCGCTCGATTTACCGAAAACACTATCCGGTAAAGCTTGAAACGTTGGATAATCAATTAAATGTGAGTTGATATTTCCAAAGCTGTTTAACCTTTACTTTTCCGTACGTATTCCATTCACCTCAGACTACATTGATACAGTTGCGTATGCGAATGATTGTACGATCTTGTCGTTGGGTACCTTCCCTAATGTAATTTGGACTTGTCCACGGAAAACATAATATCGCTGCAAACAGAACCACAACGAACAGCATCGGTATACATTTCTAAAGGTTCTTCGACAGACCCTAACTTGCACTTAGACATAAATGTTGAACTTTTGTGGGGGAGATACCCTAAAGAGAGGACTGACATGGACCAATTTATAAGTTAAACTAAATTTGAAAAAATATTTGGAAATTTGTTAAATATTGGGGGGAAGTACCGGAAGCTGTGGACCGGTATTGCCCATCTGCGAACTGAAACTTAGTTTGGACAAAATATAACGAAGGCCAAATCGGTATATAAATTCGAGAGTTATCGTGCTATCCAGCCACAACATATGGTGCCATAGGGGTTTGTTACAACTTTCCGGCTGTTTTATCAAGAAGTATGGACTTGCCCCTAAAAAACGTTCACCGTCGTAATGCAAGCAGCGAATGCAAGTTGCTTCAACAAAAATTAAAGTGATTCAAGAGCAGGTCTTAAAGTGAACTTATTCGAAATTTTTTGTGGGAGGTACCCGATGGAGTGGACAAATATAGTCCATGTTCAAATCTGATTTATATCTAATATATATATATATTAGTATGTGTAAAGTATGGATCAAATCGGTAACTCTTTTCAAGAGTTATCGTGCGCACAATTTTCCGAACATTTTTGAACTTTTGTGGCGGAGGTACCTGAAGGAGGTACTAAGTTTGGACAGAATATTATGAAGGAAAAATTTTAGACCGAATCGGCAGATCTGTTCGAAAGTTGTCTTGCGCTCCAACCACTACACACGGTGTCATAGGGGTTTTTGCAACTTTCAGGCCAATTTCTCAGGAAGTATGGACTTGCACCTGATGAAACTTGTACCGTCGTATGGGGGCTGTGAAAATAAGTTGCAACAACAAAAATCAAAGCGATTCGAGTCCACGTCCTAAACTGAACTTTACCGAAATTTTGTATGGGAGGTACCCGGAGGAGTGGACTGATTGAGTCCATATTGTAAACTCATCTAAGTCTAGTAGAAATTTCACGATGTTCAAAGAAGGGACCAAATCGGTTACGCCCTTCAAGAGTTATAGTGTGCACAAATTTTTTTAACATTTTCGAACTTTTGTGGGGGAGGTACTGGAGCGAGCGGACCGATATAACCTGTCTTCGAAATTAATCTAAGTTTGGACAAAATATCACGAAAACCATATTTTGGGCC
Organism: Musca autumnalis; assembly: GCF_047663935.1. Lineage (NCBI taxonomy): Eukaryota > Metazoa > Arthropoda > Insecta > Diptera > Muscidae > Musca > Musca autumnalis. The sequence goes on along the minus strand of NW_027411977.1, from coordinate 45,704,698 downwards.
AAATTTTGGACCGTTCGAGAGTTATCGTGCGCTTCAGCCAGCCAGCCAGACGGACGGACATGACTTTATAATTTTTAAATTGTCTAAAACGGATTTCGTCCAAACATACTTGGGGTCTAAACCCATTATTTCGATGAGGCACATTTTGCCCGTATGAAAGTGTATATACCCTCGTTAGCATAAATGCAGAGGGTGTAACAATCAAATAACATCTATACCACTGTTCTGCTGATGACTGATATCCTTAAATATATTGTAATAAATAACACAAACTCATTTCAAATAACGACCAAATCCCCTCGGTCTCCTCCGACCTAATTTTTCCCACATAAAAATAAAGGACAAGCAAAACAAGTTTAATATAACAACACAAAAAAACCAACAAAATATGAAGGACTGTGGAGCGGAGAGAAGAACAAGTGAAGGAGTTACAAATGCGGAGCACAGAACAGTTCAAATCTTCACAATTTGATTTATACGAGTTTGAATAGGAAAGAATGATAGAGAATAGGATACATACAAAACAAACTACAATTTGAAACCTTATCGTAGAATTTAAGTACTTGGAAGTACTGTCCTGCTGCAATATACAAGGATAGATAAGTCCTATTGTTTGTTCTCTCTCTTTCCCTCTCTATTCCTCCCTAGTTATATACAAATATTATATAATTTATTTGTTTGTGTTTTTTGTTTAGCTGCAACAACAACAGCCATAAAGACGTCTAAACGATGTTGTGAACAACAAAAACATTTTGCCAATAAAAGTTATTGCTAGTTCCTACTCAACAGACAGACCAGAAGCTATCACAACAACAACAAGAACAATAACAACACCAGGAAAACTATGAAGACAGTTGCAGCAGCAACAGAAGCAATAAATTGAAGTTGCCGCCATACTCCATAGAAATGTTAGAATAAACGCACGAAGGTATAACGAACTGGAGCGCGCCAAACCAACCAACCAACCAACCAACCTGCCCACAAAAATCGAAAACACAACAAAACTTCTACTCTCAATGTTTGACTGTTTGTCTGTTTGCATATTTAAGAAATTGGATTGACTTGGGCTGGTAACTCGCCAACAAAGTAGGACGCAGGAAGAAAAAAATGCAAAGAGAAGAGCACTCACAGGATAGACCATCAGAGTTGTAAATTTACAAATGAGCAAAATACGAAGAGCCAGCGAACGAGGCAACGAATGAATAAAGAAACGATAGAGAATTTCTACCACTTGCAAAAGCAAACAGCATCCTTGCGCCAAAACATTGAGTAAAATGAAAAAACCAACACACACTCACTCACATACACATACAATTCTACATTTACAACAAAAGGGCATTGGACTCTCTTGTCATGATGTTTGGCTTGCAACCAATGCTTCGCACAAGTCTCCTAACTCCACGACGCCCTAACACTCCCAACCATAATTTCATTTCAGGTTTGTTTCAATCTCATTAAAGCATGCTTTACATTGCAAACAAAATAACAGCGTAATCCTTTAGCTTTTTTTGTTGATAGCCATCTCCGTACTTCGTAGCGTATCACGATGGCGTTTTGTGTATTACACAGAAAATGGGCATACAGAATTCAAATTTGGAATTTATACACCAAGCATATACCAGGAGGAAAGTGGAAGGTGTAAAGAATTTTGTTACACACACTTCGTGGTGTTGCAAATGAGAATCCAAAGCCATATATACGTATTTAGTTATGAATAGTATACAATTAAATAATAACATTAAATAATAATATTGAGAAAAAAATAAATTTCTTCATCGGCAATTTGTTTATCGTTAGAATATTCATTTAATTTACAGTTTCATTCATCCAATATCAGATCACATAATATTATGTTTTTAAAAATAAAATTATCTTAGCAATTTGTAAAACTCATACGCTCCCATCAACATTTATAAGCAATACTCATACGCTCACTAGTCCACTTTATAAGCTAACTGGCAAAGCAAAGGACAATCAGATACAATATGGAACATTGCAATAAATACGTTTGCTTTTCAAATCAAGCCTATGGAAATGTGAACACTGTGAAGAAGATTATATTTTTTATGCCGATGACATGAAAGATGCCACCTTTGCACAGTGGATGCACCCAACGACAAAAATCGAAAAATGCATGTCATCATTTTAGGATTTTAAAGATGCCAATCGCTTATAATCATTCAAAATTTTTCGAAACTCAACTTTGTTTTTCCATTTTTATACCCTCACTTATACACTTTGATACGATGAAAATGTGCCTCATCGAAATAATGGTTTTAGACCCCAAGTATGTTTGGACGAAATGTGTTTCAGACAATTTTGAGTCGATCTAGGCATGTCCGTCCGTCTGTCTGTCCTGCTGGCTGGAGCGCACGATAACTCTCGAACAGATGAACCGATTCGGTTCAAATTTTGGCTCTCGTAATATTTTGCCCAAACTTAGTTTAAGTTCGAATATGGGCTACATCGGTCCACTCCTTCCGGTACCTCCCCCACAAAAGTTCGAAAATGTTCGGAAAGTTTGTGCGCACGATAACTTTGTATAGCGAAAACTTTCTACCACAGTAATATGAGGTTCCAATATGGTCTCAATAGGTCCACTCCATCGGGTACCTCCCACACAAAATTTCGGAAAAGTTCAGTTTAGGGCCATCTCTCGAATCGCTTTGATTTTTGTTTTAGCAACTTGTATTCACTGCCCTCCATACGACGGTACAAGTTTTATCAGGGGCAAGTCCATACTTCCTGAGAAAATAGCATGAAAGTTGCAAAAAACCCTTATGACACCGTGTGAGGTGGTTGGAGACCAAGATAACTCTCGAACGGATCTGCCGATTCGGTCCAAAATATGGTAATATCTTAGTAATATCTTGTCCAAACATAGTTTAAGTTTGAAGATCAGCCATATCGGTCCACTCCTTCAGTTACCTCCCCCACAAAAGTTCAAAAATGTTCGGAAAAATTGTTCGTGCGGTAACTCTTGAAGGAAGTGGCCGAATTGGTCTATACCTCACACATCCTAATATATCTACCAGATATAGATCATTTTCAAATATGGACTATATTTGTCCACTTCATCCTGTACCTCCCACACAAAATTTCGGATAAGTTCACTTTATGACCTAATAAAAATTACTTTGATTTTTGTTGAAGCAACTTGCATTCGCTGCCTCAATTACGGTGGTAAAAGTTTTTTAGGGGCAAGTCAATACTTTTTGAGCAAACATCCCGTATAATGTAAAAACCCCCCTATGGCACCATATGTTGTGGCTGGAGATCTACTTCCATAACGGTCAATGCCGATCCATTCATTTTAGTATCTCCTCCGCAAAACTTTTGATCTTTAATCCTCATCAACATTTTTGTCGGTTCAAACGCCCAAATTTTTAAAAACCCCCTAAATACATACGTATTTTGGGAAAAAATTGTTTCAAAATACACAGGCTGAGGGTATATCTCTGTCGGCAAAGCCGACTGATACTTTTTTATTGTTCGAGTTTCTTTTGGAGAAAAAGCCTTACAAACGTGACCAATTTTGGAGAAAAGCTGTATTTATAAATGAGAAAAAAATATCTATAAAAAATTTTATACAAACAAGTAAAAAAGTATCAGTCGGCTTTGCCGACAGAGATAGTCCCTCAGCCTATATGAAGTGGAACTTTCATCTACGGACAGATGAATGTTTTTATGGTCTTTGTGGGCTTTTCAGAATTTTGTGGCCGTTTTTGGACATTAGAACTTGCCGACAAAAATGTAGATTTTAATTAATGTTCAAAAGGGTTGCGGAGGAGGGAATGGGAATGCATTACGGAAGTGGATCTTATTTGAGAGTCATATCTTTTCGATAGATATCATTTCAGTGGGAAGAATGGACTTTTCCACGGAAAACATAATATGGCTGTCAACAGGACACGAAGAACATCATCGGTATACATATCCTAAGAATCTTCGAACAGACCCTAAACTAAACTTGGGTACAAATGTTGAGCTTTTGTGAGGGAGGTATCCTAAGGAGAGGACCGATATGGGCCATTTTTAAAGTTAAACTAAGTTTGGACAAAATATGACGAAGGCCAAATTTTGGACCAAATCGGTTGACCAGTTCGAGAGTTATCATGCTCTCCAGCTACTACATATGGTGCCATATGTGTTTTTTACAACTTTCGGGCTGTTTTCCCAAGAAGTATGGATTTGCCACTTATTGCAAATTTCTTCAATAGAAATCAAGGTTAGTCAAGAGCAGGTCTTAAAGTAAACTTATTCGAATTTTTGTGTGGGAGGTACCCGAAGGAATGGACAAATATAGTCTGTATTTGAGCCTGATCTATATCTGGTAGATATATTAGGATGTGTAAAGTATGGACCAAATCGGGTCCTCCCGTCAAGAGTTCTCGTGCGCACAATTTTTCCGAACACTTTTGAACTTTTGTGGCGGAGGTACCAGAAGGAGTGGACCGATAGGCTTATCTTCGCACTTAAACTATGCTTGGACAAAATATTATGAAGGCCAAATTTTGGACCGAATCTGCAGATTCGTTCGTGAGTTATCTTGCGCTCCAATCATTACACACGGTGCCATGGAGTTTTTTGAACACTTCAGGCTATTTTCTCAGGAAGTATGGTTGTGCCCCTGATGAAACTTGAACCGTCGTATAAGAGGCAATAAATACAAGTTGTTACAACAAAAATCGAAACGATTCGAGAGCAGGGGCCTAATTACGTGATTCGATATCGAGTTGTTTCGACCCGAGTACTCAAAGTTGGGATGACAACATTCGTTATCGAGTAAAATTATCGAGAAATTGAGCATAAATTTGCGAGTAATTTCTGGTAGCCAAATGGCCTATCGTAAACAAACGAAATGAAAGATTTCTTATTGTATTTTTGTTTAAAATGTAAAAAATTGTTGTTTATTGACGGTTTATAGAGGAAAAATGATATTAGTAAATAATTGTGAGCATTTTTTACACAAAATAACAAGAGAAATTGGGAAAAGTCCTTTTCATTCGTTTTGAGAAATTGTGATAAAATTAGAATTAAAATAAATACATACATATGTATGCTATCATTAACCAAAAATTAGTGTTTGCAGTCGTTAAAATACAAGTTGAAAAAATATGATTTTCTGCAAAACAAAAAATTATTTAATATTAGTAGCCTTCACTTTATAGGTGAACAACTTTTAATAAAGTGCATTTTAAACAGTTCATCCCCCGTTGTTTTCCAAAGGAAATACTCTCTCAGAGAGGCTAATGCAAAACACCCACCAAATTCTCTCATTTATTTTGAGAGAGAATTATTAAGGTAGATGTTTTAGCAATCTGTAGCAAGAATTTCAAATTAATTTTGCAACCATTAATAATTTTCATATTTTCTTGGCACAACTTCATTCCGAAATAATTATTCAATGTATTGTTCAAAAAACTCCACAAAAATTTACATTTTTCATTCATAACTTTGTTTTTTAGTTTGTGCTTTTAAATAAACACATTTTTTTGACATCTACCTTCATAACATTCCCTGAAGAACACATTGTTCGATTACCGGTTACTCTCGAAACATTCGATCAACGATTTCGATCGAGTCTTATCATACCGTTTTTTTCTCGTGTCGAAAACTTATTCACGAGTAAATTCTCGATCGAATCGAATCACATAATTAGGCCCCAGGTCCTAAACTGAACTTTTCCGAAATTTTGTGTGGGAGGTACCCGAAAGCATGGACCGATTGAGTCCATATTGGAACCTTATTTAAGTCTGCTAGAAATTTTACGATGTGCAATGTATGGACAAAATCGGTTACTCCCTTCAAGAGTTATCGTGCGCACAAATTTTCCGAACATTTTCGAAATGTTGTGGGGGAGGTACCGGAAGAAGTGGACCGATATAACCCATGTTCGAACTTAAACTAATTTTGGACAAAATATTACGAACGCCAAATTTTTATACCATATCGGTTCATCCTTTCGAGAGTTATCATGCGCACCAGCCAGACAGACAGACGGACGGACATTGCTAAATCGACTCCAAATTGTCTGAAACGGATTTCGTCCAAACATACTTGGGGTCTAAAAGCATTATTTCGATGAGGCACATTTTGCCCGTGTATATGAAAGTGTATATACCCTCGTTAGCATAAATGCTGAGGGTATAATTACTAAGGAAACAAAGATTACTCTTGTGGCACTGGTTAACTCAAGGTTAAGGTTTTTGGATAAAATCTAAAACAATTAAAGGGTAGGCGTTCAAAAAAAATATTCTTGTTTTTTTCGGATGTCCTAGTGTACAACCGTCAAACTACGTAAAATCTGGATGTACCTTCATATTGGAAATATACCAAATGATGAAACTACATATATTGATCATTTTCTGCGTTGAGGTTTTCTACCCATTGAGAATCCGAAATACGAAATAACAGACGCTACTGTGCCTCGAGAGGTATCGTTGAGCCTTCCAATCTGAGAATCCACAATATCTCTTCTATGGCGGCTTTGTCAAATCATACATACGTATGTATTCTCGGCGGGAACGTTTTGTACCCCCAACGAAGACTAAAAACAAAATGTCAACAATTTTCAGGCTTAAACCATAAAAATACCGAAAATCGGGAGGTACCGTTCTGTGGGTGCTGCATTTAAATGTGGACCTTCACTCACACATTTCTAGGGAATAGTTCGGAAGCCCCAAAGTATATTAAATACCAAATTGCAGCCATTTCGATAAAATAATATGGCCAAAACCTTCAAAATACGGAAAAATCGCGAGGAACCGTTATGTGGGAGCTATATTTAAATGTGGACCTATACTAACAAATTTCAGGAGAATAGTTCGGAAGCCCCATAGTAGACTGAATTTCAGAACATTTCGGTGTGACGACGTGTTTTCTCACTTTGAAGCTGAGGTAGGTCCAGTGGGGGTCATATGTGGCTAAAACTGTCAAAATTTCAAAAGTAGGGAGGAACAGTTCCATGGGCACAAAGCGTAAACCTATAATGACAAAATTCTGGGGTAAAATTTGGAAAACCCAATGAAGACTGAATGCCAAATTACAGCCATTTCGGTTGGACATTGAGACCACAACCTTCAAAATACCGAAAATCGGAAGGTTACCTTCTATGGGGGCTATATACAACTATACTAATAATTCTATTCTGGAATGTCTTAACCCCCATCGAAAACCAAATATTACACTCAAAATACCGAAAATCGGGAGGGACCGACCTATGGGTGCTATATGAAGACGTAGACCTGTACCAGCAAAGTTTTGCTGTAAAGTTTTACACCCTCAACGAAGACTAAATATGTACCAAATTTCAGATATTGAGGCTCCAAATTCCAAAATACCTATAATCGGGAGGTACCGTTCTATTGAGGCTATATCAAACATGGATTGATATAGCCTATTTTCAATACTGAAAATCCTAGGAGCAATATAAACTTCGGCACCAAATTATAGAGTAAGTAAGTACTCTATAATTTGGCCAATTAGAGAACATTTGTTCCATAGACCGAACTAAGAAAATATCTCAATTTCTCTCTGTCTATTGCTACGCTTTCTGGAATACCGCGCCTTGTCATCGCTTTATGGCATGTATTTAGACGCCTTTTTAGCGGGTTCATCATTGCTCATTCTTATGATATGGCCTAGCCAACGCAATCGCTGCATCTCGATACGTTTATCTCTACTGATGTAGTTGTATAGCTTATACGCACGTCGCTATTCACCGTTAACGCAGATTGGTCTGTAGATCTTTCGAAGAATTTTTCTCTTAAACACGCCACACACTGCCTTATCTGCTTGCGCATGTACCCAGGCTTCGGAACCATACATCAGCACGGTAGTATCAGTGTTTTGTAAAGCGTTATTTTTGTTTGACGAGTTGTGGCTTTGTTTTTAAAGTGCTTATTTAAGCCAAAGTAGCATCTGTTGGAAAAAATAATTCTACTTTTTATTTCACAACTGATGTCGTTTGTTGTGTTTACGGCGGTGCCGAGGTATACAAAGTCTTTTACTACCTCAAAATTATAGGAACCAACTTCAACAGCTGGTCCGAGCTCAATGAACGCATTTCGCTTCGACACCATTATATTGGTCTTCTCGCCTTTTACCGCCAAAAGTGAGTCACTTTAGCATATTCTCCTTCGACTTTTCATAAAGGTATCGGTTACTTCTTTTACTGATCGTCCCATGTTGTATATATCATCAGCAAAATTAAGTAATATGTAGCTATTGGTGTAGATTGTGCCACTTCTTTTGACGTTTGCCTCTCATATAACCTTTTCTAGCAGGATGTTGAAAAGATCACACGAAAGGCTGTCTCCTTGCCTGAAACCTCTTTTGGTACAAAACTCTTCGGAGAGGTTCTTTCCTATTTTAACTGAAGAACTTGTCTCAGTTAGAGTCATTTTTCAAAGCCGAATGAGCTTTGCGCGGATACCAATTTCAGACATGGCTTGGAATACCTTTGAATGTAGCGGACTGTCGAAAGCTGCTTTATAATCGACAAAAGGTGATAGGTGTCGATCTGCATCTCTTGGGTCTTCTCCAGAATTTGTCGCAGGGTAAATATCTGGTCGATGGTGGACTTGCCAGGTCTAAAGCCGCATTGGTAAGGTCCAATTATTTCATTGACCATGGGCTTTAGTCGTTCGTATAATATCCCTGACACTACCTTGAAGGCGATAGGGAGAAGACTTATGCCCCTATAGTTGGAGCACAAAGTCTTATCTCCCTTCTTATGGACGGGACACAGGATGCTCAGGTTCCAATCGTCGGGTGCGCGTTCTTCCTGCCAGATGAACCTAACTAGCTGATGCATACACCTTATCAGTGTGTCGCCTCCGGTTTTAATAGCTCGGGGGGTAGGCTATCAGCTCCTGCTGCCGGTTTATTGCTGTCTTTACCTCATCTTGGCCGGGTGGTATACATTCAATGCAATCTTTTGGGATTAGATCTGTGGTATTTTCGTCGACTTTGCTACTATTAGATACCAACAGTTTGGAAAAATGCTCTTTCCATATCCTTATCTGTATCAGTTACCAAATTACAATTCTGGTCTCTGCGGGAGTATGTGCCAGTGCCAAAGCCATCAGTTTGATGTTTCACTCATTGGTAGAATTTTCAGACTTCATTCTGTCTCCTGTGCATCTCGATTTGTTCACACTCCCGCTTTTTCATCTCTTTCTTTTTCCTGCGGAAAAGACTTTTCTCCTCTCTCATTTTCTCCCGATACATCCCTCGTGCGCTACGCGTTGCCACTGATTGTAAAGTAGTCCGACATATAGCATCTTTATCTTCGGTAGCAGCACGACACTCCTGGTCATACCATGGATTCCTTGGTGGAGGTCTCGGGTATCCAAGTACTGATTTTGCGGCTGTTTGCATGGAGTGGGCAATGGTTTGTCATTGTCCTGATATGTTATCGGGACGAGGAGTGCTTTGATTAAGCAATTGGGCCAGTTGAGTTGAATATGCTGTGGTTATCTGTTGTGATTGCAGCTTACCGATGTCCACCTTCCGTGTTGTATCCGTCCGCAATTTATTTGCTACGTTTAATTTGGTACGTACCTCTGCTGTCTCTGTCTATGTTGCCTTCCATCTTTTACGACGTAATAATTTGATTTCTTGTTCTGTGATCTGGCGACAGCCAGGTGCCCTTGTGAATATCGAGATGCTTAAATCTGGTACTGCAAACTACCATGTTTTTTGTCACCATTGTCAGATGTTTCACTGTGGAGACTGAATTTCCCGATTATTGGGCCAAAGATATTCTCCTTTCCAAGTTTGGCATTAAAATCTCCTAGTATAATTTTAATGTCATGGACAGGGCAACGGTCATAAGTTTCTTCTAGGCGCTCGTAAAATATATCTTTGGTCTGTTCGCCCTTGTCTTCAGTGGGAGCATAAGCGCAAATAAAGCTGATGTTGAAGAATTTTGCTTTTAATCGAATAGCAGCAAGTCTTTCATTCACTGGGGTGGTGCTGGAGACCAGATGTTTATACCTCCGACCAACTACAAATCCGCAACCAAACACACCTTTAGGGGTTGTTGTGACGTCTTTCCAAATCCATCGTATTTCCTGTATGGCAATAATGTGCATTTTATGTGCATCTGCCAACGCGTATACTGCACCTTCTCTATAAAGTGTGCGAATATTCCTGATGCAGATTCGCAGATCATGGTGCCTAAATCGTTTGAGGGGTTCGTCAACTTTAGAGGGTTATTTTCTTTTCTTTCGTTTTGAGTGAAATCGGACAATTTTGAAAAAAGTGGTTTTCGATTTTTATACCCTATACCACAGTGTGGGAAAGGGTATTATAAGTTTGTTTTGGTAAAAATTCATGTAACACCGCAAAATATTCGTCGGAGACCCCCAATGTGGTATACCAATCTTCATATCTCGACGAGATAAAGCGATTTTGAGATGTGTGTCCGTCCGTCTGTCCATTATAAATTGTAAACACGCTCCAGGCCGGAATTATGGACCGATCGTCACGAAATATTGTATGGAGGTCGGGTTCGGATCGGAATAGATCCCTATTCTTATTGGTGATGATCGTGAAATATTTAGCGGGTGAAATGGACCAAAAACATAATATTTATCCAATTTTCTAGTGGCTCTGTAGGTCTCAATAATAGTCCGATCAACGCGTAATTTTAAATAAGGTACGAGTATATCACAAAAGAGAAGCTTGCAATTTTGGATGGCGATCGGATAATATTTAGAGGGTTAAATGGACCAAAACTTTTGTGTGAAAATTGTGAAAATTTTTAATATACAGCTTATATCTTAATTCCTGGAAGTGACATTCCGGACAAGTGAGATATACTTGAAAGTGGAACGCTTGACCTTTTAATTGATGTCAATTATGTTGGTGTGCATGATCAGATAACAGAGTTACAGCCTAATATATTCCGTTATTTGTTTGTAGTGTAATAATAAACTCGTTAGAAGTCGCAATTATACATCAATAGTCACGAAATTTTGCACCGGGTAAGAGTATAGGTCGAAAATTATGCCTACAATTTTGAATGATGATCTGATATTCTTTAGCGGGTGAAATGGACCATTACTTTTGTATGAAAAATATAAAAATTTTATTTTTGGTCGATATTGTAATTCCTTGAGGACAAAGTAGCCTACATATGAAAAAAAACTACTGACCTTTCCTCTGATGTAAATTGCAATAAAGTGTTTGCTAGATAACGGGCCTACTGCCTAATATATAATGGGTTCTGTGTAGAGAACCACATTTTTATCCCATGCTACATATTTTCTCTCCAAGAGTTTATGTAACACCACGAAATATTCGTCCTAGATTCGTTATTTGGTATGCCAAAATTCATATTTCGACGAGATAAAGCGATTTAGGGATGTGTGTCCGTCCATTAAAAATTGTAAACAAACTTAAGGCCGCAATTATGGACCGATTGTGACGAATTTTTTAAGGAGGTTGGGTTCGGGCCAGAATGGAAATGATTAGTTTTTGGTGATGATCGTGAAATGTTCAGGGGTGAAATGGACCAAAAACAAAATTTTAACCAATTTTGTAGCTGTCTGTAGGTCTAAATAATAACCCACAAAATTTTAAACAAAGTTTGAGTTTATGATGAAGAAGAAGCGTACAAACCAACGTGAAGATCAGATAATACTTAGCGGGTTAAATGGACTGACACTTTTGTGTGAAATTGGTTAAAATTTCAATAACGTAACAGTTAAACAAGAGGTAGTAGTACGTAGCGGTTAAACAATAAGTAGTAGTACTACATAAGTGGGTTTCATTACAGTTTAGTTTGTGTGAACTAAATTTTCCTTTCCTGCAACAAAAATGTCTTTGTCATGCTAGATAACGTTTTGGTTTTGGTCATAAGTATTATACATTACATCTCTGATATTTGATAATTAAATTTTCACAATCAGTGAAAAGAAGTTCCATGGAGAGCGATTGTCCAGGGATAGTGGTATAGGGTATCCCATGGTCGGCTCCGTCCGACTGTAGACTTTTCTTACTTGTTTTTTACTGTGATATGATGCCTGTAATTGGTTGTTTTCTTGAATATTGAACGGTTTAGTATCTGTGGACCAGAACCAGAGAAAACAGAATACAAATCACATTTGCTTTGCTATTTTGACCTTTATGAACCGTCTATACAGAGTTCGTATAGATGTTTATTGAGATCTGAGGAACATTTTTGTTGTTGGTTTGATCGGTTTGATAGCTGTATAACAAAACTTAAGAAAAAAATTTAAAAGAAATTTGACCATGGCGATTTTGACCTTGCAGATGAAGTTTGATGCATTATATGTGTTCACAATTGTTGTTCTTTAAGACAAGAGCTACAACTTCGCCTGTGAGATAAATTCAAATTTCCTAACGGTTTGGAAAATATAGTCCTGACTACATGACCCTTTTTTCATCGAAGCCTTAAACCTTTGGAGACCTCTAACCGCAAAAGTTGATGAGATACGAAAAAACGGCGAGCAACGTGTCCTATCTTTTTGGTCTTCTATCATGCTGCGGTGTCAGAATATGGTTAATCATTTTCGTGTTGCACAGTGTTATTGAGGTAAGAAAATATGTAATTTCAGGATAGCAGAGTCTACAATGTAAAAAATTCTAGTGTCCGGATTACCGCATTGTTCGGATTAACAAGTGTCCGTATTGTCGAGACTATACTGTACTTCAAAATATTATATTGATAGCTTAGCGCGTTTTGAAATAACTCTGATATTTTAATTTAAAGCTCAGATTGTTTAACTTTATTATCAGGCTCTCTCCTTGGAATATGTCCAACAGAAGCTGAAATATCTGGCATGGAAATAAATTCAATAAATTGGAAATTGAGATATCCCTTTTCAACATCACAAGCATTTCACTAATTTTGGTACAGAAATTGGGAACATTTTAAAGCTCAAAATGTCTTTATTGATGAAACGCATCCAACCAAAGCTGAGAAACCCGTCAGTACAATTGAAATAAAAAATAGGAAAGTGAGATATGCGCCAACCTATTTTGCATCAAAATAAAGGTGATATTTTATTCATCCATTGACGGGCTTTAATTTTGGAATACGACTTCTAAAAGCGGAGATATTCGCATAGGAATAAAACTTTGAATTTCTACCCACATAACTATTTTGCCCCTTCCGACTCTTGAATATTATCCGACCAACACCAAACTCAATGTGCTTCTTCTCTCTGGAAGCCTTATTAACTACTACTATCAAAATTGTGACATGTAGCGTGATTGCAAAAAAGGGCAAAATGGGATGTATCACCGACTATTGCGATATCTCCGTTATTTGGTCACCTACCCCAACATACTTTGCATCATTGTAAAAATGAAATTTTCTTCTTTTATAGTCAGGCTTTGTGGTTGGAAAGTCCCCAACCAAAGCTGAGATATTTGTCATTACAATTAAAATCGCTAAAATGGAAAATTGTGTTGAATTGGAGATATTAGCTTTGCAATAAAACGATAACTTTTTCTCCACAAAAGTTTTTGGCCCATTCCGACTCCTGTATATTATCTGGCCATAACCGAAATCTGTAGTCTCCTTTCCGTCTGGGTCCCCATTAACCCCCAAAAGTTTGTGACGATCCGATTAAAATTGCGATTTCCAAAAAAAAAAATATGGACTATTGCGATATCTCCGATATTTGGCCACCTACTTTGCATCATTGTAAAGGTGGCATATTCTACTTTCATAGTCAGGCTCTGCTTTTGGAAAGTCACCAATGAAAGCTGTAATATTCGTCGTTATAATTAAAATCGACAAAATAAAATGTTGGGTTTATTGGCGTCTACTGCGGTATCTTCGTTGTTTGACCACCTTCGACAACCGCCTTTACTCCTTATAGAAGGTGATATATTCGCTTTCGAGAAAACATTGACATTTTCTCCAAATAAATTTTTTGTCCATCCGATCAAAATTGCGACCTGTAGCGTGATTACAAGGTTTAGATGGACAGACGGACGAAGGGACGGACGGACGGACACACATAGCCAGATCGACTCAGCTCGTCGAGACATTAATTTCGGTATATATAAATATGGATCTACGACCATTATTTCGATGCGTTACAAACTTTTTGGCCAACACCAACTTATAATACCCTCCGCACATAGTGGTGTAGGGTATAAAAATATTTAGGAGCTATGTCCGCGGTTTTTTTTTTTTTTTTTGACCTATGCATATCCGCTTTGCTTTGCGGACATAAAATCATTTTGGGACTTATGTCCGTGGAAGTTATGTCCGGCCAACAAGTTTACTTCGTACAAATATAAAACAACATTTGTACATTTTTGAAAACCGTCAAAATACTAGGTGTTTTGAAATTTGCTGCTGATTATGTTATCATGGACTTCTACAACAACGTGACGCTTGTCGTTTTATCAGTCGCAATTTACGTTAACAAATAAACTTTTCAATGTAATCTTACAAGTAGATATTTACCTTCTTATCGATTGGTTTTTTCATCGTTTTCCTTGGTTTGCATAAACATTGGCCCCAATCTAAAAATTATGAATGAAAATTTAAACATTAATCAAAAGTACGGCCACTTCAAAAAACAGAAAACAAATAAACAAAATTATTTATTAAGTCATAAAACAAATATCTACAGGCGATAAGATAAGTTAGAATTTTTATGAATGAATTTTGTATTTTCTATGAAATTACAACAAATTTGAAATTGACCCACAATTGAATGGTTTGGTTGGTTAAATGTTACACAATTCATTGAAGCACATGAAATTGTTTTATGAATGATTTGTTGTGTCATTATGATTAAATCATAAGCAAGTTAGAAGACACAATGTCAGGCGGATGGACCATGTAAAACGCTACACCACTACAGAGTTTAAAAATTCATTTTATAAACAAGTGAACTAAGGCTATAGTCGGGAGGGAGCCGACTATGTCATACTTTACACTACTACCCCTATGCATAAGCTTTTCCCTGAAGAAGCTCGTTGATCTAGAGGTTCTCGTTTCTACATGTGGATATCTCTCTCGTTCTCTATATCATGAAGATCTCCTGACGTATATTGTGGGAGAAGAATGCCCACAAGATTATTGTAGGGATACTCAAGACGATAACACCCAAGCAGGTACTGCATCAACAGCATTTTGCTGTACTGATGATGCACGGTAAAATCTCCACCTTTTCATACAGATGGTCCACTGAATATTCTTCCACTGTGAAGAGCTAACATTTGCACACTCTCTCCTTGTTCTGCCTGCCAGCGACTTGAGAACTTTGTTCCTCAGATGGACGAACTGCAATACATTAGCTATATATGTAAATATTTAAACTATAACATGTGATCGACGATAGGACCCGATGCCAAAGTCGTACAATTATCCGCATACATTACGATCTCTGTGCCGTCTGGATGATGTGAAATTTCAGAAAGGTAAAGGTTAAACAGCTCCAGAGATATCACAGCAGGTATGTAGTGTACGGCTGCAGCTGTCATCATGTCCCGGCAAATTATCAAAGTTACATGAGGATCTGTAGGAATGGGCAGCCCTCTGATGCAATGATTAGTAAATTCTCTGAACCCCTGCAAATCTGTTTTTCCACGGTTCTGAGGGAGGAAATCAGGTTGTATGTGAACGGGAACGACAGGTTGTCAGGACCCGTCATTTATGGGACCAGGTGATACAACGGTAATGTCTAACGGGCTGAGGAAATTTACTCTTATCCACATAGGATCGTCTTCGAGCAACGTGAAAAATGTAGAGCTATCAATTTGCTCGGTTAGTGCTGTACTCCTCTGGCCATTGCTCATAACGCACACAGAAGTCCCCTAGCACCAGAAGAATATTGTCCTCCAAAGTTTCACTAATATCAGTCAGGCATATAACACATTACCTCGACAATCCCGCACTTTACTACATTACAAGAGTCAAGAGTCTAGCGAGATACATAGGTCTTACTAGACGGATGGGTGCATAAGGAACGTCCTTAAAGGAAGACAAGCCATACACCTCCTCTTTATGTACGATCGTTTCGAGAAACGTTGTAACCATCGCAACGTTACAAGCGAGCTTTGTTTCCTGCACGGAAAGACCATGATGATTCTCCGACTCATAAAGTCCACAATTTCGCTGACTTTCTTACGAAGACGGTTGCAATTGAGTTGCAGGATCGATGCATTCCCAGGGCGTTGAAAAAGAACATGGAATGTAAGATGTTTGGTTTATTGTGGTTGGAGGGACTGTGAGGGTGTCTGGTATTTCGACGACGACGATGAATAGGACAACAAAGTTGGAGACACACTGAGTGGAAATCTCAGGGAGCTGGGCTCTTCGATACCAGATGGACCCGGAACCACACAATACCCGAGTTCCTGCCAACGGCTGCCACCTCAGTGTTCACATATTTGTATGTGTATCGTTTTTCTGTGTTGGGAGCTGCATATCCCGGAATACATGCTCCGGATTCTTTTGATCCATTCCGCGACGGCGGAAAACCCAGGATCAATTTGCATGTGCTCAGTTTGTAACGTCCACATCCACACTCTCCAATTTCGGTGAGATGCAATATATGCCGGGAGAGGGTACATCTAAGGGGTTGTTCTGGGCTCATTCTCGTGAGGGACTACGACATGATCTTTGTTGCTGCGTGAACACAACCCCAACCCCAACTGAGTCATCGTCATCATCAGAATACGCAACTTCTCCGCAGTCCCCCAGCAGCCGCGCACACGCAGTACTTAACACCTGCCGTTGTTTTTCCAATCCCTGAAAATACACCATTTAATTGCAATGGACTCCAAGGTAAGATCGAGTGGATTCCTTGTGTCACGGCGCTGCAGGAAACAAAGCTCAACAACAACTGCGACTTACAGAATAGTGATGGTTACAATACACTATGGAAGGATCGCGTCAGAAGTGGAGGTGGGGAATTAGCTTTCCTATTGCACCAGTCTGTTTCATACAGACCTATCTCGCTTAAACCTGGCTCTAATGGCCCATACAAGGAATGTATGGGGGTAGCACACATGTGTGGAACTGCCGAGGTAGAGTTACTGAACGTATACATCCCGCTGACAAATAGCTGTACTCCAGGTTATAGGCCCAACATTAACCCACTTTTGGAAGGTCATAACACTCTTGTTTTTGGGGGACTATAATGTTCATCATGAGTTGTGGCATTCGGCCCCATAGGGGTATAGTGCTGGTTTAGCAGATTGATTGGTGTATTTTTTGCAAGGGCAGTGAAGACGCCCTTACCAGAATTAGCGGAAAGTGTCACAGTTCGCCAGACATAACCATAAAATAACTTGTCCTAGAAAATTACTTCATCTGGCATCCTGTCGTTTCTTTTGGATCAAACCATCTCCTCATAATTGTCTCCATCAGCAGTGCGCCCGATTTTATCATGTTTGAACGCCGCACTTTTATTAATCATGGGAGAGCTAATTGGTCTAATTTCAGAAACATCACTAATTACCGCTTCTGAGATATGTCCAACCCTTCTGATATTCGGGTAGCAGAAAAGACATTCCGAAACATCATCTCTGCAGCAGCTGATCTCCATATACCTGCTGGCGGAATACCCGAAGTAAGACCAAACATGCCAAAGCCTTTGGTACTGTTAAGCACCATACTCTGTTTGAGAACATGCAGGATGCGCGTGTCACAGCTATTTGCGACAAGTGAAATGTAGGAACAATGTCCTCAAGACAGCAGCACTTGGAATAAAGAAACCTTGTTGATCACATATAACGCGATAGGTCGGTATGTGGTAAGCTATGTGGCGCCAGTATGGTCCGGGATTAAAGTGCACCGCGATGGAAAAATATTCAAACCTGTCATAGTGCCTCCTCATGTCTTCAGTGGACCATCTACATAAGGAGACAGAGATTCTTGCAGTACATCAACAACACATGATATGCTTTTGTTGCAGTACTTGCTCGGGTGTTACCGTGAGGGCCATCCTAATCACCATATAATGACCGTGGCATTGCTGTGCACCCTCGGTCCCTCCAATGATACATCAACCGACCCAATATATGAACCTTAACACCCGACCCATTATATCAACCATATCCGAACATTCCCCGTCAAGCTAAATGAAACCGCACTCTTCCTGGATACCTACCTAAACTATATACTGCTGCAGTGGACCATAAATGAAAAAAAACCATCGAGGGGCCGGGAAGTATATTTTTACGAAAAGACGTTATTTGATTATCACTTAAGTAAGTATATAATTTAAACGATCCACAATGCTAAGACACTGTTGATGTAATTGAGAACAAACGGATCTTGATTGTTATTTTTTAGAAGTCGATAAATATACCAGAGTTTAGATTCAGAGGTTCTGGATAGTGCTGTTTTTAATTTTATAAACCACAGCCGTCAGCTGCTATGTAGGACAAGAACAACCCCCACCGCATGATGGTGCTGATTGTAACAAACCCAATTCGTCCATGGTTATCACAGAGATAACGTCACACAATGTGCGTCCACACTTCATGTTATCAATGGCATTTATATCATGTCCATTGTCCACTATGCCCATTTTAAAAATACCCATGAAATTAAAAAAAAAGAAAAAACTTTGTCATATTTGTGATATGAGGAGATAAGTGATGTAACCGGAAATTAATGCATCCGCCTGTCCTTAATAAAATATAGCCATTTGAGTTATAGAGGCTTTTAAGTTAACTTTTTGACGTCAGATCGTAGACTAAGGCAAACGGGAACAACAAAATAAAGAACAATATGCACACACACACATACACACACTGTTACCTCTTTTCCAAGCTCTTTATGTCCGAACAACGAACATTGCAAATTTATCAGGCAAATATTTATTTAATGCTTTGTTCTCTGGATTCTCTTTTGTGGCTATGTTGATGTTTCTTTTTCAATAAATACATCATTTTTTGTTTCTTTTGATTCTTCTTTATATCAAAAGTCCTTTTTTGTTGTTCCTGATCAAAGGAAGAAATGTTAATATTCAACACATATTTGCACAACTTAAAAGTGACTGCAACGAATATTAAAATGTAAACAAAACACAGACACACATGTATACATATCCATACATGTGAATATGTGAATACATATGCACACATAAGTTGGTGGATATGTTTATACAGGATAATACAACGACTTTGGTTCTAGCACATTCAAGATATTAAAAATAGGTATGCAGACACAAAGCTTTAATTTCAAAAGCAAAGCTTGCTAGGCTAATACGAGTACAACAATAAACGATCAACGATGCCTTTTTAATATCATGTGAAATACATCAAAGGATAATTGCAAGACAAGCCGATGGTAAGTTATTATTTCGTACGAGTATATTACATATGTACATACATATGTGTAGTAATCACTGAAGTCTTTAATTCAAACATAGTGAATACTCTTTTTGGGGAGAACATAAGTCCAAAAGGATGATGTAGTGAATTGATTATAAATACAAACATAGAAACAATGTGAGAGTCACCTTACAAAATAATTCAAACAAGCTACCTTCTGTAGTGTGTTCAGCTCCAAATCGGGGGCCTAATTATGGTATTCGAATCGATCGAGTATGAAAAAATCGTGAATGAAAAAATCAAACTATGAAAACTTATTCGCGTCACCAAACGAACATTTACTAATGCTTGGTTTACATTTACGAAATCCACTCGATTCCAAGTGTCAATTCCATTGCTTAAACATCAAATAAAATCCAATGGATTTCGCATGAGTTTTCATTTGACGTATATGCAAAGGAATTGACAGTTGAAATCAAGTGGATTTCGTAAATGTATACCAAGCATAAGGTTTATTCATTAGTCCCGCTCCACACTAGAGTGATTTCATGTTCTATGAAACTACGCGTCTCTAGTTCGCAAATTTTTCAGGAGTATTAGAAGTGAAGATTAAGAACATTACGAGTAAGATTTTTAGAAGCAATTTAACGATAATTTTTTAAGACTATTGGAAGGACCAAGGACTGTACTTTTTAAGATATTTAGGAGAAATTTTTAAGATTTACGAAGAACCTAAGCTTGGATTTGTTTTAAAAAAATTAAAAGGACCTAAGCGTGGATGTTATTCTGGTTTGAGATTTTTTACGATATTTAAAAGCGTGAATTTTTAAGATTTTTAGCAGGATCTTGCATGGGATTTTATAAGAAGGGCCTAAGCCTGAATATTTTATGGGCTTAAGAAGGACTTAAGCGTGTTCTTTTAAAGTTTTTAGAAGAACCTAAGCGTGGGTTTTTTAAGATTTTTAGAAAGATCTAATATTTGTTTTAATTTTAATTTTTTAATTTTTAGAAGGACCTAAGGTACCTGAGCGTGGATTTTTTAAGAAACTAAGCGTGGATTTTTAAAGAAACTGAGTGCGGATTTTTTAAGAAACTAAGTGTGGATTTTCTAAGAAACTAAGTGTGGATTTTCTAAGAAACTAAGCGTGGATTTTTTAAGAAACTAAGTGTGGATTTTCTAAGAAACTAAGCGTGGATTTTTTAAGAAACTAAGTGTGGATTTTGTAAAAAACTAAGCGTGGGTTTTTTAAGAAACAAAGCTTGGATTTTTTTAAGATTTTTAGAAGAATCGAATCGTGGAATTTTTTTAAGATTTTTAGAAGAATCGAATCGTGGATTTTTTTTAGATTTTTGGAAGAATCGAATCGTGGATTTTTTTAAGATTTTTAGAAGAATCGAATCGTGGATTTTTTTAAGATTTTTAGAAAGATTTAATCGTGTTTTTTTTTTGAAGATTTTAGATGGAGTAAAGTGTGTTTTCTTAAGATTTTTAGAAAGACCTAAGCGGGGATTTTTTAAGAAACTAACCGTGGATTTTTTTAAGATTTTTAAAGGATCGAAGCGTGAATTTTTCTGCAGATTTTAGAATGATCGATGCGTGATTTTTTTAAGATTTTTAAAATGACTTAAGCATGGATTTTTAAAAGGACTTAATCGTGGATTTTTTATATTTTTAAAAGGACCTAAGCTTGGATTTTTTTAAGATTTTTAAAAGGACCTAAGCGTATATTTTTTAATTTTTTTAAAAGGACCTAAAAGTGGATTTTTTAAAAATTTTATAAGTACCTAAGCGTTTACGATTGTCGGTAATTCTGTCGTTAACTAGTTACAGAGTCGCACTACTTAGTATGAATATTTTAATGGTTACCTTTTATAATTTATTTATTTTGAAGAACATAAGCTTTAATTAATAAATTATTTTTAGATAGACCTAATCGTTATTATTTTGATGATATTAAGAAGGATTTTGCCGTGTGTTTTTAAGGACTTAACCCCGATTTTTTCCAATATTTTTACAAGGACTACAATAAACGTTTTTTTAAAGATTTTTGGGACTATGAACGGAATTTTGAGGAACAAACGGTATAATATTAATTGAGCTTTTAAAGTAGATCACAAAAATAAAGTTTTATTTCTAATATTAAATTGCAGTAATCTAAAAATTGATGTAGTGGGGATCTGGACCTAAGAAATCGCTCTAGTGTGGACCGGGACTTAACAATTTCTTACAACAAAGTCAAAAAGTTTTACAAAAATAAATCATTTTGTAATTTTTTCTAGCACAACTTCATTCCGAAATTATTACCCAAAGTATTGTTCAACGAATTCAAATAAATATTTGGTAAAAACCAAAAATGTTTTACAATCGATGAATCCGAGTTTCACCCATTCAGAATTCGCGAACTGTTAACATATTCTATATAGTATGTCTGAAATTCTTTAAAATGAAGTGTTTTAGGAGGGATCCCATAATTTCGACCATTAAAAATAATTTACGTGGATGCTGTGTTGGCATCAATGTAGAAAAATGGGTAAAAATGGGTTGAAGCCAACAAGTTTTTTTATGTTTTCTTCCGATTTATTGCTTAACCTTACATTTTATAGACCTATGCCCAGAAAAAGAATCACAGAATACTCCACGGGGAACATAACACTAGTGTATGATTTTTCGTTAAATCCACTGTATCCACCTAAAATTGATGCTGAAATTTTGAAGCCGGAATTTCGGGGTTTTTTGAATTTTTTTAATAATCCGGACGCGCAACAAGATAATATTCCAAAATAATAATAGGATCATAGAACTCGTGATTTTTCATCGTTTAGTGAATATCTCATGAGTGTGCTCCGTACAGCATCCTAGTAATTGGAGTCTAAAGGCCAAAAATTGATACGTGAATTTTCTTAAAAAACATATTTGTGCGTGTAAAATGTACAACTGTCATTCAATTTCGTTGGAACTCAGCGTAAATTTAGTTTTTTTACGCGGCGGATCTAATGAACCCATCCGCGAACGAATCTATCCACTAAAACCGCGGATATAGATACCTTGGAAATAGGAAAATCAGCAAAAATATATTTTGACAAATCCGCATACTAAACCGCGATTTTCTTTAAAAATGTTCATATAAATGGAATCCTTTATACGCGATTATAATATTTGCTAAACCCCGTGTCATAAATTACAGACATACGCGAGTAATATGGGTCTTTTACGCAAAATAGAATGTGGAGGCACATCCGCGGTTCTTTAAGAATCTATTTGAAATAAGTGTATATTGAATTATTTTTGATGTCCGCTAATAAAACAGGATGCGCATCAAAATCGTATGCATATTGCGCGACTTTTGGCCACTTTACGGTTTTTGGCATTGTGAGATACAACTATAGCCGCTGCGTGAAACATCGAAATATGCATAAATATTGAACGAGACTGATTCGCTGTATGCAAAAACGGATGCGCATTAACTGATTTTAACTGTTCGCGAGTTACAGGCTTGTTAATTTTAATATTTTTTGAATGATTGTAATTTCAATATTACTCTTCATTTCCTATCCTTATAAGTTATCACAGTAAGTAACTAAGATTTTGCGATGGTAAACCACATTTATTGATGAAGTTTTAAGAGAGTACATTAATTATCGTATGGGATTTTAGCGAAATAGTTGGAGAACTCCCAAATATTTTTTAAAGGAATCCTAACTCGAATATTTCCAAAAATTTGTTCGCTATCAATTTTTGGTATTGGTCTTAGAATACACCAAAACTCTACACTTACTTAACTCCAGAAATATCCAAAAGTATAAACAAATTTTAGGGTTAAGGCCGTACTTCATGTGAGTTTTGGCAAAATTGTCATAAAAAAATATCATTTTAGAAAACTGGCGTCAAAGACAAAAATGTTTTCCGTTAAATTTTACTATAAGTCACCAAAGAAATGAAATCTCTATTTTCATTACATAAGAAGGAAATATCGGTATCAATTTTGCCAAAAAAGCCAGAAACTAAACTGGTGTTGCAAGCTTCTACCATTTCTACAGTATTGGAAATATTTGAGTTAAGATTATTTAGGTATGTATGTATATGATGTCTTTGCGAATTTTACTGACAACAATGCGAGGAATATTTTTCTTAAAACAATTAACCCTCATGTGAGTCACAAAAGGGGTCTTTTGGACACTTTTCCACAATTCTTTCGGCCGATATGTATTACAAAATAACCAGATATTTCGCGCGACATGCCCTTGTTAAAATAATGGGTGGGAAAGGAGGTTTGTAATGAGGATTTTTGCTGGGTACATACCCCAGCTCGATCTTATTCAAAACTATTTTTTTCATTTATTCATTAAAATTACAAAAAAAGATATTTAAAACCCGTTTTTTATTTTTGATATTATAATATTTAAAAAAAATTAAATATTGAGAAAATGTTTTTTTCCAAATAGGGTTACTTTGACATGCTTTGACAAGAAACGTATATTTTTCATAACTACACGCAGCGGGATCCTATAAACAATATTTGACACTATTTATCGTAAATTGATACAATTGTTTTTTTGGTTTTTTAGCCAGGTTTTTCGGAAATTTGTCTGATGTACTCACCGATAATGCTTTAAATCAATAACAAATGTTTTGGTGGTCTGATATCAGTTTTCATCATCAATTTTATTTTACAAATATTTTGAAATTTTTATTTTAATGACAAATACATAGCTTTAAATTAATATAGATTGTGTCGATAGTGTTGGCTCAGTTTGTAAATAAAGTTCGAAAAAACGCGAAAAATACAAAACTGAAGAGATTTTTTTCTTCAAGCTTTCTACAGCAGTTTTAATAATTGTTGAATTTCAATTCGTCAACAAATATATGTATTTAGGTGGTTGTTCATATGCCGAAGCTATAGTTTTTGTGTCCCGCAAATCATGGTTTGATATATAAACCATCAAATATACAATGGCATTTTTAACTCTATTGGAAATTTGGGTCATATAAGAAACTGTTAACAAAAACTTATTATCACCCTTCTCTTTCTTGTTAGCATCTTGACTGCAGTTTCCTGATTTATGGCTTAACTTCCACAGAACAAAAACATCAAAACTGTTATCAAGAAGCACAACATCACTGTTCGCTCGCCCCCTCACTCGCATTCTTCATCAAAAACCTTGAATCTCGGCAAGGCTATTTTTATTCCTGTCGTCATATCTTGTCATAATTTTAGCTAAAATAAAAAAAAAACACCCACCTCCTTTCCCCACAACAATATGGCTGCGTATGTCTGTCTGTCTGGACATAAGGAAAGAAGTGGCATTGGAAAATTTTCTAAAGAATTTCACATATAATTTTTCGTTTAGAGTTGTTTTTGTTTTCCACAAATTCATCAAAGAATACGAGTCAGGGGAACGATGTCACTTTACAAATGATGTTGCACAAACACACACACACCCTGACAGATGGACGGACATAATAAGTATCTGGGCCAGTGTGTCGACAATACGTTTACACAAAACCATTTGTGGTCCATCTATCAAAAGTTTAGATCCACTAATAGGGGTATATTCTGCGTGGCACGTCACTGTTTCTTTACAAATGTTGCTATTTACCGCATATCGAATGACACAGAGGGGTGACAATTGGAAAACAGCAACATATTGTTATAAAAGAAAAGTCAATACAATTTATGTTATTATTCTTCTCACACATTTTTAGTTTTTGCTACTTTTTTCGGATTGGTTTGTTTGTCAAGGGCCGAAAGTGAAACATTTGAAAGAAATTAAACAAAAAATTCTACTAAAAAAAAAACACGAAGGGCTTTTGTGTAAACATTTCCGGTTTCATCAATTATTCCAAGAATTTTTTGCAGCTGACAGTTTCATCAATGGCCATTTTGCTGCTGGTCATTCGTTGTTAGCCCCACACCACCCAGAATTAAATTTGAAAATTCGAAAGTATTACAATATTTTAAAAAGCGATACGCACACAAGGCGTAGTTTTCATAAATTCTAAGGTAAATGATCAATCTATTTGTTCCATATACAAAACACATTCAAGTTTTTTTTTTTTTAATTTTTAATTTTCGATATCCCCAAGTATTCGGTCTATGTCGATGATTAGAAGATCTGCTAATAAATTGGATCTTAATCGGTGGATAGACGTTGTTTATGCTGGCGGGCGTCTGCTGAGGGCTATGCTTATGTTGGTCGACAATTCGCAAACTTAATGAGTTGCTGATGACTTATCGATCATAGGGAACTCGATAGGTTGACAAAGATTAAGGAAAGACGACCTTAATGTCGTAACGACGACCTTAAATTCGTAGACAACTTTAAATTCGTCTTCTTAGACCAACTTAAAATCGCCAAATAGACGTTTTTAAATTAAGAAAAGATTGACTTCACCTGTGACAACGTTCTTCTTGTGAAACGTTGCCGCTACCAAGATTCAAACCTAGGTTACTACGGTCACAACGTATGGTCCTAACCTTAAAGTCGTCTTAATAGACGACCTTAAAGTCGTCTTAATAGACGACCTTAAAGTCGTCTTAATAGACGACCTTAAAGTCGTCTTAATAGACGACCTTAAAGTCGTCTTAATAGACGACCTTAAAGTCGTCTTAATAGACGACCTTAAAGTCGTCTTAATAGACGACCTTAAAGTCGTCTTAATAGACGACCTTAAGGTCGTCTTAATAGACTACCTTAAAATCGTATTAATAGACGGCCTTAAAGTCGTCCCAATAGACGACCTTCAAGTCGTCTTAATAGACGACCTTAAAGTCGTCCTAATAGACGACCTTAAAGTCGTCTTAATAGACGACCTTAAAGTCGTCTTAATAGACGACCTTAAAGTCGTCTTAATAGACGACCTTAAAGTCGTCTTAATAGACGACCTTAAAGTCGTGTTAATAGACGACCTTAAAGTCGTCTTAATAGACGACCTTAAAGTCGTCTCAATAGACGACCTTAAAGTCGTCTTAATAGACTACCTTAAAATCGTATTAATAGACGGCCTTAAAATCGTCCTAATAGACGACCTTCAAGTCGTCTTAATAGACGACCTTAAAGTCGTCCTAATAGACGACCTTAAAGTCGTCTTAATAGACGACCTTAAAGTCGTCTTAATAGACGACCTTAAAGTCGTCTTAATAGACGACCTTAAAGTCGTCTTAATAGACGACCTTAAAGTCGTCTTAATAGACGACCTTAAAGTCGTCTTAATAGACGACCTTAAAGTCGTGTTAATAGACGACCTTAAGACGATCTTAAGGTCGTCTATTACGACGACTTTAAGGTCGTCTATTAAGACGACTTTAAGGTCGTCTGTTAGGACGACTTTAAGGCCGTTATTAATACGATTTTAAGGTAGTCTATTAAGACGACTTTAAGGTCGTCTATTAAGACGACTTTAAGGTCGTCTATTAAGACGACTTGAAGGTCGTCTATTAGGACGACTTTAAGGCCGTCTATTAATACGATTTTAAGGTAGTCTATTAAGACGACTTTAAGGTCGTCTATTGAGACGACTTTAAGGTCGTCTATTAAGACGACTTTAAGGTCGTCTATTAAGACGACTTTAAGGTCGTCTATTAAGACGACTTTAAGGTCGTATATTAAACGATTTTAAAGTCGTCTATTGAGACGATATTAAAAAATCATTTAATATACGACCTTACAGTCGTCTTAATAGGCGATTTTAATGTCTTCTCAGCAGTCGACACGCCCTTATATTTGTCTTAATTGGCGACCTTGACGACTTCTTAATAGACGATACGCCCTTAAAGTCGTGTTGATAGACGACCTGAAAGACGTATTAATAGATGACCCTAAAGTAATCTTAATAGTCGACTTTAAAGTCGTCTTAATACACGACCTTAGAGTCGTCTTAATAAACGACCTTAAAGAATAGAAGACCTTAAAGTAGCCTTAATAGACGATTTTAATTACTTCTTAGTAGTCGACACACCCTTAAATGTGTCTTATGGTCAATAGATTTAAAGGTCATCTGTAAAGACGACTTTAATGGCGTGCTGTCTCTTAAGAAGGCATAAAGGTTGTCTATCGTCTTTACAGACGACCTTTAAGTCTTATTGCCCTTTGAGTCGTCTTAATAGACGCCCTTAAGTCTTATTGACCTAATAGACGAACCTTACGACGACTTACGACGTCTTAATAGACGACCTTAAATTCGTCTTAATAGACGCCCTTAAGTCTTATTGACCTAATAGACGAACCTTACGACGACGAACTTAATAGACGAACCTTAAAGTCGTCTTAATATACGACCTTAAATTCGTCTTAATCGACGACCTTTAGCCGGCTTAATAGACGACCTTAAAGTCGTCTTTATAGACGACCTTAGAGCCATCTTAATAGACGATCTTAAAGCCGTCTTTATAGACGACCTTATCGTCATCTTAATATACGACCTTAAAGTCGTCTTAATAGACGACCTTAAAGTCGTCTCCATATCATTATTATGACCGACCTTTTTACACTCTCCACCACGAAATTTTTTGAAGCAAATATGAACAAGGGAAATCCCTTCGTTGCCTAAAGTGCTAAGTTATTCCTCTACGTTAAGGCTTATGTGGAGGTCTTTTAGACTTCGCAGCGGCAAAAAACATGGTAGTTAGCAGTACCAGATTTAAGAAACTCGATATAAGGACACCTGGCTGTCTCCAGATCAAAGAACAAGAAATCAAATTGATCACGGTGATAGATGGAAGACATTCATCGAGCGTGTTGGATGTACGTTCGTTCCGAGGAGCAAACATAGACTCGGAGCACTACCTTGTCGCAGCAAAGGTACGTAGCCGTCTAAACTTTGCAAACAAATCACGAACAGACACAACACAGAAGTTGGACATCGTTAAGCTGCAAACACAACATATAGCCACGGTATATTCCACTCAACTGGTCCAATTGCTTAATGAAAGCACTCCTCGTCCCGATAACATATCAGCACAATGGCAAAATATTGTCCACTCCATGCAAACAGCCGCAAAATCCATACTTGGATACCAGAGACCTCCACCAAGGAACCCATGACCAGGAGTGTCGTGATGCAACCGAAGAGAAAAATGCGACATATAGGACTACTCTACAATCAGTAGCAAAGCGTAGCGCAAGAGGGAGGTATCGGTAGAAAAGAAGAGAGGAGGAACGTTTTTTTTCGCAGAAAAAGAGAGAAATGGTAAAGCGGGGGTGTGAAAAAGTCGAGATGTACAGGAGCCAGAATGATGTCCAAAAATTCTACCAAAGAGAGAAGCATCAAACTGATGGCTTTAATACATGCACATCCTCCTGTATAGACCAGCAAGGTAATTTGGTAAGTGATACAAATTGTGTGCTCGGGATATGGAAAGAGCATTTTTCCAAACTACTGGTATCCAATAGTAGCGGAGATGGCGAAGATATCACAGATTCAATCCAAGAAGATTGTATTGAATTTATATCGCCCGGCCAAGATGCGGTAAAGACAGCAATAAACCGGCTGAAGAATAATAAGGCTGCAGGTGCCGATGGCCTACCAGCCGAGCTGTTCAAAACCTATCAGTGCGGATTTAGACTGGGCAAATCCACCATTGTCCGTCCGTCCCTCCGTCCGTCCGTCCGTCCGTCTGTCCATTATAAATTGTAAACACGCTCCAGGCCGCAATTATGGACCGATCGTCACGAGGTCAGGTCGTATGGAGGTCAGGTTCAGATCAGAATAGATCGCTATTTTGATTGGTGATGATCGTGAAATATTTAGCGGGTGAAATGGACCAAAAACATAATTTTTATCAGATTTTGTAGCTGCTCTGTAGGTTGCAATAATAGTCCGAACGCCTCGAAATTTTAAATAAGGTAAGAGTATATCACAAAGGAGAAGCTTGCAATTTGAGATGGCGATCGGATAATATTTAGAGGGTTAAATGGACCAAAACTTTTGTGTGAAAATTGTGAAAATTTTTAATAAACAGCTCATATCTTTGTTCCTGAAGGACAACTTCCCCACTAGTGAGTTATATTTGGAAGACGATCTCTTGACCTTTCTATTGATGTCAATTATGTTGATGTACGTGATCAGATAACAGAGTTACAGCATAATATATCCAGTTTTTTGTTTGTAGTGTAATCATAAACCCGCTAGAGGTCGCAATTATAGCTCAATAGTCACGAAATTTTGAGGGAGTAGAGAACCACAATTTCCTCCCATGCTACAAATTGTCTCTATCATGACAGAGAAATTTTCAGTTCAGTTGTCAAATTGGATTTTTATACAAATATTGCATCATGGGGTCGCCTCACCACCTATGTTATACCTCAGGATTTAGGGTAAAGGGAATACAAACAAAATACGACCAAAGATGTGTCTCATCGAAATATAGGTTTTAGACCCCAAGTATATTTGGATGAAATTCGTTTCAGACAATTTTGAGTTTATTTTGCCCTGTCCGTTCATCTGTCTCTCTTAATGTCTAGCTGGCTGGTGCGCACGATATCTCTCGAACGGATCTACCGATTAGAACCAAATTTTATACTTCGTAATATTTTGCCCAAGCTTTGTTTAAGTTCGAATGTAGGCGATGTTAATCCACACCACCCACAAAAAAGTTCAAAATTGTTTTCGAAAATTTGTGTGAACGATAACAGGCGAAGTGAGCAATCGATTTGCTCCAAACTTTCCATATATTATTATTCCTTCCAGATATAGATCGGATAAGACTATATCGGTCCTTAGGGTACCTCCCACACAAAATTCGGAAAAGGGAAATTTAAAAGTCAGCAGATTGTACTTGCGCCGCAAATCCGCAAGTTAACACTCAAGGGGATTTTCTGATTGGTCGAAACTTTACACATCGTATTATTTCATCCAGTAATGTGTCAGGTCGGAATATGGACTATATCTGTCCGTCCTTCGAGCACTTCCCACACAAAACTTGGGAAAGTGCAGTTTGAAGATTATTATTTTCTTTTAGAAGAAGGTTCTTTTTACGTTCCTTATTCTGGTCCCTTTCCCGGGTTAAGTCATACTTCCTGAGGTAATCGTTCAGAAGTTCCAAAAACGCCTGCCGGCTCCAACTAAAATTACAAATTTGAAAAAATAATTCTCAATTATTTCCAAAACTTAGAATTTAGCTTACTAAAATTGATTTGGTATATCCCCATATTACGATACCTACAGATTCCAAGTATTTTGAAGCAAACTCGTGTTACAAAATAAATATATTTTTAGAGGCTAAAGGTATATCACCGTTAGCGCCGCTGCACAGTGGAAAAAAGTTTAGCACGCCAAAAGTACAAATATATGTTTTATTGCATGTTTGCCGATAAATTCGATATGAACAACTATAAATTGACAATTTTACTTCATTTATTAATATATTTGGTAAATTTGTATTTTTACCGTAGAATGGTACCTATCGATTTTCGATATTTTAAAGATTTCTACCACATTATCCAACCGAAACGGCTAGGATTTGGTTTTAGTCTCCGTGGGGGTTATGCATATACTCCTATAAACATTATCGGTATAGGTCCACGTTTTCATATAGCCCCCATAGACCGGTACCACCGATTTCGGTAATTTTTGAGGTTTTAGCCACATTATCCAACCGAAATAGCTGAAAGTTGACATTTAGTCTTCGTTGGTGGTATAAAGTATTCCGACGGAGAATTTTGGGCACAGGTACACGCATTGATATGGTCCCATAGAAAGGTACCGCCCTAATTTCAGTATTTTTACATAAAAAATACTATTAATAAAAATAGTAATAAAATAAAATGTTGCAGTTAGTTGCAGCTAAAATTTTACAAATTGGTTAGGAACTATGTGTACTAAAAATAGAATAAAAAATCTACGCGCCATCCCTCGACACTCCTTAGTAATAGCTTTAACAAAGTGCACAATTTGGAAAAAAATCGGACGTCACATGTTTTAAGTGTAAAATCCGAATTGCAATAAATAACATCTTATATTCAACATTTTTTAAATCACCTGCTTCACGAAATGTCAAATTCAGTAAATCTTTAAAATTACTTTGTAGGAAGAGTGCATGCGACGATCATAAATTTACTACTAAACTATATTATGAAAACTACTTCAAAAAATGTCAACCAAAAATGGACCGTTATTCCGCTTAGACTGATGCAAAATAAATTATTTTAAATGCCGTTGCATTCTGTGGACATCTTAAATTAATACTGCAATAATAGTTTTTAAATTTGCGTATGTGATTTTTTTTTTACTTTTGGCGCGCTAGATCGGTATTTTTTTCCACTGTGCGCTGACTTATACTCCCTTCTTTGCTGCTTAATTGAATATGAATAATTTTGGGATTTATAAATTTGTTTGCATGCAAAATTTTTGAATTTCTATTCATTGTTAGTTATTTCTACCGGTATAAAATATATTTCAGATATCACAATATATGCCCACAATGAACTATTTTCGAAGCATATGTGAGGTACAAGTGCACAATTTTGGACGATAGATTTTCAATAAACTTCCAATTTTTCCAATTATGAAATATACCAAATTGCGTGGTATATATTTTAAGTGTATTCCAAAGAGGAACCTGATACTCAAAGACAATTTGAAGATGTAGCAGGAGGGGTAATCAATGTGAATTTTCCAATTTTCGAATATTATTTAGAAATGTATAATTTATATATTTTTCCACAAACATCCCAGTAAAGACAAGACAGGCTTCTCTTATATCAATGGATTCATATTAAGTTATTGATAGTGTCCTAAGTTGCCACTTGTAGAGACGTTTTTCATGGCTGAAATACTCAGCAAATATCGCCAACATTACTAAGGGTTATTTTGCCACCATTGACAATTTGATGGGAATCGAACCCCGACATTCGGCGTGCAAGGCGGTTGCAGATACCTAATTCCGACAGGTTGTGGTGCCGTCCGACTATAGCCTTTGCTTACTTGTTTTTTTATTTATTTATTTTTTTTTTTTTTGTAAAATATCAAATGTTTCACACTTATATAAAGTAAAAATTGTATTGACAAATTTTAAAAAATTAAGAAACAATAGTAATCATTCGAATCCCACTACCAAATAGGACTTATTTTTTTTTTTTAATTAGTCGTAGTTAAATACAAAAAATTTAAAGAAAATCGAAGAGTACAATCTTTGATGAAAATTGATTTTAAATTTTAAATCGCAAAAATTGCATCTAAAACTACTGTGCAAACTTTTTTTCTATTTTTATCAGATAGCCAATAAAACAACAAAACATACAAAAAAGTTGTTTTTTATTTGGACCAATATTAAAGAAGTTATGAGTATTTCTTTGCACATGGTTTTTACAAAATTTTACTTTTTGAATGCGCAATATCTCTGGAACCGTTAGTCAAAAAAATCTGAAAATATACGAGAATGTTTTGCTGATGAGCAGCATCACCACAGAAAAAATAAAGGAAATCAAAAACGTCAAATTGAAAAAGTGTCCGATTTCACTCAGAAATCCCCATATATAAAATTTAACATCACATTTTTTTCGATTTTTGTCCACTGCGGCAACATTGTGCGTCGTACATACATACATATGTAGAGATGGACAGTGGGTAAATACCCGGTAAATTGGGTAAATACCGGGTAAATACCCATATGTGGGTATTTATTTGAGTATTTACTATATTGAATCGTCAATACAACTTCTTACACCCAATTCCATGGTTTAGGTTGTGAAATCGTTTCAAAATAGAGAGTTTAACAATACTTGTAACATGTGGGTAAACACTTTAACTGCCGAACCAATTGGCGTATTGTGGCTCAAATCCTTTCTATATCAACAGAACTTCGGGTACTGAAAATGGGGTATATGGGTCCATGTTTTGATATAGCCCCAATATAACCGTACCTCCCGATTTAAGGTGTTTTTTTTATCTATTAGCCTCATTTTACAATCTTATTGGCTGTAATTTGGCATAGTGAGTTCTCAATGTGTATAAAATATCATTGCAAAAATTTGTCAACTTAGGTCCACGTTTTCTTGTAGCCCCCATATAAGGGTACCCCGATTTCGAGTATTTACCCAAGTATTGTTCTGCAAAACCAAAATTTGGTTTAAATCTTTCTTATATCAACTGAATTTCTGGTATCGACAATTAATAGTTTTTACGTTTATGAGATATCGCGCGTACCATTTTACCGAATATTTTCGAACTATTGTGGGGGAGTTACCGGAAGTAGTGGACCTATAAGCACCACCTTCGAATTTCTTCTAATATTCAAGATATATTACGACATCCAAAGTGTGTACGAACGCAGTATTAGGTTCGAGCTCTCCAGTCACTACATACGGTGCCATAGGGGATTTTTACAGTTTCGGGCTGTTTTCTCAAGAAGTATGGACTTGTCCCTGAAAAAAACTTTTACCGTCGTAATTGAGGCAGCGACTGCAATTTGCTTCAACAAAAATCAAAGTGATTCGAGAGCAGGCCTTAAAGTAAATTTTTCCGAAATTGTGTGTGGGAGGTACCCGAAAGAGTGGATAAATATAGTCCATATTAGAACCTGATCTATATCTAGTAGATGTATTAAGACGTGTAATGTATGGTAGAGTTGGGTAATCTAGTTGCTAGTTCCTTGTACTAGTTCCAATACGTATGATTAACATCATGAAATATAACGTGGTATAGTAAGTATACGCAGTTTGTTCAAAGAAAAAATGTGGGCCATTGGAACTGCGAAGTGAACTAGATAGTTCCAAATAGTTCCTTTGGCACAACTCTAATGTATGGACCAAATCGGTCACTCCCTTCAAGAGTTATCGTGCGCACAATTTTTCCGAACATTTTTGAACTTTTATGGGGGAGGTACCAGAAGTAGTAGACCGACGTGGCATATCTTTGAACTTAGAATAGTTTTTACAAAATATTACGAAGGCGACATTTTGGACCGAATCGGCAGAACCGTTCGAGAGCTATCTTGCGCTCCAACCACCACACACGGTGTCATATGGTTTCTTTGCCGCTTTCAGGCTAGTTTCTCAGAAGGTATGGACTTGCCCCTGATGAAGCTTATACGAGTACCAACGTATGGGGGACAGTGAATACAAGTTGTTACAACAAAAATCAAGCGATTCGAGAGCAGGTCCTAAACTTAACTTGTCCGAAATTTTGTGTGGGAGGTACACGAAAGAGCGGACAGATTGAGTTCATATTGGAACCTCATTTAAGGTCCATCGGTTACGGAGGTACCGGAAGAAGTGGACCGACAAACCCATCTTCGGACAAAATATCACGAAAGCCAAATTTTGGACCAAATCGGTTGATGCGTTCGAGAGTTATGGTGCGCTCCAACCAGACAGACAGACGGACGGACATAGCTAAATCAACTCCAAATTGTCTGAAACACATTTCGTCCAAACATACATACTTGGGGTCTTAAACCACTATTTCGATGAGGAACATTTTGTCCGTATGAAATTGTATATACCCTCGTTAGCATTTACATATGCTGAGGGAATAAAAAACCTTAAATCAGGAGGTACGGTCATATCAGGCTATATCAAAACATGGACCCAGATACCATTTTCAGTACCCGAAGTTCTGTTGATTTAGAAAGGATTTGAGTCAAATTTTGACACAATACGTCAATTGGTTCGGCAGATAAATAGTTTTTACCCCATACTTGGGTAAATACTTGAAATCGGGGTACCCTTATATGGGGGCTACAAGAAAATGTGGACCTAATTTGACAGATTTTTGCGATCTCATTTTGAGAACTCATAGTGCCAAATTACAGCCAGCAAGATTGCAATATGTGGCTAATAGATAAAAAACGGCTTAAATCGGGAGGTACGGTTATACGGGGGCTATATCAAAACATGGACCCAGAGACCCCATTTTCAATACCAGAAGTTCAGTTGACATAAGACAGATTTGAGCCAAATTTTGTCAGACTACGTCAAGTAGTTCGGCAGTTTAAAAGTTTTTAACCTACATTTGGGTAAATACTCGGATATTTACCTACTTGTTTAAAGTATTGTAAAACTATCCATTTTGAACCGATTTCACAACCTAAACCCCGGAATTGGGTGTAAGATTGGCGATTCGAAATAGTAAATACCTACCCAAATAAATACCCACAAACGGGTATTTACCCGGAATTTACCCACCGTGTCGGTATTTACCGGGTAAATACCATCTCTAGTCGTATGAACCACGAGCGGTACCTGCTATACAACGACATCAGTATAGATAAACGTATCGAGATGCAGCGATTGCGTTGGCTAGGCCATATCATAAGAATGTGCGATGATGAACCCGCTAAAAAGGCGTATAAATACGGGACACATGGCGGTGCAAGCCGAATTGGCAGGCCAAAGAATAGATGGAGCAAGCAAGTAGATGAAGAGATGAAAAGGCGCGGTATTCCAGAAAGCGAAGCAACAAACAGAGAGAATTATAGATCATTTCTTAGTTCGGCTTATGGAACAAATGTTCTGTAATGGGCCAGCTAAGTAAGTAAGAAATGTTATCCATTTATTCTTGTACCTTCCACAAAAACCACAATTTAATTCTAATATTCAACATTCCCATAGACAAGATTATAATGAGAACAACAACAGGAATAACAACAAAACTATGGCGCTACAAATCCCCATCCTCCATATACAACGATTTATTCATGCATCCACCTTCAGACATATCGTATCGTACATCACTCGTGCGCATCGTATTTCAGTACAAACAACGTCATATACTACACACGTACATACACACACACACATCCTATAGATAAACACACAAACTCATTGCCATCAATAGAATACTGAGTTGGCGGCGAAATAAACAAAACAAACAGAAAAGAAACGAAATACAACAAACGACGACTGCAGCACGAAAAAGCAGAACTGCGAAAAATAGTGTCGACTCATACCCTAGTCCGTCCATCGAATTGTCTTCAACAACGTAAACTGTATTCCCATTCATACTCCACACACCATATTTTTATGGTTTGTTGTATGAAGAAAAAAAGTGGTAGAGGTGTGGGGCGTTCAATGTTGTTGGATGTGGGGTGTAGTGAGAGTGTAAGGGAGAAGTTTTAATGGCCGTCGTTGTTGCTGTCTTTTTTACAATTTACGATTTATTTTGATATTCTTTACTGTGTGATGTTTGGCAGTGTGTGTTACGCACATCAAAGAAGCTAGCATCAAAACAAAAGAAGGAAATTACGTACGCCAAAATAGTGGCTAACTGAATTTTGTTGTTGGAATGTGGTGGGGTAAAGAGCGTAGTTTGCTCTGCTTTAAGAAAATGGCAAACAAAACAAAACCCAGGAAACACAAATATAATACAATCGTCTCTTAAGAGTTGCAGAAAGAGTGTATTCCATTTAAAAGAGCGCATGTCCACATGTGGGTGATGAATTGTGGATTTCATTTCTCTTAACAGACTCTCTTTGTTTCATTTCCCATTATTCCCCTCACTAACACATACACACACAACCATGTGGAATGTGTTTTACCTCTCCGACTCTCTTTGACATTGACGCTTCTTGCAGTTTATGACCTGTGATGTTCTCTCAGTTTCTCTGTTTTTGTTTGCATTCTGTCTGTACACCAGTTTTCATAACAAGCCGAATACACATTCGTCTGAATTTGTACTCGTTTGACCTTTTGCGTCCCATCCCGCATTTTTCAAGCTTGTTGTTATTGTTGTGCTCTTCTTTTTTCGCTGCTATTTTGTTTTGATATTCGATTGGCTTGTTTGTGTGGCTTGCTGAACTGAATTGAAGAATGGCCACAACAAAACAGAGAATAAAGAAGTAAAAAAAAAAAACAAAAATAATAACAACAACGACAGAAAAATCCAATCAAAGCAAATGCGGTTACAGCCAGTTCAGTTTGCATGATTTTTGTTATTGTTGTTTTTACAATTCGGAATCTGCACCAACAACTTTTTGCTGTTCGCTGCCGCCCCTCTCTTTACGATTTTCCATCTCTACAACATTTTGGTGGGCTTTGAATGGTTTATGCTGCGGCGACATTACATAGGAATGGGAACAATCACTCAGAGGAAATTCAGACAATTGTAAAGAAAACAACAACAATAATGTCAGCTAAATAGTCATAAAATGAATAAGAAAAAATTGTTTTTTACATGAAACAGATTTAAAAATTCTAGAAAGACATCTTGAGATTCATAATAGCCAAAACATTCTTTGGGGAACATATGGGCGATGCTAAAGGTTTCCTTTCACTCGCCATTTTTAACTTGTTCCTCTTTTTCTAAGGTTCATAAGCTGGTGCCGACTCAAATCTTGGTAGTATATCCTCTAAATGTTAAGTTACAGGTAGTTCGGTAAAAAAATTAACAATATTCCTCAAAATACCTAAAATCTGGAGGTACCGTTATATACATAGGTTTGTACAAAAACGTGGGCCTACATACATATGTATGTACATATGTGGTCTTGTAACGTGACAAATTGATCACATACATAAAACCAACGACAGCGCTGCCCCACTACCACAACAACATTACAGCCGGCCAACGGAGAACAGCAAAGCCCCACTACCCAACAGCGTCACAACCTGCCAATCCATATTAACTGTTGGGTTCGCTTGCGTTTCAGTGGGATGTGTGTGTTACAGTGCAATTTTAGGCAAGCGACAGCATAACAACTGCAGAGTAATTCTCAAATGCTCTGTGCGACTGTACACACTAATATTCCAGTTTCGTTGGCGAAAGACAGGCTTGCTAATGCAGGGAACCAGCCATACGGGCTTGAGTACAGTTGTGTGTTCGTGGTCCACCAACCGACACGGGAGTGTAGAGAGGTTTGGAAGTATTTTGAGAGCTACCCCTTTGCACGGTGGCTAATACATTCACTCCACCTCCGGGTGTTGTTCCACTCCACCTTCGGGTGTTGTTCCACTAACCAGTACTCGTAGTATAGTGTAGAAGTTAACTTATGACTAACACTAACTAACGACTACCCGCACAACGCAGCCGAGTGCTGAATCACCGAGTGGCCGAACCCCTACAACAGGAGGGCCCGATCTACCCTACGAACCCCGAGAAGCCGGACATCTACAACACGAATCACCGAGGGGCCGAATCACCGATTATCCCGATTATCTTTAAATCGCCTACTACCGAACAGCGAATCACCGAGTACTCGATCATCATCAAATCATTTACTACGTCAATTACTGAACACCGAGTCATCCAGCTCCAGGGCATCTGCGAATCGCTGTATCCGAACCTGATACCGGGTCGTTGGGCCCTACCACTTAGGGATACGTAAAATCGATTTCGGTTAATCGATTAATCGGTTATTAGCCGTAAAATTTCTAAAAGTCGTAGTCGACTATTGAATGTGCGAAAACCGGATAATCGATTATTCTTAATCGACTTTCGTAGTCAACCATTAGTCGCATTTTATTATTATTATTCGTAGTCGACTATTAATCGTGGTCGACTATTAGTCGTAGTTGACTACTAGGTGTGCTAAAACCGCGTAATCGACGGCACTTTTTTAATCATATAACCATCACGGATCTCATCAACGAAAATGTTCGATTATAATCGGTTTTCGGCGGTTAACGATTAATCGAAAGTCGACTTTTTGAACACTCTCAAATAATCGACAAACCGAAAATCGAGTTTTAAGTTTTTCTCAAAAACCGAATGATCGAAAAACCGATTATAGCATTTCACTGCGTATCCCTACTACCACTCCACCAGCCACATACCTCGTACGAAGCTTCCAACCACAAATACTGAATCCAAGTTGCCGATCCCCAGTCAGTTACCCGATCTAGCAGTTGCTATTCAAACCCTTCTTATCGTATCTAAACATCAGGAGATTATAAATTAGTTTTACATCAATAAATATCCGATTTCACCCCCAGCAAAGGTAGAATACTCGTCTTATTATTCCGTAAGGTTTAGTGGGCCCTTATGGCGACCCTGGACACGACTAAGTCTACCCCAGCCTACGACAAAACCACGTTACAGTCTGTTCCTTTACTTTTGAAAATGGTAAAACCGGCAAATGTAGTAAAAGTTGTAAACTGCTCCCATATGAATTTTATGGTGTCAAAAGTAAAGGAACGTTTTTCGAGTAAAAAGTGGTAAAACTTGAAGATTCTTGCACGTAAAGGAACAGAGCAATGATGTGCATGTTGACAGTTTTTCGTTGAGAAGTATTGTGACCAGTGATGCCAGATTTGCCGATTTATCAGCATTTTGAAGATGTTTAAACCAAAAAAGCAGAAATGCCGATTTGAGAATTTTTACCCCTAAAACCATAGACTAATGAAAATATAGACGAAGGAATACTCAATTTTGCCGCAATCAAGTTACTCAAACCCGAAAACTCAAAAAAGTTCGAAGACGATTTTTGCGGAAAATGGAAATATTTTCATGGATATTTTTATTTGAGGATATTGTTCCCATCAAAAACTAACCCCATGTAGCCTTTTGCCAGAACAAAATATTTATTAACTTGTATTTTTTGGCATTTTATGTTGAGTTTCTTTTTCACAACACTCAATTCGAACATACCGTCGTCTATATTTTCATTAGTCTATGCTAAAACAACGATTTTTAGTTATGACAACTTCTTCACATAAAATTTGCGTTTTGTGTGAATATTGATTGTGATTGGTAGCATCTCTGAAAGTACGTTTGTATATAACCCAATTAAATAAAAATACCGTGTTTTAAATGTCAATTCCATTGTGTAGGTATACGTAAAAAATCCTCATAAAGAAGATTAACCCGAAAAATCCCTATAATACACTGCCGCTTACTTGAATAGAACCCCCTGCAAATTTTTTGCAACCTCCATTTTTTCCGAATTATACAAGATATGCAATTTTTAAGTCTTATTATATTTTGCTTAATGTGTTTGGAGTAAACTTAGTCATTTATTTGCATTCAGATCCAATTTGTATAGGAATTATACAAGGAAGTAAAAAATTTGGCTCATTTGAATAGAACCCCCCTTTAAAACTTGAGAATACAGAAAGATTGTATTAGAATATCGATGCATATTCACTCTATATTCAAAACGAAGTAC
The DNA here is from genome assembly GCF_047663935.1 of Musca autumnalis. Taxonomy (NCBI): domain Eukaryota; kingdom Metazoa; phylum Arthropoda; class Insecta; order Diptera; family Muscidae; genus Musca; species Musca autumnalis. Next base: position 45,664,373 of record NW_027411977.1, on the reverse strand, counting down.
TTTCAGTAATATTCAATAAAAGTATATCCCTCCTGATTAAGGATACACCCATATATCCTGCTTTGGCAAGGCTTCGCATGAAAATTGGGGAAGACAGTATTTTTTTTTTTTTTTTTTTTTGCCAAAGGACGAACTCTATTTATTTTGGTAAAAATCGGTTCAGATCTGGATATAGTCCCCATATATATTTTCGACCGATTTGAGGCATTTTATCCAATTTGGTATATGTGACGGAATTAGGTCTAGGAATTAGGGTGCCAAATTATATAGCAATTAATTCAGATTTAGATATAGCTGTCATATATAAAGGGTGTTTTTGAAGCTAGATAGAACTTTAAGTTGTAAAAAGTAACACAAAAAATTAAATTTTGATGAAACTTTTTTTTTATTTGTTTTAGTATACTCTGACAAATCATCATGAATAGACTCACGCTTGAACAACGCTACGAAATTATCCAAATTTACTTTGAAAATCAGTCGTCGATTCGCGCCACTTATAGACGCAAAATTGTGTTCAGCGATGAGGCGCATTTTTGGCTTAACGGGTTTGTTAATAAGCAAAATTGCCGCATATGGAGTGAGACCAATCCACAAGAGACCCTACAGACTCCATTACATCCAGAAAAATGCACCGTATGGTGCGGTTTTCACGCTGGTGGCATCATCGGACCTTATTTCTTCAAAAATGAGGCTGGAGCTCGCGTTACGGTCAATGGAGATCGTTACCGCACCATGATCAATGATTTTTTGTTTGAAAATATATATGACATTGACCCGGAGGAGATGTGGTTTCAACAGGATGGCGCTACGTGCCATACGGCGAACGCAACGATCGACTTATTGAAATCAAAATTTGGCGATAAGTTGATTTCGAGAAGTGGACCTGTCAATTGGCCTCCAAGGTCGTGCGATATGACACCTCTTGATTATTTCCCGTGGGGCTACGTGAAGTCACTGGTTTATGCTGATAAACCAGCAACAATTGATGCCTTGGAGGCCAGCATTGTTCATGTTATTCGTGACATACTGCCAGCAGTGCTCGAAAAAGTGGCCAAAAATTGGACGTCCAGAATGCACTTCGTCAAGAACAGCCGCGGTGCCCATATGTCACGTATTGATCTTTCGAATAAAAAAAATTTGATTACAGTTTAATTTTTTGTGTTATTTTTTACAATTTCAAGTTCTATCGGGCTTAAAAACACCCTTTATTTTGTCCAAACTTAGTTTAAGTTCGAAGATGGGTTATATCGGTCCATTCCTTCCGGTACCATCCCCACAAAAGTTCGAAAATGTTCGGAAAATTTGTGCGCACGATAACTCTTGAAGGAATTAACCGATTTGGTCCATACTTTGCACATCGTGAAATTTCTACATATCCAATATGGACTCAATCGGTCCACTCCTTCGGGTACCTCCCACACAAAATTTCGGAAAAGTTCAGTTTAGGACCTGCTCTCGAATCGCTTTGATTTTGTTTGTTGTAGCAACTTGTATTCACTGCCCCATACGACGGTATGAGTTTCATCAGGGGCAAGTCCATACTTTCTAAGAAAATAACCTGAAAGGTACAAAAAACCCCGAAGATAAGCCATATCGGTCCACTCCTTCAGGTACCTCCCCCACAAAAGTTCAAAAATGTTCGGAAAAATTGTGAGCACGATAACTCTTGATGGGAGTGACTGATTTTCGTCCATTCTTTACACATCCTAATATATCTACCAGGAATAGATCAGGTTCGAATATGGACTATATTTGTTCACTCCTTCGGGTTCCTTCCACACAAAACTTTGGATAAATTCAGTTTAAGACCTGCTCTCGAATAACTTTAGTTTTTGTTGAAGCAAGTTGCATTCGCTGCCTCAATTACGACAGTAAAAGTTTTTTCAAGGGCAAGTCCATACTTCTTGAGAATACAGCCCGAAAGTTGTAAAAAAAAACCCTATGGCACCATATGTAGTGGAGATCGAACCGAATACTGCGTTCGTCCACACTTTGGATATTGTAATATTTCTTCGAATATTAGATGAAATTCGAAGGTGGTGCTTATAGGTCCACTCCTTCCGGTACCTCCCCACAAAAGTTTTGAAAACCACCCTAAATACATGAGTTTTTTTTTGGAAAAAAAGGATTTCTATCCACACAGGCTGAGGGTATATCTCTGTCGGCAAAGCCTCATACTTGTTACTTGTTTACTTTTTTTGTATATTTGCTACAGAACATACAAAAACACAAAACACAGTTTTTTCTGAGCAAACAGGGCCGTACCTAAAATTTTCTGAGCGACATTTTTGCAGAACATTTCGAAGCTGAAAAACGTCATTTTGTGGTACTTTTATAGCGACTCTTAAAATAAAGGACGAAAAGGACATTGAAGAAAGCGAGTTAGAAGGTCTAAGTGCTCTACGAAAATAATCCTCATTCGATTTGACTGAAGACATGTCATCTCAAAAATAAGCTAACGCAACAGCGAACAAAGATATAAGGCTAATTCCTGATGGCTTACAGGGTCTCGAGCAAAAAATTCATCACGCCATAACGTGGAAGTTCGACTCACGGCGGATCTGTCTACTCACCAAGGCCTTTCTTCCCCAAGAGGAATTTTCCGTGCCCCAGACTTTCACCTCCATTTTGTTGCACAGTGTAATAGGTACACAAATGTCTGTGTGTACAATTTTTCTGTTTAAAATTCTCTTCATAAAGTCAATAAAATAGAGAAACGTATAACCAAAGCCACAGCCTTCAAAATACCGAAAATCGGGAGGCATTGTTCTATGGGGGCTATATGAAGGCCTAAACCTAAACCGAGAAATTTTAGGTGGAAAGATTTTTACCCCTAAGGAAGACTTAATACCAAATTTCAGCCTTTTCGGGTTATTGAGGCCACAACATTCAAAATACCGGAAATAAGGAGGTACTATTCTATGGGGGCTATATGAAGACGTGGATCTATGCATACAAATTTCAGGTGAAAACTTGTATACCCCCAAGGAAGCTTTAATACCAAATTTCAGCCATTTCAGTGTGGTGTTGAGGCCACAACCTTCAAAATATCGGAAACCGGGAGGTACCGTTCTATAGGGGCTATATGAAGACGTGGACCTATGAGGACAAATTTCAGGTGTAAAGTTTCATTCCCTTAACGAAGACTTAATACCAAATTTCAGCCATTTCGGTGGGATATTTAGACCACAAATCCTTGTATATATTTTTGCATATAGTTTTGCATATGCTCATTTTATGTAAATATGTAAAAATATGTCAAAATATGCACGATATGCAAAATATGCAAACATTTCTGGGCCAAATTCGTTTTATTTTGTGATAAAACGAGTTTCTGTCTCATCAGATTTTCTCTACGACCCACTGTGGTCGAAATCACTGATCTAGCGGCGCGAAATTAATAACTTGAAAACGAATGGATATATCTTTCTGAAATTTTGCACAAACTCAGTATGTGTCCGTGGGTAATAATGTGCTAAACATGAACCAAATCGGCTAATACATTTCCCGGCCAAATAAGGTGAAATTTGGTATTTGGGGATCTCAGTGGACACAAATATCCTCCACTAAAAATTATGGACACAGGTCTACATTTTAGTATTGTCCCCAAATAACTGTACCTCCCAATATTCGGTATTGTTAGGATTTTGTCTACATTTTCAGACCAAATAATCTGAATTTTGGCATAGGAGGTTCTTGTTGGTTATATATCTTTTTCACCAAAAATTGTAAACATAGGTCTACATTTCTGTATAGCCCCTATATAACTGTACCGACAGATTTTGGGTATTTTGAGGATTTAAGCTATTTTTCAAGACCATTTATCAGCAAGATTTCCAGCTATTTGCAGCTAAATTTTGGTTATTCGGAATCTAGGTAGTCCAATTTAATTAGTAAAAAAAAATTGGACTGAACCTCAGTGGACCTTGGTAGTTACGCTTCATTCAACAAAATTATATTTCACTAAAAACATAAAAAATTATAATTTTTGAAAATTTATTGCTACATAAATAAGTAACTTCAGGTCCCAAATTTTTTTTTTAAATTTAACTTACACCCTCCCCTATCAATAAAAAATAAACTTTGGTTAGTTTTATTACGAATTTATTAAACAATTAAACAAATATGAAATTAGGTTTTTAGCAAAAATTTTGTTAAAATCGGATGCATCAAAATTTCTTGCACTTGACAGTTAATAGCTGAGTAAATATTTACAACAACAAAAAATTTAAAACAATATTTTAGTCAGCAGAGTGTCTGTAATCTATACAATGGAAAACATTTCGCAATTTTATACTTTAATTTTTTGACTTTCGCGCCGCTAGATCAATGGTTTCGACCAGTATGCGACCATCCTAACCATATATGCATTTGCATAAGACTCCCCTGTCTATTTATCATGTATCAGATGAAATAACCCATCGATTTCAGTGGATAATCTTGAGATTTAAGTCCTCCTCGACAAAGCTATAATGTGTGCATTCTTCGTAAACTTTTTCGGACAAGCAACTCCAACGACCGATTTCACATATAAAAAGTGTAGTCCGCGTGGTTAAACCGTTTTTCTGGTATGCTTTTTGAGTTTCTGTCTGACAGAAAACAAAATTTTGATTTCAAAATAAAGTGTTATTTACCCAAAAAAACACCAAAATAAAAAAATTAAGTTTCAGTGTTTTATTTCAAATAAAACGCTTGCTTTCAAATAAATCGCTTGCCGTTTAATTTTGCCACCACTTATAATTTAAATACAAGCGTTTTATTTGAGAGATTCCAACATGAGAAAGAATATACTTATTGAGCCTAAGCGACAATTTATTTTCTTGTTTTAAGTGCATTTATAAATAAAACACTGAAACTTATTTTTTTTTTTAATTATTTTTTATTTTTAACGTTTTAGTAAATAAATTTTTTTGACCAATGAGAACAAAATTATATTCAATTATAGTCAATGTAGAAAAAACTTTAAATGCCAAAATCGTGCGGTACCGTTATATTAAGGCTATACCAAAACCTGGACTTGTGTCCATAATTTTTGGTGGGGAAGTTTCTGTACCATTGAGAACTCCAAATGCCAAGTTAAAGACAATTCTGCCTAAAAATGAAGATAAAATCCTTAAAACACTTGAAATCGGGTGATAGCGCTATATGGAGGCTATACCAAAACCTGGACCTATGTCAATAGTTTTTAGTGGAGAAGTTTCTGTACCATTGGGGACTCCAAATGCCAAGTTACAGCAAATTCTGCCTAAAAATGAAGATAAAAGCCTTAAATCACTTGAAATCGGGAGGTACCGCTATATTGGGGGCTGTAACAAAGCCTGGACATAGGTACACAATATTTGGTGGGGAAATGTCTGTATCATTGGGAATCCCAAATGCCAAATGACAGCTAATTCGGGCTTAAAATGAAAAATCCACAAAATATCTGAAATCGGGTGGTACCGCTATATGGCGGCAATAGGAAAAAATGGGCCCATATTCATGTATTGTCATCCAAGTCTGAAAGATATGCAAAGTTTCAGTTCGATTGGTCAACTGCAACTGCGTTAAAAATGAGTTACTAGATTTGAACTAAATCGGGTGGTACCGCTGTATGAGGGCTATAGGAAAAAATGGACCCATGTTTGATTTGCTTTCATATTCATGTATTGTCATCCAAATCTGAAAAGTGTGCAAAGTTTCAGTTCGATTGGTCAACTGAAACTGTGTGGCAAATGAGTTACCAGATTTGAAAAACAACCTAACCTAAATAAAACGCTGTAAAAATGAACCAATTTTCAAATTCATGTATTGTCATCCAAATCTGAAAAGTGTGCAAAGTTTTAGTTCGATTGGTCACCTACAACTTTGTCAAAAAAGATTTACCAGATTTGAAATTCAAGTTAAATAAAACACCGTTAAAATACTGTAAAAATGGACCAATATTGGTTTTGATTTCATATGCATGTATTGTCATCCACATCTGAAAAGTGTGCAAAGTTTCAGTTCGATTGGTCAACTGCAACTGTGTTTAAAATGAGTTACTAGATTTGAACTAAACGGACACCAAAGCAAGTTAAATAAAACACTGTAAAAAGAAATTTATCGGGTATGTACTTGGTATTTACACATGTTCTGGGTAAATACCGCGTAGAATCCCATCTATATAATTAGAGAAAAATGACAAACAGTTTTCTAAAATCAGTTGATCGACTTGTTTAAGACCAGTAGGCCTATTCTGTAACTTTTATCGATTGAAAAGTTGTTAAAATTTCTTTTGTTGTTGTATGTAACAACTACAAAACAAACAAATGAAATTGTTGTAAAATAAACAATGAGGCCTACATATTAAATGCATAAATAAAAAATTAACCCATGTAGTTCAACAATAATAACCAAAAGTAATAAGTAACATGTTATACAAGGTGGCAAACAAATGTTTTCAAATCGTAATAAAAGATAAATACTTAAAAATCATGAGATTTTATGATTTTTTTCTTAATAAGGATTAACTACTAACAAGTATCAACAATATTGGGTATATAATACCCCTACTAGGAGGGCTACCATATGGTCCGAGGGGGTAGCAGATCGTATTACATGTAAACAATGCCCTTTAGGTCTCAAACCGGGAATATCTGAAACCAAGACGTTTTATGAGTTTTTTAGTTCACCAGGATGGACTGCCATCAATTACAATAAATATTGCCTACAGAATAACTCGATCAGGAGGGTTGCCAGATTGATTAAAAATGTACCAGGTCTTATTAACAATTAACTGGATGATATACAGATAAGACTCATGCTCCGAAGCTATGTATGTATGTACGTAGCAAATGACCAAAGTGAGGTCTAAGCAATACGCAATTAAGGATTATGTACCAACTCATTAGCGAAATCTGGTTGAAAGAACGCCTAGGTAAACATGTGTTGCGTGTTCATGGTAGTAAAAAATCAATGTAGTGAACATAATATCTGGTATTTTATTAAACTTAAAAAAAATTTGTTGTGTTGGTAGAGAATAGTCAAAAGAACGCTTTAGAAAAAATAGATTATTAACAAATTATTTTAATTCTGGCATTTTTGCCGATGCCGACTTTAGGCACAACAAAATGCAAAGTTTGGCAGAAGTAGGCATAAGGTGAAAAACTCGCGATTTGCCAGTTTCTTCTTAGTTTTTTAAAAAACTAAAGAAAAGCGAAGGAATGAAGATAGGTGGTGCAAAATAAACTTGAAATTCTACTGAAAATTGGGTATTTTTGATCGAGAGACTTCCAATTCCTACGACTTCTATTCCATAATACGGGTGAATGATGGCTTTAAGATAAGCTAATCAATTAAATATCAGGTGATTGTTATTGCTCTGAGTCTGAGCCAACATAAATGTTAACAAAATCTTTATTTTATTTACTTTTTAAAAGCAATATCGGTTAAAAAATGTATTATTTGTGTGAAAGTATGCTTTTTGTTATTTAAAATAATAAAAACTATCATTTATATACTAAAATACAAGGTGCCGACTATTGAAAAATGGTGCCGACTACTAGCACGGCAGCGGGTTCTCTGTATCGGATTGACCCGGGACCACACAACATCAGCGTTCCGGCCAGCGCAAAGTGCAAAATATGAGTACTTTAGCGGAACTTTACTAATAACTTTTAAAGGAATCTACACCTTGATTCCTAAATTTTTGTACAAATGTTTCTTATATTAGTGGACAGTGTGGGGCTCAAATTGGGCCACATAGACCCGCGGTTTCCTATAGCGCTCATGTAACGGTGGCTGCCGTTTTTACGTTTTACATTCATTTTTCAATCGATTTTGATGATTGAGTTTTTAGCGGATAGAAAACTTATGTACAAAATATTTTCAATATAGGTTCGCGTTTTGGAATAGCCCCCACATGCCGGGTTCCCTCATATTGGGTATTTTAAAGGTTAAAGACAAAAATTGCAGCCGATTTTGATGCAAATGTAAATTTTAAGATGTTAGCGAATAAAAAACCTCCTCCCACAAAAGCTGTCAACATAGGTCCACTTCTGGGTGAAGCCCCACAAGCCTACACATCTATTAAGGAGTAAAATGTCAATATTTTTTGTTTTCATTTGTATCTATTGTGGTGTAATCGACTGTTATCGATTACTCTCACCTAGAGATCCCAATTTTTATCTTTCTTGATCAGCTGTTATGATCATATGTTTTAAGCAGCTGTTACAATCATATGCCAAACATAAAACATTGTTTACAAATAAGGATAACGAAGAAAATAGAAATAAGTTATACCGTTATGTTTGTTTATAAGATGGATGAAAATATAAATAAAATTCACTTTTGTTTACACTGCCGACTTATTGGCATAATAAAAGAAAACAAGTCTCTTTTTACTAGCGCTCTGGAAGTGCTGAAATAAAACAATTATCCAGGCAACTATTTAGTGCCGGATTACCCTAAAAGCTAGTGCCAGTGGCGTTCTTAAGCGCCGGCGAATCATATTGATAGGCAGGTCCACAACACTACACCTAACCTACAAGTGTCGAGCACCACATGGCGATCCTGCCAAACCACAACAACAACAATATACCCGCTGAGGCTATTACGCCTGCTGTGAACAGACCTGGCCCTGCTCGTTTAACCGTAGAGGACTACCTTGCCAGGCAACAAAGAGCAAAGGAAAACAAACTTACTCGCATTCCTCCAACACAGAAGCCGAAACATAAAAGAGGTGGGAGAATAGTGCGACTCCGACGGCAGTTGGCGGATCTGAAGAACAGAATCAACGCTGATCCCCCACCACCATGGCACGTTGCAGAAGAACTATGGATTTTGGTCGGTCAGATAGAAATAGAATTGCGGGGAAAGAATAAAAATGCTAAACAGTAAATGAAAACACAACAACAAATGAAAACACATATAAACAAAATTATGTAATTTATTATTTTTATTTGTTTTTTTGAATAAATCGTATTGAATATAAATACACGTCATTTCTGCATGAATATACATAAAGAAATTAGTTAAAATCTAGCCACAATATTGTCATAAATATATAAAAAAAACCACAAAAATTCACACTTGAACACTAAAACAAAAGAAAAACTGAATGTCATTTTTTTAAGTGATGTGGAAATTATAATAATAACCACAGTCAACTACCGTAATCGGTAACCGCATCAGAGTTGATTAGATTAGAGAATTAGAATTGATCAACAGGGTGACACACAACAGATGAAAATTTAAGAGGGGTTCACACCCAATGGTTATTTGCATAAAATTTAAAGAATCTTACAGTATGTTTACACTGTGCATGATTTAACAAGTCCAGTAAATTTATATTGCCATTTTCACGTAATAAATGTGAAATAAATCGAGATAAGGTACTTAATAATCGTGTAAGTGTACAATTTAAACCTCTAATATAAACAAATTTTGTACATTTTGATATTATAGCACGTTTATATATAACCGAACTTAACAAACCCACTGGGTTTTAAGTGTCAATTCCATTGCTCATATTTCAAATAAATCCTCATTGAGAAGGTTAACCGTGCAAAAAGCTATAATATAAACAAGCTATTAGTGAACGATATAAATGATTAAAGAGAACAAATAAAAAAAGTTCACACCAAATAATTCATTGCATAAAATAAAAGAAACAATAAACTCATAAGTTTTTAAATAAATGGAAGAATTTATTACCTATGTTCATGAATTAGACACACTAAAAACAAATTTGAAGAAAAGTATAAACAAAACCTTTAAGCAAAAGTATATTGATGATAAAAAGAATAGGTTAAGTTTTATAAGAGACAGAGTAAGTCAGTTTGCAGATGATGAAGGATTAACTCAATCAAGAACCAGAATTGAAAATCTTTGTACTGAAATAGAGAACATTTTAAGTGAATTGAAAATAAAAACGGAAAAGGTTGAAGTAACTTTGTCAAACATGGCTCAATTCGACATTAACATGGTGGGTAAAAACCTACAAACATTCAAGGGTGAATATAAGTTCTTGGATGACTTTTTTGCACAGACCGAACTATTACATGATTTGGTCATAGATAGTGAAAAGGAATTGTTTATTAAATACGTCTATAATTTTAAGCTTTCAAGTCAGGTACGGAGTACATTAGGTCGGTCCAACAAGCCAACAACTTTTTTGGAGTTAAAAAAACTTCTAATTAACGCCTATCCTAACCCTAGAACTCTACAGCAGGTTTTGTCTGAGCTAGGAACAACCAAACAGAATGGTTCAACGGTTAATGAATTCAGAGAGCAGATTTCAGAATTAACGGACCAATTAAGTGCCTTTGAAATTAACACTTTAGATAATCCTTCAAAGGAAACTAAGGAGGCTATATACAAAATTAATGACAATATGGCATTGAACGTTTTTGTTAAGGGTGTTAGCCTAGAATATCAAAATCTTTTGTTAGCGAATCCGCCATCTTCCATGAATGAGGCATCGCAAAGATGTTTGAATGCTGAGAAGTGTATGGGTTTGGAGAATAGGAACATGTATACGGTGGAAAGTCGAAACTCAAACAGGAGGTATAATAGTCCGAATAGAAACAATAGGATGTATACAGATGGCAGGTATTCCAACAAGTACAGATATAATTCATCTCAAAGTAGCAACAGGTATAGTTACGGAAGCAGGGGTAACTATGAACACAATAAAAGAAGCAATAATGCCAACAATACAAACAACAACAGACAAAACGTTCGCTACAGGACCGATAGAGGACACAATTATGGTCACAGAAATGGTAGATATAATGACAACTATAATAACAGCGATACAGATACTTATAGACAAGAGAGAGAGAGACCACGTAATAGAAACGATAATGTACATAACGTTAGGGCTTTTGCTCATGAAACTGAACAGGGAAACTGGGAAGGCCGAGCGGCAGAAGATTCCGCTCAGGAAGGCCAAATGTAAAAATATTCAGAATAAACATTTGTGATATTGGAATGTCGGAACATAGGCAAACCATTGTCGTTTTTAGTTGACACCGGTGCTGATGTATCGATATGTAAAAATCACAAGTTCAATAATATAGATATACACAATACAGCTAAACTTACTGGAATAACTGAAGACGTAGTGCACTGTTTAGGAAATTCAAACTTAACTCTATGTGCAGACTCATCTGAACTTACACACGACTTCTACATAGTAGATAATAGTTTCCCAATACCCACAGATGGCATTATTGGAAGAGATTTGCTAACAAAGCATCTGTGCAGAATCGATTTTGAGACTCATACAATCAGCTTTAATATAAACAACAACGATATCATAGTACCAATGAATGTCAATCATCAGCACAGTAGGATGATGAACATTGCAGCGAGAACTGAACTAATTTTTCCTGTCAATTTAAACATAAATGAAGATTGCTTAATATTAAATAAAGATCTCGCTAAAGGCGTTTTTATGGCAAATTGTATCATACCAAAGAACGGCATAAAACACGTAAAAATTTTGAACACTACAAACGAATTGGTAAAGTTAGATGCCTTAGAATTTGAAATAAATCCTTTGAATAATTATCACATTTTTAATAACAGAAATGATATTACCGAAAGAGACAATAGAACTAGTTTACTGCTAGACAGCATAGATACAGGCACACAGGATCCCGTTGCGAGGGAATGTCTGAATTCAATAATAAAGGATTTTCAAGATATTTTTCACCTTCCTGGTGAAAAATTAACAGCCAACAACTTTTATTCACAAAGAATTCAAGTAAGTGATGCCACACCAGTATACATCAAAAACTATAGGTTACCGGAAACACAAACAAAAGAAGTAAATAATCAAGTAAAGAAGTTGCTAGCGGATGACGTAATCGAGGACTCTGTGAGTCCGTACAACTCCCCATTACTGGTGGTACCAAAAAAGTCCAAAGATGGTGACAAGAAATGGCGCTTGGTTGTAGATTTCCGTAAACTAAATAATAAAATAGTTAACGACATGTTTCCCTTAACAAGGTTGGAAGACGTTTTAGATCGACTCGGTAAGGCGAAATACTTCTCAACATTGGATATGACAAACTCCTTCTATCAAATAGAACTTGAAAAAGAATCTAGACCACTTACTGCGTTCTCAACTGGAAATGGACACTACCAGTTTAAGCGTTTGCCGTTTGGACTGAAAATATCATCAAATAGCTTTCAGAGGATGTTGACGATAGCCTTGACCGGTTTAGATGCTGCTGCCTTCCTGTATGTGGACGACATAATTGTTTTCGGAAGTAATTTAAAGCATCATAATGATAATCTTATTAACGTGTTCAAACGGTTACGGAAATACAACCTAAAGTTGAATGCGACCAAATGTAGTTTTTTGAAACCAGAGGTCGTATATTTGGGTCATCTTATCACGGATAACGGTATCAAAACTGACCCAACAAAGGATGACATAATAAGGAAATACCCCGTCCCAAGAAATGCAGATGAGACGAGGAGATTTGTGGCGTTCTGTAATTATTACAGACGCTTCATGCCAAACTTTGCAACCATATCAAAGAGTTTAAACGATCTGTCAAAGAAAAATAAGCAATTCGAATGGACTAGAGAATGTCAGGAGTCTTTCGACACCTTGAAACTCAAATTACTGAAACCACCAATTCTTCAGTACCCGGATTTTACAAAACCCTTCCTACTAACAACTGATGCCTCAAACTTTGCCTTAGGAGCAGTTTTGTCTCAAGGGGATATTGGCTCCGATTTACCGATATCTTATGCAAGTGTAACGCTGTCCAAGCACGATTTAAACAAGCCTATAATAGAAAAGGAGTTACTGGCAATACACTGGGGCATAAACTTTTTCAGACCTTATCTATATGGCCGGAGATTTACAGTTGTTACTGATCACAGGCCATTAATATCCCTCTTTTCACATAAGAATCCATCCTCGAAGATGACCAGAATAAGAATGGATCTATCTGAATATGATTTCAATATTGTGTATAAGAAAGGTAAAATTAACACAAATGCGGATGCATTATCTAGAATCAATATCAACAGCGACACCTTAAAGGCCATGATACCAAACAGAACGGATGAGAAAAGAATACTTGCCATAACAAGGAACATGGTCAAAAACAAGAAAATTGATAATACAAGGAAGTCCCGAGACGATAGTATACAAATCGATGAGAATGAAGCTTTTATTTGGGAATGTACGTCATTAACCGACATTAAGAATATGAGGAGGCTAAAGTTTACACCATATGACACAGGCAAAAAGATACGGATAGAGATACTGAGTGATGAAGTCATAGTCAAATCTTGTCATAATCCGTTTAACGTGAGGATGAATTTGGAAAGACTTCTGTCGAAATTGCGCAGTTCAGGAATAAGGGACTTAGCACTTAGCAAAAAAGATAATATATTCAAAAAAACAGATATTGAAGAATTTAAACTGATATTTAGTAAGATGCAGACTGATACAGAGGAAAAAGTCAGGATATTATTATACGAAGAACCAGTGCCTATACATTGTAAAGAGAGTCAGATGGATATTATTGAAGAATATCATAAATCCCGCTATGGTGGACATCTGGGCATTAGAAAAACTATATTAAGATTAAAACAAAGGTACGTTTGGAAAAACATGAACAAAATGGTTAAAGATTTTATTCTCAATTGTTCACGATGTAAACAGAATAAACAAACAAGACATACAAGAGAGGGACTTACATTGACCGATACACCAGGTACGAGTTTCGAGGTAGTATCTATAGATACCGTAGGTCCACTCAGGATATCTAATAATTACCGTTACATTTTAACAATTCAGTGTGAACTTAGTAAGTATGTTGTATTATGCCCCATGGAAACGAAAGATGCAATAACGGTGGCAAAGACTTTGGTAGAAGAATTTATTCTTGTTTACGGGAATTTTAAAGTTCTCAAGTCAGACAGGGGTACTGAATTTACAAACCAACTTATGTCAGAAATATGTCGATTGTTGGACATTAAACAAACCTTTAGTACTCCGTATCATCACGAATCGTTGGGATCTATCGAAAGAAATCATAGAGTATTAAATGAGTTTCTCCTAAACTATTCAAAGAATGATGAATGGCATTCATGGATTCAATATTTTGCATTTTGTTACAACACAACTCCTCATGTCGATACCGGCTATTCGCCGTACGAGCTAATATTTGGCAAACTTCCTTATCTACCGAATGATGAGATTAAAGACAATAAACCGTTCTATAATTATGACAGCTATGTCCTTGAATTCAAAAGTAGATTAAAATTTTCTCTAGAAAAGGCGAAACAATTTCTTGAAATGAGTAAAGTTATAAGAAACTCAAAACAATCTGGTTCCAATCCACTTAACTTAAAGGTAGGAGATAAAGTCCTTCTAAGAATAATGAATAGAAAAAAATTGCAAGCTCCTTATCAAGGACCTTACACAATTGTTGATCAAATTGGAGTTAATTCTTTATTATCAATTGATGGAAAATTAAAATCCTATCATAATAACATGTTAAAAAAGTGGAAATTAGTATAAGCAATAGTATTAAGTGTCATTATACTTATACATATATTGTCAATAGTATATAATTTTTATAGTATAAAAATTATTTTTAAAGGGTGAGGGTGTGGTGTAATCGACTGTTATCGATTACTCTCACCTAGAGATCCCAATTTTTATCTTTCTTGATCAGCTGTTATGATCATATGTTTTAAGCAGCTGTTACAATCATATGCCAAACATAAAACATTGTTTACAAATAAGGATAACGAAGAAAATAGAAATAAGTTATACCGTTATGTTTGTTTATAAGATGGATGAAAATATAAATAAAATTCACTTTTGTTTACACTGCCGACTTATTGGCATAATAAAAGAAAACAAGTCTCTTTTTACTAGCGCTCTGGAAGTGCTGAAATAAAACAATTATCCAGGCAACTATTTAGTGCCGGATTACCCTAAAAGCTAGTGCCAGTGGCGTTCTTAAGCGCCGGCGAATCATATTGATAGGCAGGTCCACAACACTACACCTAACCTACAAGTGTCGAGCACCACACTATAATGTTTATTGGTCTATTAAGCGAGTCTATACCATTAATTTTGTTAATAATGTCTTTCAGATCAAGTTCAGGTCTGCACTGCATTACAATTTTTAACGTATTTTGGTATTTGCGCCACAGCATCTAAAAATGTGGCACTATATGTAAGTCACCAACATTTAGAGGTCAAAACTATGAAAAATTGCGAGAGGTTTCTTAATTTTACAGAAATTATCATTGTTAGAATTAGTGAGTCCATTTCTTCAAAACACAGTCAACAATGGCGTTCATTGTCGCGTTTACCTTCCACTTTTGGAAAATGCAACTGAATGAAATTCCCGAAGTCTTTTTAGAAAATCTTGAATATCTCCAAAGTCCACGCGATACCGCAGCAGTTTTATAGCTTTGAGAACAGAGGAGAATCCAATCTTTCAGATTATATACATATATCTTAACACGTGAATGTACGTAACTGACTCTTGAAATGTCGACGGAAAATAAAAAATTGTAATTTTGAAAACTTAAAAAAATCACTTCTTTCCGACTAAAATTGCAGCAAAACAATAAGGGTTTTTTGCATTTTTTTAAAGTGTAAAATATCATAGTTACTTTGTAAAATATTAAGAAAAATAAATCATGGCATACTGACTTACCACTTGTCCGCGCCACTCCATTTTTTTAATGAAATAAAAAATACATTTCTTACAAAACAAATTATTAAACAAAAATGCAACTTTAAGTGCATTTTTAAGTCGTTTGGTGGAGTAAATCGGCAGACTAAGTATGGACCATTTGCAGTGGAGTACTTAGCTAATGAATTCAATAAAATTTAATTAATTTCATGAACTTTGAAAATCCCTTAAAGTTCCACTAAACTTCCCAAATTTCGCACAGTGCAGCGGCTGCAACCTCAGTGTACATGTGTTTGTATTTGTTTCGCTTTTCTGTGCTGGGAGCGGCATATCCCGGATACTTTTGGTCCGTGCCGAGACGGAGTAAAACCCAGGACCAATATATTTGTGATCGGTTTGTCACATCCGCATCTTCACCCATATCCAATCTTCGGTGAGATGCAATAGATGTCAGGAGTGTGTGCATTTAAGGGGTTGCTCTGGACGCGAGGGACTACGATAGTGACTATGTTGCTGCATGCTGCTCGAACACAGCCCCCAGTGAGTCGTCGTCGTCAGATTACGAAACTTCTTCGTCGTCAGATTACGAAACTCCCCCGCAGTCCCCCCAACAGCAGCCGCACGTGCAATTTTTTTTTGCAATTTAATTGCAATGGGCTCCGAGGTAAGATCGATGAAATAGTGGAATTTATGCATCGGAAGATAATCAAGGTCGCGGCGGTGCAGGAAGCTATGCTGAACGACAACTGCTCAGTACGTTGTGATGGTTACAACGTAATAAGGAAGGGTCGCACCAGATGTGGAGGTGGGGGATTAGCTTTCCTTTTGCACCAGTCTGTTCAATACAGACCTATCTCGCTTGAGCCTGCCTCTAACGACCCGTACATGGAATGAATGGGGGTTGCACTCAGGTGTGGAACTGCCGAGATAGAGTTGCTGAACGTATACATACCGCCGAGAAATAGCTGCATCTCAGATTATAAGCCTGACATTATCCCGCTTTTGGAAGGTCATAATCGTCTGGTCCTGGAGGACTTTAAGGCGCATCATGAGATGTGGCATTCGGCCCTCGGAAACGACCGGAGGGGTATAGCGCTGGTTGAGCAGATTGATAGCTCTACGTTTTGCTCGGTCAATGATGACGCCCCTACCAGAATTAGAGAAGCGTGTCACAGTTCGCCAGACATAACCATTAGAGCTGGCAAACCATCGATGGATATATCGATATTATCGATACTTATTTTTTTACGCCAATATCGATGAATAGTTTTTTATATCGATACTATCGAACATTTTGACATCACTAAATACGATCTGTAGAAGCAATAGCCAGATTTTTTTAAGCAAATTGTTAATGCCCTGTCCATACTAGTGTGCACTAGAGTTATTTCATAGAGAGTGAGAAATTCGATCTAAGAACGCCTAATTTTATGAAATTTTTTTAATAAAATTCACTCTAGTGTGGACCGGGACATATTAGAGTAATATTATGAAATTGCTGTTGTATAGAACAACTTGGTAACGGGCAGATGTGTTGGGCAAATCAACTCGGAAATGTTGGAAGTAGATGACAACGGAAAAGATGAGAACGGTGACCAAAAAGTACATCGTGTTGGCAACATTTTGACAGAAGAAGGCTTCACGCAAAGCATGAACTATCATTACGAGTGGCCATCAAGTGGAATAAGGCAATAACGGTACGTTTGAATTCAGTATCACGTCCAGTTGTACCGGTGGTGGGTGAGAAGACATTCCACAACATAGGTTTCGCAAATGTTGGTGGCGATGGAGAGAGAAATACCGGAACCCAATCCAAAATCCTTTTGCAACAATTCATCCCAAAGTCACAAAATCAAGCCGGCGCGTGGCGGCAAGCAAACTCCAAACCCATTTCAGGTGGATCACCATACATTGTAGACACGACATAAACAATGGCTTGACCAATGGTAATAACCATACCAAAGAATTGAACAATGATTTTGAAACCAGTCGACAATTCCACAATCAAACCAGATGTAACAATGGGAGAAAAAACCAATCCCATACGTGTGCCACGATTTGAGGCCATAATCACACGAATCCAGAAGAAAAGTTCAGTAGAGTCGGAAGTCACGATACCGAATAGAGGGTTTTGAAGGAATACCATGAAGATGAAGATCGTTATAGCGGTCCATGGTACTTTCTTTCTGAATTGGATTTTGCGTTCCGGTTTGCCGATTTTTGGTAGTATGCTGCAAAATGACTTTTTGACTTCGAGGAATGTAATTCCCATGATTAATTTTTGTTTTGTATTAAAACTGTTTTTCTATTTTTTTAACTATTCTCGGCACTCGACGTGTCAGCACCCGCTAGCCTCGTCGATTCTCTGGTTCACAGTAACTAGTTCCATTTTAGACCCATCACAGTGCAATCAACTGTAAACATTTACAAGGGGATATCTGCGAAAGTAACCAATTGAGTCTCTATGCATTACCCGTTGATAGTACTGTACTAGTTCCTAGTTTACAGTCATATACTAGTTTATATACCATCCCTATCTTCTGTTGTTTAAAAAAGTGGTATATTTAATTTAAGAGTAAATAGTCTCGCCATTTACTTGAGGATATAAAGGTGTCTATTGGTTCTCTTCGCATTACTTAGGGGTCAATTGTGTACTAGTATCCCTAAGAACTAGTTCTGGACTAATTAAATTCCGACAATTCAAAATTGAATTTTACAACGGTATTTCAATGACATACGAAATGTAAACAAAACACGTTTGTAGGCCATTTTGGATTCTGAAAAATAAATAGGGGTGGCAAATGTACGATAGTATAGATTTTTATCGATAGTTTGAAACGGAAATATCGAAAAAATCGAATGGGGCCGATATCGATAATTTGCCAGCTATAATAACCACCGTGTCACCTGGTCTGACAAATGTCGTCAAATGGCAACCCATCATTTCCCTAGAAGCAGACCATCTCCCCATAATTGTCTCCATCAGCAGACCACCCGATTTCATCAACTCTGAACGCCACACATTCGTCCATCATGGATAAGCTGATTGGCCGAGTTTCAGAGAGCTCACCAATAACCGCTTCAGAGAATTGCCCAATCCTTCTGATGTTCGGGTAGCGGAAAGAACGTTCCGAGACATCATTAATGCTGCAGCCGCTCGCCATATACCTGCTTGTCGAATACCCGAAGTAAGACCAAATTTCCCAGCAGAGGCGACGGGTTTAGCAAATGAGCGTGATGAGCTTCGTCGAACTAACCCCGACGACCCCAGAGTGAGGGAGATAACACTGGAAGTTATCAGGCTGGTCGGCGAACATAAGCGGAACAAGTGGTTAAATCATCTGAAGAGTTGCAACATTGGAGCAGGTATAAGTAAATTGTGGACAACGGTTAAGTCACTCTCGAACCCCGGAAGGAGGGATGACAGGACCTCAGTCACGTTTGACGACGTTACGTTGACTGACCCGAAGAGGTGTGCAAGTTACTTCTTCAATCGACAGTTTGTCGAGCACCCCGGGAGTGACAGGGCGAAGAGAAGAGTGTTACGTCGCATTAGATCTCTTCCTGCTGAGGATGAACCACCACAGTTTACAATGGATGATGTTGCGAATGTCATCAGGAACGCTAAATCATCCAAATCGTTGGGCCCTGACGGAATTTCCATAGTAATGTTGAAACAGCTGGATGAGCCGGGAGTGGAGTATCTCACTAAAGTTCTCAACCTGTCGCTAGCCAACCTTATTGTTCTCGAAGTCTGGAGAATGGGCAGGGTTGTCCCGCTACTGAAGCCAGGCAAGGATGCCAGCAAAGGTGAATCGTACAGGCCGATTTTGCTTTTATCACCTGTAGCGAAGACCCTTGAGGCCTTAGTCCTCCACAGCATTAGAAGTAAGCAGCACAGCACGACAACAGCGCTGCACGCCATTTCCACACATATTTGTCGAGGACTCAACCAGGAGCGGCCGTGTGATAGAACAGTGATGGTGGCGCTTGACTTATCAAAAGCCTTCGATACTGTCAAGCACTCCACGGTGTTCTAGGACAACCCTTCGGCCAAGTCTGAAATGTTGGATAATCAACTATATGTGTGGTCGCCAGTCGTATATGAAATTAAGAAACAAGAAATCCAAGCGCCGTAGAGTGAAACAGGAAGTTCCCCAAGGAGGGGTGATATCTCCGGAACTGTTTAACCTCTACCTTTCCTGTATTCCGCCCCGTCCAGGCGGCATTGAGGTCGTAACGTATGCGGATGATTGTACGATCCTGGTGTCAGGTACCTACCCTGACGACATTTGTGAGAGACTGAACAACTATTTAACCGATCTTACCACATTTTCCCATTCGAGGAATATGCAGATTTCCGCCACAAAATCAACAGCCACTCTGTTCACCACATGGACAGCGCAGCTTGGAAGTGGTCGACGGTAGCAGAATTCCAACCACAAACTGCCCCAAAATTTTAGGGGACACATTCGACACTACTTTCAAGTTGTGCCACAGCTATCTGCGACAAACTGAAAAGTAGGAACAAGGTCCTCAAGTCCCTAGCCGGCAGCACTTGGGGTGCAGATAATGAAACCTTGTTAACCACATATAACACGATAGGTCGGTCTATGGTAAGCTATGCGGCGCCAGTTTGGTCTCCGGTATTATGTGATACGAATTGGAAAAAGACTCAAACCTGCCAGAATGCCGCCCTGAGAACAGCAACAGGGTGCCTCCTCAAGTCTTCAGTGGACCATCTACATGAAGAGACAAAGATTCTTCCAGTAAAGCAAAACAATGAGATTCTTTCGTTGCAGTACTTGCACGGGTGTTACCGTGAGAGCCATCCCAATCACCATCTGCTGGCCACCGATACACCCAGACATATCAGGAAGGATATTCATGCTCTAGAGACGGAGGTCCAGAAATATAGGAGAGAACCTCTAGATCAACAGGCATATCCGACAGGTTTGAACGCATTCACACGGACACAGTTGCTAAGACCATAAGCAATTATTTTGTGAATGCAGTTATCGGAGTACATCCCCCATCTATCGCAGCTGAAGAGCGTCAGCTGCCATGACAAACGCTCGGGATACTGCAGTCGCCTAAATTCCTATTGGGCGGGAATCGATCGCACCGTGCAAGACATCTGCCCAGTATGCGGCATGGGCCCGCACGATACTAAGCGCCTATTCAACTGCCCCGCCAAGCCTACTCATCTGACTCCAGTGGATCTGTGGTTACATCCCATCGAAGTAGGCACCTTCCTGGAACTGGAGATAGACCCAGAGCCAGATTGATCAGGAGAACGGACATACAAACATAATAATAAAACCCTGTTACAACAACAACTAGCAAAAAACACTATTCTAACAAATTCGCAAATTTCACAAATTTTAAAAGAAATAATTCAACATTTCTTTATGTCATCGGAAAGTAAACTAAATTTCGAAGCAAATAAGCTTTATTTCATTGCAATTGGAAAAATATGCTGGGAATGGCGAAGGACTATTGGTGCACTTACCCAACACACCTTGTGAGATCAACACCGTTAACGAAAACGATCACTTTTTTATCAAAGTCCATTCCTATTCAAATAAACAAACAATAAGAACAGTCCCTCTCCTTGAGCTTTGAATGCATTTTTGAGATGACCATTGTCTGTGAAAATGGCCAGTAATTTATTATTCAATTTTTATCAAATCTAGCCAAGATCTTTTTGAAAGTTTGGTTTTGTTTCTTTTGTTCAATTTAAGCAAAAAAAAAAAAAAAAAAAAAAAAAAACAATCCATTAAAAATATTTAGCTATTTGGATTACATAATGGCCAGTAGTATATCTATCAAACTGCAATAATAAAAACAACAACCGCAACATATCATCGTAATGAATAACACCAACAACAGCGGAGGCAACAGCAGCAGCGCCAACAATTCCTCAGTACAGCCAACAATATGCGGCATTCCATTGTGGAACAAATATTAAAAGTAAAATTTTGCTTCCATCGCTGTCGTTGTTGTTGTTATTGTGGAGTATCCAAAAAGTGGGTCACAATCACAAACTGATGGTCTTTTTTTGCTCTCCTTTTGCATTCAACAATACTGGCGACGACGTAGACCGGCGGCGTAGATTACGACAAATACAAAACAACAAAGTTGTCGGTCTTGTTTGTTGTTGTGGTTGTAAGACCAAATCTACAACAAAACAAACTAAAGAGGCGGTGTTTACGAATTTTTTGCACTTTTGGTTGACGGTTTTGCACTTTTCATATTTTTTCAGGTACACACACAGATAGACAAGCGAAAGGAATATTTGAGGTCGTAGGTATATGGTCGAATAAAATACACCCTGCAAATAATAATTTCTGAAGGTGTTTTATAGAGAGATATACTTCTTGGATCCCCTCAAGTTGTTACTACTTATCTCATATGAATAAGTCCATCCCAAATCATATCGAGGGTCGGCTTCGAATTGTGTGCGATTTATAGATGATCGGGATCCCGGTTTTCCACGGTTATTGATTGAAAGCCTATAGTTTGTATCTTAGGTAAAACTGCAGAAGGTATCGGAAACATAGAAGAACTATACAAAGTGTATCATCCTAGAAATGTCTTCTATGATAAATCGACCTATAGAAGATCTATAAATTATTTAGAAATCCTATTGAATATCGCATATCGCAAATACAACATTAAAACAAAGATATCCACGTTATTCAACAGAGATTCAAGCAAAACTATGAATTGGCTAAATTGTTTTGATTTTTCAAACTGCTGTATTGTCTTGTGTTTGTCTGACTTGTTGACTGACTGGTGCGGTGTCGATATCTATGACTTATACTGTGGCTAAAATCTATGAATGACAGAGTGACGAACTGACACTGTTTTGACTTGAACATTGAGTGCATAAATATGTAAACAAAAATTGTGAATATACGAGGAAACCTTTCACGCCTGTGGTTATAAACAGACAGTTACGGAGGTTTTGTTGTTGTTTTGAAAATAAGTTTCTCATGAAGCAAAATAAAAATGTTGCAAACAACGACAACGAGGTTGGTATGAAGCTTTATCTAACAAACTAAATATTTCAATAAAATAAAATATTTACCTATTTAGATGGTCAGAAATTTTAATAAGTACCAGGATACTTCAGCAAAAGCCCTTACCAAACATGAACCGATTAACCCATTATAATGTAATAAAAACAAGCAATCTTCTACATTACCATTAGGCTGAAAAATAATGCCTTACTTTTTGTTAAATTTTACAAGGAAACAAATGCAAACTCCAACTTATCAGACCGCTTCGTAGTAAGTATAGCATAGTAACCTTGTCGCGTGGAAAAACGATAAGAAAGCTCAATGCAATTGGAAAAACACCAACAATAAAATGTAATATTTTGTTCAACTGTTGTTGTACAAACATTTACAATGAAACAGCCTTATACAAAATAAGAGAGCGACACAACATATGCCGAATAGAATGCATTTTGACAAATCGACAAATTCACTGACATAAAAACAAAGACAGACATTCTTATGATAAAATCATGTGGTTTCATTCTACACTCGGTTTTACAATTTCATAAAGGGTCTATAGAAGCACCTTTTTTTAGAAAGGGTCTATAGAAGCACCCTTTTTTAGAAAGGGTCTATAGATGCATCCATTTTCAGAAAGGGACTATAGAAGCACCCGTTCGTTCAGAAAGGGACTATAGAAGCACCCTTTCGTTCAGAAAGGGACTATAGAAGCATCCTTTCGTTCAGAAAGGGACTATAGAAGCACCCTTTCTTTCAGAAAGGGATTATAGAAGCACCCTTTCTCTCAGAAAGAGAGTATAAAAGCACCCTTTCATTCAGCAAGGGTCTATAGAAGAACCCCTTCTTTCAGAAAGGGTCTATAGGAGCATCCTTTCTTTCAGAAGGGTCTATAGGAGCATCCTTTCTTTCAGAAAGAGAGTATAAAAGCACCCTTTCTCTCAGAAAGAGAGTATAAAAGCACCCTTTCTTTCAGCAAGGGTCTATAGAAGCACCCCTTCTTTCAGAAAGGGTCTATAGGAGCATCCTTTCTTTCAGAAAGGGTCTATAGGAGCACCCTTTCTTTCAGGAAGGGTCTATAGAAGCACCCTTTCTTTCAGAAAGGGTCTATAGGAGCATCCTTTCTTTCAGAAAGGGTCTATAGGAGCACCCTTCCTTTCAGGAAGGGTCAATAGGAGCATCCTTTCTTTCAGAAAGGGTCTAAAGGAGCATCCTTTCTTTCAGAAAGGTTCTATAAGAGCATCCTTTCTTTCAGAAAGGTTCTATAAGAGCATCCTTTCTTTCAGAAAGGGTCTATAGGAGCACCCATTCTTTCAGAGAGGGTCTATAAGAGCATCCTTTCTTTCAGAAAGGGTCTATAGGAGCACCCATTCTTTCAGAGAGGGTCTATAGGAGCACCCATTCTTTCAGAGAGGGTCTATAAGAGCATCCTTTCTTTCAGAAAGGGTCTATAGGAGCACCCTGTCTTTTGAAAAAGGGTCTATAGGAGCACCCTTTCTTTCAGAAAGGGTATATAGGAGCACCCTTTCTTTCAGAAAGGGTCTATAGGAGCACCCTTTCTTTCAGAAAGGGTCTATAGGAGCACCCTTTCTTTTAGTAAGGGACTATAGAAGCACCTTTTCGTTCAGAAAGGGACTATAGAAGCACCCTTTCTCTCAGAAAGAGAGTATAAAAGCACCCTTTCTCTCAGAAAGAGAGTATAAAAGCACCCTTTCTTTCAGCAAGGGTCTATAGAAGCATCCTTTCTTTCAGAAAGGGTCAATAGGAGCACCCTTTCTTTCAGAAAGGGTCTATAGGAGCACCCTTTCATTCAGAAAGGGTCTATAGGAGCATTCTTTCTTTCAGAAAGGGTCTTTAGGAGCACCCTTTCTTTCAGAAAGGATCTATAGGAGCACCCTTTCTTTAAGAAAGGGTCTATAGGAGCACCCTTTCTTTCAGGAAGGGTCTATAGAAGCACCCTTCCTTTCAGAAAGGGTCAATAGGATCACCCTTTCTTTCACAAAGGGTCTAAAGGAGCATCCTTTCTTTCAGAAAGGTTCTATAAGAGAATCCTTTCTTTCAGAAAGGGTCTATAGGAGCACCCATTTTTTCAGAGAGGGTCTATAAGAGCATCCTTTCTTTCAGAAAGGGTCTATAGGAGCACCCATTCTTTCAGAGAGGGTCTATAGGAGCACCCATTCTTTCAGAGAGGGTCTATAGGAGCACTCATTCTTTCAGAGAGGGTGTATAGGAGCACCCATTCTTTCAGAGAGGGTCTATAGGAGCACCCATTCTTTCAGAGAGGGTCTATAGGAGCACCCATTCTTTCAGAGAGGGTCTATAGGAGCACCCATTCTTTCAGAGAGGATCTATAGGAGCACCCATTCTTTCAGAGAGGATCTATAGGAGCACCCTTTCTTTCAAAAAGGGTCTATAGAAGCACCCTTTCTTTCAAAAAGGGCCTATAGGAGCACCCTTCCTTTCAGAAAGGGTCAATAGGAGCACCCTTTCTTTCAGAAGGGGTCAATAGGAGCACCCTTTCTTTCAGAAAGGGTCTATAGGAGCACCCTTTCATTCAGAAAGGGTCTATAGGAGCACCCTTCCTTTCAGAAAGGGTCTATAGGAGCACCCTTTCTTTCAGAAAGGGTCTATAGGTGCACCCATTCTTTCAGAGAGGGTCTATAGGAGCACCCTTTCTTTCAGAAAGGGTCTATAGGAGCACCCATTCTTTCAGAGAGGGTCTATAGGAGCATCCTTTCTTTCAGAAAGGGTCTATAGGAGCACCCATTCTTTCAGAGAGGGTCTATAGGAGCACCCTTTCTTTCAGAGAGGGTCTATAAGAGCATCCTTTCTTTCAGAAAGGGTCTATAGGAGCACCCTTTCATTCAGAAAGGGTCTATAGAAGCATCCTTTCTTTCAGAAAGGGTCTATAGGAGCACCATTTCTTTCAGAAAGGGTCTATAGGAGCACCCTTTCATTCAGAAAGGGTCTATAGGAGCATTCTTTCTTTCAGAAAGGGTCTTTAGGAGCACCCTTTCTTTCAGAAAGGGACTATAGAAGCACCTTTTCGTTCAGAAAGGGACTATAGAAGCACCCTTTCTCTCAGAAAGAGAGTATAAAAGCACCCTTTCTTTCAGCAAGGGTCTATAGAAGCACCCTTTCTTTCAAAAAGGGTCTATAGAAACACCCTTTTTTAGAATGGGTCTTTAGAAGCACCCTTTCTAGTGTCTATCGAAAGACCCTTTCTAGTGTCTATAGAAGGGCTATAGAAGCGCCCTTTCTTTCAGAAAGGTCTATAGAAGCACCTTTTTTTAGAAAGGTTTATAGAAGCACCTTTTTTTAGAAAGGTTTATAGAAGCACCTTTTTTTAGAAAGGGTCTATAGAAGCATCCATTTTTCAGAAAGGGACTATAGAAGCATCCATTTTTCAGAAAGGGACTATAGAAGCACCCTTTCGTTCAGAAAGGGACTATAGAAGCACCCTTTCGTTCAGAAAGGGACTATAGAAGCACCCTTTCGTTCAGAAAGGGTCTATAGAAGCACCCTTTCGTTCAGAAAGGGATTATAGAAGCACCCTTTCTCTCAGAAAGAGAGTATAAAAGCACCCTTTCTTTCAGCAAGGGTCTATAGAAGCACCCCTTCTTTCAGAAAGGGTCTATAGAAGCACCCTTTCTTTCAGAAAGGGTCTATAGGAGCACCCTTTCTATCAGGAAGGGTCTATAGAAGCACCCTTTCTTTCAGAAAGGGTCTATAGGAGCATCCTTTCTTTCAGAAAGGGTCTATAGGAGCACCCTTCCTTTCAGAAAGGGTCAATAGGAGCACCCTTTCTTTCAGAAAGGGTCTAAAGGAGCATCCTTTCTTTCACAAAGGGTCTAAAGGAGCATCCTTTCTTTCAGAAAGGTTCTATAAGAGCATCCTTTCTTTCAGAAAGGGTCTATAGGAGCACCCATTTTTTCAGAGAGGGTCTATAAGAGCATCCTTTCTTTAAGAAAGGGTCTATAGGAGCACCCATTCTTTCAGAGAGGGTCTATAGGAGCACCCATTCTTTCAGAGAGGGTCTATAAGAGCATCCTTTCTTTCAGAAAGGGTCTATAGGAGCACCCTGTCTTTCAGAAAGGGTCTATAGGAGCACCCTTCCTTTCAGAAAGGGTCAATAGGAGCACCCTTTCTTTCAGAAGGGGTCTATAGGAGCACCCTTTCTTTTAGAAATGGACTATAGAAGCACCTTTTCGTTCAGAAAGGGACTATAGAAGCACCCTTTCTCTCAGAAAGAGAGTATAAAAGCATCCTTTCTTTCAGCAAGGGTCTCTAGAAGCATCCTTTCTTTCAGAAAGGGTCTATAGGAGCACCCTTTCTTTCAGAAAGGGTCTATAGGAGCACCCTTTCATTCAGAAAGGGTCTATAGGAGCACCCTTTCATTCAGAAAGGGTCTATAGGAGCACCCTTTCATTCAGAAAGGGTCTATAGGAGCACCCTTTCTTTCAGAAAGGGTCTATAGGAGCACCCTTTCATTCAGAAAGGGTCTATAGGAGCACCCTTTCATTCAGAAAGGGTCTATAGGAGCATTCTTTCTTTCAGAAAGGGTCTTTAGGAGCACCCTTTCTTTCAGAAAGGATCTATAGGAGCACCCTTTACTTCAGAAAGGGCCTATAGGAGCACCCTTTCTGTCAGGAAGGGTCTATATAAGCACCCTTTCTTTCAGAAAGGGTCTATAGGAGCATCCTTTCTTTCAGAAAGGGTCTATAGGAGCACCCATCCTTTCAGAAAGGGTCAATAGGAGCACCCTTTCTTTCACAAAGGGTCTAAAGGAGCATCCTTTCTTTCAGAAAGGTTCTATAAGAGAATCCTTTCTTTCAGAAAGGGTCTATAGGAGCACCCATTCTTTCAGAGAGGGTCTATAGGAGCACCCATTTTTTCAGAGAGGGTCTATAGGAGCACCCATTTTTTCAGAGAGGGTCTATAGGAGCACCCATTCTTTCAGAGAGGGTGTATAGGAGCACCCATTCTTTCAGAGAGGGTCTATAGGAGCACCCATTCTTTCAGAGAGGGTCTATAGGAGCACCCATTCTTTCAGAGAGGGTCTATAGGAGCACCCATTCTTTCAGAGAGGATCTATAGGAGCACCCATTCTTTCAGAGAGGATCTATAGGAGCACCCTTTCTTTCAAAAAGGGTCTATAGAAGCACCCTTTCTTTCAGAAAGTGTCTATAGGGGCACCCTTTCTTTCACGAAGGGTCTATAGAAGCACCCTTTCTTTCAGAAAGTGTCTATAGGAGCATCCTTTCTTTCAGAAAGGGTCGATAGGAGCACCCATTCTTTCAGAGTGGGTCTATAGAGCACCCGTTCTTCCAGAGAGGGTCTATAGGAGCATCCTTTCTTTCAGAAAGGGTCTAGAGGAGCACCCTTTCTTTCAGAAATGGTCTATAGGAGCACCCTTTCTTTCAGAAAAGGTCTATAGGAGCACCCTTTCTTTCAGAAAGGGTCTATAGGAGCATCCTTCCTTTCAGAAAGGGGCTATAGGAGCACCCTTTCTTTCAGAAAGGGCCTATAGGAGCACCCTTTCTTTCAGAAAGGGTCTATAGGAGCATCCTTTCTTTCAGAAAGGGGCTATAGGAGCACCCTTTCTTTCAGAAAGGAGCTATAGGAGCACCCTTTCTTTCTTTTAGAAAGGGACTATAGAAGCACATTTCAGAAAGGGATTATAGAACATTTTTATACCCTCCACCATATGGAGGGTATAATTAAATTTGCCATTCCGTTTGTAACACATCGAAATATTCGCCCGAGACCCTATAAAGTCGATTTAACCATGTCCGTCCGTCCGTCTGTCTGTATGTTGAAATCAAGATACAGCTCGCAATTTTAAAGATAGAGAGTCAATATTTGGTGCAAAAGTTTTTATTACTTGCAGGATGGTTGGTATTGAAAATGGGATATATCAGTCCACGTTTTGATATAGGCCCCATAAAACGGTGACTCCTGATTCTCGGTATTTTTAATGTTTTAATTTCATTATCCTACCAAAATGGCTGAAATTTTAAACGTAGTCTTCTTTAGGGGTGTAAAACTTTCCCCTAGAATTTTGCCGGTATCGGTCCACGCCTTCATATAGCCCCCATTGAACGATACCTCCCGATTTTCAGTATTTTGACGGTTTTAGCTTCATTATTACACCGAAATGACTGAAATTTGGTACTTAGTCTACGTTAGTGGTATAAAACGTTACCTCAGAACTTTGTTGGTATCGGCCAATGCCTTCATACAGCCCCCATAGAACGGTACCTCCTGATTTTCCGTATTTTGAAGGTTGTGGCTTCAATTTTCCACCAAAATGGCTGAAATTTGGTATTTAGTCTTCAATGTGATATAAAACTGTTCGCCAGAAATTTGTCTGTACAGGTCCACGTTTTCATATTGCCCCATTTCCGACTAAAATTCGTCGGTATAGGTCTACGTTTCGATATAGCCCCCTTAGAGCGGTACCTCCCGATTTTCGTAATAATGAAGATTGTGACGTCAATATCCCGCCGAAATGACTGCAATTCGTTATTTAGTCTTCCAAGAGTTATAAAATATTCCAGAAGAGTATTATCAGTATAGGTCCACGTCTTCCTATATCCCCATAGAAGCGTACTTCTTGATTTTCGGTATTTTTTAAGTTTTAGCCACATTCTCTTACCGAAATATAGGAAATTTGGTATTTAGTCTTATTTGAGTCTAAAAACATTCCCTCAGAAATTTGTCGGTATAGATAGACGTTTTGAAATAGTCCCCATTGAACGGTGCCTCACATTGTTTTACCTCACATTGTTTTGTTTAGTATTAAGTCTTCTTCATACACGAAAGGAAACTAATTATTCCATTTTTCTTCAATACAACTTGTGGTGGAGGGTATAACAAGTTCGGCCCGGCCGAACTTAACGCCGTTCTTACTTGTTAGTAGTGTTTTTTGTTTCTAATGATGACTTACTGATCCAACTCCTAAAATTGTGACTACTTTTAACAAATTTAAAAGTTATTTTCTCCAGTGACAATATTATTCGTTCTCCAGTTTTTGTATTGGAACCACTGTATATATCAACAATTGAAATTATGATGATTGTCTGTGTGTTCGAGTATTACGCCGATGGATAATCAAGCCACAATTCCACAGCAAGGAAATACCTTCAGCGGCTGGTTGGTGTTGTTGTCCATTACTTGCTGACTTGCTGAAGTCTGAAGTATTGTTATTATTAGTATAACTATTATTGTTATTATCATTGTTGTTGCCATTATTATTTGTTGTTGTTGCTATTATTATTTGTGAATATTTTAACGTAATAACTTAACGTTTGGCGTTTGTTTTGCTTCAAGCCATAATTTATTGCTATTTTTAGCCTTTTCTTCTTCGGTGAATAAATTTTCGGTTTCTTGTCTTTTGTTTGGTTGTTTATGTTGTTTTTGTTTTAATGTGTCATTATTGTTGTTGTTTGTGGTGTTGTTTCTGAAACGGCCTTCGCATATTAACAATTATGCAACCACAACAAAATATGCAGCTAACCACAACAGCAACAACAATTTCAGCTATTATACCATGAACACCAATAGAAAAAAATATTTTTTTTTTATTTTGTTATGGTTTTTTGTTTAACTAACGAAGAGCCAACCAAAACAAAAACCAAACTAATAATTGCACGATACAAACAAAACAAAACAAAAAACGTAAACAAAAACCAGCCATGAAAATGGAGAGCGGAAAATGAATGAAGCTCGATTCATGCAGATTAGAAGAATGCCAAACCACAATAAAACTGTTAACCAAAAAACATGCAACTAGCTGGGTACATATCGACGCCTCCAAACAATAGTATGCTAAGTCGACTTAGCATGTTTTCAAGTTCTTTACATTTTTATATTTAACGTCCTTTAACTTAAATTCTGTCAAATTTTGGTAATAATCGGACAATCCGAACAGAAGTTATAAACAAATATTTACTTAACATAGTACTGAAGGTCAAAAAAATTTCCAAACTTTTAGAGCTTGTCCTGCAAAAACTGACTGTTCAGAATTAGCAAACTATTATTTGGGGGTGTCGAACGTCCTTTAACTTAAATTCTGTCAAATTTTGGTAATGATCGGTCAATCCGAACAGAAGTTATAAACAAATATTGACTTAGCGTAGTGCTGAAGTTCAAACAAATTTCCGCACTTTGAGAGCTTCTCCTGCAAAACTCACTTTTTAGACTTAGCTTACTATTATTTGGAGGTGTCGATATTTAGTGTGGATTATTATTCCAAACGACTAATGTTTTTGGTTTCTACCAATTTTTCCTACATATTTAGGTACATCGAAAGCATTGGTATATTAAATAAATAGCTTTTAAGAAATTGTAAAATAACCGACAGGAGTAATCTGGGGATACAATCACTGAGGGCAAACAAAACATCCCAAATCCGTTGTTCTTTATATGGGAATCTACAATATAGATGACGTAGGGATTGAAAGATATCAAGCAACGGACCTGACCGACTTTAACATGGCAAACCCAGGACTTATCTTGGTCCCTCTGTCATCTCAAGTCGGAATTGACTTCCCCGTGGTGTAATCTTGGTAGCTAACGTGAGCTAACATGTGCTACGCGTTCACCCATAAGAACGATAAAAACTTCGGTTTGGGCTTCGGGTTAGTAACAATCCGCTAGAAAAAAGCTTCTTGCTATGAAAATGAAGGGAAAAAACAAACGCCTCTAATGTTAATGACCCCGCAAACGTTTTAAGGACCATTATCTGCGAATCGCCACCTGGAATGTTCGCACTCTTTACAGAGAAGGTGCAGTTTACGCATTGGCAGATGTATTTGAAAAGTACAAGGCCGACATTAAGGCATGGGTACATAAACATTTTTAATAACCAAACGTTAAACTATGTTTGAAAGAAATTTTTGAAAAAGTGTTAGAGTTAGAGGTATTTTAGTATGTACCGGCAGGGTTTTGGAGCTTGAGCCATTATCTAAGGAAGTATTGACTTACTCCGGAAAAAAATGTAATGCTGAAAATGAGGCCGCAAGAACAACCGACTGAAAAAAATAATCAAAACGATGCGAGAGCAGCTATTAAACTTCACTTTATTCGAACATTGTGTAAGACGTACCCGATGGAGTGGACCGACATAGTCCATATTCCAACCTGATACATGAAATAATACGATGTGCAAAGTCTGCACCCTATAGAACAGTAACACCCTGCGAGAATTATCTTGCGTATTTGCCATTTTGGTTGGTTCGTCAGGGTTTCTTGGAGCTTTTAGGCCAATATCACAGGAAGTATGGACTTGCGCAAGAAAAAATTGTAACGTCGCAAAGGGAACCGCAGGGACAACAACATTTGGTTCGAATCGGTTGATCCGTTCGAGAATTATCGTGCGAACCAACAAGCCAGATGGGCAGACAGACAGACAGACAGACGGACATGTCTAAATCGACTCCAAATTGTCTGAAACGAATTTCATTGGAGTCTAAAACCGTTATTTCCATGAGTCACATTTTGGTCGTATCAAAGTGTATATACCCTTTCTAGCCTAAAGGCTGAGGGTATAAAAACAACTTCGTTGTATAGAAGTAATCGTTACAGAGAAGTTCATTATAGAGAAGTTCGACATTATAGAATAACAACCAAATTCTTTGAGAGTACTGTATCAAACCGATTAGAAAAAATTTTTGCAAGTGGGACCACTGTGTACTGTAGTTATTGGTAGAGCCTAGCGACTGTTTTTTTTTTTTTTGGTCGCTAACTAACCGACAAATTTACTAATCACTGGTAAATTTAATAAATAATCATTAAGCATAATCCACGCACGTTCACATAAAGATTTTTAAGGGTACTGTGACTGTTAACTTTCCGTTGCCTTAAGAGGATCCTTGGTAGGGAGTGCACGCATATGTACATCCCTTAACATAAACAATGCTACATACATACCATGTAAGTCTTCCAAATAATCTCTACGCAGGTGTGACTTAACACATGGCAGATCATATTGTTGAATGGGGCGTGCGGGTGAATATTATAACATTTATCTCCCTGAGTGGCTTGTCACTCAGCCAACCAGCCACACAAATGTAATAACAACAGCTGGCGGCGTGTGTAATTTATGACTGATGAAATGTTGCTCAAAGAGACATGATCGACAGCAGATAGTCAATTCTAATGTTTGGGATATGTATCTATGCGTGTGTTTGGCGGTGGAAGACATCATGTGGTAAGCATTTTCGAATTTGTTTCTAGTAAGAGTGATCTTATGCACGTAACCAAAAAATTATATGGAAAATTAATTATGTATTTACATTTGAGGCAATCTGTAAAATCAATAAAATGCGGATTGGGAAAACATACTTTATTGACATTAATGGCAGTTCGTGTGCCAGAAGGCCAATTATGATGGCAAAGGGAGAAGAAAAAGAAAAAGTATGTGGCATTTAATGAAAAAATAGGAAAATGAGAAGTTGAAATAAGTGCATTCGAAAATCAACTTCTTCTGATTTTCAGAATATTTTGATTTAAAATACTTAAATGTGGCCCTATTATATGAGGCTATACTAAAACGTATATCTACATATGTGCACAATTGAATGAAGTTTGTTTGTGCCCTGGAAACCCCAAATGTTTAATTAATGTTTTAATATGGAACATTATTGAACATTATTTACCTACAATCGAAAATGCATCTGAACCAAATTGACTTAGAATTTTGCCCTGCTCAAGAGCATGTTCAGAGTTGAAGTACGAGGGAAATTTAGAAAACAGGATGTCAAGCGACGGTCCTGCCCTGCCAAATGCAGACCAAGTACCAAATTGTGGCCATTTCGGTGGAATATTGAGACCACAACTTTCAAAATACCGAATAATTCTCTTCTGGACTATTTTATATCCACATGGAAGACTAAATAATAAATTTCAGTCTTCCGGTGGGATATTGACGTCACAACTTTCAAAATTACGAAAATCGGGAGGTACCGTTCTATGGGGGCTACATCAAAACGTGAACCTATACCGACGAATTTTGGTTAGAAAGGCTTTTACCT
Source organism: Musca autumnalis (assembly GCF_047663935.1). Taxonomy (NCBI): domain Eukaryota; kingdom Metazoa; phylum Arthropoda; class Insecta; order Diptera; family Muscidae; genus Musca; species Musca autumnalis. The sequence continues at coordinate 45,630,665 of NW_027411977.1, read as the reverse complement.
CCAACAAAGACTAAATACCAAATTTCAGCCATTTCGGTGGGTTGCTGTGGCCACAACATTCAAAATAGTGAAAATCGGGAGGTGCCGTTCTATGGGGCTATATAAAGTCGTGGACCTATACCGACAAATTTCTGGGAGAAAGTTGTATACATCCAGCGAAGACTAAGTACCAAATTTCAGTCATTTCGGTGTGATAATGAGGCTAAAACCTCCAAATATCGGAAATATGGAGGTACCGTTCTATGGTGGCTATACTAAGGCGTGGACTTGTACCGACAAGTACGTTCCATGGGGGCTAATAAAGGCGTGCACCTATACCGATACATTTCTGAGGAATATTGAGGTCACAACCTTCAAAACACCTAAAATCGGGAGGTACGTTCTGTGGGGGCTATATGAAGGCGTGGACCTATACCGACAAATTTCATATGCAACGTTTAATACCCCGAATGAAGTCCAAATACTAAATTTCAGCCATTTCGGTGGATTATTGTGGCCGCAACCTTCAAAATATAAAAAATCGGGAGTTACGTTCTATGGAGGCTATATGAAGGCGTGGGCCTATACCGACAAATTTCATATGGAATATTTAATACCCCAAATGAAGACCAAATTTCAGCCATTTCGGTGGAATATTGAGGCCACAACCTTCAAACCACCGAAAATCGGAAGGTAGGTTCTATGGGGGCTCTATGAAGGCGTGGACCTATACCGACAAATTTCTGGAAGAAAGTGTGGTACCCCCAACGAAGACTAAGTACCAAATTTCAGCCATTTCGGTGTGATAAGGAAGCTAAAACCTTCAAAATACCTAAAATCAGGTGGCACCGTTCTATGGAGGCTATATCAAAACGTAGACCGATATAGCCAATTTGCAATACCAAACATCCCAGGAGAAAAAGATACTTCGATACCAAATTACAAAGCTCTACCTTAAAAATTGCGAGCTGTATCTGGATTTCAACAGACGGACAGACGGACGGACAGACAGACATGGTTATATCGACTTAGAGAATGATCAAGAATATATATACTTTAAAGGGTCCACGATGAATTTTTCGATGTGTTACAAACGGAATGACAAATTTAATTATACCCTCCATATTATGGTGGTGGTTATAAACAAGCTCCTGTGAATTGGTTCAAAGAAACTGTGCATAAAATCTATCGTGGTGCTTCAAACGACGTTTATAAGATCGTCATCTAGGATCCAAGCTTTGGAGCCTTAAAAAACAGCAGGAATCGGCCGTTTGGTTCTTCGAAAGCCAGCCAAATCTAACGAAAGTCGTCCATGTTAGATGCACTTCGAAGCAAAAGGTTGTCAGTTTCTTCAGAAAAACTGACCGTGTGGCGAATATACGGCTTGTTTGCCTGAAGTCTCCTGAGAAATTCGAAAAACGAACAAGAGAAGTCAAATTGTTATCACGGTGCTCTTGAATCAAATTTAAATGGAAGGTGCTTACACCTGGGAAGTTTTTGCGGATTCTGAAACTACAATGTTCGTAGATGAGAAAAATCAAAAAACAAAAAAAAATCGCCGGAGCGCTTTTTAAATAAATCGCGATTCAGTCGACATTTTTAGGGGTTGTTTAGGTTTTTGCGATTTTGCTTGGGAACCTCAAGTCCTATCAAAATGGAAAAAAGAAAGTGTTACAGCTATCAAAATTCTCTATAAGATTGACTTTAATGATATTTTCGTAGGTTTTACAACTTTTGAGATATAGAAGTTGAAATTGGGACAATTCAAATTTAATTCAATTCTGTATCGTGTCCATATAAAACAATATTATGACTGCAATTTCCCAACTTAAACTTATATGTCTAAAAAAATGGTACAACATAGGAAAAATTGCATAAGTCATAAGTATTCAAGCAAAATCGCGAAACCCTAACAAAAAAACCTAAAAATGTAAACTGAGCTTCTTTATCTCAAAAATGGTACAGCCTGAGAAGAAATCATTAACGTCAATCCTGTAGAGAATTTTCACAGCTACAACATCTTCTTTAGCTCCATTTCGATTGGGCTTGCGGTTTTCAAGCAAAATCGTGAAAACCTAAAAAACACCTAAAAATGTGAATTTTGACCGCGATTTATTTAAAAACCCCTACAGCGATTTTTTCTTGTTTTTGTTTTCTCATCTATGAACATTGCTGTTACAGAATTCACAAAAACGTCCCCTGTGTAAGCGGTTTTCATTAAAAGTTAGGTTTGGTTAGGTTGAGAAGAGGGGTGATAAGGTCACCACATGTCCTTAAAAAGAAAGGGCATACACTTAAGCCAGAAGAGGCCTGTTGTGCGCTCTAATTTTATGTGTCCTGGAATTTGTTGTTGTTAGTTTAGGAGATCCGTCCCATTGACGTATTCCCTCAAGTTTTTGAAGCCGATGTCCTTGATATGGTCGAGTCCTGTAATTATGTCTTTCCCCATTAGTTGAGTTCTCAAGGTTGTGAAAGCCTGGCAGTGGCAGAGATAGTGTTCCAACGTTTCGTTGTCCTCGCCACATGCCCTGCATTCACTATTCTCTGCACAGCCTATCCTGTGCAGATGCGCTTGTAGTCCTAGATGCCCTGTGAGGACACCAATCAGTCTACTGATATCCTTTTTACTCATCACTAGGAGGTCACTTGTTTTGTCCTGGTCTGGGTTTCCCTATAGGATTTTTGTAGTTTTTCCCTTTTCCTGGTTATTCCATAGGAATACGTGTGCATTCTTTGCCCAAGCTTTTAGTTCTATACGCGCCGCCTTTAAAGGTATGGCATTGTCTAGACTTACTGTAGGTAGCTCCCTGGCTTGTTTTGCTAAGGAGTTTGCTACTTCGTTTCCCGTAATTACTATGTATCCTGGTACCCATATATGTTTACCGGGCCATAATGGAAATAGTCGTCAATTGAATTTTTACACTCTAAGACAGTTTTCGATATTGTTGCCTTACTTGTTATAGCTCTAATTGCTGCTTTACTATCCGTAAGGATGTTAACTGTGAGTGGCCTTGTATTTGTTTTAAACCAGTTCCGACATTCTGTGATAGCTCGGATTTCGGCCTGGAGGATCGTGTTATGATCCGGCAGACGAAGGGATATCCTCGTTTCCGTGTCTACGATATAAAGACCCAGTCCCGTTCTTCCCCCTGACACAGCCACGTCCGTAAACCGGCAGCTTCCAGCGGGAATCTGTGCAAGGGTTTCATCGATGCACATATCTCTGTCCGGTATTAGAACTTCACACAGAGCTACTTTACTTGATTCTGGTATCCGGTCCGATACTATTTAATTCACCCGTTGTGAACCGTACTATGCATTGGTGGTATGTTTGGTGGTCTCTTTCGATCCACTCGCTCATCGCTTTCAGTCTTATATCCGCGATGGCTGCTTCATACCTTATCTGTATTTCCATCGGGTGGACAAATAGAATTGTCTCTAAAGCCCTAGTTGGTGTAGTCCTCATCGCCCCGCTAATGCCTAGGCAGTACATTCTTTGGACTTTTTGCAATGTTTCCACTTTGTACTTTTTGTCCATAGCTGTCCACCATACAACAGATGCGTAAGTAAGAATCGGTCTTATTACGCTTCTGTATAGCCATTGTATCATTCTAGGATAAAAACCCCATTTTGAGCCTATAGCCCTTCTACAAGTTGACCAACATCTGTGTGCTTTGGCAGCCCTTTCCTGAACATTTGAGTTTCCTATCTAGAATTACCCACAGATATTTAACTGTTGGATATATAGTTAATGTCTTATTCAGGAAAACTGGTTCCTCGACGGAGCCCAATTTCGTTTTCCTAGTGAAAAGACATATCTCTGTTTTTTCGGGGTTAACATTAAGACCTCTTGGTCTAGCCCAGTTGTAAGCTATATTTAGAGCCTCTTCGGCTCTCCTGCAAAGTAGATTTGGATTCTTTCCCCTTAGAAGTATTATAACGTCGTCTGCATAAGAGACTGGTTCAAATCCTTCCTTGGTTATGGATCTTAGTAGACTATTTATGGTAGTGACCCACAGAAGCGGCGATAAAATCCCCCCTGTGGCGTTCCCTGCCCTACTTTGTCTCTTCTTGTTACGTCCTTAGCATGTCGTCTATCCAGTTCCTCAGCGTTCTGTCTACACGAAATTCGTCTAAGGAGTGGATCAGCGTTTCCGTGCTGACGTTGTTGAAAGCACCTTCTATGTCGATGCAAACTGCGAGTGTGTACACCTTCTTTTCGAAGGTCCTCTCTATGTGTGTACTACCTCATGTATTGCGGTTTCCACTGATCTACCTTTCACGTATGCATGTTGTTTATATTTCAACATGTCGTTGGGGATTTTGCTCTTGATCATGGTATTGACTGTCCGTTCCATTGTCTTGAGTAAAAAAGATGTTAAACTTATCGGGCGATAAGATTTTGGTACTGCGTAACTTGTCTTACCTGGTTTGGGTATAAAAACCACTCGTACCTCCTGCCAGGCTATGGGAGTATACGCAAATTTTAAGCACGCGTTGAAAATTCTGACCAGCTTGGACGAAATGTAGTCCACTTCCCTTTGAAGTAAGGCCGGGAAGATCTGGTCAGGTCCTGTTGCTTTGTTTGGTGAGAAGCTCATTATGGCTTGCTTAACCATAGAGCTGTCTATTTTTGTTACTTCTTCTGATATGTGGACATTTTCAGTCGAAAGCACTGTTTGGGCCGCAGTGCTCGAAGGGAAGTGTGTTCTCATCAGAAGGCCTAAGGTTTCCTCGCTTGTTTCCATCTTCCTTCCCATTTCATCAACCATTAGCTCGGCTTGTGTATGGGTTTTGGATAGAAACTTTTTCATTTTTGATACGTCGTTTAGATAGATAATCTGTTCGCAGAAAAGTTTCCAGGAGTTGCGTTTGGCGTTCCTTGTCAGTTTGTTGTATTCTTTTAGTTTTGATTTGTAGTTGTCCCAGAATACAGCTAATTTTTTTCGTTTTGCCCTACTGTAAAGTCTACGGACCTCTTTGCCGTAGAATTTACAATAGGGCAAAACGAAAAAAATTAAAAGTTAGTTAAGGCGCACCCTTCATGACATTGTTTTATAAGGGGGCGATACGGTCAATTACACTGACCCAATTAGAACTTCAATATCTCAAAAATGGTAAAACCTACGAAAATAACGTAAAGGCCAATCTTGTAGAGAATTTTCATCGCTACAACATTTTCTTCAGTTTTATTTTGATAGGATTTGCGGTTTCTAAGCAAAGTTGTGAAAACCTAAACAACCCCTAAAAATGTCATCTCGAATCGCGATTTATTTAAAAAGCGATTTTTTTGTTTTTTGATTTTTCTCATCTATGAACATTGTAGTTTCAGAATCCGCAAAAACTTCTCAGGTGTAAGCTTCTTCCATTTAAATTTGATTCAAGAGCACCGTGTTATTCTGTATCATGCCTATATTATGGTGCAATGGTATGCACACTAGGGTAATCACTTTTTTACAACCTCATATCTCTGTATCATATTTTGATTAACTTTTGTCTATGATTAGATAAAATTTTAATTATAAATTGATTCGACAAAAAAAGCTCACGCACAAAAAGCTTTAAAAGTTTTCACATATGAGCTTTTTTTAACAAAATTGGAAAGTCACTTTAAGCACATATATGGCTCAAAAAAAGCTTTAAAATTACACGCCATAAAAAAATGACATTAGCTTTTGTTTCTCTCCAATTTTATCGCCATATCATAACTTATATATCGTTTTATATCATACACAACTTTATTACATATATCATATAAATTGAAAGTGGTTTGTGCGTGACCTTTTTTAATATTTAAATGGAATAAAAGTTATTTTAGTTATTAATAGGTCAAAGGTCATTCATTCATGCAACATTTTCCGATAGATAATTTTTTTTCAAAGTGGTTTGTGCGTAACCTTTTTCAGTAATTAAATGGAATGAATGTTATTTTTGGCATTAATAGGCAAAAGTTCATTCATTCTCGCTACAGGAAATCATTTTTGAGGAAAAAAGGTCAAAATGTCATAACCCTAATGTACATATATTTAATGATATGATGATACAAGTAGTGAGAAACAAACGGTTATGTCATTTTGGTTATGTTGTGACTTCAAAAAATTGACCAAAATTCTGAAAAATAAAAATTTTAAAAGCTTTTTGTGCTGAAGCTTTTTTATCGAATCACCTTATAATTAAGATTTAATCTAATCTTAGGTAAAGGCTCATCAAAATATGATACTGGGATATGAGGTTGTAAAAAAATCATAACCCTAATGGACAAATGGTTTGTAGATGTTATTTGGATTTAATTTCACGAGTAAAGATTTATTAGATCCGCAACGTAAAAATCTAAAATTTGCAATCCAGTACGAGTAAATCGAATGCCAATTGTAAAAATTAGGCCCGAAAAATTATTTGGCTAGTATTATTCTCTTGTATCTATGGTATTGGTCAATTATAGTTTCTATGTGAACTGCTCTCTTTTAATCCATCTACATAATTATTAATTAATATAGCACCACACACTTCCATTAGGAAATGAACCTTTGAAAAAAAGTAGCAGTCAACACTACTTCCGATTGAAGTTAGAAATCCATGCATTTACGCACACACATGATGCCTAAGATACGTGAATACGTGCGTGTTACTCTACACGTCTTAGGGGGGAATTCTATAAAAATTATCATGGAGTTACGCACGCACTGTGATGCGGATTTTCAAGTACACAGTACGTGACATGGTCTGTGTCAAATAAAGCGTTGTTGTTGTTGTTTTTAGTGTGTTTGTTCTGTTTTATTTTGTTTGTCTTAATGTCTACCATAAGTAGATTTTGAAGATGATACAAACGCAAAATGTTTAGCGGTGGAAATGTTTAATGTTTTTGTTCTGTGGTGGGTGGGTAAGTGGTTGGGTGCCAGATTTTAGACACTGTCGGCGGCGTTGTAGATGCGTTGAATGTTGTTTCCTTTCTAACATGGAAACGATATAAATTTGTTGTTTATTTGTTCTTGAACACACATTTAATTGCTTGTTGCTTCTTGTTGTTATTGTCTGTCATCAAAGTGAATTATGAACAAACTGCTGTTGTTGCTGTTGGTGGTACATATTGTTGTTCATTGTATTATTAAAAATACTTGTATCTGCATTATGAGTCTTTGTTTTATGAAGAGCATATTTTTTGTGAACTTTTATTAGAAATGTTCTTGAAGTTTGTTTAAGTGCGTTATAGCTGAAAACAGGGCGGTGGTGAGAGGGACTGAATGAAAAATGACGTTGAAATACATACATACATATGTACAGTTAGGCAAGAAAAGTATTGCAAAAACCAAAATTGAAGAAAATTTCATATTAGTTGTTCGTTTATGGCAACAAATTATGTAAAAACTATACGGTTTTTTGTGCAAATCTCTTGCTATAGGTCCTTACAACAATATTCCATCAAAATATGCAAAGGTTATTTGCGATTTATAACAAATACGGTCAAAAATAAGAATTAACTACTACTTGGGGGTGACAATAAAAGTATTGCAACGGGAAAATCAGTACTATAAAACTATAAAATTTTTGCAAATTTTTGAGGTCATTATGCATTTTTATGACTTTTGCGGCAATAATAAACTAACAGTATTGAATGTAATAAAGTTCAGTGATAAAAAATACGGTCAGGGAGGGTCTTCAGACAGGTAAAAAACGCATGGGGCCATATTAACAATAAACAATGACGAATCGGCCACAGGCAAGTACGCAAAGAATGAATATTTCACTCAATATATATAGTAGGATAATGGAACAATGCAAAACAGTCCGATTTTGGCTTTGAGAACATCGAAATACCTCTGGAAAGTATATGGAAAAAATTGACACCAGTGTAGTATTTTGAAACGACCTACGACAGAGCACTATTTCGTCTCTCAATGGTATTGATATGATTTAATTTTTACTAATTGGATAGATATTATCCTCTGCTATCATAATAAATCCAAAAAATTGCGCCAAATCCAATAAAACCCATCAAATGTGGAGATTAAACCGCTACTGTAGAAGCTGGAATACCGAATATTTGGGTACTATATTCTTTACCATGGAAAATAGTATGCGAAATTGGGTTCACGGATATAATAATGATTAGGAAGACATCCCCACTGACATCATTAAGAAATATTTAATAGTCATTAGTCTGAAAGTCAGAAAAATCGATCCCGAATAAAAGTTATTTTAGTTATTAATAGGTCAAAGGTCATTCATTCATGCAACATTTTCCGATAGATAATTTTTTTTCAAAGTGGTTTGTGCGTAACCTTTTTCAGTAATTAAATGGAATGAATGTTATTTTTGGCATTAATAGGCAAAAGTTCATTCATTCTCGCTACAGGAAATCATTTTTGAGGAAAAAAGGTCAAAATGTCATAACCCTAATGTACATATATTTAATGATATGATGATACAAGTAGTGAGAAACAAACGGTTATGTCATTTTGGTTATGTTGTGACTTCAAAAAATTGACCAAAATTCTGAAAAATAAAAATTTTAAAAGCTTTTTGTGCTGAAGCTTTTTTATCGAATCACCTTATAATTAAGATTTAATCTAATCTTAGGTAAAGGCTCATCAAAATATGATACTGGGATATGAGGTTGTAAAAAAATCATAACCCTAATGGACAAATGGTTTGTAGATGTTATTTGGATTTAATTTCACGAGTAAAGATTTATTAGATCCGCAACGTAAAAATCTAAAATTTGCAATCCAGTACGAGTAAATCGAATGCCAATTGTAAAAATTAGGCCCGAAAAATTATTTGGCTAGTATTATTCTCTTGTATCTATGGTATTGGTCAATTATAGTTTCTATGTGAACTGCTCTCTTTTAATCCATCTACATAATTATTAATTAATATAGCACCACACACTTCCATTAGGAAATGAACCTTTGAAAAAAAGTAGCAGTCAACACTACTTCCGATTGAAGTTAGAAATCCATGCATTTACGCACACACATGATGCCTAAGATACGTGAATACGTGCGTGTTACTCTACACGTCTTAGGGGGGAATTCTATAAAAATTATCATGGAGTTACGCACGCACTGTGATGCGGATTTTCAAGTACACAGTACGTGACATGGTCTGTGTCAAATAAAGCGTTGTTGTTGTTGTTTTTAGTGTGTTTGTTCTGTTTTATTTTGTTTGTCTTAATGTCTACCATAAGTAGATTTTGAAGATGATACAAACGCAAAATGTTTAGCGGTGGAAATGTTTAATGTTTTTGTTCTGTGGTGGGTGGGTAAGTGGTTGGGTGCCAGATTTTAGACACTGTCGGCGGCGTTGTAGATGCGTTGAATGTTGTTTCCTTTCTAACATGGAAACGATATAAATTTGTTGTTTATTTGTTCTTGAACACACATTTAATTGCTTGTTGCTTCTTGTTGTTATTGTCTGTCATCAAAGTGAATTATGAACAAACTGCTGTTGTTGCTGTTGGTGGTACATATTGTTGTTCATTGTATTATTAAAAATACTTGTATCTGCATTATGAGTCTTTGTTTTATGAAGAGCATATTTTTTGTGAACTTTTATTAGAAATGTTCTTGAAGTTTGTTTAAGTGCGTTATAGCTGAAAACAGGGCGGTGGTGAGAGGGACTGAATGAAAAATGACGTTGAAATACATACATACATATGTACAGTTAGGCAAGAAAAGTATTGCAAAAACCAAAATTGAAGAAAATTTCATATTAGTTGTTCGTTTATGGCAACAAATTATGTAAAAACTATACGGTTTTTTGTGCAAATCTCTTGCTATAGGTCCTTACAACAATATTCCATCAAAATATGCAAAGGTTATTTGCGATTTATAACAAATACGGTCAAAAATAAGAATTAACTACTACTTGGGGGTGACAATAAAAGTATTGCAACGGGAAAATCAGTACTATAAAACTATAAAATTTTTGCAAATTTTTGAGGTCATTATGCATTTTTATGACTTTTGCGGCAATAATAAACTAACAGTATTGAATGTAATAAAGTTCAGTGATAAAAAATACGGTCAGGGAGGGTCTTCAGACAGGTAAAAAACGCATGGGGCCATATTAACAATAAACAATGACGAATCGGCCACAGGCAAGTACGCAAAGAATGAATATTTCACTCAATATATATAGTAGGATAATGGAACAATGCAAAACAGTCCGATTTTGGCTTTGAGAACATCGAAATACCTCTGGAAAGTATATGGAAAAAATTGACACCAGTGTAGTATTTTGAAACGACCTACGACAGAGCACTATTTCGTCTCTCAATGGTATTGATATGATTTAATTTTTACTAATTGGATAGATATTATCCTCTGCTATCATAATAAATCCAAAAAATTGCGCCAAATCCAATAAAACCCATCAAATGTGGAGATTAAACCGCTACTGTAGAAGCTGGAATACCGAATATTTGGGTACTATATTCTTTACCATGGAAAATAGTATGCGAAATTGGGTTCACGGATATAATAATGATTAGGAAGACATCCCCACTGACATCATTAAGAAATATTTAATAGTCATTAGTCTGAAAGTCAGAAAAATCGATCCCGAAAGCTCCAGCAAAGTCAACTACCACCATTCCAAAGACCAGATAATGACATGTTAATCTTATTTGTGTAAATTGCCGATGTAATATAACAACACAAAACTCTTAAATACATCGGGCTAACATCCTGATATCAACCCTCATAAAATGTTTGGGTCCAATTTAAGAAAAAAAAAACTCCAAAAACATCCTCCAACGAAGGATCAAGATTTACTAAAAATTGAGGAACCAGTATCCCTAGAGTGGAACATACCGAGCCTTAATTTTTGGTTTAACTGAGCTCATTAATGTTCCAATGAATGTCCAAAGTGGATAGACAGCCCATTAAGGGACACACCTTAGGTAATTCTCGAAGAAACCTTCGATTTGGTAATTTTTGCAATACTTTTATTGTCACCCCCAAATAGTAGTTAATTCTTATTTTTGACCGTATTTCTCATAAATCGCAAATACTCTTTGCATATTTTGACGCAATATTGTTGTAAGGACCTATAGCAAGAGATTTGCACAAAAACCCGTATAGTTTTTACATAATTTGTTGCCATAAGCGAACAATTAATATGAAATTTTCTTCAATTTTGGTTTTTGCAATACTTTTCTTGCCTAACTGTATGTACATATTTGTTTTCATAGTAGATTTAATGGCCAAACATTTTAAAATGTTTGAAAACGTTTGCGTCTGCTTCTTTTGAGGTATTTGTAAAGAAACGAGTGTTTGTTGTTTAACCCTTTCGGGGATTCTATGCCATATGGCATAACCAGTTTTTGAAGGCCGTTTTAAGGCAAAATACTTATGGGCACTCTTTTTTTAATAATTTTGTATTTTTCCCTGAAGTGTTATCTAAAAATAATTCGACAAAAATTTTTGATTGGTGGACCCTATACATTGTTATGTCTCAAAGAGCAAGCGCCCCTCGTTCGAGTTAAAATTTGCATGAAAATACCATCTTATAATTTTATATATTTTATTAACAAAAATATTTTTTTTGTAACCTTTTTTTATATAATTTAGTAGATAATCATTGCCTTAATAATTAAAACGAAAAAAGATCCGAAATATATAGATTTTTCCCAACGGAAATGTTTCACCTTGTTTGACTCCCAGATCTTCTATTGTGAAACCCCTAGATCTTCTACAAGAAGACCTCCAGATCTTGTATAAATAGACCTCCAGATCTTCTGTAAGAAGAACTCCAGATCTTGTATAAGTAGACCTCCAGGTCTTCTATACGAAGACTTCCAGGTCTTCTATAAGGAAACCTCCAGATCCACCATAGGAAAACCTCCAGATGATGTATAACGACTCTTGCAGATTTTCTAAAATAACTCCTCCAGATAGTATATAAGATGGCCCCCACGTCTTCTACAAGCTGACCTCCAGCCCTTCTATAGGATGACATTCAGGTGTTCTATAAGAAGTCCTTCAGATATGCTATATTAAGACATTCAGGTCTTCTATAAGAAGTCCTCCAGTTTTTCTATAAGAAGGCCTCAAATCTTCCATAAGAAGACCCTAGCTTTTCTATAAGAAGACCTCCTGCTCTTCTATGTGAAAACATCCTGTCCTTCTATGAGACGACCTTTTGCTCTTCCAGGAGAAGACATCCTGCCCTTCTATGAGAGGACCTTCTACTCTTTTATGAGAAGACGTCTTGCTCTTCTATAAGAAGACCTCTTCCTCTTCCATAAGGCCTCCTGGTCTTATATAAGATGAAATTTAATTAAAAAATTAATATTTTAGTTTTGTTTTTTTTTTGTTTCCTTTAAATACATTCTATGCCATATGGCATAGTGTCCAAAAACCACTTTTCCAAACAAAATGTTATAAAATTAGTTTTGATTATTCATATAGTGGGCTTAAGTATATATAAAATTGGAAAAATATATTTTTCAGATCAAAAACAAAAAAGAAGCACCGAAAGGGTTAATAATGTCCATTATAACGATTTTAAATAGTTTTGAAATTTTTCAGCAGGTTGTCCTTGATGGTCTATGCCGTAAAATGTTATGTGACAAACGTTGAAAACGATTATAACAACAAATATTGGTTAAAAAATTTAAACAAATTTCAATAAATCGTTTGAAATCGTTTATCGATCGCTTTCTAGTAACATTTTCATGTGTGATAAACATTATTCCAATATGTTTGCAATATTTTATCGACATTCGACAAAAATATGGTGATAAAGCTTTTTATCCAAATTCTCGGGTTGGCTTTTTTGTTCTGTGAAACAAAGAGGCACAATGCACTGTGGTCCCAGCCGGCGACAAAAATACAAAAATCGACTTCTACAAATTATGATTGTAACTATTTAAATCTATTGTAGACACATCAAATTTTAGTATTCCGGCTTTCTTTTTACAACTTCTAACGGTACTAGTTAAAACAGAGCTACAGAAGTGAGCATTTCCACTTGAAGAAATTGAGACATTAAAATTTCCTTTAACGTCGAGTAAAGTTAGAAGTGATATTACAAAAATGTAATGTGCAAAATTACTATAGTAAGAAATGGAAGTTAAAGTTAATGGTATTGTTATTGTTTTTAATTGATAACATCATAAAGTTGTATCTTAATTTTGTAGTAAAATTGATCTCGTTTAAAATGTATTTTTGTGAGTTTTTTTATTTAATATTGTGAAAAGAAATAGACTTTTAGTACATTGGATCCTCGCGGATCCTCACGTTATTTTTATTTAAATGTTCGTGGAAGTGTCCAGAATTAGGAAAAAATTATCTCGTCTGCCGAAAGTTGCCGAGCGGTATTCAGTTTTCATTATACTGAGTATACTCGGAGTTTTGTGAATGTTTATTATAGGGTTTTTGGGTGTTTTCAAGCAATCGGTGTTATTGTTTTGCATTTTATTTCGATCTAATTTTATAAAAAACTAGCTGACCCGGTTCCGCGTTGCTGTCCCGTCGTTTTGGATTTCCGTGTAAGCCTTTGTAATCTATTTACAATTTATCAGTTAAATATTGATCACTCTAGATTTTCGAACCGCATTGTTGGCCCGTCGTTTTTGTGACCAATGCACATTATCGGTGTTGTACTGTATTCTAAAATGTGGAATTGATCGCGCTTTCCCACCTATTGGAGCCCCGGTTAAAAGCGTTTTTATAGTCACGCTTACTAAAATTAAGGATATTATCTACAATTATACATTTTTGAAAAATTGGGTTGACCGCGATATTCCATTTCCGAGATGACCATTCAAGATCAAGACAGTAAAAATCATATTATTGCAAACGTTTTTTAAACAAAACGTTCGAAAATAACTTTAATTTCACGATTTCTTAAAAAATTTTGTGGGGGAGGTACCCTGGTCACTCCACTGACCACTATAAAAAGTAGTTAAAAACCTATTCTCAGACCTACAAACTCCACATACAAAATTTCATCAAATTCGGTCCAGCCGTTTCGGAGGAGTTCAAAGCCGAACACCGTGACAGGGGATTTATATATATATAGATAATGTTTATATATGAAATATGATGTTCAAAAAACTTTGTTAATGCCAGGATGGGGACGGTTTTCGAAGAAATTATAACAAACATTATAACATTATGAATGTTGCGGGATATGAATTCTCTATGTTGTCAGATCGTATACACTATCTCTCCAAAGAAATTTCAAAAATCTGGATACAGAACAAGAGAACAAAAAAATTTATAAACATCATGCAAATTGGCTTGCTATAAAAGACACCATTATTTTTGTAAGATTCATTCCACTTCAAGAATTATGTGCCGTTGAAAGTAACAACGCGGAAGGCCTGCCGTAGATTTAAGCTCCACACAAAAAATTAAACAACGTAAATTGGCAAGCAGAACCACATGTGTGGTCTTGTTTAGGACATTGTTTACATCTAATATAATCTGGTACGCCATTGGTCCATATGTTAACCCACCTAGTAAGAATATTCTCTGCCTCATATTGTTGATACTTGTTACCAGTTAATCCTTGTCAAGAATAAAATTCATAAAATGTCATGATTTTTACAAACGTTTTTGTAGAAAATTTAGACCAAATACTTTACTATGCCAAATATCGGGAGTTAACATGATATAGGACTATACCAAAATGTGGACATATTTTGATGAATTTTGGCAGGTATGTTTGATACAGATTATAAACTCTAAATGTCAAATTGCAGCACATTCAGTTGGAAAATATGGCCAAAATCGTGAAATTACAAAAAAGGGAGGTACGTCTATATGGGGGATATACCAAAACATGGACTTCTATTGACCATAGACCAACGCAAGATGTTTAATACCACCAAAGAACACAAAATGTCAAATTACGGCAAATTCATTTCAAAAATATAGCCAAAATTTTGAAATGAATAAAAAACTGGAAGTACCGTTATGGGGGGTCTATACCTAGGAGTGGACCAATCCCGACGAGTTTTGGGGAAAATTATCTTCTAGTCGCTACGAGTTTACGGTAAAATTTTCAGGTCGATATCTTGATTAGAAATATTTTTGTCGCTCTCTCCCATACAAGCTAAACCACAGTGCAATGGTTCGTGCCCAAAACCCTGATTTTTTGTCATCGCCGATTGCTAATTTCTGTAAAGGATTCGATAGTAATCATATTGAAACTAAGGAAACAGCAAAATTAGGTCATGATATTAGAAGGTGTGGTAAAAACGGCAAATTTTCAACATTTTGGAAAATATGTACGTAATTTTTGCAAATTTGTGGAGAAAAATAGCTATTTCTCGGAAACTATCAAAGATATTGTGTTCATTGTTATACCATCAAAATTTATGCATACCGGTAAAATGTGCCTCATCGAAATAATGGTTTTAGACCCCAAATATGTTTGGACCAATTCCATTTCAGACAATTTGGAGTTGATTTAGCCATGTCCGTCCGTCTGTCTGGCTGGAGCTTACGATAACCAATCAACCGATTCGGTCCAAATTTTGCCTTTTGTAATATTTTGTCCAAACTTAGTTTAAGTTCGAAGGTGGGTTATATCGGTCCGCTGCTTTCGGTAACTCCCCCACAAAAGTTCGAACATGTTCGGAAAATTTGTGCGCAAGATAACTCTTGAAGGGAGTAACCACAAAAGTTCGAAAATGTTTGGACAAATTGTGCGCACGATAACTCTTTTAGGGAGTGAAGGATTTGGTTCATACTTTACATATCCTAATATTTCTACCAGATATAGATCAGGTTGGAATATGGACTATATTTGTCCACTCCTTTGGGTACTTCCCACACAAAATTTCGAATAAGTTCACTTTAAGACCCTCTCTCGAATCCCTTTGGTCTTTGTTGAAGCAACTGGCATTCGCTGCCTCAATTACCACGGTAAATGTTTTTTGTTTAGGGGAAAGTCCATACTTCTTGAGAAAACAGCCCGAAAGTTGTAAAAATCCCCTATGGCACCATATGTATAGGATGAAGCGCACGATAACTTTCGAACTGATCAACCGATTTGGTCCAAATTTGGGCTTCGTTATTTTTTGTCTTAACTTAGTTTCAGTTTGGAGATGGGCATTGCTGGTCCTTAAATTACGTTTCAACTTACGTTACTTGACCTCCTGCATGTTATCTCTTGAACTGGGCAATCAATTTGGTCCAAACTTTGGATCTCCCAATATTGTGTCCAAATTTAGTTTAATTTCTAAAATGGCTTATAACGGTACTCTCCTTACACAGAAAAAAAAATCCGGCGATAAAAAAATGATCATATTGACGAAATTCGATAAAATTATTTGATCACAAAGTAAAAATACAACTGATAAAATATTTCACATATTGACTAAAATATTTATCGATTTTTTATATTGAACTGATAAAATGGAATATGTGGAATATTTTGATAAATTTTTTGTCAATATGTGAATTATTTTATCAGTTGTATATTTACTTTGTGATCAAATAATTTTATCGAATTTTGTCAATATGACAATTTTTTATCGCCGGAAAATCGGTAAATTTTTGATTGAATCTTTGAATTTTTTATCAAATGGCTAAAATTTTTTTCTGTTTAGGGTACCTCCCCCACAAAAATTCAACATTAGATCCTTTGGATATTTCGTTGTGGTCCTGTTTACAGCGATCGTATGTTTTGTGTGGACAAGTCCATGCTTCCTGGCATACTTGTCCCAAAGCTATACGATAACCTAATGAAATGACTAGTGGGCTCGATACCTATCGAAAAGATATGACTCTCAAAATAAGATCCACTTCCATAATGGACTATGCCGGTCCATTACTTTAAGTATGTACCTCCTCCGTACCACTTTTGAACATTAATCCTAATCCACACTTTTGTCGGCAAGTTCAAATGTCCAAAAAGGGCTTCCAAATTCTCAAAAAAAAAAAAAAAACCTAAATACATTCCATCTGCCCTTGATGAAAGTTTCAATTCACATAGGCGAGGGTATATCTCTGTCGGTAAAGCCGACTAATGCTTGTTTACTTTTTCAAAAATGTTGGGCCCTGATGGAATTTCCATGATAATGCTGAAACATGTGGATGTGCCGAGAGTCAAGTATCTCACTAAAGTTCTCAACATGTCGTTAGTCATCCATATTGTTCCCCAAGTGTAGAAAATGGACAGGTTGATCCCGCTACTGAAGCCAGCAAGGATGCCAGGAAATGTGAATAATACAGACCGATTTCGCTTTTGTCGCCCGTAGCAAAGACCCTTGAGGCTTTAGTCCTCGCCAGCGTCAGAAATAGCTACCCAGTTGCCAATCATCAGCATGAGTTCCTTAAGCAGCACAGAATGACAACAGTGTTGCACTCTATCTCAGCACATATTAGACGAGAACTCATCGAGAGCATATCGTGTGCTATGGCAGTGGACATCGGTGTTTGAGGACATCGAACAGACAACCCTCCGGCCAAGTTTAAAAAGTTGGATAACCAATTATATCTCTACCCCTCCTGTGTTCGGCCCTCCAGACTGCATTGAGATCGTAAGGTGATGATTTTATGATCTTTGCGTCAGGTACCTTCCCTGATCTCATTTGTGAAAAGCTGAGCTCCTATTTGCCTGGTCTTACCACTTTTTTCCACGTGAGGAATATGCAAATATCCCCCACTAAATCTACGAATCAGTGATTGATAGTAGCAGAATTCGGACCGGACAAACAACTCCAACACATTCGACAGCATGTCCATGCCGTCCGCGCAAGCCACACATGTAGGAACTAGGACCTCAATTCCGTAGCCGGCAGCACTTGGGGTGCAGATAAAGAAACCTTGTTGACCACATATAATGCGATAGGTCTGTCTGTGGTAAGCTATGCGGCGCCAGTTTGACTCACGAATACAAGTGCAAAGCGGTGGAAAAATATTCACACATGTCAGAACGCCACCCTGAGAACTGCAACAGGCTGGACCATATACATGACGAGACAAAGATTCTTTTAGTACAGCAACACAATGGCGTGCTTTCGGGAACCTCTAGAAACCCCTAGATCAACAACCGTATCAAGCTGTAGTTTTTGCTCAACTACGCTCGGCATGCTACAGCCATCTAAGTTCGAAGATGGGTATTTTGAATATTTTAGCTACATTTTTTACCGAACACTTGAGGTCTTCAGCGGTCACGAAACTTCTCCATCAAAAACCGTCAACATAGGTCCATGTTTTGGTATAGCCCCCATATAACGCGTCCTCCCCGATTTTCGGTATTTTGAGGATTTAAGCAGCAATTTTTGACATTTGAGATTCTCAGTAGCCCGAACCTGCTCCACCAAAAATCGTCCACCTATGTATGTGGACAAAATTTGATGTTTTGTGAGTAAAATGTACAAAACAATGTCTAAAAAATACCAATTCGGGTGGCCCAGGCCTCTCGGGCCTGGCTTCTTTAGGGTGTTGGTTCTATAAGAAGAAGTGGACAAATACCGGCAAATTTCTGATGGAAAGTTTTGCGACCTAAATGAAGACCAGCCACTTCCGTGAAATATTGAGACCGACAAATTTCATATATAAGGTTTAATAACTCAAATGAAGACCAAATACCAAATTTCAGCCATTCCGGTGGAATATTGAGGTCACAACCTTCAAAACACCAGAAATAGGGGGTACCGTTCTATGGGGGATATGTGAAGGCGTGGGCCTATACCGGCAAATTTCATATGGAATGTTATATAACCTAAATGAAGACCAAATACCGAATTTCATTGAAAATACCGATAATCGGGTGGTGCCGTTCTAGGGGGGCTATATGAAGGCATGGGTCTATACCGACAAATTTTATATGAAACGTTTAGTAACCCAAATAAAGAACAAATACCAAATTTCAGCCATTTTGGTGGGATATTGCATCCAAAATCTTAACAATACCGAAAATATGGGGGCTATATAATGGCGTGGGCTTATATCGATAGGTGGAAATTTGTATACCCTCAATGAAAATTAAATATCATTAAATAATCTTTAAAATACCGAAAATCGGGAGGTAACGTTCTATGGGGGTTATATGAAAACGTGGACCGATATGGCTTTTCAATATCAAACATCCTAGGTACCAAATTACAAAGCTCCATCTTAAAAATTGCGAGCTGTATCTTGATTTTAACAGACAGACAGACGGACAGATCAAGAATAGGGCCTCCGACAAATATTTCGATGTGTTACAAACGGAATTACAAATTTAATTATACCATCCATATTATGGTAAATTAGTCTAATATACATACATATGTATGGACGTATGCACATTCCCCAATGCATATTCCCCACAACATTAATAAATACTCTTATCTACATCTATTTATAACATAACCTCGAAACCAAACCAAAAACGAATTATAAATAACATTTAACGCTTAAAGAAATATACAAATCTCATTTTTTGTTTTTAAATCTAAAATTAAAAATATTTACACAAATAAACGTACATATGTACCTTGCATACATCGGCAGACAAGATAAGATTTTCGCTTTGTTGTGCGACACGACAAGGACCAACGACATCACCAGAATGTTGTTCTGCTGTAAAATTGAAAACAACACTTTTTTGGTTGTCGTCGAATTTTAAGAATTTGTAACAAATTGTAAACAATTTGTGCATAAAAAATTTTCCTATTTTTCATTAATGTTTTCTTCTATAATCTACAATTTACAAATTAAATCGAAATGCAAGGCAAGATAGGCGGCTAGCTAGCCAGTCGATGTCGGTCGTATTTGCACACAATATTTTAGCAACACTTTTGTTCAATTCATCGTTGAGATAATACAGCTGTCAACTTGTCAAATAGAAATTATTACAGACACAAAACAAATTGTTGTGTAAAAATTAACAAAATTGTAGAAAACAATTTAAATACATACATACATAATTATTTTATTTCCATTATATGCGTTTGCCATAAGATGAATAATATGTGAATATACCCAGCAAAAATTGACAAACACGTGAGCCGAATAACCCATTACAAAGTAATGTAGACAAGCATTAGCCAGCTGAAAAATAATGGGTGATTTCTTTAAATACAAAATCATTTATATAATTATATTGTATTGTTTGTAAGTTATGACAAATGACAGCAGGCTACATAAATACGACATTTTCTTGGTAAAACTATGAAATTGAATAATAAATACTAAAGTTTTCACTTATCTGGTTTTTATAGCAAATAACATAAAGCGAACTGAACTAAAATAATTAATATTTAATTTTATATTTGACAACTGTCGACATCTACTTGGTACTGATTGAAAGCTTTGCTGGTCTTCTTGATTACCATTTACATGTCTTTAATACACCAAATAGAAGCAGAGGTATTTGCTATTAAAGTAAAAACTTCAAAATATTAAAATTGTGATAATTTAGTGTCTTTTTCAATAACTCTGATATTTTTCCATAAGTGCCACATTTTATACCCTCAGTCTTTAGGCTAGAAATGGTACATACATATATCACAAATATTGTCCATTATTTCATATTCCATTTCAAAAAAAGATTAATTTTTTTCGCGCTACATCAAAGGTTTTTGGTGCATAGGTTAAGAAAAAATTCCCCAGTACGAATCTGCTCGCGAGCCAATTTTTGAATGTTGCGGACAAAAGTTGCTGCGGTTTTATTTCGTCTTTTAAGAACAAGTAAAAAATTGTCAGTCGGCTTTGCCGCAGATATATACCCTCAGCCAATGTGAAGCGAAACTTTCACCTCCGGACAGATCGAATGTATTTAAGGTCTATTCAGAATTTTGAGGCCCTTTTGGACATTTGAACTTGCCGACAAAAATGTGGATTAGGAATTAACTGCACTAAGACACAAATGTTGAACTTTTGTAAGGGTACCCAGATATGAGCCATTTTAGAAGTTAAACTAAATTTTGTAAAATATTAGGAGATCCAAAGTTTAGACCAAAACTGGTTGCCCCATTCAAGTGATATCATCCTAGCATTTTAGTGACATTTTTTAAATATTGGGGAGAAGTACCGAAAGCTGTTTACCGGTATTGCCCATGAAACTAAGTTTGGATATAATATGACGAAGACTAAATGTTGGACCAAATCGGTTGAACAGTTCGACCGCCACATATGGTGACATAGGGGGTTTTTACACCTTTCGGGCTGTTTTCCCAAGAAATATGGACTTGCCCCCGAAAAAACTTTTACCGTCGTAATGGAGGTAGCGGATGCGAATCGCTTCAACAAAAATCAAATTGATTCAAGAGCAGGTCTTAAAGTGAACTTATACGAAATTTTGTGTGAGAGGTACCAGAAGGAGTAGACAAATATAGACCATATTGGAACCTGATCTATATCTGGTAGACATATTAGGATGTGCAAAGTATAGATTAAATCGGTCACTCCCTTCAAAAGTTATCGTGCGCAAAATTTTATACTATGTTTTGATAAAATATTACGAAGGTCAAATTTTGGGCTAAATCGACAGATCCGTGCCAGAGTTATCTTGCGCTCCAACCAATACACAAGGTATCATAGGGGCTTTTTGCACCTTTCCGGCCATTTTCTCAGGAAGTATGGACTTACCCCTGATGAAACTTGTACCGTCGTATGAGGGCCAGTGAATACAAGTTGCCAAAACAAAAATCAAAGCGATTCGAGAGATGGCCCTAAACTTAACTTTTCCGAAATTTTGTGTGGGAGGTACGCGAAGGAGTGGGCCGATTGAGTCCATATTGAAACCATTTCTAAAGCTGGTACACATTTCACGATGTGCAAAGTATCGGTTACTCCATTCAAAAGTTATCGTGCGCACAAATTTTCAAAACATTTTCGAACTTTTGTGGGGTAGGTACCGGAAGGAGTGGACCGATATAGCCCATCTTCGAACATATACTAAGTTCGGACAAAATATTACGAAAGCCAAAATTTGAACCGAATCGGTTGATCCGTTCGAGAGTTATCGTGCGCTCCAGCCAGACAGAGAGACAGACGGACGGACATTGCTCAATCGACTCCAAATTGTCTGAAACACATTTCGCCCAAACATACTTGGGGTCTAACACCATTATTTCGATGAGGCACATTTTGCCCGTATGAAAGTGTATATGGGCAATATTTTTGAAAATTTAACATAGTTGAAGCCAAGGTTTAGCCTTTAATAACTCGCGAAATGTGGTTAAATATTATACAAATTAAATGCTTTCGGATAAAATGAAATGTTTTTAGACTTGGCAAAAAATATTGGCCTTACGTCGCGGATCTAATAAATCTTTACTCGTGAAATTCCATCTAGTAAAACGCGAGATACGAGAATTTCCAAGGTAGGAAAATCACCTAAAATTTTTTTCGAAAATATCGCCCATTTTATCGCGTATTCTAGTGCAGCATCTTCGTTTTTGCGGAAACAGAAGTTTAAGAACTTCACTGATAAGGGAGCTACATTAGTTTTATCCCAAATAATAGTGTGTGATGCTGTATCCACGGTTCCCGCAAATTAAAGATTTTTTATAGGTTTTTTAATGCTTAGATGCAGCCGATGCTACATCTAAGCGTCCAAGTTATATTTCGAACAATATATACAAATTAAAAGATATGGTATTGCTGTATACGAAAATCACATGCGGAAAAAACGATTTTGAAATTTACGCGATTTACACATATTTTAATAATGCATATAAGTTAAAACGGTTTATTTGATCTCTATTTCCGTTTAAGAAGTCTAATGATTTATTTCATCAACCCGATAACTTTCCTCAATGGGAAACCTTCTATGTGAATGTAGATAAAGCAAAATCCGCCCATTTTCTTGGGAGTTTCAAGAAAAATAGAAGAAGTACATGTGAAAACTATTATTCGAAACCAAAATTAGGTTTTTGTAACACAAATATGTGCTTATTTTGGCTATAATATCCTAACTACTATCCCGATGATTATAAGTTTGGTCTCATCTGATTCCCCGTGGAGTCTTTATTTAAAACTGTTATTTTTTTTTTTTGTAATTTTTGACGGGTAAATGGACCTATATTTTCAAACAATTCGGATTACATTTAAAATTTTGTCAATTTTTTGTAAATTCCGCGAATGCTGAGTAACATTTTACAAATATTATGCAATCTACTTAATGACGTCACTTCCTGTTAACTTTTTAGTGACAATTCTGCTCAATAGAATAATTAGGGTTTTTATAATATTTTTTCTTAAAAGCAGAAGTAAAACCGCGATAACATTTGTCCGCAACAACCATAAATTTGCTCGCGAGCGGATTTGTAACAAAAATCGTTAATGTAGCATGAAAAGAAAAAAATTCAATTTTTTGGAAATGGAATATGAAATAATTGGCAACATTTCCCATATACCCTCGTTAACATAAATGCTGAGGGTATAAACACTTGTTGGCTTCAACACATTTTTACCCATTTTTCTTCATTGATGCCAACGCAGCTTCCACGAAAATTTATTTTAATGGTCGACACGTCATTTTAAAGAATTTCAGTCATACTATGTATATAGAATATGTTCGCAGTTCTCGAATTCTGAATAGGTGAAACTCGGATTCATCGATTGTAAAACATTTTTGGTTTTTACCATATATCGAAAAAATGAAACGATCATGCTATGTGTGCCAGGTCGTCCGTCCGTCAGGTTCCGATAACAATACAGACAGTAACTGACACTGAAACTGAACCACTTTCATTACCAAAAATGTTTTGCATTTCTTGAATTATTTCTGTTGCTACTTTTCGCTGTAAGATATAGCAAAATTAATATTGAACATGCATTACAAAATAACCTAGGGAAAACAATATATATATAAATATATGGTCCGATTATAGAAAAAAGTAAAAATTGTACATGCTTTATTCATTTTCAGTGGTATAGGAAATTACCCTCGTAGTCGACTCCGGAGTCGGAGTCGTGAAAAAAACTTGCCTGGAGTCGGAGTGGAGGGAAAAATGGCTCGACTCCGAAGCCCTGGGTAAAACTATTAAATTATCTCAGGAACGGTAATTTTTTTCTATAGAAAACTACGTATACGGGTACCACACGTAACGGAAATATGACAGAGATTGACTTATGTTTATTTATCAGAAAACGTCAGAAATATTTTGTCCGTTTCTACATATGTATATCCTCTACAACAGACGTCACGTAAAAATTGAATAAACATTCGTAAATACGTCAAAGGTATTTTAAGTTAATTTACAGTGAGAATTGCAGAAAATGTTGCAATATTTTTTTTTGAACGTAATTCAAGCAGTTGCATAAAATTGCTACTATTTATATTTCTATTGATATACAACTTCATTTGAATAAGCCAGACATAGCAATGGTTCCCCTTTCTGAAACTATTTTTTAGTACTTAATGTTTTTAATTATTGCAGAAATTTGTTATGTTAATTAATTGTTGTTTAATTTTGTAATAATCAACAACTTTCTTTGGTAAACCCAGAATGCGTGCAAAACTTAGTGGCAATACAAATACAGTCGAAATTCCTTATAACGATGCACAGAACCGTTCAGACTCGTTTTTCTGCTCAAAACTCTATAACTTTTGAACGGATAGAGATACTTTAATATTTTGTTTTTTTTTTTTTTGACAGGTAACACAACCAGCTTTCCGATGAAGCAAAAACAATCACCTTCGTTCTTCCAGTTAAACAGTAATTCAATGTCAAAGTTAAAATGTTGAGTTTATTTTTTATACACTCGGCATTTATGCTAACGAGAGTATATACACTTTCAGACGGGCAAAATGTACCCGTTTTAGACCCCAAGTATGTTTGTACGAAATCAGTTTCAGACAATTTAGCTCTCGTAATATTTTGTCTAAACTTAGTTTAAGTTCGAAGATAAATTATATCGGTCCACTCCTTTCGGTACCTCCCCCACAAAAGTTCGAAAATATTCGGAACATTTGTGCGCACAATAACTCTTGAAGATTTGGTCCATGCTTTGCACATCGTGAAATTTCTACCAGATTTACATGAGGTTCCAATATGGACTCCTTCTTGTACCTTCCACAAAAAATTTCGAAAAAGTTCAGTTTAGGACCTGCTCTCGAATCGCTTTGGTTTTTCTTGTAACAACTTGTAATTATTTCCCCCCATATGACGGTACAAGTTTTATCAGGCGAAAGTCCATACTTCCTGAGAAAATAGCCTGAAGGGTGCAAAACACCCCTATGATACCGTGTGTAGTGGTTGAAGCGCAAGACAACTCTCTATCTGCCGATTCGGTTCAAAATTTGGCCATCGTAATATTTTGACCAGATTAAACTTGGAAGATAAGCCATATCGGTCCACTCCTTCAGGTACCTGATAACTCTTGAAGGGAGTGACCGATTTGGTCCATACTTTACACATTGTAATATATCTACCAGATATATGTATATCAGGTTCGAAATGGACTATATTTGTCCACTCCTTCGGGTACCTCCCACACAAAATTTCAGATAAGTTCACTTTAAGACTCGATCGCGAATCACTTTGATTTCTGTTGAAGCAATTATCATTCGTTGCCTCAATTACGACGGTAAAGTTTTTTAAAGGGGAAGTCCCTACTTCTTTGGAAAACAGCCCGAAAGGTGTAAAGAACCCCAATGGCACCATATGTTGTGAACTGATCAACCGATTTGGTCCAAAATTTGGCGAAGATGGCAATACCGGTCCACAACTGTAAAAATGTCACGATATCTCTTGAACTGGGCAACCAATTTGGTCCAAACTTTGGATCTCCTAATATTTTGTCTAAATTTAATTTAACTTCTAATACCACCCATATCGGTCCTCTCCTTAGGGTACCTCCCCATAAAAGTTCAACATTTGTGTCTAAGTGCTGGTCCTGTTGTGGTCCTTTTTACAGCGATATTATGTTTTCCGTGGACAAGTCCATGCTTCCTGATATCTATCGACAATATATCACTCTCAAAATAAGATCCACTTCCATAATGGACTATGACGGTCCATTCCTTTAAATACCTCCTCCGCAACACTTTTGAACTTTAATCCTAATCCACATTTTGTCGGTAAGTTCAAATGTCCAAAAGGGCTACAACATTCTGAGAAGAGCTTAAATATTTTTGTCCGCAGATGAAAGTTTCAATTCACATAGGCTGTGGGTATGTTTTTGTCGGCAAAGCCGACTAATACTTTTTTACTGTTTTTTTTATATTTTCCACCAAAATATCTGTTATAGTTCCTGAGAAAAATTACATATTTTCCAAAATGGGAAACATTTTTTGTCTTTAGGAGCACGCTGGTCTGACAAATGAAGTCATCTGGCAACCCGTCATTTTTATTGGATCAGACCATCTCCCCATAATTGTCTCCATTAGCATACCGCCCCATTTCAACACCTCTGAACGCCGCACTTTCGTCAATCATTGGAGAACTGATTGGTCGAGTTCCAGATAGTTCACTAATTACCGCTTCAGAGATCTGCCCAATCCTTTTGATTTTCGGGTAGCGGAAAGGACGTTCCGAGACGTCATCACTGCTGCAGCCGTTCTTCATGTATCGGCTGGACAAATTCCCGAAGTGAGACCAAACTTTCCAGCAGAAGCGACAGGAAGTTAACAGGCATATCGACGAGCAAATGGTTAAATGATCTGAAGAGTTGCAACATTGGAGCCGGTATAAGTGAATTGTGGGCAACGGTTCAGTAACTCTTGAATCCTGGAAGGAGGGAAGATAGGACCTCAATCACGTTTGGCAACGTTACGTTTACTGACCCGAAGAGGTACGCAAGTTATTTCAATCAGCACACAGAGGGGAAATGTGTGTTAAAAGTTGATCAAAAGCCCTAGAAAGCTCATTTACAGTCGGATTGATGTAAAATTTTGTACAAAGCATATCTTCTGTACCAGGATTAATTCTATAGAAAATAATGAAAATCGGTCCAGATTTGGATGCAGCTTCCATATATATTCGCATCTGATATGAGATAAAAATTCACCAAAATCACTGAAATTTGACACATGCAACCTGAACTAGCCTAAAAAAACATTGAGCCAATTTTCAAACAAATCGGTACAGATGTATATATAGTCCCATATACATATATTTTATTCCAAATTTTATTTTTTGAAACTTATTTAAATTAAATTTTTCTCAATTCACATGAGAAAAGCCGTGAATGTTTCTGAATAATGAAAATATATTTGATAGGTGTTGGTTTAGTCTGATAAATAAGAGCCCCGGTTATAAGGCGGAGCAAAATTTAGTGTGAGTAAACCTTGCAATTCCATATAAATATATTTCATATTTTATTTGAGAAAAATTAGATTTTTTCGGATTGGCGCAAATATGCGCAATTTTTTATGATTGAATCTGATATTTGAGAATCAAGCGCATAAAACATTAGAAGAAACTATGGTCGGGAAACGACGGGGAAATAGACTTTTTCACTATTGAAATTGTAGTAATCTTAAAAATTATCATAAAAAATGTTCATAAAGAGGATATGTATCACCATTATTAAAGAACAAAGATGTAAAATCAATCTGAAAATTTTAAATGCTAATCTTGTTCGGAGACTGTACAAAAACAATAAATCTTGAAAAATGTAAATTTTCGCGAAAATAATGTCATTTTAATGTTCACCTAATTTCTTAGTTTTCGGAAATTTACTTATTGTTTTCAGTATGGCTGAGTTCAATCGACTGCTGCATTGGATTGGTTAATCTTACAAAGTCGAGGATGGTTATAGCAAATGTAGAAAAGAGTCTGGTTGCCGTTTATCAACATTTTTTTCATAAAAAACTATTTTCATATTTTGAGTTTTGAGCAACTTTAGGCCTATGTTTCCCCTCTGTGCAGCAGTATGTCGAGCACCCCGGGAGTGACCGGGTGAAGAAAAGAGTAATACCTCGAATCAGATCTCTTCCTGGCAAGGATGAACCACCACAGTTTACAATGAATGATGTTGCGAATGGCATCAGGAAAGCTAAATTATCCAAAGCATTGGACACAGATGGAATCTCCATGGTAATGCTGAAAGAGCTAGTTCTCAACTTGTCGCCAACCGTCGGTCTATACCTACAAATTTCTGGCGGGAAGTTTTAAGAATCAAAGAAGACTAAATACCAAATTTCCGATTTTTCGGTAAAACCTTCAAAATACCAAAGAGGTACCTGTACTGATAATTCTCTTCTGGAATATTTTATAACCACAAATTTCAGTCTTTCGGTGGGATATTGACGTCACAACCTTCAGAATTACAAAAATCGGGTGGTACCATTCTATGGGGGCTATATCGAAACGTGGACCTATGCCGACGAATTTCAGTCCGAAAGGTTGTTACTTCCAATACAGACTAAATACCAAATTTCAGCCATTTCGGTGGGTTGCTGTGGCCACAACCTTCAAAATACTGAAAATCGGGAGGTAGCGTTATATGGGGGCTATATGAAAGCGTGGACTTATATCGATACATTTCTGGGGGAAAGCTTTGTTCCCCAACGAAGACTAAGTAATGTCAGCCACTTCGTTTTTATAATGAGGTTAAACCTTCAAAATATCGAAAATCGTGAGGAATTGTTCTATGGGGGCTATATCAAATCGTGGACCGATATTGCCTATTTGCCATGCCAAACATCATAGGAGTAAAAGAAACTTCTATACCAAATTACAAAGCTCAAGTTTAAAAATTTTTAACAGACGGACGCACAGACGGTCATTGCAATATCGACTTAGAATTTTACCCTGATATCGATGTGTTACAAATGGAATTACAAATTTACCCTCCATATTATGGTGGAGGGTATAACAATTAAGCTTTTATTGTAGCAAGTCTTTCATTCACTGGGGTGAAGATGGGACCAAGAGAGACCAAGATAAGTCCAGGGCTTTGCCATATTAAAGCCGTTCAGGGCAGATGCTTGGTATCCCCAAGTCATCCATGTATTTGTTGCGATAACAACTCAAATATGACATATGCAGACTTATGTTTATTTATCAGAAAAATCTATTCAACAGACGTCACTTAAAAATCAAATAAACATTCGTAAATACGTCAAAGATATTTTATGTTAATTTACAGTGAGAATTGTAGACAATTTCGCAATATTGTTTTGAACGCAATTAAAAAAATGTATAAAATTGTCCCCTGTTTATTTGTATATCAAATTCATTTGAATAAGCAAGACACTTTTGCAACTATTTTTAATAAACAGCAGTGTGCATTTATGTTCGTAATTATTATACAAATTTATTTAGTTAATTAATTGCCGTATTATTTTGCAATAATAAATATTTTGTAGTAAACACAGAATGAACGAAAAACTTAGTGTCAATATCGTAGAAAGTTTATCACTGTGGGTAAAATATATTATTGATCGCAGTTTCGTCGATTTTGGCCAATAAGGAATTGTGCGTTTGACGTTGTAGTGTGGCCGAGTATATTTTAACATTTGACATATGTTGGTGTTGCTACTGACGCCTTCGGGAGATCGTTAGAGAAGAATTCTGTTCTGGTTAGTTCGTTTGTTTTTTCTTTACCAACAAGTCTACGTAAGAACAAATTTAGTCAGATGCCCTCCCAGCAAAAATTTCCTTACTAAATAATGGGTTTTTATGGGACTTTTTGGTAGTCGTAACTACTTACAAAACCCCCCTATTTTAACAAGGCCATGTCGCACGGAAGTATTAGTTATTCTGTAGCCACTAGATGTTGAAAAATAAGCTAAAAATTCCTATTTTTAGAACAGTTAAGGTGGAATTTGTTTTTAATTTCAACACACTTCATATTTTTATTTGATTTTTTTGTTTTATTTTATTTTATTTTATTTTATTTTATTTTATTTTATTTTATTTTATTTTATTTTATTTTATTTTATTTTATTTTATTTTATTTTATTTTATTTTATTTTATTTTATTTTATTTTATTTTATTTTATTTTATTTTATTTTATTTTATTTTATTTTATTTTATTTTATTTTATTTTATTTTATTTTATTTTATTTTATTTTATTTTATTTTATTTTATTTTATTTTATTTTATTTTATTTTATTTTATTTTATTTTTTTTTATTTTATTTTATTTTATTTTATTTTATTTTATTTTATTTTATTTTATTTTATCGCCGCGGTTTTAGTGGATGGATTCGATCGCGGAAGGTCTCATTAAATCCGTCGCATAAAAAAAAATAATTTCACGCGGGGTACAAAATAAATTGAAAGACACTTGCATGTTTTAAACGCAAAAAATAGTTTTTTTTTTTAAATTCACGCATGAAATAATGGCCTTTAGACTCCAGTTACTAGGATGCTGTAAGGAGCACACTCATGAGATATGCATTAAACGACGTAAAATCCTATTATGAGCTTTGAATATTATCTTGTTGCTCGTCCGAATTATTAAAAAAAATGCAAAAAACCCTGAAGTTCCGGCTTCAGAATGTCAGCATCAATTTTAGGTAGATGCAGCGGATATATCGAAAAATTATACACTAGTATCATATTGCCCATCAAATATTCTTTGGGCATATGTCTATAAAATTTAAGGTTAAGCCAGAAATCGGAAGGGAGCATAAAAAAACTTGTTGGCTTCAACCCATTTTTACCTATTTGCCTACATTGAGGCCAACACAGCTTCCACGTAAATTAATTTTAATGGTCGAACTTATGGGGTTCCTCCTAAAACACTTCATTTAAAAGAATTTAAATCATACTATATAGAATATATTAACAGTTCGCGAATTCTGAATGGGTGAAATTCGGATTCATCGATTGTAAAACATTTTTGGTTTTTGCCATATCTATAACGTGGAAAAAATAATGCCCGGAGTCGAAGTCGAGTTAGTTTTTTTCGACTCAGACTCCAGCAAAATTGCTCGACTCCAACTCCGAAACCCTGGTGCCGACGGTGAGCGTTGGGTTACATAATGACAAACGTATCCGAAATTTTGCTAGGATGTATTACAACATCGTCCGCATTAATAACTACCTTAATCCACATGTAGTCAAGTTTGACTACATGTAGTCGATGATAACTAGGAGCCAAAACAGTAGTGAAAGTACCGCAACCTGTGGAGTTCTTCGTTTTACGGCGCTCCAAATACATTATAACACGACGAACATGACCTGCTGGACGGAAAGCGCTTAGAGTTTGATTTGTGGTCAGCCTAGTGCTGTAGAACACGCAACGGAGGGATAAAAAATGTCATTCATATTCACGGAAAGCGCATAGAGTTTGATTTGTGGTAGAACACGCTATTTCAGTTTATGATTGTACAACGGCGCAGTTTAAAACCATTTCCTCATTTTGGTTCACGGGACAAATGTCTAGTTTGGAGTCACCTACAAATGCCAGTATGTCATTATGCAAATACAATCCAAACTAAATTTCAATTCATTCCAAAGCACTGCCACTGCCGGGCTAATAATTATTAATATTTTCTACT
The DNA here is from genome assembly GCF_047663935.1 of Musca autumnalis. NCBI lineage: Eukaryota > Metazoa > Arthropoda > Insecta > Diptera > Muscidae > Musca > Musca autumnalis. The sequence continues at coordinate 45,599,329 of NW_027411977.1, read as the reverse complement.
TTCATTGTTTTGTATTAAACTAATCCGCATTGTGACGGAATGTGCGGATAAATGCACATACTTGGCTGCTTGTCGATTGTTTATCCCAACTGTAATAGCAGTGGAATTCCGTGTCACACGAATCGTGTAATTTAATAACACATGTTCAGGTTTTAATTTCAGATTTGCTCATTTTCACTATTGAAAGGGTTTACCACCGCTATTGTTGTGTTTTTTTCTGCGGTTTAATTATTTTCTGCTCTACTATTGCTTTGTTGTTTTTCTTCTTAAATGATTGGAAAACCAATTAAGTGGGATAATTGATTTTTGTTTCAAATTTCATTTTGTGGGATGATATTATTTAACTGAGTGTGTGTGATATCATGAGTATATAAATTGACTATATCGGTCCAAATTTTGTCTAAAAATCCCCTATTGAGCGTACTAACTGTGGGCCTTATTACTCTATTGACAGACCCAATCAACACAGTCTACGGGTAAAATATTCTTTAAAAATCCACGAGCCCTGGTAGCCTCAGAAAAAATGGTTTTAAAAATCCACGAGCCCTGGTAGCCTCAGAAAAAATAGTTTTAAAAATCCACGAGCCCTGGTAGCATCAGAAAAAAAAAGTTTTAAAAATCCACGAGCCCTGGTAGCCCCAGAAAAAATAGTTTTAAAAATCCACGAGCCCTGGTAGCCTCAGAAAAAATAGTTTTAAAAATCTACGAGCCCTGGTAGCCTCAGAAAAAATAGTTTTACAAATCCACGAGCCCTGGAAAATTGCCTCCGGAAAATTATTAATTAAGAATCCCCGAACCCTGATAGCCTCAGGAAAAATTTTATTTGAAAATCTACGAGCACTGATTGCCGCAGGAAAACTATTAATTAAAAATCCTCGAACCCTGATAGCCTCAGGAAAAAATATTTTGAAAATCTACGAGCACTGATTGCCTCAGGAAAACTATTCATTAAATATCCACGAACCCTGATAGCCTCAGGAAAATATTCCTTAAAAATCCACGAGCCTTGATAGCCTAAGGAAAATTACTCCTTACAAATTCACGAGCTCTGATACCATTAGGAAAAATATTCTTTAAACATCCACGAGCCCTGATAGCCTCAGTAAAAATATTCTTTAAAAATCCACGAGCCGTAATAGCATCAGAAAAAATATTCTTTAAAAATCCACGTGCCGTACTGGCATCAGAAAAAATATTCCTTAAAATCCTACGAGCCGTAATAGCACCACAAAAAATATTCTTTAAACATCCACGAGCCCTGATAGCCTCAGTAAAAATATTCTTTAAAAATCCACGAGCCGTAATAGCATCAGAAAAAATATTCTTTAAAAATCCACGAGCCGTAATAGCATCAGAAAAAATATTCTTTAAAAATCCGATTCAGAAAAAAAAAATCTTTAAAATTCCACGAGCCGTAATAGCGTAAGAAAAAAATTCTTTAAAAATCCACGAGCCATAGTAGCATCAGAAAAAATATTCCATAAAAATCCACGAGCCGGAATGGCACCAGAAAAATATTCTTTAAAAATCCACGAGCCGTAATGGCATCAGAAAAAATATTCTTTAAAAATGCCCGAGCCGTATTAGCATCAGAAAAAATATTCTTTAAGAATCCACGAGCCGTAATAGCATCAGACAAAATATTCTTTAAAAATCAACAAGCCGTAATGACATCAGAAAAAATATTCTTTAAAAATCCACGATCCCTAATACCCTCAGTAAAAATATTCTTTAACAATCCACTAACCCTAATACCATCAGTAAAAATGTTTTTTAAAAATCCGCAAGCACTGATAGCCTCAGGAAAAATATTCTTTAAAAATCCACGAGAAAAATATTTTTTAAAAAATAATCTCTAAAAATCCGCTATAGTCTCAGGAAAATTATTCATTAATAATCCATGAGCCCTGATAGCCACAGGAATAATATTTTTTAGTAACCCACGAACCCTGATAGCCACAGGAATAGTTTTTTTTTTAAATCCACAAACCCTGATATCCTCAGGACAAATATTTTTTAGATATCCAAGAGTATCATGAAAAATATTATTCAAAAATAGAGTCGACACTATTTAGTTCAGAGGTTTGAACGCTACGTATAATTGTTATTTCATTCAATCCCTTTCATTTTAACAACTGACGTTAATCATATTTTTCCATAGTAATCTGATTATGAATAAAAAGCGACAATAGGTGACATGTCGTGTATTTTATTCTTTGTGCAATCGAATACAACAGCTAATAGTTTTTACACCGCCAATCTTAAGTCATGAGTATAACACATCTGGAACGTTGATATACTTAATACATATGAACATATATGTATATACATAAATATATTTATATATATGTACTGCAACGTGGATCATGTTCTTAAGCCAACACCATTCACAATAGAAAATATAAATTACAAATGAGGTGATCTCGTGAGTTGACAATTGTTGTTGTTGGCGTGATTGTTGCATTTTATTATGGGAACTATTAAATAAATTAGAAAAAATCATTACACGTGTACGACTGACATGTCTAGGATACCTGTACAGGTGTATAAGATAGAGAAATGTGATGTGTGATCTAATTTTAATATCGGAATGTGGTTGTGGTCGATTGGTTTTGATTTTATAACAATTATATAGCAAATCTACGTACATACATACATACATAATTGTTAGGGTTGCTTTCTCAATTAAAATTCCATAATGTAAATTTTATTTTAGGTTAACGTCTACTCTTATAAGTATCAGGTGATCCGTAGTGGCAATAAACTCATAACAATTAACATGGACCTATAACATTTAATAATTTAAAATTCGAAATTTCTGAGTGTAGTTACTATATTGCGATATATACATACATATGTACATGCAGCGTTAAAGATCGACGCACTTAGAAAACTATTCTGAGTTCGGCTTAGATAACAAGTTTTCGGTCTCGGACGAGCAAATTTAGAAACACACATGTTAATAAAACCACACACGCATCTGTTAAAGTATCGTCAAATCAAACGCATGACAGCCTCAGGAAAAATATTCTTTAAAAATCCACGAGACCTGATTGTTTCAGGAAAAATATTCTTTAAAAATCCACGAGACCTGATTGTTTCAGGAAAAATATTCTTTAAAAATCCACGAGACCTGATTGTTTCAGGAAAAATATTCTTTAAAAATCCACGAGACCTGATTGTTTCAGGAAAAATATTCTTTAAAAATCCACGAGACCTGATTGTTTCAGGAAAAATATTCTTTAAAAATCCACGAGACCTGATTGTTTCAGGAAAAATATTTTTAAAAATCCACGAGACCTGATTGTTTCAGGAAAAATATTCTTTAAAAATCCACGAGACCTGATTGTTTCAGGAAAAATATTTTTAAAAATCCACGAGACCTGATTGTTTCAGGAAAAATATTCTTTAAAAATCCACGAGACCTGATTGTTTCAGGAAAAATATTCTTTAAAAATCCACGAGACCTGATTGTTTCAGGAAAAATATTCTTTAAAAATCCACGAGACCTGATTGTTTCAGGAAAAATATTCTTTAAAAATCCACGAGACCTGATTGTTTCAGGAAAAATATTCTTTAAAAATCCACGAGACCTGAAAAATATTCTTTAAAAATCCACGAGACCTGATTGTTTCAGGAAAAATATTCTTTAAAAATCCACGAGACCTGATTGTTTCAGGAAAAATATTCTTTAAAAATCCACGAGACCTGATTGTTTCAGGAAAAATATTCTTTAAAAATCCACGAGACCTGATTGTTTCAGGAAAAATATTCTTTAAAAATCCACGAGCCCTGTTTGTGTCAGGAAAAAATATTCTTTAAAAATCCACGAGCCCTGTTTGTGTCAGGAAAAATATTCTTTAAAAATCCACGAGCCCTGTTTGTGTCAGGAAAAATATTCTTTAAAAATCCACGAGCCCTGTTTGTGTCAGGAAAAATATTCTTTAAAAATCCACGAGCCCTGTTTGTGTCAGGAAAAATATTCTTTAAAAATCCACGAGACCTGATTGTTTCAGGAAAAATATTCTATAAAAATCCACGAGACCTGATTGTTTCAGGAAAAATATTCTTTAAAAATCCACGAGACCTGATTGTTTCAGGAAAAATATTCTTTAAAAATCCACGAGCCCTGTTTGTGTCAGAAAAAAATATTCTTTAAAAATCCACGAGCCCTGTTTGTGTCAGGAAAAATATTCTTTAAAAATCCACGAGCCCTGTTTGTGTCAGGAAAAATATTCTTTAAAAATCCACGAGCCCTGTTTGTGTCAGGAAAAATATTCTTTAAAAATCTACGAGCCCTGTTTGTGTCAGGAAAAATATTCTTTAAAAATCCGCGAGCCCTGTTTGTGTCAGGAAAAATATTCTTTAAAAATCCACGAGCCCTGTTTGTGTCAGGAAAAATATTCTTTAAAAATCCACGAGCCCTGGTAGTCTCAGGAAAAAATATTCTTTAAAAATCCTCGAGCCCTGTTCGTCTCAGGAAAAATATTCTTTAAAAATCCACAAGCCCTGCCTGAAAGCCTAGGGAAAATATTCTTTAAAAATCCACGAGCCCTGCCTGATAGCCTAGGGAAAAATATTCTTTAAAAATACACGAGCCCTGCCTGATAGCCTAAGGAAAAATATTCTTTAAAAATCCACGAGCCCTGTTAGTCTCAGGAAAAATATTCTTTAAAAATCCACGAGCCCTGTTAGTTTCAGGAAAAATATTCTTTAAAAATCCACGAGCTCTGACAGCCCCAGGAAAAATATTCTTTAAAGATTCACGAGCCCTGTCAGCGTCAAGAAAAATTATTCGTTAAAAATACACGAGCCCTGATAGTCTCAAGATGAATATTCTTTAAAAAATCTACGAGCCCTGTTACTTACTTACTTACTTAGCTGGCCCATTACAGAACATTTGTTCTATAGGCCGAACTAAGAAGAGATCTCCATTCCTCTCTATTTGTTGCTTTGCACTCTGGAATACCGCGCCTTGTCATCTCATCATCCACTTGTTTGCGCCATCTATTCCTTGGCCTGCCAATTCTGCGTGCACCGCCATGTGGCATGTATTCATACGCCTTTTTAGTGGGTTCATCATCGCTCATTCTTTTGATATGGCCTAGCCAACGCAATCGCTGCATCTCGATACGTTTAACAATATTGATGTCGTTGTATAGCAGATACAGCTCGTGGTTCATGCGACGTCGATATTCACCGTCAACGCAGATTGGTCCGTAGATCTTTCGAAGAATTTTTCTCTCAAACACACCAAGCACTGCCATGTCTGCTTGCGCAAGTACCCAGGCTTCGGAGCCATACATCAGCACGGGTAGTATCAGTGTTTTGTAGAGCGTTATTTTTGTTTGACGAGATGTGGCTTTGTTTTTAAACTGCTTACTTAATCCAAAGTAGCATCTGTTGGCCAATACAATTCTTCTTTTTATTTCACAACTGATGTCGTTTGTTGTGTGTTTGTTGTGTTGACGGAGGTGCCGAGGTAGACGAAGACTTTTACTACCTCAATATTATAGGAACCAACTTCCACAGTCGGTCCGAGCTCAATGGACGCATTGCGCGTCGACACCATCAACTTGGTCTTCTCACCGTTTACCGCCAGACCCACTTTAGCAGATTCTCCTTCGACCTTCATAAAGGTATCGGTTACTTCTTTTACTGATCGGCCCATGATGTCTATATCATCAGCATAAGCAAGTAACATGTGACTATTGGTGTAGATTGTGCCACTTCTTTTGACGTTTGCCTCTCGTATAACCTTTTCTAGCAGGATGTTGAAGAGGTCACACGAAAGGCTGTCTCCTTGTCTGAAACCTCTTTTGGTACCAAACTCTTCGGAGAGGTTCTTTCCTATTTTAACTGAGGACCTCGTGTCAGTTAAAGTCATTTTACAAAGCCGGATGAGCTTTGCGGGAATACCAAATTCAGACATGGCTTGGAATACCTTTGAGCGCAGCGGACTGTCGAAGGCTGCTTTATAATCGACAAAAAGGTGGTAGGTGTCGATCTGCATCTCTTGGGTATTCTCCAGGATTTGCCGCAGGGTAAATATCTGGTCAATGGTGGACTTGCCAGGTCTAAAGCCGCATTGGTATGGTCCAATAATCTCGTTGACCATTGGCTTTAGTCGTTCGCACAATATCCCTGACACGATCTTGTAGGCAATAGGGAGTAGACTTATGCCCCTATAGTTAGAGCATACAGTCTTATCTCCCTTCTTGTGGACGGGGCACAGGATACTCAGGTTCCAATCGTCGGGTACTCGTTCTTCCTGCCAGATGGTGCTAACTAGCTGATGAATACCTTATCAGCGTGTCGCCTCCGGTTTTGAACAGCTCGGCTGGTAAGCCATCGGCCCCTGCTGCCTTATTATTCTTCAGCCGATTTATTGCTGTCTTTACCTCATCTTGGCTGGGCGGTATACATTCAATACCATCTTCTGGGATTGGGACTGTGGTATCTTCGTCGTCTTCGCTGCTATTGGATACCAACAGATTTGAAAAATGTTCTTTCCATATCCTGAGTACACTATCTGTATCAGTTACCAAATTACCTTGCTGGTCTCTACAGGAGGATGTGCCTGTACCAAAGCAATCAGTTTGATGCTTGACTCTTTGGTAGAATTTTCGGACTTCATTCTGGCTCCTGTACATCTCGATTTTTTCACACTCCCGCTTTTCCATCTCTCTCTTTTTCCTGCGGAAAAGACGTTTCTCCTCTCTCCTTTTCTCCCTGTATCTCTCTCGTGCGCTACGCGTTGCTACGGATTGTAAAGTAGCCTTATATGCCGCATTTTTCTCTTCGGTGGCAGCACGACACTCCTCATCATACCATGGATTCCTTGGTGGAGGTCTCTGGTATCCAAGTATGGATTTTGCGGCTGTTTGCATGGAGTGGGCAATGCTTTGCCATTGCGCTGATATGTTATCGGGATGAGGAGGGCTTTGATTAAGCAATTGGGCTAGTTGAGTGGAATATGCTGTGGCTATCTGTTGTGATTGCAGCTTACCGATGTCTAACTTTCGTGTTGTGTCTGTTCGTACTTTGTTTGCTACGTTTAAGCGGGTGCGTACCTTTGATGCAACAAGGTAGTGGTCCGAATCAATGTTTGCGCCTCGGAACGATCGTACATCAAACACGCTCGATGAATGTCTTCCATCTATCACAACATGATCAATTTGATTTCTTGTTTTCTGATCTGGAGACAGCCAGGTGCCCTTATGAATATCGAGATGATTAAATCTGGTACTGCTAACTACCATGTTTTTTGCAGCTGCAAAGTCTATCAGTCTCATACCATTGTCAGATGTTTCACTGTGGAGACTGAATTTCCCGACTGTTGGGCCAAAGATATTCTCCTTTCCAATTTTGGCATTAAAATCGCCTAGAATGATTTTAATGTCATGGGCAGGGCAACGGTCATATGTTTCTTCTAAGCGCTCGTAAAATATATCTTTGGTCTGTTCATCCTTTTCTTCAGTGGGAGCATGAGCGCAAATAAAGCTGATGTTGAAGAATTTAGCTTTTATTCGAATTGCAGCAAGTCTTTCATTCACTGGAGTGAAGCTGGATACAAGATGTTTTAGTCTCCGACTAACTACGAATCCACAACCAAACTCATGCTTTACGTCATGGCAGCTATAATACAGTGCGTCACCTTTAGGTGTTGTTGTGACGCCTTTCCCAATCCATCGTATTTCCTGTATGGCAGTAATATCGGTCTTGTACTTTTCAAGTACGTCTGCCAATGCGAAGACTGCACCTTCTCTATAAAGAGTGCGAACATTCCAGGTGCAGATTCGCAGATCATGGTCCTTAAAACGTTTGCGGGGTTCGTCAACTTTAGAGGGGTTTGTTTTTCTTTTCATTCGTTTTTTCATAGTAGGCTGTTTTTTCTAGGGGAGGGTTACTAACCCGACGCCCAAACCCAAGTTTTTAACGTTCTTATGGGTGAACGCGCGGCACATGTTAGCTCACTACCTTTAACGGGTGTTAAAGGCAGTTCCCCAGGTGACACCACGGGGAGGTCAGTGTCCACTTGGGATGAAAGAGGGACCAAGATAAATCCTGGGCTTTGCCATGTTAAAACCGGTCAGGACCGTTCCTTGGTATCTTCCATCCCCTACGTCACCCACGAGCCCTGTTAGTCTCAGGAAAAATATTCTTTAAAAATCCACGAGCCCTGTTAGTCTCAGGAAAAATATTCTTTAAATAAAAATCCACGAGCTCTGACAGCCCCAGGAAAAATATTCTTTAAAGATTCACGAGCCCTGTCAGCGTCAAGAAAAATTATTCGTTAAAAATACACGAGCCCTGATAGTCTCAAGATGAATATTCTTTAAAAAATCCACGAGCCCTGATAGTCTTAGGAAAAATATTCGTTAAAAATTCACGAGCCCTGAAAGTCTCAGGAAAATATTCTTTAAAAATCCACGAGCCCTGCCTGATAGCCTCAGGAAAAATATTTTTCAAAAATCCACCGTAACCTCAGGAAAAATAATCCTTAAAAATCTACGAACCCTGGTAGGCTCTGGAAAAATATTCTTTGAAAATCCACGAGCGGACCGTAATAGCCCCCGGTAAAACAATCTTTAAAACGCCACGATAACATCAAGAAAAATATTCATTAATTATCCATGAGGATTGATAGGCTCAGGAAAAGTATTCTTTAAAAATTCCATTAGCCCTGATATCCTCAGGAAAAATATTTATTAATAATCCATAAGTCCTGATAGTGTCAGGAAAAGTATTCTGTAAAAATCCACGAGCCCTAATAGTCTCAAGATGAATATTTATTAAAAAATCCACGAGCCCTGATAGTCTTAGGAATAATATCTTGAAAATCCACGAACCCTGCTTGTATCAGGAACATTTTTTGCAAAAATGCTGGCCGACACTATTTAGCTCAGCGGTTTTAATATTACGTATATTTAATATTTCATTCAATCGCTTTAATTTTATTAACCTACTTTAATCATAATTCTCAATAATAATCTTATTATGAATAAAAAACGACAATAGGTGACATGTCGTGCATTTTATACTTTATGCAATCAATTATAACAGCTACTATTTTTTACACCATCAATCTTAAGTCATGAATATTGCACATCTGGAACGTTGATATACTTAATACATATACGTATAATATATACACAAATATATTTATATATATGTATGTACTACAGCGTGGATCATGTTCTTAAGCCAACAGCATTCCCAATAGCAAATATAAACAAGTGAGAAAAGCCTATAGCTGGGACGCGGCCGACTATGTGATACCCTACACCACTACCCCTGTGCATAAGCTTTTAACAGCGTGTTTTTGTAAAAATGCTTGCCTGTCACACGAACCGTTCGTACTAAAACGTATACGTTCAAAATTTGGTTCTTGTAAAATTTTACGAACCATTCGTTTTTATCTGAAAGCTTTGGTCTATTTTATAAAAGCTTTTATATTTCAGGGTTTCCATGATACTTATTTTGTGAATTTTGCATAGACATCTGAACGTAAAATGTGTTACTTGATGGCAACCCCGATACACAGATGTCAAACAAAAAATAAGAAAAAAATGTAATCAAATTTGTCCAAAAATAATTGTGATAATATGATGAAACGGATGTACATATACGCGTGTGCTTCTATGAAAATAAATAAAATATCATTCCCTTCCAGTTTTCTTGTGTTTTGTGCCATTAATTACTCAAATTATTTAATTTTCTTTCAAAACGATGGGTCTTTTCCATTCGTTTATTTTTGACGTATTCGTTCGTCTGATTTTGTTACGAAAACCAAAAAAATTACGAAAATAAAAAGCTTTCATTTGTTTGTCACACGAACACAAACGTCAACCGCTATGAAAACCAAATTGTGTCTTCGTTCATGAAATCGATGAACGAATGGGCAAACACTTTTTACAAAAACACGCTGTAACTCGTAAACATGTTTTAGGGAGATACTAACGTTTTCACCTATCTGGCTTTTATACCAAATGACTTAAGGCGAACTGAACCAAAATAATTAATATTTAATTTTATATTTGACTTCTGCCGACATCTACTTCGAAATCTACAATCGCAAAAATGAAGAGTTGGGTTTAATTTGCGACTATTGTGATATCTTCTTTGTTTGACCACCTACGACAACCTTTACATCGTTAGCAAGGTGATACTTTACACTTTCGTTGTCAGGTTTTGCTTTTGGTATACCCCTTATAGAGGCTGAGATTCTTGCTTTTGAATAGAACGTTGACTTTTCCTCCAAATAAGTTTTGTACCCATTACGACAATCACCAAAATGAATAGTCTTCTTCCCCTCCGGGCCCCCAATCAACATCCAAAAGTTGGTGACGATCCGATCAAAATTGCGACCTGCAGATGGAAAGACGGACGAATGGACACACATAGCCAGATCTACTTAGCTCGTCGAGACATTCGTATAGTATAAGTATATAAGTATGGGTCTACGACCATTTTTTCGATGCGTTACATACTTTTTGGGCAAAACCTCTTCACATAGTGGTGTAGGGTATAATTACAAATTCATATTATTATGGGAAATATTAAATAAACTAGAAAAAAATCATTACACGTGTACGTGAATGACATTTCTAGAACACCTGTAAAGGTGTATAATATAGAGAAATGTGATTTAATGAATGATCTAATCCTAGTAAGGTGCTGTGGTCGATTGTTTTTGTTTAATAGCAAATGTGGCAAACCTACATACATAAATTCCATAATGTACATTTTGTTTTAGGTTAACGTCTATTCTTTTAAGTATCTTAATTATAGTTTAAAACACATAGGACTTTATACTTGTTATATATTTTGTGATAAATACATACATGTAGCGTTAAAGTTCACCGCGATTGGTACTCTATTCTGAGTTCGGCTTACATAACTAATTGTCGGTCTCGTACGAGCAATTTTAGAAACACCCATATGTACGTTAATAATACCAAACACACATCAAATAAAGTATCATCAATTCAAATGCATGACGAAATAATTACGTGCGATTAAATAATATTTTCAAGAAAAGTCGGCTGTTGTTTGAATTAAAACCTGGCCAAAAATCGAATAAAGTTGTATCAATTTACACTAAATAGTGTCGAATATTGTTTATAGCAATCTATTGCGTGTAGTTGTGCAAAAATATATACATATGTACGTTTATTGTTTATTAAGTCGGTATAAAAGCAGGTCCAAGTGACCTTATTTAAAAAAATTCTCAATATTTAAGTTGTTTATTAAAATCTAATAATATTCAAAATAAACTGTTTTAATTTTTTTTTTTGTAATTGTAATGAAAATTATGTGAAACGTATTTAAAACGTTCAGTGTCGCGAATGAAGTGCGCGTTTATTAATAATTGATGTTCGTGTTTGTTGACTTTTTTAAGAACAAATTTCACAAAGAGCAATGAAAATAGTTATGAGTAAGATCGAGTTGGGTTGTGTAACTTATCATTTCATAAAAAGGGAAGCGTTTTTTACCAATTACCATCGAAACATCCACTTTTCGTTTTTATGTGATATTTTGTCTTGCAGATATGTAAAAATTTTCTTTGATCCAGAATGTCAGAATATAGTATATGGTCACTTTCTGGCGTTTGGGTAAAACTAAGAGTTTTGATGTATTCAAAGACCTATAGTAAAATTTTATGGCGAACAAATTTCTAGAATATTTTGATTTGATTCCATCACATTTGTGGAAAAGGGCCAAAAAGACCCCTTTTATGACTCGCACGAGGGTTAATTTTCTTGAGAAGAATATTTTTCGCATTCTTGTCAGTAAAGCTGCCAAAGACATTATACACCTAAAGTGCAAGGATTCCAAGTGATCTTAACTCAAACATTTCCAAAACTGTAGAAATGGTAGAAGCTTGCAACGATATTGTAGTTTCTTGGTATTTTGGCAAAATTGATACCGATATTAGAGATTTCATTTCTGTAATGACTTATAGTGAAATTTAGCGGAGAACATTTTTGTCTTTGACGCCATTCTTCTAAAATGATGCTTTGTATGACAATTTTGCCAAAACTCACATGAAGTACTACCTTAACCCTAAAATGTGTTTTTAATTTTGCATATTTCTGGAGTTTAAGTTAGGGTGTCCAAAACCGAAACCGGTTACCCGGTTTTGAGTTACAAAACCGAAACCGGTTTTCGCCAAAAACGTAATTTTCGGTTAACCGAAAAAACCGATTATTTGTGTCGGTTAACCGGTTTTAAAAAATTAATAATATTTTAAATATTTCATTACAATTATATTCTTAAAAGTAAGCTAAAATTAACTAATACCAGGTACGACAAAGTTTAAAATGTCAGATATCTTTAAATCTTAAAAATATTTTGTGTAAAATGTAGAGTTGTGCCAATTTAGTTCACTACGCAGTTCCAATGGTACACACCATTTGCATGAAAAATCTGCGTATACGTGATATCACACGTTAGTTTGTATGAAGTTACTCATACATTTTGGAACTAATACAGTGCACTAGGAACTAGAGCTATAGTAGCTACAATTTAAAACGAGTGGTTGGTCCAACTTAGTCATTATTCAAATGACCGCCGAATTTTCAGGCATTTCCCGATAATTTCAAGTTGGCAAAGCAAGACGAAGAATCCGAACTTAATAAAATGTAAACGTAATTCTCTTAGTACACAATTTTTTGTAAGGGCATTTACTATCCTTATGGCAGAATTTCGGTCTTAATTTTGCTATCCCCACTTCTAGGTTTATTGTCAAATAACAAGGATATTATGAGATAATTATTATATAATAACGAAGTCGTTATACTTAATTTACCCCTTGTCGTACATTTTTAATCAAATATATATCAATTATGAGCAAATTTGTACCTATTTAACAAAACCGGCTTAAACCGGTTAACCGGTTTTGAAAATTTTTGAAAACCGAAAACCGGTTTTTGAAAAAATTAAAAATTTCGGTTAACCGAAAACCGTTTTGTTTGGAAAAACCGGTTTTTTGGACACCCTAGTTTAAGTAAGACATGGAGTTTTGGCGTATTCTAGGACCTATAGTAAAAATTGATGGCGAACAAATTTGTAGAATATTTTGATCTGCTACGATCACATTTTAATGAGAAGGGACAAAAAGACCCCTTTACTGACCGTCTAAAGGTTAAAAAATACGAAAAATGAAATCAGCGACCCGAAAAACATAAGAACCTAGGGTTATGTCTAAATTCATTCATTTTTGGAGTTTTGGCCAGGTTTTTTGGAAAATTGGCCTCTGTGCAATGCACAGTGGATCCACTTGTATGGAGAAAGTGGCCAAAAATATTTCCCGTGTAAATATCTAGCTAATGCGATGGTTACAGCTTTGTGTTGCTGCGAAGAGTGTTTTAAGAAACCACGAGCGTAACATACAAAATGACATGAACAAAGGTCCCGATTATCTTATGATGCAAAAATAGGCTTGGGGAAACAAAACAGTCTTCAAAACAACATAAAATCCAACCAAATTAGAGGATTAACAAGTAAGAAAAGCGTTAAGTTCGGTCGGGCCGAACTTTTTATACCCTCCACCACAAATGTCAGCCATTTCGGTGGATTAATGTGGCCACAACCTTCAAAATACCGAAATTCGGAAGGTACCGTTCTATGGGGGCTATATAATGGCGTGGACCTATACCTACAAGTTTCTGGGAGAAAGGTTTATACGCCTAAAGAAGACTAAATACCAAATATTAGCCATATCGGTGTGATAATGAGGCTAAAACGTTCAAAATATCGAAAATCGGGAGATATTGTATTATGGGGGCTATATCAACACGTGGACCTATATAAACATTTTATGGTAGAAATGTTTCTTAGCCTCTGGAAACACAAAATACAAAGTTACAACCGATTCTTTGGTCAAATGGGTCTAATACATTCAAAATATATTAAAATGACGCGTACTTTATATGGGGCCTTATATGGGGGCTATACCAAAACGTGGACCTATATAATCCAACTTTGGTAGGAATATTTTTTGGCCTCTGGAGACACAAAGTACCAAATTACAACCAATTCGGTGGTAAAATGGGCCAAATATCTTAAAAATTCCTTAAAACGACGACGCGTCACGCGTCATTTTGTATGGGGGCTATACGAAAGCGTGGACCTACATAGCCCGCTTTCAATACCAAAAGTCCTACGTAAATATAACATATTTTCCCAAAATTTCATCAACCTACGTCAATCCGTTCGGACGCTAGAGTGATTTCCACAGACGGACAGACGGACAGACGGACAGACAGACAGACGGACAGACGGACGGACATGGCTATATCGATGTAGAATTGCACGCTGATCAAGAATATATATACTTTGTGGGGTCTACAATGATTATTTCGAGTAGTTACAAACGTAGTGACAAACTTAATATACCCCCATCCTATGGTGGAGGGTATAAAAAAATCAATATTTTTTTCTGAAAATTGGTAGAATTTTTAATATAGATCTTATAGCGTTCTTCCTGGAAGGAACGTACCGCCAACGTAAGACAAATTTGGAAGAAGATTTCTTTATCTTGCCACTTATACCAATTATGTAAATGTACGTAGTCAGATAACAGAGTTATACGCTTATATATCCAATGGGTGGATCCACTGTGCAATGGCGCAAAAACATTAAATAACCCTCCAGGCACCAACTCAAATGAGTATCCGATTAGGCCGAAATTTTGTCGACCGTGAAATTTTTACCAAACGTATATAAATTTCCAAGAAGGTCTATATCGGACAACACCTTCGTGTAGCTCCCCTCCCTTAACGAAAATACACCTCTCTGCCCTGTTTACATCGAAATAATGTTTTCTCATGATAGCCATTAAAAGGTCACACCTTTTACACCTTTTGCACCAAAAATTTTAGTAGATTTTGTTACAATGCTTTAAGCCCACCTGCGCCACATTCAATTAGAAAGATGTACGGACAAAGAATATATTCTACGAACGCCTAGACAGAGCATATGACCGCTGCCCTGATCATGTCATTAAAGTTGTTCTAGGAGATTTTAATGTTTAAATTGGAAGGGAAAATATCTTTAGTACTACGGTTGGCAAGTTTAGCCTTCATGAGCTAACCTCCGACAACGGAATGAGGCAGATCGGAGTGAAATGATAATAGGAAAACACTCTTCCAGAGTGTTAGATGTCCGATCGATTCGAGGAGCGACCATATATTCGGACCATTTCCTTATAGCAACCAAGGTACGCACTCGTCTTAATGTTGCGACAAAAGTGCGATCTAACGCAGGACGGAAGCTGGATGTTGAGACGCTGCAAACGTAACAGATAGCACAGGCCCACACTGCTCGACTTACGCACATGCTGGAAGAGGTAATTATTGTCCTGACAGATGGGACACCAAATCTATATTCGGGTGACAAAACCCACCTAAATCCATTGTGGTATTGTCAGTAGTTTCATAAGGCTACTGGAGAGAAGGGCACTGCAGTCATACACATTTATAAATGGTGGTGTTTTTTTTTCTTTTATTGAAAGGTATAGAAATACAAAACACAAAAGCAACAACAGACGCGTAGATACATACACAAAATTCCACATCGCACAAGAAATACATAACAGATGGACAATATTCAAAAATGCTTTTGTGGGAGAGTTCCTAATTATTGCTTTTGCTCCAATTTTTGTCTTAGCATTGGATCGAAAATGTCAATGGTTCGGCTGTTATATGCCAAAATATCAAAAGAAACAAGTAAGAACGGCGTTAAGTTCGGCCGGGCCGAACTTGTTATACCCTCCACCACAAGTTGTATTGAAGTAAAATGGAATAATTAGTTTCCTTTCGTGCATGAAGAAGACTTAATACTAAATTTCAGCAATTTCGGTAAAACAATGTGAGACACCATTCTATGGGGGCTATTTCAAAACGTCGATCTATACCGAAAAATTTCTGACGAAAAGTTTTTAGGCTCAAAGAAGACTAAATACCAAATTTCCTTATTTCGGTAAAAGAATGTGGCTAAATCTAAAAAAATACCGAAAATCAAGAAGTAAGCTTCTATGGGGATATAGGAAGACGTGGACCTATACTGATAATACTCTTCTGGAATATTTTATAAATCTTGGAAGACGAAATAACGAATTTCAGCCATTTCGGTTTGGCTATTGACGTCACAATCTTCAGTATTACGAAAATCTGGAGGTACCGTTCTATGGGGGCTATATCGAAACGTGGACCTATACCGACGAATTTGAGTCAGAAATGGGGCAACATAAAAGCGTGGACCTGTACAGACATATTTCTGGCGAACAGTTTTATATCACACTGAAGACTAAATACCAAATTTCAGCCATTTTGGTGGAATATTGAAGACACAACCTTCAAAATACGAAAAATCGGGAGGTACCTTTACATGGGGGCTATATGAAGGCGTGAACCTATACCGACAAATTTAAAGGGGAAGTTTGAGTACCCCAAGCGAAGTCTAAATACCAAATTTCAGCCATTTCGGTGGAATATTGAGGCCACAACGTTAAAAATACCGAAAATCGGGAGGTACCGTTCTATGGGGGCTATATGAAGGCATGGACCGATACCGACAAAGTTCTGCGGGGAAAGTTTTATACCACCAACGTAGACTAAGTACCAAATTTCATTTAATGAAGCTAAAACCTTTAAAATACCGGAAATCGGGAGGTACCGTTCTATGGGGGCTATATGAAGGTGTGGACCGATACCGACAAAACTCTGGGGGAAAGTTTTGTACCCCTAAAGAAGACTTCGTACCAAATTTCAGCCATTTTGGTAGGATAATGAAGCTAAAACCTTCAAAATACCGAAAATCGGGAGGTACCGTTATATGGGGGCTATATGAAGGTGTGGACCGATACCGACAAAACTCTGGGGGAAAGTTTTGTACCCCTAAAGAAGACTACGTACCAAATTTCAGCCATTTTAGTAGAATAATGAAGCTAAAACCTTAAAAATGCCGAAAATCGGGAGGTACCGTTCTATGGGGGCTATATCAAAACGTGGACCGATATATCCCATTTTCAATACCAACCATCCTGCAAGTAATAAAAACTTCTGTACCAAATTTTGACTCTTTATCTTTAAAATTGCGAGCTGTATCTTGATTTCAACAGACGGACGGACGGACGGACATGGTCAAATCGACATAGAATTTTATGCTGATCAATAATATATATACTTTATAGGGTCTCCGACAAATATTTCGATGTGTTACAAACGGAATGACAAATTTAATTATACCCTCCATATGGTGGAGGGTATAAAAAAACCTGACAAAAATCTGATAAAAAAATTCAAGTTACAATCAGGATGCTCGATTTTCACCGTAGACGTGTAGTGGACTCTTTTGATCAGTACAATCCCAGGCATCAGAAACGCCAAGCGCCCAACAACAAAAAACAAAAAAAAAAAACATTGTTCCACAACATCCCATACGGGACAAGGGAGACTTCTCTCATATCAATGAGTGCACCCCGATTCATATTTAGCTCAATGATATGGGACCTACTGTTTATCGCCGAGTCCGAACGGCGTGTCTTATGACACCACTTGTAGAGAAGTTTTTCAAGGCTGAAATACTCAGGTAATGTCGCCAACATTACTGAGGGGTATTTTGCCACCGTTGATGTTGGCTGGTCGGGGAATCGAACCCCCGACCTTCTGCGTGCAAGGCGGGCGTGCATAACATTGCACCACGGTGGCTCCCAACAACAAACACGTAAAAAATCGTTAAGTTCGGCCGGGAATAATCAGTTTCCATTCCTGTCCATTATTTTAGGTGTAAAAATATGTCGCCCACGAATACCCCAAAATCCTAAATTAACTAATCTAATCTAAAAATGTGTGCAATCAGGTGGTCTATATGGGAGCTATATCAAAGTGGGGACCTTTGCAGACTATTTTTGGTGAAAACGGTTAAAAAATATAGCTAAAACCCTCAAAATACTGAAAATCGGGAGGTACCGCTATATGGGGCTATACTAAAACATGGACCGATGTTGACGGTCAAAAAATATAGCTGTAAGCCTCATAATACCGAAACATGGACTGATTTTGACGTTTTTTTTAGGGAAGAAGTTTCACGGCCACTAAGAATCTCAAATGCCCTATTACAGCTAGTTCGGTTAAAAATTATAGCTAAAATCCTCAAAATACCGAAAATCTGGAGGTACCGTTATATAGGGTCTATACCAAAACTAGGACCGCTGTTGACGATTTTTATTGAAGAAGTTTCACGGCCACTAGGAACCTCAAATGTCAAATTACTGCTAGTTCGGTTAAAAATTATAGCTAAAATCCTCCAAATACCGAAAATCGGGAGGTGCCATTATATTGGGGCTATACAAAACAAGGACCGATTTTGACGATTTTTGTGAAAAAGTTTCAGGGCCACTAAAAACTTCAAATGTCAAACTACAGCTAGTTGGGTCAAAAAATATAGCTATAATCCTCAAAATACCGAAAGTCGGGAGGTATCTTTTTATGGGGGCTATACCAAACCATAAATCTATGTTGACGATTTTTAGTGAAGAAGTTTCATGACCACTAAGAACCGCAAATGTCACAATGCTACTAGTTCTGTTAAAAATTTTAGCTAAAATCGTCAAAATACCGAAAATCGGGAGGTACCGTTATATGGGGGCTATACCAAAACATAGACTCATGTTGACGATTTTTGACCTACCTGCAAATAAAAGACACATCTTCCCAAAATTTCAGCGTCCTATCTCCTTTTTGGTGGATGCTAGAGTGATTACAACAGACGGACGAACGGACGGATATGTATAGATCGACTCAGAATATTACCCTGATCAAGAATTTATGTACTTTATAGCATCGCAAATGATTATTTCAATGCGTTACAAACGAAAAAAACTTAATATATCACTCAAACACGGAGAAAAAATGCAGCAAACCAAATATATGTTTGGGTGCAAAAAAATATCATGCATTCAGACATGTGTTAGGTTGGGGACTGTTGCAAACAAATATATGTGTGGGTCCAAACACATATTTGTTTGCACCCAAAAAAGTTTTTGTTTTTGTTTGCTGCATTGTTTTTCTCCATGTACTATGGTGGAGGGTATAAAAAATACTGAAAACAATCATTTTTGCAGTTTATTTAAAATAAATAAAAGTGACACATATTATTGTCTATAATTGTATGTTCGTTTATAGAATTGGTAATAATATTTAACTATAATTAAAACATAATATTTCACTGAATTGTATTCGACATAAAATATTTTTAAAAATATATTTATTTACAAAACAAAAGTTCTAATAAACTACTTATTAGCTATGTATGCCGGCATAAATGTCAAATTATTTCGTATCATCATTAGACTTGTCCTCATTTTGAAATCAACTAACACGTGTTTCACATTTTACTTTGTCAAATTTTTATATTACTCCGTTTTTTTATTATACTCCATAAAAAATGTATGTTAATTATATTATTTAAAAACATTTTAAAATGAGTTATTAAAATATTGTTATGAGAAAAAATGAAAGGGGAACTTTCACAATTTTTCATTATTTTAATTTTTTGAAAATATATTTTTATTCGTTTTTATTGCTGACTTCTTATTTCGTCATGCAAGTGAATTTAATGTGGCGAATATACCCACCACCCATATGTTTGTATGTTCGTGTTTATTTTTTGGTGTAATTAACATTTTATCCTTAATAATAATCATAAAAAGAGAAATAATAATAAAAAATTAAATTAAAAAACCATTTGATTATAGTCACATTAGGGAAAGTTTATTTAGATGGAGTTTTTTTCATTTGTACAAACAATGAAGTTTTAAATACACCACCATATACAGCGCAATTGAAATCATATGTACACATGTGCATACATATAACCACTTCTTTATAATTTCAAATACAATGTAAAATGGTATTGCAGTTTACGAGGTCGGTATGATGACATAATAATCCATAGCTGAAGAGTAGACAACCAAACACTGGACTTCTAGTCACGTTATCGCACCATAAAAATGGGTGCGTCACAGTGAGGGGTTTGTTATTTATTTAAATGTTATCGTGCGAAGGAGATCTTTCCCGAAGTCGAAATGACCTCATATTTCGGGCGTGGATTTTTTAAAAATTTTTTCTCAACCATCACCAGGCTAATGGGCGTGGATTTTTTAAAATTTTTTTCTTAACCATCACCAGGCTAATGGGCGTGGATTTTTTAACAATTTTTCAATTGGATTTTTTAACAATTTTTTCTCAACCATAACTAGACTAATGGGCGTAGATTTTCTAACAATTTTTTCTCAACCATCACCTACCTAATGGGCGTGGATTTTTTAATAATTTTTTCTCATCCACCACCTGGCTAATGGGCGTAAATTTTTTAACAATTTTTCTCAACCATCTATCACCAGGCTAATGGGCGTGGATCTTTTAACAATATTTTCTCCACCATCACTAGGCTAATGGGCGTGGATTTTTTAACAATTTTTTCTCAACCATCACCAGGCTAATGGGCGTGGATTTTTTAACAATTTTTTCTCAACCATCACCAGGCTAATGGGCGTGGATTTTTTAACAATTTTTTCTCAACCATCACCAGGCTAATGGGCGTGGATTTTTTAACAATTTTTTTCTCAACCATCACCAGGCTAATGGGCGTGGATTTTTTAACAATTTTTTTCTCAACCATCACCAGGCTAATGGGCATGGATTTTTTAACAATTTTTTTTCTCAACCATCACCAGGCTAATGGGCGTGGATTTCTTAACAATTTTTTTCTCAACCATCACCAGGCTAATGGGCGTGGATTTTTTAACAATTTTTTTCTCAACCATCACCAGGCTAATGGGCATGGATTTTTTAACAATTTTTTTTCTCAACCATCACCAGGCTAATGGGCGTGGATTTCTTAACAATTTTTTTCTCAACCATCACCAGGCTAATGGGCGTGGATTTTTAAACAATTTTTTTCTCAACCATCACCAGGCTAATGTGCGCGGATTTGTTAACATTTTTTTCTCAACCGTCACCAGGCTAATGGGCGTGGATTTTTTAACAAATTTTTCTTAACCATCACAAGGCTAATGGGCGTGGATTTTTTAACATTTTTTTTCTCAACCATCACCAGGCAAATGGGCGTGGATTTTTTAACAATTTTTTTCTCAACCATCACCAGGCTAATGGGCCCGGATTTTTCAACAATTTTTTCTCAACCATCACCAGGCTAATGGGCGTGGATTTTTTAACAATTTTTTCTCAACCATCACCAGGCTAATGGGCGTGGATTTTTTAACATTTTTTTTCTCAACCATCACCAGGCTAATGGGCGTGGATTTTTTAACAATTTTTTCTCAACCATCACCAGGCTAATGGGCGTGGATTTTTTAACAATTTTTTTCTCAACCATCACCAGGCTAATGGGCGTGGATTTTTAAACAATTTTTTTCTCAACCATCACCAGGCTAATGTGCGCGGATTTGTTAACATTTTTTTCTCAACCATCACCAGGCTAATGGGCGTGGATTTTTTAACAAATTTTTCTTAACCATCACAAGGCTAATGGGCGTGGATTTTTTAACATTTTTTTTCTCAACCATCACCAGGCAAATGGGCGTGGATTTTTTAACAATTTTTTTCTCAACCATCACCAGGCTAATGGGCCCGGATTTTTTAACAATTTTTTCTCAACCATCACCAGGCTAATGGGCGTGGATTTTTTAACAATTTTTTCTCAACCATCACCAGGCTAATGGGCGTGGATTTTTTAACATTTTTTTTCTCAACCATCACCAGGCTAATGGGCGTGGATTTTTTAACAATTTTTTCTCAACCATCACCAGGCTAATGGGCGTGGATTTTTTAACAATTTTTTTCTCAACCATCACCAGGCTAATGGGCGTGGATTTTTAAACAATTTTTTTCTCAACCATCACCAAGCTAATGTGCGCGGATTTGTTAACATTTTTTTCTCAACCATCACCAGGCTAATGGGCGTGGATTTTTTAACAAATTTTTCTTAACCATTACAAGGCTAATGGGCGTGGATTTTTTAACATTTTTTTTCCTCAACCATCACCAGGCAAATGGGCGTGGATTTTTTAACAATTTTTTTCTCAAACATCACCAGGCTAATGGGCCCGGATTTTTTAACAATTTTTTCTCAACCATCACCAGGCTAATGGGCGTGGATTTTTTAACAATTTTTTCTCAACCATCACCAGGCTAATGGGCGTGGATTTTTTAACATTTTTTTTCTCAACCATCACCAGGCTAATGGGCGTGGATTTTTTAACAATTTTTTTCTCAACCATCACCAGGCTAATGTGCGTGGATTTTCAAACAATTTTTTTCTCAACCATCACCAGGCTAATGGGCGTGGATTTTTTAACAATTTTTTCTCAACCATCACCAGGCTAATGGGCGTGGATTTTTTAACATTTTTTTTCTCAACCATCACCAGGCTAATGGGCGTGGATTTTTTAACAATTTTTTCTCAACCATCACCAGGCTAATGGGCGTGGATTTTTTAACAATTTTTTTCTCAACCATCACCAGGCTAATGGGCGTGGATTTTTAAACAATTTTTTTCTCAACCATCACCAGGCTAATGTGCGCGGATTTGTTAACATTTTTTTCTCAACCATCACCAGGCTAATGGGCGTGGATTTTTTAACAAATTTTTCTTAACCATCACAAGGCTAATGGGCGTGGATTTTTTAACATTTTTTTCTCAACCATCACCAGGCAAATGGGCGTGGATTTTTTAACAATTTTTTTCTCAAACATCACCAGACTAATGGGCGTGGATTTTTTAACAATTTTTTCTCAACCATCACCAGACTAATGGGCGTGGATTTTTTAACAATTTTTTCTCAACCATCACCAGACTAATGGGCGTGAATTTTTTAACAATTTTTTCTCAACCATCACCAGACTAATGGGCGTGAATTTTTTAACAATTTTTTCTCAACCATCATTAGGCTTATGGACGTAGAATATTATCAGATTATGGGCGTGAACTTGTCGCGGTGGCTGTTGTTTGTTTTAATTTTCTTTCATATTTATACCCGCATCGTATTTTCTAACGGTGCCAATGTAATTTATGACCCGTAAAACGTGCCGCCAGCAGTTCCAGTCAGCCTTATCAATAACAACGTGCACCCGATTGCCGTTTCAAGTGCAATGGAACTAATATTACAGCACGAATAAGACCAACAACAAAAACATCAAGAATTGCACCAGTAAAGGGGAATAAGAAACAATAACAACAACATCATTTAACTAAAGATAGTTCGCACTTACGGAACTAAATTGTTGTTGATGACGCTGTTGACGTGATTCGTTGTTGATTCGTAATTATTCTAAACTGGGGTAAATAAACTCTACCAAGGTCCACTAACACTAACATTTTATGGCACACAATAATGATAATGCAAAATTACAAAGAAATGGGAAAATAGAGAGCAATACGGAGAAAGGAAAAAATTAAATTATTATCAAGCAATAAAAAAACTAAATGCAGAAAAATACATTGGCTCGGGTTCTGGGTCAGTTTGGGGACTCTACAAACTGCGTCATTATGTATGGTGGTTTGTTTCTTTGTACACGAGTTTCAATTTCTCGGTATTTTACATAAAATAAATATAATTTATTGTTCAAATAAAAGCTTTGTGATTTCCATGCAGCAGCAGCAACAATGGTACAAAGTTGCCAATTGTTTGTACATACAAACATGATTGGCTTAAAACGGAGGCGACACGTGTTGGTGTAAATGCCACTTAGCATGCAACAATGTTGCAGAAAGCGATAATTTTAGAAAATTACAAATTGAACTGAACACCACCATCACTGCAAAAAACAACAACAATATATTCTGTTTAAGTGTTGTTGTTGTTGCCAATGTTGAAATTGCATGGGATATTTGACGAGTTAATTACCAATAGCTGCCACCACCACCACAGTTGGTGGTCTGCAGCAAAAGAACAAAGCGAACTAGAAACGGAACTTAACCGCTTGCCAGGTAAACAACAAACCAACTAACTAACTAACTAACTAATCTTTGATTTATGTTCTGTCATAACTGTCAATGTTGTACAAATCATACAGATAATAAACACGATATTTAAATGGAAACATGGTAAGGAGGTGTTAAATTCTATCTTTGTCAAACAGCTAGAAAATCTTGTGAAATTACAGATCATGAGATTAGTAATCATGCAAGTGCTAAATAGGTACATACATACATACTTATAATACCAAATGGAAGTAATGTTTTCCGATATAATTTTATGATGTCCATGATGGAATATTTGGAATATTCAATATTTACCTCATATTTTTGTTCATGCAGGATAAAACAAGAAGTTCATACTCCGTCGACATTTTGTAGTTAGACCACCTTCACCAAGCCTGACTTATATCAACGTTTCAGAGGACATTCTGCATAGGCCCATGTTAGAATATTTTAGAACTATACCAGTTTGTTTGCTGTATCTTACATCGAAATGGGCTTATATAAAGCTGATTTACCGTTGCCAGAAAATTTTAGTTCTCGAGATATGATCATCTGAAGTTCCGAACATTCCATTGTTAAAGGCTGCTTACTTAGAGACAAATTTTCAATTTAAAAGGTATTTTGTTCTCGTGCCCTAGATTGGAACGGATCAACCGCGTAGTATTTTGTAGATTATGTTCAAAGATTCGCTATGATTTCCACTTCTTTGCGTAAACCCTGCCTCCCCCACAAAATTTGAAAATTGTTCATTTAAATGGCGCGCACGATAACTTTCGAACGGAATAACCGATTCGGTCCATACATTGCACATCGTAATATTTCGAACAGACGTAGCTCAGTTTCAAGTATGACCTATATCGGTTCACTTCTTCGGTATAGTTTACGACCTGCTCTCGAATCGTTTTTGGTATAGTTTACGACCAGCTCTCGAATCGTTTTGATTTTTTTTGCGAAAGGTTGTGCCCGGGGCCCTTATTATGACAGTGAAAGTATTTAAGGGCAGTTCATTCTTCCTGCGATAATTGTTCTAAAACTTAAAAAAAACCCTAAAGCCTACATGTGCAGTTAAATGTATGCACGACAACTCTCCAGCCGTATACTGCGTTTGCATTCCGAATCTTCGATAAAGATGCTGCTTACGCTCCACTTCTTTCGGTACCTCCCCCACAAAAGATGCTGCTCACGCTCCACTCCTTCCGGTACCTCCCCACAAAAGTTCAAAATTATTCGCTTAGTTGGTTTGCACGATAACTCTCGAAGGCAGTAATCGATTTGGTCAATACTTTGTACATGGTCATATTTCTCACAGACATAGCTAAATTTCGAGTATGGCATATATTGGCCAACTTCTTCGAGTACTTCCCACAAATAGAAAAGAGACACAGGTTGTCCTCGGGCTCCTATTACGACGGCACAAACGTTAAGCATTAGAAGGTATTGCAATTCATGAAGAAAAAAGTCTTTGATTGTATATGTGTGTGTATTGAAGAAGGATTCTAGGAAGACCAGAGACACTAGGTTGACTTGATAGTAAAAATTCTTCAAAAAAAACTTCACAACTGAGAGTATTGGTGGTGCGATATTCATCAAAAGGAATGACTTCTAAAACAAGATCTTTGAAGTGGATGGGCATAGCGTACGTATTTACAACACATATACTTAGTTAACCAATACTTCAATCATAGTCGGATGGTAGTATTCTCGACATCCCCAAACAGCTTAAAATGACTTAAATGTTAAAACCACTGTTCTGTGACACGGCCTGTCCTGCTTGAGATCTCGTATAATATGTGTGGAAATGGCGTGCAGCACCTGTGTAATACTATGCTCCTTCAGGAACCCTCTGATGCTGGGGTGTAGTAACGCCTCAGGTATATTTGCTACTAGTGGCAAAAGTGATATCGGCCTTTATGATTCACCTTTGCTGGCATTCTTTCCAGGCATCAGTAGTGAGACCACCCTGCCCATTTAGCAGACTTCGGGTACTATAAGGATAACTAAAGATAAGTTGCGGACTTTGCTTAGATAATGTAGTTCAGATTCACCCAGCTATTTTAGCATTACGATTTAAATACCGTCAGATATAAACGCTTTGGTTGATTTTGAGCCTTGGATAATATCTGCAAAATCACCCATGGTGGTACCTCTTCGGCTGGAAGATATCGCAAACGAAGTAGATCACTTGTCTTCGCCTGGTCGCTAACGGTATGCTTAATAAATTGGTGGCTAAAATAACCTCCAAACTTCTTCGCTTCAGTCACGACCACTCCGTTAAGAATGAGAGATATCCGATATTCCTTTCTGTCAGGGTTCGATAACGCCTTAACCGTTGTCCAAAATTTAATGTTACCGGTTCCAATGTTAGGGCACTTCATATATTCTAGCCACTTCTCCGTTTGTACTCACCGACTAATCTATTGACTTCAAATACCAGCTCTCTAACTCGCTAGGGTTCTTAGGGCCAAACTCATAACAATTATTCGTTATTTCCGTCCCCTTTGCAGGGAAGTTAGGCCTTATTTCAAGCATTCGACCAGCAAGTATATTTTGGAAAATTCTCTCTGCTACTCGAACATCAGTTCCCTAACGCATTGGTTGGTAAACTCAACTGCCAACTGGATTTCCCTTGGGTAAGAAAACTACGGCGTTCAGAGGTTATAAAGTCGGGTTGTCTATTGTGGAAATGAGGAAAGGGAGATGGCCCAAAGCAAGGGAAATGATGTGTTGCCAAGTCACGTCATTCGTCAGACCAGGTGAAACGATGTACATATCCATCGAGGAGAACTATGGCATGCTCCTCTAATCCTGATGGTTAACGTTGCAACATGTGAAGCAATCTAGATGTTCAGCCAGCGCTATGTCCATTAAAATCGCTTAGGACCAACAGATTATCGCCTTCCAACAGTGGCTTGATGTCAGGCGAATAAAGCAGGGTACGTCTGTGAAATGGCGGACACATACACATTCAGCAAGTCTATCTCGGCGGTTCCAAACTTAACCGCTACCCCCATACACTCCATGGATGGTTCTATAGAGTCAATCTAAATAGAGATAGGTCTGTACTGAAGAGATTGGTGCAATAGAATTGCAAGTAAATCACTTCCCCTTCTCCTACAATTCAAGCGCCCTACGCTGTAGTCATCGTCATCATTGTTAGAAACATCATAATTTTTAGGGATTGGAAAAACTTTTCGATTGTTTGAGTGGAGTATTCCCCCATTGGCTCAACTTCATTTATTACCCTCTATTACAGAGAGTAATGTTTTTCAAAACGAACTGACAGTGTTGCAAAATTTTACTGATCGCTACCAATATCATGATTTCATCCCGGCGAAGGGAATTATCAAATGGCTTCTCAGTTTTTGAAATGATGCCTTTATCGAGGATGGCGAGATTGCCGAGGGTTTCTCAGTCTGATGATTACGACTAAGATACACTGGGGATTAAGTTGGCGCATTACGATGCAACATAATCCCTATCGCTGTCTCCTCACGAAGGTCAGGTGTGACAATTCCTTAAATTTGCCAATTCACGGCATCCGTGTCATCTCACCAACACCGACCTACACATGTTTATAGGACGGTGACAAACGGAGCAAAACCATGGTCCTGGATTTTTCTCTATCCCGACACCGATTGGGAGAATCTTGAGCAGGAATTCTGGCAAATCGTAAAGAAGTTGTTCAACCACTGTGTACCTTAGATGTCAAATTGCAAATAGTTCGGTTAGACATTGTAGCTAAAATCAACAAAATACCGAAAATCTAGGGTAACGTTATATGGGGGCTATACCAAAACATGGACCTATATAAATATAGGTAACCTCCTCAAAAGGCCTAACATCAGAAGGGCAATACCAAAACATGGACCTGGTTTGGTTAAAAATTGTATCTACCTTTATATGGGGGCGAGACCTGAAAATGATCCTATGTTAACAATCCTAAGAAAACCGAAAATCAGGGGATACCGTTAAGTGGGGATTATACCTACGCTGACCAATATTTTTGAATGAAAACATAGTACATGTGTAAAAAGTTACAGGCCAAAAAAGAGGACAGAAAACCTTTGGAGGACTTTTGGACGTCTCCAACATAAGACCTTGGAAGGTCTTCTAAAGATAACACAGGGCCTTTGAAGGTCCTTTAAAGGACCTTGGGAGGTCTGCTAAAGACTACAGAAGATCTTGGAGGTGTTCTAAAGACAACAGCAAACACTTGGAGGTCTTCTACAGCCAACAGAATACCTTTGGAGGTCTTCTATAGCCAATAGAAGATCTATTGAATCCTTCTGAAGACAACAGAAGACCTTTTGAGGTCTTCTACAGGCAACTGAAAGCCTTTGGAGATATTCTAAAGCCAACAGAAGGCGTTTGGAGGTCTTCTTAAGACAACAGAAGACCTCTGGCGGTCTTCTATAGACAATATGAGACATTTATACCGGAACATGTTGACAATTTTTGTATAGAGTGTTGGACCCCTAAGAACTTTAAATGTCACATTATACCTAGTTCGGTTAAAAATTGTAACTAAAATCCTCAAAATACCGAAAAAAATGGAGGTACCGTTGTATGGAAGCTATACCAAAACCTGGGCCAATATGTGTAACGCATCTTCGAACTTGATCTGCCTAGGTAAAAAAGTACTCGGATTTAAAAATATAACGCTCTCGCTCAATTTTTGTGAACACTAGAGTGATTACAACAGACGGACAGACGCACTTGGCTAGATCGGATCAGAATGGTATCCTGATCAAGAATATGTATAAATTTTTTCATATTTTGCATATCGTGCATACGAGGCTAAGAAGTTTCCGAACCGCCCTCGTATTTTGACATATTTTTATATATGTGCAAAAATATATACAAGAATTTGCAGTCAAAAAATCCCACAAATATGGCTGAAACTTTACACCTGAAATTTATACGCATGGGTCCACGTCTTCATATAGCTCCCATAGAACGGTACCTCCCGATTTCCGATATTTTGAAGGTTGTGGCCTCAACATCACACTTAAATGGCTGACATTTTGTATAAAGTCTTCGTTGGGACTATAAAACTTTCCACCTGAAATTTGTCAGTATAGGTCCACGTCTTCATATAGCCTCCATAGAACGGTACTTCCCGATTTTCGGCATTTTGAAAGTTGTAGCCGCAATATCCTACCGAAATGACTGAAATTTAGTCTAAGTTGGGGGTACAGCACTTTCCACCTGAAATTTCTCGGTATAGGTCCTCGTCTTTATATAGCCCCCATAGAACGGTACCTCCGGATTTCTGGAATTTTGAAGGTTGTGCCCTCAAAGCACTCCAAAATGGCTGAAATTTGGTATTAAGTCTTTCTTGGGGGCAAACAACTTCCCATCTAAAATGTGTCGGTTTAGGTTCAGGTTTCCATATAGCCCCCATAGAACGATACCTCCCGATTTTCGGTATTTTGAAGGTTGAGGCTTTCTCTATTTTATTGACTTGTCTGAAAAGAATTTTAAACAGAAAAATTTTACATACAAACATTTTTGTACCTAAATTTTGCATATGCAAAAGTTTATGCATTTTGCATAATTTTGCATATGTCATATGTTTCGATTGCAATTTAATCAGAAGCCAAAAATATGCCAGTCCCAAAATTTGACATGAATCGGACCAAAAATGGGGGTTGCATAAAATTCCGATGTCTAATAACACAGTACAACAACAAATTCGATTATGAAAGAGGACCGAAAAAAAGAAGACACGTGTATCGGCGTTTTGAAAGTTTACGTCGGTAAGTAACTTAAATAGGCGTGGCAAGTTCCGCCAATTTCTACAGGTTTTGAAATATTCGACATCAGATTCCTTGGAATCCTTGCATTTTAGGTATAAAGTATCTTCGGAAATATTACTGAGAACAATGCGGGGTATCTTTTTATGAAAAAATTAACCCTCATGCGAGTCACCAAAGGGGTTTTTTGGTCCCTTTTTTCAGAAACGTTTAAAAACTCCTTTAAAATGTGATCGTATCCGATCGTATTCTAAAAAAATATTTGTCATCAAATTTTAATGTTGTTATCTGAGTTTATTAAGTTTTGTCCCAATTCTTCTGAAAGAATTTATTATGAAAAAGCATTAATAAAATATATTTTGTGACCGCAGATAACGAAAATGTGTCATATATAAAAACGAAAGCTTCTAGAGATGTTAAATGATGAAATTTGATTCGGAACATTTCTTCTTTTGACACAACCCCTAAAAAGTGCGGTATTTTTGGAGATTTTGACTCAGTATGGAATGAATTTTAATTAATATCTAAAAGTTTAACAAATAATTTCTACCTATAATATCTAATTTTGTAACGTCAATCTTATAAAAAAGTATTTTACATAGATATCTAGTTTGTTCTGGGACTTACAATGAAATTTTGTGTAGAATATTTCTTCTTTTAACATCTTTCTCCTAGAACTAAATTTCATGTTACTTTCATGCATCAACTCGAAAGAAGAACAAAACAAATTTATTCAAAAAATATTTGGGTGTTTTGTTGGTAAACTTGATGTATGTATATATTTTCTTCATATATATTGGAAATACATATTTTATTTATTCATGGAGATTATTTTTGTCTTTGACGTCTTCTATCTAGATTGACGTTTTGTGGGACAAAACTTAATTAACTCAGATAAAGTACAACATTAATCCTAAAACGTGATTTTACTTTTGGCAGGTTCCTGGCGTTTAGGTAAGATTTGGAGATTTGGTATATTCGGGGACCTATAGTAAAATTTTATGACAAATAATTTTGTAGAATATTTTGATCTAATACGAGCACATTTTAAAGGAGTTTTTAAACGTTTCTAAAAAAATGGACCAAAAAGACCCCTTTGGTGACTTGCATGAGGGTTAATTTTTTTCATAAAAAGATACCTCGCATTGTTTTCAGTAATATTGTTAAAGACACTTTATACCTAAAATGCAAGGATTCCAAGGAACCTGATGTCGAATATTTCAAAACTTGTAGAAATGGGCGGAACTTGCCACTCCTATTTAGGTTACTTCCCGACGTAATCATTCAAAACGCCGATACACGTGTCTTCTTTTTTTCGGTCCTCTTTCATAATCTGGCCGAATTATCTTTTAATTATTTTTTGTGTTGTACATTGTAATTATATGTATGTATGTCGCAAATGGATATTTCAATGTGTTACAAACGGAAACTCGAACTTTGTGGGTGGTATAAAAAAATCGATGATCGAATATCTTTATATTTCTTGGGTTTGAAACTGACAACTTCCGCACAGAAAGGTGTGTCTAGCTCTATTGATGTCTTCATTAAAATAATATTTCAAACGAGTTAAAAGTGAATGGAAAAATGTCCAATTGCGTACTCTGTGATCTTAAAAAGAAATTAAGTGGTTAGATCATGTGGAAATTCCGAAGATATTAAGTCTGCATTTTCCAAAGAATTCTCACGATAGTTTGTCCAAAATTTATTTAAAGTAAACGCGTAGAATATGTGTATTTAAACTAATTCCCATGTACATATTTTAATTAATTACTGTTCTTGTTCATTAAACCATACACTAAGATCTAATAAGTAAAATTTCCAAAACTTATTCTCGTTGGGATTCTTTGTACCAACGTTTCACTAATTACCTGTTTCGAAGACAATTGTGGTTTTTTTCTGGAAATTCCACTTAACAGAAACTTTGCAAAAATATGTGAAGTGTCATTACTCTCTCCTTCTTTAGTTTTTGTTTTTATTTTGTAATGAAATACCGGGACTATGACTTTTTGAATTTCTAAGCAATCGTAGCAGAAAAAATGGAAGAGGAAGACGAAATTCGAACAAAGCCCTGAATTAGACGACCAAACGCTCATTTAGAGAACTTCTTTTTGTGTCTATTAGCCTTTGTTTGGGCTCAGCTGTTGTGCTAAAGATAGATGATATACGGGAGGGTTTTGCAAACTTTTTTTGTTGGGGTTATTGACATTTTGCAAAAATGCCAAATATTTGAGTTTCAAACGAGGTAGACAAAAGTGTAAAACCCGACAGACACATTGCCGCAGCAGTTTCTATTTTTGCAAGTGTTTTTGTAGCTATTTCTAGTTTTTGTTTTCTTTTCATCATTGGCGAGAGGTAGAAAGAGTTTTGTTTTGATTTTACGACTTATTTTTGGTATGCCTTGGCTTTTTATGGTTTGTTTTTTTTTGTTTATTGTTGTTAGTTTTCTGTTTTTGTCCCCAAAATTGTATCAAAACAAAATAAAAACCATGAAAATTTATATTGGGCCCAGAAGAAACAAAGAGAATAAAGAAACCAAAACAAACCAAATGTAAACACAGCGAGGAAGTCTCTTTGTTTATAAGTGGACTTTGAACCGCGACCCATCCCAATATAAAATTAAAAACCGGCATGCATCACATCACACTTTGGGTTACACTGAGGCCGGTCCACATTTACATATGTATGTACATACATATATCTTTAACAAAAACATTGCAATTTTTTTTAAAACATAAACCTTATCATTCCCCCCAAAGTTCATTGTAATGTCAAAAAATTTATCAAGTGGTAGACCGACCAACATCATGAAACGCCGCTCACTTTTTGAATGTTTATGTTCGTGATGGGGTAAGGGGATGTTGGCGTAATTTTTTCTGCTTGCAAAAGTAAACAACAAGTTTTTTGTTTTGTTTTGGTTTGCAAAATCTATTGGCCTTAAATGACTGCCTTTAAGTTTTTGTGTGTATGGCCTGGCGTGTATGTGAAGGTTTCACAAAAAGTGACTGAAAAATCAAAACAAAAGTGTGTCACACACTGGAGCGATTAAACTTAATAGAGACAAGAAGAATATATATAAAGAAAACTAGATACCTATAAGACAAATTGTAACGTGACCATTTTATATGTATATTCCTACACTCTGCCATTACCATCAACTCCCACAAAACACCGATCGGCATAGTGGACAAATAAAACTCCAACATATTTAACTACAATTTATTTATTTTATTTTTGGCTTATTGAGGCGAAGGTCATTTATAGTGATTTTATTTAATTAATTCTCTCTCGAGTTGAGCTCTTATGACCTAAGGGTACATTAAAAATTAGGAGTCTACCGAAGTCCAACACATCCAACCATTATACTATGTTTCACTTATTTTTTTGATCATAATTCTCATTCACCTTGTGTTACCAACCGAATGTTTGTATATTTCAGTTTTATTCACCGAAGATGTCGATCACCAACCGACAAAGTACGAACAGACGGGTGGCTCGTCCGCAGTCTCAATACTCGTTAGCCACGACTCGATCAAGCTCTTAGTAAGTTCCAAGCTCTTGACAAGCTACAAGCTCTTAGCTAGCTCCATGTTTTTGCTAGCTCTATGTTTTTAGCTAGTTCCAAGCTCCTACAAGCTCGAAGCTCATAACCAGCTTAACACTCATAGCCGACTGCCACTAACAGATTTCTTCCCGACGGCCACCCGATTGGCTCGAGACGACAGCACACCCGAGCCAACAGCCTTCCGATTGCCTCGAGACGACAGCAACCAGTGTAGTGCAGAGAAGAACCACACCCTACAGCTGCCGAGCCCACAGCCACCGATAGCACAGAACCGAATTCAAATAAGCGATTACCAAACTCATATTGCATAAATTTTCCTCACACATTTTATACGTTCATCAAACACCTAGGGGATGAAAGATACCAAGGAACGGTCTTGACCGGCTTTTACATGCCAAAGCCCAGAATTTATCTTGGGTCCTCTTTCATCTCAAGTGGACACTGACCTCCCCGTGGTGTCATCTGTGGAGCTGCCTTTAACACTCGTTAAAGGTAGTGAACTAACACGTGCCGCGCCTTCACCCATGAGAACGTTAAAATCTTGGTTTTGAGCGTCGAGTTCGATCAAGATCTTAGTAAGCTCTTAGCAAGCTCATTGCCAGTTCAACGCTCTGAGCAAGCTGCAAGCTCATAACTAGTCCAGCGCTCATAGCCGGCTTCCACTAATCAATTTCGTCCGCAGTCTCAATACTCGTTAGCCACGACTCGATCAAGCTCCTAGTAAGTTTCAAGCTCTTGGCAAGCTACAAGCTCTTAGCAAGCTCCATGTTTTTGCTAGCTCTAAGCTCCAAGCTCATATCCAGTTCAACGCTCTTAGCTTGCTCCAAGCTCTTAGCAAGCTCCAAGCTCATAACAAGCTCAACACTTATAGCCGACTGCCACTTACCGATTTCTTCAGGACCGCCACGGAGCCGAGCCACACTCGACAACTGTCCAGCCGACAGCCAACCGTTTGCCTCGAGACGACAGCACCTGAGTAGTGCAGAGCCGAGCCACGCCTGACAACTGCTGAGCCGACAGCCACCCGACTGCCCCGTGCCGACACCAACTCTAGTAGTGCGGAGCCGAACCACACCCGGTTACTGCCCAGCCGCCAACCAATTGAACCGAGCGGTCAGCAACCCGAGTAGTGCAGAGACGAACCACACCCGAACGCTGCCGAGCCGACAGCCACCAAATAGCGCAGAACCGAATTCAAATAATCGATTTTCCTCACACATATTATTCGTTCATGAAACAACTAGGGGTTGAAAGATACCAAGGAACGGACGTGACGGCTTTAATATAGCAAAGCTCAGGATTTATCATGGGTGCCCTTTCACCTCAAGTGGACCCTGACCATCCCCGTGGAGTCACCTGTGGAGCTGCCTTTAACACCCGCCAAAGGCAGTGAGCTAACATGTGCCGCGGTTCACCCATGAGAACTTTAAAATCTTTGGTTTGAGAGTCGGGTAAGTAACCCTCCCCAATGGACAAATTAAATGATGTCGATCACAAGCCGACAAAGTACGAACAGGCGTGTTGCTAGTCCGCAGTCACGGTACTTGTTAGCCACGATTTGATCAAGCTCTTAGTAAGCTCTTTGCAAGTTCCAAACTCTTAGCAAGCTCCAAGCTCATAGCCAGTTCAACGCTCTGAGCAAGCTCCAATCTCATAACGGGAGCGCACGATAACTCTCGAACGGATTAACCGATTTGGACGAAAATCTGTCTTTCGTAATGTTCTGTCCAAACTTAGTTTATGTTCGAGGATGGTCCATATCGGCCCTCTCCCTAGGGTACATGCGCAAGATAAGATAAGGAAGGGCTAACCGATTTGGTCCATACTTTGCACATCGTAATATTTCTACCAGACATAGATAAGGTTTGTATATGAACTATATCGGGTCACTTTTTCGGGTAATTCCCACAGGAAATTTCGGAAAAGTGCAGTTTAACACCTCCTATCGAATCCTTTTGATTTACGATTTACATTACGACGGTGCAAGTTTTTTCATGGGCAAATCCATACTTCCTGAGAAAATGGCCTGAAACCTGTAAAAACCAGTTTTGGCACCATCTGTTGTGGATGGAGCGCGCTGTAACTCTCGAATGGATAAACCGATTCGATCCAAAATTTGACAATCGTAACATTTTGTCTAAAGTTAAATCAAGTTCTAAGATGGGCCTTACCGGTCCACTCCTTTTGGTACGTCCCCCACAAAAGTTCAAAACTTTTCGCTAAAATGGAAATTTCGGAAAAGTGCAGGTTACGACCTCCTCTCGAATCCTTTTGATTTTTCTTGCAACAGGTTGCACTCAAGGCCCCTATTACGATTATACACGTTTTTTCAGTGGTAAGTCCATACCTCCATACCTTTGCATGTCATACTATTTGTTCGAATATTGGATTAAATAAGATGCTTAGGGTGCCACCGTGGTGCAATGGTATGCACACCCGCCTTGCAAGCAGACGGTCGTGAGTTCCCCGGGGAGGCAACATCAACTTTTCAACCGTGGCAAAATACCCCTCAGTAATTGTGGCAACATTTCCTGTGTATTTCAGTCATGTAAAACTTCTCTACAAGTGGTGTCTTAGGACACGCCGTTCGGACTAGGTAGGTTCCATATCATTGAGCTAATATGAATTGGGATGCACTCATTGATATGAGAGAAGTCTCCCTTGTCCCGCCTCGAATATTTGCAGAACATACAGTATCGGCCAAAACTAAAGCACCCCCTCAGTACTTTTTTTTAAATGATAATTTTTTTATGAAAACTTATTTATACATTTATTTTTTATTTTTCTTTTTACTTATTTATATCTTTATAATTGGAAAATACAAAAATTAGGAGATCAGAATTTAATAAACAAAAGTTAAAATTCAAAAAACATTTTAGGTCGTCTACTGAATAAGCCTGCGTCTACCGTTCTTCTGCAATTCGTTTTTTTGCTAATTTTTAAACGTTAGCGATTTTGTATTTGACTAGTGGATGCTGTAGCATCATTTTTGGATGCATATGAACAATATCGGCTAATGTTTTGGTATAGCCCCCTTATAGCGGTACCTTCCAATCTTCGGTATTTCGGATATTTAAGCCACATTTTCCTACTAAATTAGCTGTAATTTGGTACTTAGGGTTCCTAGTGGTCACAAAACATATCCACCACGTTTGGGTATAGCCCCCATATAACGGTAACTTCCGATTTTCAGTATTTTGAGGATTTAAGCTAAATTTTCCGAAAATCGATTATTTCGCCTGCCATAATTAATAATTTAGTATCCTTAATGCCTAAAAGATGTGACTGTGTCATCCAGAACAGAGGATACTCAACGAAATATTGATTTCAATAGTTTTTGTTGTACCTCAAGTTGGGTGGTGCTTTAGTTTTGTCCGCTTATTTTTACGACTTAAAATGTTTTTTGAATTTTAACTTTTGTTTATTAAATTCTGAATTCCTTATTTTTTATTTTCCAATTATAAAGATATAAATAAATAAAAAGAAAAATAAAATATAAATTTATAATTCAGTTTTCATAAAAAAATTATCATTAAAAAAAATGTATTGGGGGGGTGCTTTAGTTTTGGCCGATACTGTATATATAGTATATTATAAGATGGTGCTTATAGGTCCACTCATTCTGGTACCTCCCATACAAAAGTTCGAAAATATTTGCTAAAATTTTGTTTTTCAAAATAGTCAGGCTTAATCCCATAGTCGTTGTTTTAATATTTTATTAAAAAATGTATTAGTGGGAAAAAATTGACGATGTTTACCAAGGGGTAACGCAGGGAAGACTATAGTTTCAGATCTCGCCACAGATCTTCATCAGTTCCCTTGTTTCTTGTTTTTCAACAACAAACTTTTAATGCCCAAGTGTCAATTGCCCGCTCAAATAGATACGTGTGCAAAGAAACACTCTGATCGAGAATTTCTTTGGCACTACCTCAACGCGAGACACTTCACTTGCAAACAAAACAAAATCTTTCCCACTGCTATGCGTTCGTTGATTCTCAGCGAAAAACACATAACTAATTTGTTGTTATTGCGTACTACAGCAATAAACAACATTTGACCGGTCTCAAAATTAGCAGGTTTGGCGTTTTTATTTGTATGACGAATTCTATTTTGTTTTTCAAAATAGAATGGCTTAAAGTTTCTTGTTGACAAACAAGAAACAAGGGATCTGATGAAGATCTGTGGCGAGATCTGAAACTATAGTCTTCCCTGCCTTACCCCTAGGTAAACATCGCCAATTTTTTCCCACTAATAAATTAAAGTTGTTTTAATAAAATATTAAAACAACGAGTATGGGATTAAGCCTGACTATTTTAAAAATCAAAACAGAAGTCGTCATCCCAAATAAAAAACGCCAACCCTCCTATTTGCTAAACCCACGTAAATGATCAACATTTTTGTGTAAGAGCGGTTAGGGGTCTGTGCGAAAATCTTTTGGAAATTTTTACCGAAGCTATTCCTAGTAGCCGGTTTACAGTGATATGACATTTTACGTGAGCAAATCCATGTTTCCTGATATAATGGTCCTATCGAGTGGAATGAAGCTGAAACACATCCAACGTTTGATTAAAGTTTTGTGTTGGGCGTTGAAAAAAAAAACAACAACAACAGGGCGACGCCGACTCCAAAGTCCAGCGTTGAAACATATCAACGGCATATATTTCAAATGAATTTGTATTTTTCGGCATCATGCCGGCCAAAACGACACAAAATTTACCCAAACGTTGGATGTGTTTTCAGCTTGACTCCCAGAATAAGACACACTTCCAAAATTTGCTATGTCGGTCCACTCCTTTAGGTACCTCCCCCGCAAAACTTTTGAGAAAATTCAAAATTCTGAAGACCCCCCAAATACATACTTTTTTTGGGAGAATGGTATATCAATTCACACAGGCTAAGGGAATACTTCCGTTTTTTCACCATATGTTTATATTTTAAGTTCTTCGTACAAAGAATAATTTGACATCTTCGAATTCCAGAGGGAAGAAAATTTTTCGGAGAAATTTCTTAATGTAGGCCCATACCTTTTACCTTTTTCGTGGGTCTTGGCCGCATTTTCCAATTGATTGGGTCGTAGATTTGTATTTCTTTTGGGAGTAGAAAACCTTCCTGCAGATATTTTCAATATAAGAATATATTTTAGAATAGACCCCATAAAACGGTACCTCTCTAGCCCATATTCTCAACCAACATTGTGTGGGTGGTAAAAAATTCCAAATAGATGTGATGGTATTAGGTCAGAAGAGCAAAACCCCAAAAGGTTTTGGAATTCTCAGGCCAATTTTTATAGCTTCAGCCTTCAGGATAACCAGGGTATATACACTCTGATACTACCAAAATTGTGCCTCATTGAAATGATGGATTTAGACCTAAGGTATGTTTGAACGAAATCCGTTTCAGACATTTTGGAATTGATTTATCCATGTCCGTCTATCTGTCTGTCTGGTGGGCAATTCGTAATATTTTGGCCAAACTTAGTTTAAGTTCGAAGATGGGCCATATCGATCCACTCCTTCGGGTACCTCCCCAGAAAGGTTAAAATTTTTTTGTAACATGGCGCGAACGATAACTATCATCGTATTATTATTTCCAGATATAGATCGGGTTGGAATATGGACTATATCGGTCCATTCCTTCGGGTACCTTCCATACAAAATTCGGAAAAACTGAAACTTAAGAGCTCCTCTCGGATCGTTTTATTTTTTTCCAGCAGATTGTTTTAGCTGTCCCCTTTCCGACAGTATAATTTTTTCGGAATTCGGAAAAAGTGAAGTTTAAGTGCTCCACACGAATCATTTTCTTTGCTGTCCCCTTTATGACTGTACAATTTTTCCGGAGTAAGTCCGTACTTTCTCGGATGATAGCACAAACGATCCATAATTTCAGCTTTCCGACCCATTAAAAGCCACCAAATTCCGTCAAGCGGTTGCAGAGAAATTTGAGATCAAAATTAAAAATGTGTTTTCATATATTGCATCAAAATATGAGTGTTTTTAAATTTTTCATATGTTCTGACTATTTAAAAAAGTTCAAACCCCAATAAACAAACCATATATATACAAACAATTAATTCCTTTTGTTTTAGATTTTTTTAGAACAAAAAAAATAAAAAAATAACTCCTTGGATTTTCATAAAACCCTTATAAAAACTCATATGTTAAAAATGTCCATTTGTGTGAAAAGCTACATATAATTTACATATATGGGATAACGTATGAAAAAAACACACATTTTTACAAATGTAATTTCAAACAAGTAAGAAAAGCGTTAAGTTTGGCCGGGCCGAACTTTTTATACCCTCCACAACAAATTTCAGCCATTAATGTGACCACAACCTTCAAAAAACCGAAATTCGGAAGGTACCGTTCTATGGGGGCTATATGATGGCGTGGACCTATACCTACAAATTTCTGGGGGAAAGTTTTATAAGCCTAAAAAGACTAAATACCAAATTTTAGCCATCTTGGTGTGATAATGAGGCTAAAACCTTCAAAATATCGAAAATCGGGAGATATCGTATTATGGGGGCTATATCAACACGTGGACCTATATAAACATTTTATGGTAGAAATGTTTCTTAGCCTCAGGAAACACAAATACAAAGTTACAACCGATTCTTTGGTCAAATGGGTCGAATACATTCAAAATATAGTAAAATGACGCGTACTTTATAAGGGGCCTTATGTGGGGGCTATACCAAAACGTGGATTATATAGACCCAACTTTGGTAGGAATGTTTTTTGGCCTCTGGAGACACAAAATACCAAATTACAACCAATTTTGTGGTCAAATGGGTCTAATACATTCAAAATATATAAAAATGACGCGTACTTTATATGGGGCCTTATATGGGGGCTATACCAAAACGTGGACCTATATAACCCCAACTTTGGTAGGAATGTTTTTTGGCCTCTGGAGACACAAAGTACTAAATTACAACCAATTCGGTGGTAAAATGGGACAAATATCTTAAAAACTCCTTAAAACGACGACGCGTCACGCGTCATTTTGTATGGGGGCTATACGAAAGCGTGGACCTACATAGCCCGCTTTCAATACCAAAAGTCCTACGTACATATGATATATTTTCCCAAAGACAGACGGAAAGACGGACGGACATGGCTATATCGATGTAGAATTGCACGCTGATCAAAAGTAAAAATAGTTTGTGGGGTCTACAATGATTATTTCGAGTAGTTACAAACGTAGTGACAAACTTAATATACCCCCATCCTATGGTGAAGGATATAAAAATTTAAAAAAGTGTTAAACGGAAGGAACTGGACGTGTACAAATGTATGCATTTCCCAACAGTTCAAGTCCACTAAACTTGGAATTTCACTAAAATTTAGTACATGAGGAAAAATTAAATAGCTCAGTTCATGTAAACACTACGGTAATTTATTAAAACGACTCTTAAAGGCAACAATCATAACTGCTTAACAAAAAAACAATGGACACAATATCTGTTATAGTTTTTGAGAAATAGCTGTTTCTTTCTCCAGAAATTTTGAAAAATTACATATTTTCCAAAATTGGTAAACATTTCTCGTCTTAATTCACGAAACGCTCAAAACTTCCAATATTTTGATCTAATTTTTTGCTTTCCTTAGTTTCAATATGTTTACTATCGAATCCCGTATAGGAATTAACAATCGGTGATAACACCAAATGGGGGTTTTGGCCAGGAATTGCCAGCATATACTAAAACGGCTAGTGTGCAAGATAATTCTCTTTTTTTTCAAAAACTCTAAGTCGATATAACATGACCGTCCTCCCGTCTGTTGAAATCAAGATACAGCTCGCAATTTTTAAGATAAAGCTTTGTAATTTGGTACAGAAGTTGATAACTTTAGTGTTTCCCTAAAAGAAACGTTTACCCGTGAAAAACATATGTATAGGGGTAGTGGTGTAGGGTATCATAAAGTCGACCCAACTATAACCATTGCTGACTTTTTTCTATATAAAGAACCAAGAGAACTATCATGCCATTATGGAATGTTACTCTACGAAGAGTTAACTTACCAACGGTAGGGCCAAAACCTCCCTCTAGGTCAACAAAAGATATTGAGTAACTTGTCCATAACACTGGTAATTTTCAATTCTTCTTCAACCAACTACTATATTGTATCCACTTAAGGGATTACAGCTCGTAACCCATTTCATGCCCATCGTACTTCTATAAAGA
The DNA here is from genome assembly GCF_047663935.1 of Musca autumnalis. NCBI lineage: Eukaryota > Metazoa > Arthropoda > Insecta > Diptera > Muscidae > Musca > Musca autumnalis. The sequence continues at coordinate 45,557,808 of NW_027411977.1, read as the reverse complement.
AAAACTCTCAGCTGTGTAGTTTTCATAACTCCAATTTCGAAATAGTGTAATGCCAAAACACCACTACCCTGTGTTTAGACAATTCAACATTCCCATATATTATCATATTTATTCGCCAGTGTCAATAACATTTAGCAGCGCAGTATTAAATTCTCGTAGCTATCTGGATGGATATGGGGTCGTTGTGTACGTTGTGATGATGAAATATTTACTTCAGTTTACTGGAAAATGATACACTCACGCCACAGAGAGGCTTGAAATAGAGTATCGAAAATCAAAATAAAGTAACAACTGCGGAGGTACTTAGGTCGCTTAGTCGTTTTTGCTGTTGTACTTGTTATTATTGTAGAAAACACGCAAATTAACTCTGACGTCGAACGAGCAAAAGACAACGACAATGGAACTTTTGGCGCGATGAGATAGAAATGTACTACAATTGTAGGGAACGGAGCAGGGGACTAATAAAAGTGGATATGAAACCATCCATGGAATAAAACGATAAAACTGCGTAGTAAAGATTTGATTTCAGTACAATTGAAATAATTTAAGTCGGCTTGCATCAGTGCGTGTGTGTTTGTGCGTCTGTTTGTTTTCTTTTTGCGTCAATCATGGGTTACTTGACTTTGCACTTGTAGGGGTACACATAACGTAAATGCACCCTCTTCTGTCTGTGCGACAATAACGTAATATTGTAACTGAACTTCCCACATAGACTAAGAGGGGCCAGAAGGGCGGACATAAAGCCAGACGCATTAACTGATTGAACGGAATGGAATTCAGTTATTTTTGTATAGGAACACTTCCTACAACCTACATATTGGGAATATTTGCTATAGACACAGGTGGTCTTCTGTGTCAAGGTGACCCACAGAAGGTCTTTCATGTCGAGAAGACCTGAAGAATGTTTTCTGTGTGAGGAAAACTCTTGAAAATATTCTGTTTTACTGGAAGAGCTACAAAAGATGATATATCTATAGCAGACGTAGCAACGATCTTCTTTTTTTAACAGAAGGTCTGGTCTAGAAGACTTACAGAAGGTCAAGACCTACACACCCAGAAAAAGCTTATCGAATGTCCACAGTAGGTTTGTGAAAATCTAGAATGCTTACAGAAGGTCTTCTGAAGTGAAATATATAAGGTCTCTTGTAGGATTTCTGAAGATCTAGTGTACCTATAGATATCCTTGAAGATCTGGAAGACCTTCAGAAGGTCTTCTCTTGGTTTCTCAATATCCAGAAGACCTATAGACGTTACTAAAGATCTCGAAAAACTACAAAAAGTTCATCTTAAAGATTTCTAAAAATCGGAATGACTTATACATTGTCTTGTAGATTTGGATGATATTAAGAAGGTCTTCTGTAGGTTCTTTAATATCTGGAAGACCTAGATTGCCCAAAGATATTGGATTTCTGAAGATCTAGATAAGCTACTGACGGTCTTGTAGGAAGGAAGACCTTCATCAGAAGTTCTTCTGTAGGTTTCTCAATATCTTTAAGACCTATAGACGGTCTCTGTAGGTTTTTCAATATCTAGAAAACCTACAAACTATCTTCCCTAGGTTTCTAAAGATCTAGAAGACCTTTTGAAGATCTTCTGTGGATTTTTCAATATCAATAAGACCAATAGATGGTCTTGAATACAATAAAAAACAAGTAAAAAAATATCAGACGGCTTTGCCGACATGGATATAATCTCAGCCTATGCGAATTGAAACTTTATTCTACGGACAGATCCCTTTTTGGACATTTGAACTTTCCGACAAAAATGTTGGTTAGGATTAAAGTTCAAAACTGTTGGGGAGGAGTCACTTGAAAGAATGGACCGTCATAGCCCATTATGGAAGCGGATTTTATTTTGGGAGTCATATCTTTTCGATAGATATCGCGCCCACTAGTCATATCAGTGGGTCATCGCATAACTTTAGGACAAGTATGCCAGGAAGCATGGACTTGCCCACGGAAAACATAATATCGCTTTAAACAGGACCACAACGAACAGCATCGGTATACATTTCCAAAGTATCTTCGAAGAGACTCTAAACTGCACTAAGACACAAATGTTGAACTTTTGTGGAGGAGGTATCCTAAGGAGAGGACCGATATGGGCCATTTTAGAAGTTTAACTTAATTTGGACAAAATTTTAGGAGATCCAAAATTTTTACCTATTTGTTCCGTTCAAGAGATATCGTACATACCATTCTAGTGACATTTTTTAAATATTGGAGGAACTACCGGAAGTTGTGAATCGGTATTGCCCAACTTCCAAATGAAACTAAGTTTGGACAAAATATGATGTAGACCAAATCGGTTGATCAGTTCGAGAGTTATCGTGCTCTCCAGCCACCACGTAGGGTGCCATAGGGGTTTTTCTGGCTGTTTTCTCAAGAAGTATGGACTTCACCTGAAAAAAAAACTTGCGGCAGCGAATGCAAGTTGCTTCAAAAAAAATCAAAGTGATTCGAGAGCAGGCCTTAAAGTGAACTTATCCGATATTTTGTGGGGGAGGTACCTGAAGGAGTGGACAATTATAGCCCATATTCGAACCTGATCTATATTTGGTAGATATATTAGGATGTGTAAAGTATGGACCAAATCGGTCACTCCCTTCTAGAGTTATCGTGCGCACAATTTTTCCGAATATTTTTGAACTTTTGTGGGGAGGTGCCTGAAGGAGTGGACCGATATGGCTTATCTTCGAACTTATACCAAGTTTGAACAAAATATTACGCAGGTCAAATTTTGGACCGAATCGACATGTCCGTCCGAAAGTTATTTTGCGCTCCAACCAGTACACAAGGTGTCATAGGGGTTTTTTGCACCTTTCAAGTTATTTTCTCAGGAAGTATGGACTTGCCCCTGATGAAACTTGTACCGTCGTATGGGGGCAGTGAATACAAGTTGTTACAACAAAAATCAAAGCGATTCTAGAGGAGGTCTTAAAGTGAACTTTTCCGAAATTTTGTGGGAGAAGTACCCGAAGAAGTGGACCGATTGAGTCCATATTGGAAACTTATCAAGTCTAGCAGAAATTTCACGATGTGTAAAGTATTGGCCAAATCGGTTACTTCCTTCAAGAATTATCATGCGTACACATTTTCCGAACATTTTCGAACTTTTGTGGGGGAGGTACAGTAAGGAGTAGACCGACATAACCCATCTTCGAACTTTAACTAAGTTTGGACAAAATATTATCCGTTCGAGAGATATCGTGCCATCTAGCCAGCCAGCCAGACACACGGATGGACATGGCTAAATCAACTCAGAATTGTCTGAAACGGATCTAGAAGACCAATAGATGCTCTTGAAGGTCTAGAAGGCCTTCTGCAGGCCTTTCAATATCAAGGAGACCTGTAGACGATCTTCCATAGGTTTCTAAAAATCTAGAAAAGCTGCAGAAGAAAACATTTAGAGGGTCCCGCAGATCTGGAAGAATTTAGGAAGGTATTCTGTAGATTTGTCAATACCTGTAAGGTCTATAGACGATCTTCCGTGGTCTGCTGTAGGTCTAGATTGTTCACAAAATGTCTTTTGTAAGAATTTTGAAGATCTAGATGGCCCATATACAGAAGCTCTTCTTATGAAGATCTAAAAGACCTATAGAAGATCTCTTGTAAGATTTCTGAAGATCTAGATTACCTATAGATGGTCCTGAAGATCTGGAATAACTTCAGAAAGTCATTTGTAGGTTTCTCAATATCTAGAAAACATATAGATCGTCTTCCATAGGTTTCTGAATGTGTTGATGACATGCAGGATTTCTGAAGATCTATAGATGGTCTTTTCTACGCTTTTAAAAGTTAAGATGACCTACTGAAGGCCTTATGTAGGATTTCTAATTTCCCTGATAACCTATAAATGGTCCTGAAGATCCATTTTTCTGAAGATCTAAAAGACCTACAGGAGGCTTTCTTTAGAATTTCTAAAGAACCTGATGTCTTATGGATGGTACTGAAGATCTAGCAGTAGGTCTAAAAGACCCACCGATGGGTTTCTGCTAGATTTCTGAAGATCTATATAACCTATGGATGGTCTTGAAGATGTGGAAGACCTTCAAAAGATCTTCTTTAGGTTTCTCGATATCTAAAGGACCTAAAGACTGTCTCTTGTAGTATTCTGAAGGTCTAGAACACCTACAAAAAATCTTCTGTTGAAGATCTAGATGGCCTATAGATGGTATTGATGCTCCAGAAGAACTACAGAAAGTTTTAACGGTCTAGAAGAAGGTCGAAAGGTCTTTTTTAGGTTTCAGAAAATCTTTAAGACCTACAGAAGGTCTTCTTCAGACTTCTAAAGATCTGCAGAATGAAGTTTGTAGATTTAGAAGACGTACAGAAGTGACTCTATCTCTGATCTTGAAGGCCTGCAGAAGATATTCTGAAGGTCTTGAAAACCTACTGACGGTCTTAAAAATCTAGAAGTCTTTCAGAAGATCTTCAGTAAGGTTCTTAATATCTAGACGACACTTTGGTTTCTGGGTTTCTGGAGGTCTAGAAGTCCTACCAAAGCCCTTCTTTAAAATTTGTGAGGTTTTAGATGACATAGAGGACCTTGAAGATCTGGAAGAGCTTCAGAGGGCCTTTTCGGTTTCTCAGTATATTACGGTCTTTAGTAGGTCCAGTAGGTTTCTGACGGTCTATAAGACCTGCACAAAGTCTTCTGTAGGATTTCTGTAGGAATCTCAATACCTACGAGATCTACAGCCTGTCTTACGAAAGTTTCGGAAAGTCTAGAAAGCCTACAGATGATCTTCTATAGGATTTTTTGAAGATCTTGATGACCTATAGAAGGTCTTGAAGATCGAGAAAACATTCAGAAGGCCTACCGTAGGTATCTGAAGGTCTAGAAGGTATTCTAGACTGGATTTCTGAAGATCTAGATGACTGTAGATGGTCTTGGAAGTCTTCTGTAGGTTTTTCAATATCTAGAAGACCTATTGACGGTCTCCCGGAAGTTTTTGAAGGTCTAAAACCTACAGAAGGTCTTTTTCTTCTCGCAGGCACCAATTTGAAGATCCACTCTATGGGTTTCACTTTCCTCTTTGTCTGAGGTCTATCATTCACCAGAAAAAAGTTTCCGGTCAGACTTCGTAGATGACATTGCTACCAGTTTTAATTCCATTCAAATCGGGACTGGTCGCCCAATGCGTGATAAGTTGGGCACGATCAGTGAAAAGAGAGAATGTAGCACAAATGTTACAATGATGAAGCAACCTAATGGTAGAAGCTGTCTCACTGCTGAGTGCTACGCCTATTTCCCTCTTCCGCTGTGGAGCTGGCGAAAGGCAAGTTATTTTTGTGTGAAAGTACCCGCGACAAGATCGTGGTGTGAAGACTTCATTACCCAAAGGGTCGTTAAGCCCGCCATTTCCTTTTAGAGAATACCGCTGAGGGTTTCTGAAGATCGAGAAAGCCTTCAATAGGTTCTGAAGATCTATGATTTCCTTTTAGAGAATACCGCTGCGGGTTTCTGAAAATCTAGAAAGACTTTAATAGGTTTCTGAAGATCTACAAGACCTATAATAAGTGTTCTGCAGGTTTTCAAGATCTTCAAGGTTTGAAGCTCCACATCTTCAACCTACAAGAGGTTTAGTATAGCTTTCTGAATATTTCAAATACCTGCTTGATTTAAAAGACCTTTAAATAGTCTTCCATGTATTGTGGCTAGGCTTTTATTGTTGTTGTCTGTCTTACTTCTCCACGTACACCTGTTATCTTTGTAGCGATCAAAATATCCATAAAGCATTTATTAAATATAGTTAATTTATTTTAATAACACAATAATAAAAGTAATGTACAACCACACACACACACACACCTGACAGCCAATCCAACCATCCAATCAGTGAGTGGATAGATAGATGAATGGTCATGGGGCTGTGATAATGAGGTTCTCCTGCATTGTTGGCGTTAATTTTGTTTTTGGAGATTTTCACTTAATTATACTTCATTCAGCACATTTGTTTGGCATTGTTTTGTGGACGTTTTTTTTTCCTCTCTCTCTATTTTTGGTAAAAAATACGTCGTATTTACAGATTCATTTTGCGGCTTCTTTGTTTTATTGTTTTGTTTTGGTTTTACTTAATGTTGGATTGCTGGTGAAATTTGGGTTATTGCGTTGTTGCTAAAATAAAATAGCAAACACAAAACGAAACACGAACCAAGTCGACAACCAAACCAAACCAGAAATGTTAAATTTCAAAGACTGATGAAATTCGTTAATAAATAATGGAACGTTTTTCATCGGTAGACACGAAAAAAAAACATACCTACTACCACCAATAACCATGGAACATGGATGGACTGGCGGCTAATGGCGCATTATCAATGAAATGTAATCTGGAGTACTTGTCATGCAAGGCAATTGTTCAACAAATTCAAAAGGCAAAGGTCAAGGCTAGGAATTTTGTAATGCAAAAAAAGCAGCAAATCTCCAAACAAGGATTATAGCTAAAAACAGAAACAAAAAACAACAAAAAGCAGTAAGAATGTGTAGGTTTAATAAGTCAATTAGCGGGAGAGATATGTAACTGGCGTGGTATAATTAAAAGCAAATGTTGTGTAGGTAGTTAAGCATTAACGCATGTAAGAATTAACCTTGAATATATTTTTCTTATCCATAGGTTTTTGTAAATTAAAAACAACAAATAGTAATTAAAAACAAGCTTAAAGGCAGATAATGTTTTAAAAGCCAAAAGTGGGTCAGAATTTTATTGTATGTACATTAAATCAGGAAGTGGTGGGTATTAGCATTTTAAACTCCAGGAGAAATCGCGAACATTATCGTGATATTAGACGTGTTTAGATAGATGTAATATCCTGAGACTTTTTAAAATTGATTCGCGGTAACTCTAACTGAAAGCTTCGAAAGTTTGTCGGTCTTCTACTTCTTTGATGTTCCATATTTAAATTTACAAATTTAAATTTGTATTGACTTTAAACAAGTAAGAAAGTATCAGTCATCTGGGCTGACGGAGATATACCATTAGCATCTGACCAAAAAAATTAATTGATTTTGTATCACGAGTTTGCTTCAAAATACGTGAAATTTTTAGTTACCGTAATGTGGGGCTATACCAAATCATTGGCATATATGTACCAACATGTTTTATTGAGCAAATAACAAAATATTAAATTACGTTAAACTAAGTGTGTAGGAAATGTTTAAAAAAAACAAGTAAAAGTATCAGTCGGCTTTACCGACAGAGATATACCCTCAGCATATGTGGAGTGAAACACTTTTATCCCAAAAATTTTGGGCGTATGAACCGACAAAAATATGGATTGAATTTTGTACTATAGTTGCCTACAAAAAACATAATATCGCTGTAAACAGAGCCACTAGGAAAACCTTCGTTAAAAATTTCCAAAGGATTCTCGAACAGTTCCATAACCACCCAAAAATTTTGAACATTTGGCTGGATGTTACCCCAAGGATTGGACCGATAATTGGATCCAAAGTTTGGACCAAATCGGTTGCTGCGTTTATGGGACATCGCGCGTATCATTTTAGCGAATACTTTCGAATTTTTGTGAGGGAGGTACCGGAAGGAGTGGACCTATAAGCACCACCTTCGAATTTCATCTAATATTCGAAGAAATATTACGATATCCATAGTGTGGACGAACGCAGTATTCGGTTCGAGCTCTCCACCCACTACATATGGCGGTATAGGGGTTTTTACACGTTTCGGTCTGTTTTCAAAAGAAGTATGGACTTACCCCTGAAGAAAAACCTTTACTGTCGCAATTGAGGCAGCGAATGCAAGTTTCTTCAACATAAATCAAAGTGATTCGACAGCAGGTCTTAAGTGAATTTTTCCGAAATTTTGTTTATTCAAACCTGATATATATCTGGTAGATATATTAGGATGTGTAAAGTATGGAACAAATCGGTCACTTCCTTCAAGAGTTATCGTGCGCACACAATTTTCGGAACATTTTCGAACTTTTGTGGGGGAGGTACCGGAAGGAGTGGGCCGATATAACTCATCATCGAACTTAAACTAAGTTTGGACAAGATATTACGAAGGCCAAATTATATTGCGCTCCAACTACTACACACGGTGTCATAGGGGTTTTTTTTTCAACTTTAAGGCTATTATCTCAGGAAGTATGGACTTGCCCCTGATGAAACTTGTACCGTCGTTAGGGGAAGAGTGAATGCAAGTTGTTAAAACAAAAATCAAAGCGATTCGAGAGCAGGTCCTTAACTGTGCTCTTCCGAAATGTTGTGTGGGAGTTACCCGAAGAAGTGGATCGTTTGAGTCCATATTGGAACCTCATCTAAGTCTGGTAAAAATTTCACGATGTTCAAAGTATGGACCAAATCGGTTACTCCCTACAAGAGTTATCGTGGCCACAAATTATCCAAACACTTTCGAACTTTAGTGGGGGGGTACAGGGAGGAGTGGACCGTTATAACTCATCTTCGAACTTAAACTAAATTTGGACATATGTAATATTACGAAAGCCAAATTTTTTACCTAATCGGTTGATCTGTTCGAGAATTATCCTGCGCTCCAGCCAACCAGACAGACCGACAGACGGACGGACATGGCAAAATCAACCCCAAATTGTCTGAAACGGATTTCGTCCAAACATATTTGGGGTCTAAAACCATTATTCGATGAGGCAAATTTCCTATTGGAGACAAAAGCCCTTGGTGAGTATATACAGAACCCCGAAGGACAGATTCACCGTGAGTCGAACTTTCGCGATAAGGCGTGATGAGTATTTTGCTGGAATCAGCGTTATATCTTTGTTCGCTGTTTTTTAAGCTTACATATATTTAAGATGACATGTCTTCAGCCAAATCAAATGAGGATTTTTTTCGTAGAACATTTCGACCTTCTAACTCGCTTCCTTCAATGTCCTTTTCGTCCTTTATTTAAAGAACCGCAATAAAAGTGGCACAAGATGACATTTTTCAGCTTCGGCATATTCTACAAAAATGTCGCTCGAAAGATTTTAGGTACGGTTCCCAAAGACATAAAATCGAAATAATCTTGTTTAAGCGGTCGTTTTTCACTTTTACCCGAATCTGCCCTATATCTATTTATTTCAATATAGTATACCAACAATACCAACAAATTAGTTATGTGTTTTTTCGTTGAGAATCAACGAACGCATAGCAGTGGGAAAGATTTGGTTTTGTTTGCAAGTGAAGTTGCTCGAGTTTAGGTAGTGCCAAAGAAATTCTCGATCAGAGTGTTTCTTTGCACACGTATGTATCTATTTGAGCGGGCAATTGACACTTGGGTATAAAAAGGTCGATGGTGAACGCTGAAGATAAGAACAATCCACAACGTGGGAAGTCAACGGTACAAGTTATATGCAACTGCGGCGGATGAACTGATCACAACAATGCGACGTCTGTCTCATATTGAGCGGTCACAAACAGCGTCTGAACTCCAGGAGGAGCGGCTGGATATAGAAAAGGAAAATGCTAAACCCTTCAGAAGGCAACGGGAAACCACTGAAGTAATCTCCCTGGAAAACCATACAATTATGAACACAAACCAAAATACACGGCCCTTAGTCTCCGGCAATACAAGGGTGCTAAGAATCCCCGGAGGTAAAACTAAAACAAAACTTAATATTGGTACATGGAATGAACGCAGTCTTTACGAAGCTGGAAAACTAGCTAATACCTTAACTGAAATGCACAGACTCCAAATTGATATACTTGGAATATGCGAAACGTGGTGGCCAGATTGTGGAGAATTTATATCGCAAAACTCGAAAATGTTTTACTCAGGCAATCTCAACAAAACCCATAGGAATGGGGTTGGAATAATTGTAACAGACCGTATAGCAAAATGTGTTACAGGATTTGTACCAAAATCAGACAGAACCATGATGATAAGAATTGATGCCAAGCCAATTACAATTAATGTTATTCAAGTTTACGCGTCAACGTCGGACAAAAGTAACGAAGAAGTCGAAGCATTTTACGATGAAATCGAAGAATTGCTACAACTAACAAAACAGCATGAGATAACCATTAAACAAGGCGACTTTAACGCAAAGGTTGGACGAGAAGTAGGGTCTGGTGTTACTGGACAATATGGATTAGGGGAAAGGAATGAGAGAGGCGACAGGCTAATCCAATTCTGTCAGGAATATAAAATGAAAATAACAAATACCCTGTTTTGCTTACCACCTAGAAGACTCTACACCTGGAAATCCCCCCAGGACAAAAATGGAAATATAATAAGAAACCAAATTGACTTTATTATTGTTAATAAACGCTGCGCTACTTCAATTGCGAAAACATCAACATATCCTGGAGCAGACGTACCATCAGATCACAATCTTCTTATGGCAAACATATACACCAAACTTAGTGCACCAGTGAAGAAAAAACAACACCGTAAACATGACATTTTAATAAAACATTAAAACAACGACAATAGGATTAAGCCTGACTATTTTGAAAACCAAAATAGAAGTCGTCATCCCAAATAAAAAAGCCAACCCTCCTGAAAGAATTTTAGGATAACAATGTTGCAAACTCGATTTTATGAGCTCTTTTAATGTTCTCAGCAATTTCCAGATTTGCTATGTTTAGGTACATATCTGGAATACAGGTAGTTTGCCTCACATACCCTTTATGACGATACAATTTTTGTGTCCTTACTTCCTGAGATATTGGCATAATAGCTCCACGTAGCCCTGACGTCACCAACCGAAAAGGCAAATCCGCAAGATAATTCTCACAGGGAGTTTCTGATTGATGCAGACTTTTCACATCGTATTATTTCATCCAGTCATGTATCAGGTTGGAATATGGACTATATCGGTCCACTCCTTCGGGTATCTCCCTAGGAAAAAGTGGAGTTTAAGATCTCCTCTCACATCGTTTTGATTCTTTTTAGGTTGTTCTAGCGGCCTCATTTACAACCGTAAAATTTTTTTCTGGATCAAGTCAATACTTCCTGAGATAATGGCACAAAAGCACCAAAACCTGCCGGCACATACTAAAATTGCTATTGTGCAAGATAACTGTAAAACTAATTGAATATTTCGGGTCCTTTATGATAATGTGTGATTACTAAAATGTTTGGTATATGCCAGTGATTTGGTAGAGCCTCACATTGCGGTAACTACAGGATGTTCTACAGAGATGTTCTGTTGTTTTGTTTACGTGGCGTCAATATTTTGCCAACTTTTAACCTTCCGTTTGTCATTAATAATGATTAATGTTCACTTATTCATTCTACTTCTAGTATATTCTTCGAATTATATTTAAATGCATATCTGTACTTTGCGCTATTAAAAACAATTGACCGACCTTGTTGTTTGTTTGTGTCTTATTATAGTGTCTTATATTTTGTGCACAATGTTTTCGTTAAATGCCGCCCCATGTTATTGTTCTCGGTATTTCTTATTTACAAAATGGCTAAATAAAAAAATTTCCACAAAAATACATAAATATTTTGTTTATTGTTTTTGTTACTTATTTTTTTGTTATGTTAAACTGTTTGTGTATTTTGCATGTTTTTCTTGGATCCCTCCGGACTCATTTATTACGTATCGATCAATGGCCAAAATTTAAAAACAAAAACATGGAACAAGAAATGTTGTGTGCAGTTGCCCCAGCAGCTGCGGTTGCTTCAGATAATATTGCAAAACTTGTTGGGGTGGACGAATGCCATGTAGCTGATGTTGGAATCGCTGAATCACTGGCCTCCACAAACACAGACATTTGTGACACTTTATTTTTAAAGTGAGGTAGGGCGCTACTCAACATTTGCCGTTAGCGCAACACAAATATAACTGATCTCAAATGACAAGTGATTGTATGTCGAAGAATTTTTTTATTTATTCAGTGTTCTTTTATTTTCACAGACAAACTTTGTCTTGTTTTTATTTTCTTTTCGTAGCGGGTTGTCTGTTTGAAATTTGGGCCATTTATGACGCAGATATTACGCATTCAAATTTAACAAGTCAAATTTCTTTTCATTATTTGTTTCTTTGTTGACTTGCAAAATACATACACACTTGTTCAAATATGTATGTTTCAACATTGTCTGTATAATCGATCAAATGCAAATTAAGAAATTTGAAATTTGACAAATGCATTCCTTGTTTTGTCATATTTATAGAAAAACGTAGGCACATCCGTACGGTTGACAATGAATAATTACAACAACAAATTGTATACTTTGAAACAAATTCATTTCAAAACGAATGAATAAATATTTATAGGAATAAATATCTATAGACTGTTTATTGAAAATGTGACGGCATCCCATTTGGACTGGTGTTTTTAACCTCAAACTCTCGCACTTAGTACTCCCCTCTGGTGTAAGGTTGTTACTACCTCAACTTACTATCGAGGAACTACAACTTGAGAAGTAATTTCTTTACAACTATAATAGGCAGTTGCCGGAGACAAAACTTTTATATTTTATTTCGTCAAGTCTCACTATTTTGATGACAAATGCCTATAATATGAGTTCATAGGAATGTTAATAGCCGATACTGTGTTATAAAAAGTCCGGACCTAATATATAACGACACAAAGAAATAAAGTAATGCATCTTAAGAAAGACTTTAAAGGTGTTTTACATTTTATAGATTTTATAGGGTAAGTGCTTCTAGGTCCGGTATATACAGGTAGTCGGCATCTTTTGTATTTGAACACAGGTAGCACATAGTTTCTGAGACATACAAAGCCTTCATAAAAAAAATTGTCATTAATGTTCTGATCCCTGCACTATTAAGTTCTTGTATACAAGTTTTGTTAGATCAAAGCAAGAATATGTTTCCATCGTCTAGCATCCTTGCCATATTTCTCATGTATCACATATTGAGCGCATTCAAAAGCTTTTTACTAAGTTTGCTCTTTAATCATTCTTCCTCCTCAACCTCCCAACATATCGATCCAGATGTTTGTTATTGGGCTTACAGAGCCTGGATTGTCGAAGAAAATGTTAATCTTACACATATATTTATGATTTAATTAATAATCATGTTGATTCGCCAGAACTATTTGCTTAATTCCAGTATCACCCGATTCTTGCAATTTTGAGGATTTTAGCAACTATTTTGAACCGAACAAGCTGTAATTTGACATTTTAGGTTCTCAGTGGCCACGAAAATTCTCCACCAAAAATCGTCAGTATACATATGCCCATTTTTTGGTATAGCCCCCATATAACGGTTCCTCCCGATTTTCGTTATTTTGAAAATGTTAGCTACATTTTTTAACCGTACTACCTCTACTTTGACATTAGGTCCATGTTTTGGTACTGCCCCCATACAACTGTACCTCCCGATTTTCGGTATTTTGAGGATTTTAGCTACAATTTTGAACCGAACTATGTATTTGTAATTTGACATTTAATGTTCTCAGTGTTCACGAAATTTCAGTATTTTGAGAATGTTAGCTAAATTTTTTAACCGTACTACCTCTACGTTGACCTTAGGTCCATGTTTTGGTATTGCCCCCATACAACTGTACCTCCCGATTTTCAGTATTTTGAGGATTTTAGCTACAATTTTGAACCGAACTATGTATCTGTAATTTTACATTTAATTTCCTCAGTGTTCAACTTCTCCACCGAAATTCGCTCTGGCTGTTATTTGACATTTTAATTTCCGGTGGTCACGAACATTCTTCACTAAAAGTCGTCATCATGTTTTAATATAGCTCCCATATAACGGTACCTCCTGATTTTCGGTATTTTGAGTGTCTTAGCTACATTATTTGACGGCACTACCCGTAGTTTGACTTTTGAGGTTCCCTTCAGTTATAAAATTTGTCCGGCAAAAATTGTAAAGATATGTCGGGACTTTGGTATATCCCCATAGGTGGTACCTTTCATCTGGCTGAAACATGTTTCCACCTAAAATTGTGAAAGGAAACTAATTATTCCACTTTAATTAAGACTATTTTATTGTGGAGGGTATACAAAGTTCGGCCCGGCCGAACTCAATGTTTTTTTACTTGTTTGTCTTATAATGTTAAATGTAGTGAAAACGGGGACCTGCTCTCAAATCACTTTGATTTTTGTTGAAGCAACTTGCATTCGCCGCCCCCATTACGACAATGTAAGATTTTTCAGGTGCCATTCCATACTTCCTGAGATAACCCGAAATCAGTAAACAACCCCTATGACGCCATATGTAGTGGCTGGATAACTCTTGAACTGATCAACCGATTTGGTCCAAAATTTGGCCTTAGTCATATTTTGTCCAAACTTAGTTTCAGTTCGACGATGAGCAATACCGATCCACAACTTCGGGTTCTTTGTAATGTGACCTTTACATTTATTTCTTCTTATTTAACCTTGTAGTCAACCCGCCTCATTATACATATGTCCCACCTTAATGTACATATTTCTATGAGTCCCGCTATTTATGAATTTACCATTGGTCAGTACATACTCTGCAATCTTCATAAAATTCCATCAGTTCATAACATACATTGCAGCGGAATTATTGTACTTCAGTGTATAAAAATTACAAGCAATTCTTAAGTGTGGGAAATAATTCTCATTCGCTTCCTTTTGCCACCCCCCCCCCCCCCACATAAGTATTTCGGTTTTCTACACCAGAAGGGGTGAAGTGCTGGAAATAGACCGAAGATACACGACGTGTGGCAGTGACCGCAGTCGACCTGGGGCCTAATTCTCGCATCCGTGGTCGAGCGAGTTTTTGTTCGAAGACAAATTACGAACGATCGAAATTTTTGGATTCCCTTATACGATCGAAATTATTTAAAAAAGTTATCCATACATACGGTTATCGAACGTGAAACATATGGTAATCACAAAATATTACAAACAAACAAGTTGTTGTTCGGCAAGTTTCTCGTGAAATGAAAGCATGAAGATTGTATAAAATAATAGAAAAATGTGAAAAGTTAAAAGTAATAGTGACCCGAAATAAATTCCACTATGTAAAAATATAAAAATCACATTCTGGCATTGGAAAATATATTTTTAATTTTTAAGAAACAGTCCCTTTTTGTCTAGTTTTTTTTACTCATTTTATTGAAAAAGTCTTTAGTATGTGATTTTGATTAGTTTTAGTGCAAAATGTTTCATTAATTTTCGTTCTGTGCCACAAAAATAATCATTTCGACAGCAGATGTGTGGCTAGCAAAAACTCGCAAGATTCCACTCGAAAGTTTATTCGACAACGGATGCTGTAATCCAAATACTGAAAATATCGATCGAAATAACTCCATCACGTATGCGAGAATTAGGCCCCTGGTACCCAACATAGCCGAAGCTTACTGCGATTCGTTCGCTTCCCTCTTCTTACGAACGTCTTCTCCTTTCAGACTGAATAAACCAAAGGACCCCAACGAGAATTACATACCTGACTGCTACACCCGAAGACACTAGCCGAGGGTCACAACACGATCACACCAAGCCGACGACACTGAAGCGAACATCATCAGCCGAGCCGAGGGTCATCAACACGAATACTCTAAGCCGAGTATCATCAAACCGAATTCGACAAGCCTAGTCGATTCATCACGACTGCTCAGAGCCGAGTCCTTTCAACCCGAATACAACCAGCCGATTCGATTCAACCCGAATACAATAGGTCGGGTCGTTTCAACACGACTGCACTAAGCCGAGTATCATCAACCCGAATACAACCAGCCGAGTCTCCTCAACCCGAATACAACAGGCCGGGTCGCTTCAACACGACTACACCAAGCCGAGTATCAACATACCAACCACTACCACTGCGTACAATCGAGTCGACATCTGCCATCTTAAGCACCGTCGAGCCGACTGCTACAACTTTACCAGCATGCCTTTTCCTCGTGTCACCCGAAGACAGCACAGTATGATTCCACCCAGCTGAGACGGATAATCAACATATCTAAATATATTCCCATATCACGCAAATATCCACATATTAATCATAATTTAAACACCAAGGGAACCTCCTCCAAAAAAGTACAACATTTGTGTCTAAGTGCAGTTTAGAGTGTGTTCGAAGATCCTTCGGATATGTATACCGATGCTGTTCGTTGTGGTCCTCTGTCGGCAAAGCCGACTAAGATTTTTTTCTTGTTGTTTTAAATCGGTTAACAAAAAGCTTGAACTGAATTTCTCATAAAAGTTTTCAGCTACACTTTCAGACCGAATTAGCTATAATTTGGCACTTAGGGTTCTCCATGATCAAGTAAAGCCTCCACAAAAACTGATTGTCATAGGTCCATGTTTTGTTTTAACAAGTAAAAAAGTATCAGTCGGCTTTGCCGACAGAGATATACCCTCAGCTTGTGTATATTGAAACAACTTTTTCCCAAAATACGTCTGTATTTAGGGGGTTTTAAAAATGTTGGGCGTTTGAACCGACAAAAATGTTGATTAGGATTAAAGATCAAAAGTTTTGCGGAGGAGATACTAAAAGGAATGGATCGACATTGACCGTTATGGAAGTGGATCTCCAGGCACAACATATGGTGCAATAGGGGGTTTTTACACTCTTCGGGCTGTTTGCTCAAGAAGTATTGACCTAAAAAAACTTTTACCATCGTAATTGAGGCAGCGAATGCAAGTTGCTTCAACAAAAATCAAAGTGATTCGGTATTAGATCTTAAAGTGAACTTATCCGAAATTTTGTGTGGGAGGTACCGGATGGAGTGGACAAGTATAGTCCATATTTGAACCTGATCTATATCTGGTAGATATATTAGGATGTGTAAAGTGTGGACCAATTCGGCCACTGCCTTCATGAGTTACCGTACGAACAATTTTTCCGAACATTTTTGAACTTTTGTGGTAGAGGTACCTGCAGGAGTGGACCGATCTGGCTTATCTTCAAACTTAAACTATGTTTGGACAAAATATTACTAAGGCCATATTTTGGATCGAATCGGCAGATCCGTTCGAGAGTTATCTTGCGCTCCAACCACCTCACACGGTATCATAGGGGTTTTTTTTTGCAAATTTCATGCTATTTTCTCAGGAAGTATGGACTTGCCCCTGATGAAACTTGTACCGTCGTATGGAGGGCAGTGAATACAAGTTGCTAAAACAAAAATCAAAGCGATACGAGAAATGGCTCTAAACTGAACTTTTCTGAAATTTTGTGTAGGAGGTACCCGAAGGAGTGGACTTATTCGGACCATATTTGAACCCCCCATTACTCTGGTATAAAGTTTACGCTATACAAAGTATGGACCAAATCGATCACTCCCTTCAAGAGTTATCGTGCGCACAAACTTTCCGAACATTTTCGAACTTTTGTGAGGGAGGTACCGGAAGGAGTGGATCGATGTAGCTCATCTTCGAACATAAACTAAGTTTGGGCAAAATATTAGGAAAGCCAAAATTTTAACAGAATCGGTTCATTCGTTCGAGAGTTATCGTGCGCTCCAGCCAGCAGGACAGACAGACAGACGGACGGACATGGCTAGATCGACTCCAAATTGTCTGAAACATATTTCGTCCAAACATACTTGGGGTCTAAAACCATTATTTCTATGAGGCACATTTTCATCGTATCAAAGTGTATATACCCTCCTTAGCCTAAAGGCTGAGGGTATAAAAAACACACACACACAAAAACTTTAACTGAATTTCTCATAAACGTTTTCAGCTTAGGGTTCTCCATGATGAAGAGAAGCCTCCAAAAAAATGGATTATCATAAATCCATATTTTGTTCTAAAAACGTCAAAATACCTGGAATCGGGAGTCATTAAGGTTTTCAAAACGAGCCGGCATAACGCATATCCTTCGAAATCAATATGAAAATATTTGTTGTTATTTAAATTGAAATACAAAGTTGAGTCAAGCATCAAACTGATGGCTTTGGTACAGGCACATCCTCCTGTAGAGACCAGCAAGGTAATTTGGTAACTGATACAGATAGTGTGCTCAGGATATGGAAAGAACATTTTTCAAAACTGTTGGTATCCAATAGCAGCGAAGACGGCTAAGATGCCACATCCACTATCCTAGAACATGGTATTGAATGTATACCGCCCAGCCAAGATGAGGTAAAGACATCAATAAATCGGCTGAAGTATAATAAGGCAGCAAGAGCCGATGGCTTGCCAGCCGAGCTGTTCAAAACCGGAGGCGACACGCTGATAAGGTGTATTCATCAGCTAGTTAGCACCATCTGGCAGGAAGAACGAGTATCCGACGATTGGAACCTGAGTATCCTGTGTCCCGTCCACAAGAAAGGAGATAAGACTGTATGCTGTAACTATAGGGGCATAAGTCTACTCCCTACAAGATCGTGTCAGGGATATTGTGCAAACGACTAAAGCCTATGGTCAACGAGATAATTGGACCATAACAATGCGGCTTTAGACCTGGCAAGTTCACCATTGACCAGATATTTACCCAGCGGCAAATCCTGGAGAAGACCCAAGGGATGCAGATCGGCACCTACCAACTTTTTGTCGATTATAAAGCAGCCTTCGACAGCCCGACATCATGGGACGATCAGTAAAAGAAGTAACTGATACCTATATGAAGGTCGAAGGAGAATCTGCTAAAGTGGGTCTGGCGGTAAACGGTGAGAAGACCAAGTTGGTATGTGTATAGAAGTGTTCCATTAGTGTTCCGATTGGTTTTTGTTTTCATATAAATGCACCCAATTTGTCATATGGGTTATTCCACATAAGATCACAATACAAGATGTGTGATAATTTATGAGTATTTGTCGGAAAACAAACAAAATGCTCATTAACATATGATAAATTATTTCTGCATACATACATATCTACACGCAACATATATCACAGATGAAAAATTACTTTTTGACACATTTTAAATACTAATCAACCTAAAAATAGCAAAACCAATCATTGCAAACAAAACACAAAATATCTGTGTGAATATTTTTGCTAAGCAAAACACAATAATACTAATAAATACGAGTGTTTGTATACATATCAATTTTTAGGTGCTAATTAGCCTCAATTGATTTATTTTTGTTCGGAAGATTGGGCAAATATTTTTGTTTTTAATGTTTAATGTTGTGCTGAAAAAAAGAACAACACCAATGATATTTAAACAAAATTTGCAAGTATTATTTACTTTCATTTTCCGCTGTGAGGGAATGTTTGCCAATATTTTTTTGTATATATATTTGCGTTCTTTTTTTATTTGGTTTGCAAAAATTCTTTGCACTTTGTCAATAAATATTTCACAAACAAAATAACACCGCTGTGACGTCATTCGTGTTATGTTGGCGCTATGTTTTTTGGTCTTTGATGTATAGCTATTTTCTGTCATTTCGTGTTTGTATTTCAAAAATATTTTTGTATGTCAAAACAACAAAAGTGAAATTATGACAATCTGTGTCATATGACCCCAGAAGAAAATGGGCAAAATATTACGGCATCATTTCCGTCGTCAGTGCAAAATAAACAAAACATATGTATGTATGTATATGTGTATATGTAAAATAAGATGTATATAATAAGGTTAGAATAATTATTCAGCCGTGAAACAAATTGCAAATGTCAATACGAGAAAGGTATCACCTGAAAAGGAGGCGTTAAATTATGGTCGATGGTTTTTGTATAGGTACAGAGTCCAAAAAGAGAAAACGGCTTGACATTTGTTCAACAATGAACTTTGATGGAAAGATGTGAAATCGGTACCGGCTAGAACGAGAGTCCTAATCAAGCGCTCCCATCTTTAATGTTGTGTCTTTAACTATTAATCGGTACCGGCTAGAACGAGAGTCCTAATCAAGCGCTCCCATCTTTAATGTTGTGTCTTTAACTATTAAACTCTTCACCTTGGTTTCACTATTTTTCAACCTTTTTTGTGGGAAACAGTGCTGAGAACAATCAGACATGCGGGTAGATGAATTCACCAAAAGTAAATCAATCCCAAAGTGTTTTGGCCAGCGGTATCCAAGCAAACATCAAACCTACGTAGAAGTCTGCTTAAACAACAACAACAATAACATACAGCAAAAATTCCGTCGGGCCGAACTGTTTATACCCTACACCATAAAATATTCTTAACTTAGTATTCTTTCCTTTCCACAATTTTAGGATATTTTATGACCACGGATACCCCAAAATGCCTAATTTAGGTCAAAACAAGTCAGAAAGCATCAGTCATGTGGCAACAGGGGTTTGGAGCCTCTTGGCCAGGAAGTATTGACTTACTCCGGAAAAAATTGTTACATTGTAAATGAGGCCTCTAGAACAACCTCCTAAAACAAGAATCAAAACGATGCGAGAGGAACTCTTAAACTTTTTCCTAGGGAGATACCCGAGGGAGTGGGCCGATATAGTCTATATTCCAACCTGATACATGACTGGATAAAATAATACGATGTACAAAGTCTGCGCCAATCAGAAAGTCGCTGCGAGAATTATCTTGCTGATTTGCCATTTTGGTGTGCCGTCAGGGTTTCTTGGAGCGTTTAGGCTAATATCTTAAGAAGTATGGACTTGTACAAGAAATAAATTGTACCGTCGTAAAGCGAGGCGCAAGGACAACCTACTAAAAAATTCAACACGACTTTTGTGTGTTCGATTCCGATACATATATGGAAGAAATAATACGATGCGAACTTAAACTAAGTTTCGAACTTAAACTAAGTTTGGACAAAATATTACGATACCCATAATTTGGTTTGAATCGTGCGCACCAGCCAGCAAGACAGAAAGACATGGCTAAATCGATCCCAAATGTAGAGGGTATAAAAAAAAGTAAAAAAGTATCAGTCGGCTTTGCCGACAGAGATATACCCTCAGCCCATGTGAATTGAAACCCTTTTTGAACATTTGAACTTGCCGACGAAAATATGGATTAGGATTTAAGTTCAAAAGTCTTGCGGAGGAGTTACTTAAAGGAATTGACCGACATTGTCCATTATGGAAGTGGATCTTGTTATAGGAGTCATACCTTTTCGATAGATATCGCGCCCACTAGTCATTTCAGGGGGTCATCGTATAACTTTTGGACCAGTATGCCAGTAAGCATGGATGTGTCCACGGAAAATATAATATCACTGTAAACAGTACCACAACGAACAGCATCGGTCTACCTTTCCAAAGGATCTTCGAAAAGGCCTTAAACAGCACTTATACACAAATGTTGAACTTTTGTGGGGGAGGTACCCTAAGCTACCACCATTTTAGAAGTTTAACTGAATTTGGACAAAACATTTGGAAATCCAAAGATTGGACCAAATTTGTTCAAAGGATGTTGTACATACCGTTTAAGTGAATTTTTTTTTTTTAATTTGGGGGAAGTACCAGAAGTTGTGGACCGGTATTTCCTATCTTCGAACTGAAACTATTTCAAAATATTACAAAGGCCAAATTTTCGACCAAATCGGTTAATCAGTTCCAGAGTTATCGTGCTCTCTAGCCACTGTACATGGTACCATAGGGGGTTTTTTACACATTTCAGGCTGTTTTCTCAAGAAGAATGGACTTGCACCTGAAAATACTTACCGTCGTAATTGAGGCAGCGAACGTAAGTACTTCAACAAAAATCAAAGTGATTCGAGAGCAGGTCTTAAAGTGATCTTATCCGAAATATTGAGTGATAGGTACTCGAAGGAGTGGACCGATTGAATACATACTAGAACCTAATCTAAGTCTGGTAGAAATGTCACCATGTGCAAAGTATGGACCAAATCGGTTACTCCCTTTGGTTATCGGTTACTCCTTACTATAAAATAAATCAAAATGATGCGAGAGGAGCTCTTAAACTTCACTTTTTCCGAATTTTGTGCGGGAGGTACCCGAAGGATATAGTCCATATTCCAACCTGATACATGATTGGATGAAATAATACGATGTACAAAGTCTGCACCAATCAGAAACTCCCTGCGAGAATTATCGGGAGGTATACTGAACATTTTTGGTAGATAATTCTTTTGACCACTGTGGATTTTAAATGTCAAAATTACAGGTAGTGCAGTCAAAAAATGCAGCAAAATACCGAAAGTCGGGGGGTATTGTTATATGGGGGCTATACCAAAAATGGACCTACATATATTGAAAATTTTTCGTGAAGAAGTGTTGCAGTCGCTAATAGCCTCAAATGACAAATTACAATTAGTTCGGGTAAAAACTATATCTAAAATCCTCAATATATCGAAAATCGGTAGGTACCGTTTTATATACACCAAAACGTGGACCTATGTTGATAATTAAGGGTGGAGGAATTTCATGACCATTGGGACCCTTAAATGCTAGATTGAAGATAGTTCACACAAAAAATTCAACTAAAGTCACCAAAATAAAATCCGGAGGTACCGTTATATGGAGGCTATACCAAAATATGGATTACCAGAAATAATTTTGCTTTTGTCTAAAGTATTCTCCATCATGATTTATACACTTTTGTCACCTCTAGAACCAATTGTTCAAGCACTTTTTCCACTCTGAATGAGACGAAAATCATTGACCGTACTTTTTTTCTTTGTGTCAAGTCAGGGCTGACCCATGAATTCCACTTTTTGTCCGGTCAAAAATGCACTGGTTTGGAGCGATGAGTGAGAGCTCGCATTGTCATGGTGCACAGGAGAAGCTTTGATGACACGCGACCGATTGCTGTTTATACCCTCAGCATTTATTCTAACGAGGGTATATACACTTTCATACTGACAAAATGTGCCTCATCGAAATAACGGTTTCAGACCACAATTATGTTTGGACGAAATCCGTTTCAGACAATTTGGAGTTGATTAAGCCATGTCCGTCCGTCTGTCTGGCTGGAACGCACAATAACTCTCGAACGGATCAACCGATTCGGTCCAAAATTTGCTTTCGTAATACTTTGTCCAAACTTTGTTTAAGTTGGAAGATGGGTTATATCGGTCCACTCCTTCCGGTACCTCCCCTACAAAAGTTCGAAAATGTTCGGAAAATTTGTGCGCAAGATAACTCTTGAAGGGACTAACCGATTTGGTTCATACTTTGCATATCGTAACATTTCTACCAGACTTAGAAGAGGTTCCAGTATGGACTCAAACAGTACCTCCCTCACAATATTTCGGAAAGTTCAGTTTAGGACCTGCTCTTGAATCGCTTTGATTTTTCTTGTAACAACTTGTATTTACTGCCCCCATACGACGGTACACATTTCATCAGGAGCAAGTCCATACTTTTTGAGAAAATAGCCTGAAAGTTGCAAAAAAACCCCTATGACACCGTGTGTAGTGGTTGGAGCGGAAGATTACTCTCGAACGGATCTGCCGATTTGATCCAATATTTGGCTTTCGTAATATTTTGTACAAACTTAGATTAAGTTCGAAGATGGGTTATATCGGTCCACTCCTTCCGGTAACTTCCCCACAAACGTTGAAAAATGTTCGGAAAATTTGTGAGCAGATATAGATCCGGTTCGAACATGGACTATATTTGTCCACTCCTGCGGGTACCTCCCACACAAAATTTCCGAAAAGTTCAGTTTAGGACCTGCCCTCGAATCAATTCGAATCACTGCTTAAATTACGACGGTAAAATTTTTTTTAGGGATAAGTCCGTACTTCATTAGAAACAGCTCGAAAGGTGTAAAACCATATGTAGTGGCTGGAGAGCACGATAGCTCTCGAACTGACCAACCGATTAGGTCCAAAATTTGGCCTTCGTAATATTTTGGTCAAATTTAGTTTAACTTCTAAAATGATCTATATCGGTCTTCTCCTTAGTGAACCTCCCCCACAAAAGTTCAACATTTGGGTTCAAATGCGGTTTACGGTCTGTTCGAAGGTACTTTGGAAATGTATACCGATGCTGTCCGTTGTTGTCCTGTATACAGCGATATTACGTTTTCCGTGGACAAGTCCACGCTTCCTGGCATACTTGTCCAAGAGTTATACAATGATCCACTGAAATGACTAATGGGTGCGTTATCTATAGAAAAGATATGACTCCCAAAACAAGATCCACTTCCATAATGGGATGTGTCGGTCCATTTCTTCTACTACCTCCATCACAACACTTTTGAACTTTAATCCTAAGACATATTTTTGTCCGCAAATTCAAATGTGCAAACATGGCCACAAAATTCTAAAAAGACCCTTAATACATTCGATCTGTCCGTAGTTTCAATTCAAATAGGTACTGATCCTTTTTTACTTGTTTGTTTCGATCTTATACGCATGTCTTATAAACGTCCTCTGAATCACCGCGATCATAGTTTTTCAAAACGTTTTGGGTCCAATCATCTTGAAATTTCCTTTTAGTGATGATATACCTTCCTGAGGATGTTGAAAACCCGGATAGAAATTTCTCACGTAAGTCTAACTGCTTAGCTATGGCCCGAGAGTTTACGGTCTGTGACCTTTTATTGCTAGATTAAAAAGTTATATAACTCAATTGTCAGCGGTTTTAGGGTGCTTCTGGGATGATATGTCCGATGTCAAATCCGTCGAAGATTGTTTTCGTAGAACATTAAATGCCCCTAACTCTTATCCTGCTTTGACCTTCTAACGATACACAAAAAAAAACTTCAAAGACAACGAAGGATACAATTTCGCAATTAAAATATTACTGTGCAACACTGAAAATGCAAACAACTTCTAATGGGTATTTTCTGAAAGTACATACTGAGGCTACAAAAACCTTAATTGGGTTTCGTGTTGTTAGATCGGGTTTGGATTTTATAGCCTCATCTAATCCTGGCTAAAACGACACTTTTTCCAATTATCGGGCTTGTATCTCAGAAACTAAAAATAATTTTACTTCGCGGTCTTCAGCAACATTATAGCAATATAGTAAAAGAACTTAAGTGTCAAAGAACTGAAAAAACTGCTTTTAGCACATCAAAATTGATATAATATATCGATGTTTATATAATTTCTGGAGTTATGGTCAATAGCTGCTAAACTATTGGGAGTTGAGCCAAGTAGCCTTTCGAAAAAAAATTTTCAAACAGCAATTCTTCAGAACATTCTGAAACTCTAAAATACTTATTTCATGTTGTTTAGGCTGCATTTCGTAGCGTACATTCTACAGTACATTTTTCAAACAATGTTCACACAGGCTGTTTATTTTCGTATTTGGAATTTCAATGCATTGTTCATATTTTTACCAAGTTTCCTCTGAAAAATGTGCTAGAAATAGCGTGATAGAGGCATATGGTGCGAAATATACGAATAACAACAAATGCTGTTTTTCGAGGGGAGTTTTTCTCCAAATATTTTCTTCACGCTCTACAAGTTTGCTTCAGAGTTTTAAACAAGTTTAGAATTGATTTCAGAGATATTGCCTCGATTTGCTCTAAAAAGTAAATATTTAGCCATGTTTTGATGAGGCCATAAAATCTAAACCCGATCTAAGAACACAAAACCAAAATACGGTTTTTCTCGATTGGATCTTTATTTTCATAAAATCCACAGTAGACGTTGTTATTTTGAACAGTGTACTTAATAATTATCCTCGTGTATGTGTATTATAAAGAGGCATAACTTACTCAGGATTTTAACAAATCATCTATGGGCCATTTCGGGTTATAACTAAAGAAATGCGTGCTTTAACAACTACATAATAGACAAACTGCTGCATCAAACTATTGAGCATACGCGCTTCAATTTTCCCCGTTTGACTTTTTTGTGATTCGGCATCTAAATTAAAAATTACTGTCACATTAACGTATTTTCAATAGATACATCAACGAAATTTAAGGGAACTTCCCCTTATTTCTTTGCATTAATATGAAAAAACATCCCTTTGCGTGTCAAACCCCTGAAATAAGAAATTCGGCAACATAAACTTTAAATGAGTTATTTGGCATTCATTGTGGTGGTGACTTGTTTTCTTTTGGATATTTCAAAATCAAATCACGTAGTCCTTTTGCACATTTTTCTAATATTGCTTTATTTGTCTGTCCCGTTGCATTGTCCTTCCATTGAACCTGAAACAATTTTTGACATGTCTAGGCTTTACAAATAAATGTTAACATAAGTGAAGACTGTGCTAATGCGACATGTTGAGCAGAATATTAAACTAATCGTTAATACAATTTATGGGGGAGGGATGAAATAAATCATTTATGAATTTGTCTATTTCGTTGTTGTACTCATTTGACAGCATAATTATAATTAATGGAAATGGGGAAGGGTGGGGCGTGTACAGCTTCACCAATGATGGCTTCACAATTCATAATAATCTGTTCTTATGTTTGTAATAATATTTCATTTTCATGTTTCATTCAATAAAGTAACTCAAATTA
Source organism: Musca autumnalis (assembly GCF_047663935.1). Taxonomy (NCBI): domain Eukaryota; kingdom Metazoa; phylum Arthropoda; class Insecta; order Diptera; family Muscidae; genus Musca; species Musca autumnalis. The sequence goes on along the minus strand of NW_027411977.1, from coordinate 45,531,661 downwards.
GATAAGTTACGATATATGTACATATGTATGTATGTATTGCAAAAGGGAACCTAAGTACAACGCATTAACCTATAACAATATGCAGTCCATAAAGGCTAATGTAACACATGGGAACCCATAAACACACGTAAAGAATGTGGGAATGCTAAACCTTATGAATAATGTTCAAAAAGTGTTGTCAATGTTCAAATTCATGTATATAATAATGAACACCGTTCCTGAAGCGAAAAATAGTCGAGAAATTAAAAATCAACATCGACTGAATAGCCTTACAAAAACAATAACTAGAGGGTTGGAATCAAAAAACATGAATAGGTCCTCCATAAAATGATCTTTGATCCCGAAGAATTTGTTTTTTTGCAAACATGGGATCGACGGAGACTTTTAAGACATTATTTCTAATGACAAACCCTAGTTCTCCACCAAAATTCAGCTTTGTGGAAAGTTTCCTATTCCATTATCTATTCTGATTAGACTGACACCAACCATCTTTCTTACATTGCAAGTGTGCAAATAAATTGGGCGGCGTTTTTGCAACATTCGGACTATTAAAAAGTATGAAGAAGTAAATAACAGCGTAGTAAAAAAGAACATAAAGACACATACAAATTTTAATATGAGAGACTTACATATATAGGAGTGAGCCTAATTATTTTAACTTTTCTAGATCCCACATCTCAGGAAGTATTGACTTCACCAATCAAACAAATTATAATGATACAGTCAAGATCGCAAAAACTACCCGCTGTTCATATTTAAGGACTATCCAAAAAATGGCTTTAAACAGCATGAAAGCACCAAAGTATTGAACTTTTGCGAAGGAGGTACCGGTCGCAATGGACCGACCTGATCCATCTTGGGATTGGGGCTAATTTTGTCGGCCAGTCCTTTGGATATTTGTCGTGCCATTTTAGTTAGTCACCGTTAATTTTTAAGAGCCTTTGGAAGCATGAAACACAGTACATACTTAGTTGTAACCAGAATCACTAGGACTACTTTCGATGAAAATCTTAAAACAATTCAAAATTTTGAACTCTTGTGAAGCATATACCAGACAGCGTTGGCCGATATTTCAAAACGACCCTCGAAAAGCCAATTAACTATAGTTAAGGGAAAGAAAAGTTCAAAGTCATTTTGAAGAAGTAGTTGTACAATATAGTATTTTCTTGATTTAAGTTTGAGAGAAAGGTAGAACAAATGTCTATCACTCCCATCGATAGTTACGTGCTCACTCATATCTGTAGTTCTTCACCGTAAGGATTTTTAGTGCGATTGGACCATTATGTCAGAAATCATGGGCTTGCCCACGGAAAACGTTATCTTGTTCTAAATAGCAAGATGTACCATCGGTAATTTAAAAACGATCCTTAAGTAGCCCAAAAACTTCTATTAAGTGAAAATTTGTGGAGTTAAGTTTGACAACACAAAAGTTTGACATACCAAATCGGAAGATTCGTTCGAGAGTTGCAGTGCGAACCAGCTAGACAGACAAACGGAGATGCGCATAACAGATCGCATCAAAGTGTTTGTAAAGTGTTAAAAACAAGTTTGTGATCGTTCTAACATTTTTACAGTTCACTCAGCCGCTATTACGGCGTTATAATTGTTATACCCTCCACCATAGGATGGGAGCATATTAAGTTTGTCACTACGTTTGTAACTACTCGAAATAATCATTGTAGACCCCACAAAGTATATATATTCTTGATCAGCGTGCAATTCTACATCGATATAGCCATGTCCGCCCGTCTGTCCGTCTGTGGAAATCACTCTAGCGTCCGAACGAATTGACGTAGGTTGATGAAATTTTGGGAAAATATATTATATGTACTTACGACTTTTGGTATTGAAAGCGGGCTATGTAGGTCCACGCTTTCGTATAGCCCCCATACAAAATGAATCGTGACGCGTCGTCGTTTTAAGGAATTTTTAAGATATTTGGCAGTTTTTACCACCGAATTGGTTGTAATTTGGTGCTTTTTGTCTCCAGGGGCCAAAAAACATTCCTACCAAAGTTGGGTTATATAGGTCCACGTTTTGGTATAGCCCCCATATAAGGCCCCATATAAAGTACGCGTCATTCTAATATATTTTGGATGTATTAGACCCATTTGATTACAGAATTGGTTGTAATTTGGTACTTTGTGTCTTCAGAGGCCAGAAAACATTCCTACTGAAGTTGGGTTATATAGGTCCACGTTTTGGTACAGCCCTCACATAAGACCCCTTATAAAGTACGCGTCATTTTAATATATTTTGAATGTATTAGACCCATTTGACCAAAGAATCGGTTGTAACTTTACATTTTGTGTTTCCAGAGGCTAAGAAACATTTCTACCATAAAATGTTTATATAGGTCCACGTGTTGATATAGCCCTCATAATACGATATCTCCCGATTTTCGACTATTTTGAAGGTTTTAGCCTCATTATCACATCGAGATGGCTGAAATTTGGTATTTAGTCTTCTTTAGGCGTATAAAACTTTCCTCCAGAAGTTTGTGCCCACATTAATCCGGCGAAATGGCTGAAATTTGTGGTGGAGGGTATAAAAAGTTCGGTCCGACCGAAATTTACGCTTTTCTTACTTGTTTTTATACTTAATTACATAGGTGGCCAGCTACACATTTGATCCGAGTTCTGTGGCGGTTACGCGTTCAGCAGCAAGTTGAGTTGAGCCGCTCAGCTATTTTTTTTTTTCTTTAAATTATACATTTTTTAAATAGCCGGTCTTCGGCCGGGGATTTAAGACTTTCTCCCATGGACAAGAGCAAATCTAGGGCACGGGAACAACATTTTTATACCCTCCACCATATGGAGGGTATAATTAAATTTGTCATTCCGTTTGTAACACATCGAAATATTCGTCGGAGACCCTATAAAGTATATATATTATTGATCAGCATAAAATTCTATGTCGATTTGACCATTTCCGTCTGTCCGTCCGTCCGTCAGTCCGTCCGTCAGTCCGTCCGTCCGTCCGTCAGTCCGTCCGTCTGTCTGTTGAAATCAAGATACAGCTCGCAATTTTAAAGATAGAGAGTCAAAATTTGGTACAGAAGTTTTTATTACTTGCAGGATGGTTGGTATTGAAAATGGGATATATCCACGTTTTGATATAGCCCCCATAGAACGGTACCTCCCGATTTTCGGTATTTTTTAAGTTTTAGCTTCATTATCCTACCAAAATGGCTAAAATTTGGTACGTAGTCTTCTTTAGCGGTATAAAACTTTCCCCCAGAATTTTGTCGGTATCGGTCCACACCTTCATATAGCCCCCATAGAACGGTACCTCCCGATTTTTGGAATTTTTAAGGTTTTAGCTTCATTATCCTACCAAAATGGCTGAAATTTGGTATATAGTCCTCTTTGGGGGTATAAAACTTTCCCCGAGAATTTTGTCGGTATCGGTCCACACCTTCATATAGTCCCCATAGAACGGTACCTCCCGATTTTCGGTATTTTGAAGGTTTTAGATTCATTATCCTACCAAAGTAGCTGAAAATTGGTACGTAGTCTTCTTTAGGGGTATAAAACTTTCCCCCAGAATTTTGTCGGTATCGGTCCACACCTTCATATAGCCCCCATAGAACGGTACCTCCCAATTTTCGGTATTTTGAAGGTTTTAGCTTCATTATCACACCGAAATGGCTTAAATTTGGTACGTAGTCTACGTTGGTGGTACAAAACTTTCCCCCAGAACTTTGTCGGTATCGGTCCATGCCTTCATATAGCCCCCATAGAACGGTACCTCCCGATTTTCGGTATTTTGATCGTTGTGGCATCAATATTCCACCGAAATGGGTGAAATTTGGTATTTAGACTTCGTTGGGGGTACTCAAACTTCCCCTTTAAATTTGTATAGGTATAGGTCCACGCCTTCATATAGCCCCATGGAAAGGTACCTCCATTTTACTTCAATAGAACTTGTGGTGGAGGGTATAACAAGTTCGGCCCGGCCGAACTTAACGCCGTTCTTACTTGTTTTTAATTTAAGATGTTTTCTTAATAGCTGGGCTTTAACCAAGGGAATTTTTGAACTTCAAAGAACCATATCTCGGGAAGTATGGATTTCCCAAAAAGAAATTATATATTGTCGTGATCAGGAAGGTGAGATCTACCAATAAAAAAATTCATCACGATCGGAGCTGAGCAGCTCAACTCATATTATGCCCGCGTTCATACCATTAACTTGACCGTTCAGGAGTGTAGCAGATTCTCCTTTCCACTTTTTACAGGTATCACTTGTTTAGTTTGATTTTCAATATTAAATCGCGAAAATTGCACCCATTGTGCAACATTTTTTCTATTTTCATTTAATAGCTGATAAAAAATACAAAAAAGATTTTTCCTATTTGGACAAATATTAAAGAAATTATGACTATATTTTTCGAGGTGCGATATCTCTGGAACCATTAGTAAAAAAATCTGAAAATATTTTGAAATATTTTGCTCATGAGCAGCATCACCACATCAAAAAATAAAGAAAATCATAAGCCACTTTTTAAAAAAGTGTCCGATTTCACTCAGAAATTCCCATATATTCTTGGTCCGAGGAAAATTCTAAGTTGATTTACGTATGTCAACCGGTCCGTCCGGCTGTGGTAATTACTCTAGCATCCGCAAAAATAGAGATAGGAAACTGAAATATAGATCGTTTTTTGTTTTTTCTTTTGTTTTTTTCTTTTGGGTACAGGTTTTGGTATCTACCAAAATTTACAGACATAGGTCCATGTTTTGGTATAGGGCCCATATAACTGTACTGTCCGATTTCAGGTATATTGACGCTGTTAGGTATATTTTCAGAGCGAATTAGCTCTAACTTGGCATGTTGTGAAAATAGGTCCATGGTATTATATAACATCCACTGGTCAAGAACTTACGCACCTGTTGCCATTGGTAATTTCGTAACAGAAAAAAAACGCTTGTTTACTTATTTCATCGTACACAAGTTTAGCTCACTTCCCCAGAAGACATCACAGAGAGAATAGTGTCCATTTGAGATTAAATAGGGACTTTCCAATGTTAAAATCGGTTAAGAACATTGCTTTGTATCTTACAACCCCTACGATACCACTATAATTGCTGACCAAATACCTGTAGCCACCAACTACATAGCTATAGTACGCACATGGACGTATCCAGGAATGCTTTTTGGTTGTTCAAGGGGGGAGTCAAATGCTTGCTTTTTCGTAATAATTATATTTTTACATACAAATGAACAGTTTTGTAGGATCTAGGGAGGGGGGCAGCTGCCCCTCCCTAGCAATTCCTGGCTACGCCCATGAGTAAGCCAGATAACTATCGGATGGAGTTCCCGATTTGGTCCAAACTTATGCATCGTCGATGTTTAAACTTTTTACCTTCAGGACATATTAATTTAAAGTAGTTTAGGAATATTTTCCTGACAATGGTAAGCAGGTCCTACTTGCACTCTGTACTTTCGTGTTCGATTACCAGTCCGGGAAAACAATTTCATACTTTCCAAAGGTGGCAAAATACCCCTCTCCGTAATGTAGTCGACATTTCCTGAGTATTCCAGCCAAGAAAAACTTCTCTATAAATGGTGTCGTTAGACTCGCCATTCGGAGTCGGTCATAAAATGTTAGTCCCATATCTATTTTTAATTAATTTCTCGTTGGAATCGAGCTTAATGACCGTTTATTTTTGCAAGGGAAAAGTAAAGTCGAAGTTTCGAACCCACACAACCACCGCTATGTGACATGCATGTTTCGCTGTTGGTAAAGCTGCTCATCAGACATATCGGCTGAGAGTGGCCTCTCTGTCATCGAACTTTTCTTCTTTCAAATGCAATTTTTGTTTTTTACAACAACAATGGATATTTGCCCATTTTATTGTGCTTTCATGAGAAACGCTTAGCGCTGTCTTTGAAAATAATGAGTTTGGCTATGAATGCTAAAACGCCGTGACAACACACTATTCTTGTGTTTTTCAAGGACGTGGGTTCAAACCCCAGCCTGGCTCAGCTGATTTTATTTATTTGAAAATGTTTTCTTATCAGGGCGAAGATCATTTTTATACCCTCAGCATTTATGCAAACGAGGATATATACACTTTCATACGGGTAAAATGTGCCTCATCGAAATAATGGTTTTAGACCCCAAGTATGATTGGACGAAATATGTCTCAGACAATTTTTGAGTCGATTTAGCAATGTCCGTCCGTCTGTCTGTCTGGCTGGTGCGCACGATAAATCTTGAACAGATGAGCCGTTTTGGTCCTAAATTGGGTTTTCTTAATATTTTTACCATGGGTTATATCGGGTGCATTTAAGGACCTGCTCTTGAATCGGTTTGATTTTTGTTGTAGCAACTTGTATTCACTGCCCCCCATACGACGCTATAAGTTTCATCAGGGGCAAATCCATATTTCCTGAGAAAATTGCCTGAAAGTTGAAAAACCCCTATGACACCAATGTGGTTGTAGTGCAAGATAACTCTCGAACGGATCTGCCGATTTTGCTTTCGTAATATTTTGTCCAAACTTAGTTCAAGTTCGAAGATGGATTATATCGGCCCACTCCTTCCGGTACCTCCCCCACAAAAGTTCGAAAATGTTCGCAAAATTTGTGCGCACGATAACTCTTGAAGGGAGTAACCGATTTGGTCCATCGTGAAATTTCTACCAGACTTAGTTGAGGTTCCAATATGGACTCAACCGGTAAACTCCTTCGGGTACCTCCCACACCAAAGTTCGGAAAATTTCAGTTTAGGACCTGCTCTCAAATCGCCTAGGTTTTTGTTGTACCAACTTGTATTCACTGTCCCTCATACGAAGGTACAAGTGTCATGGGGCAAATCCAGACTTCCTGAGAAAATTGTATGAAAGTTGAAAAAACCCCTATGACACCATGTGTAGTGGTTGGAGTGCAAGATAAGTCTCGAACGGATATGCCGAGTCCGTCCAAAATTTGGACTTCGTAATATTGTGTCCAAATTAGTTTAAGTTCGAAGATAAGCCATATCGGTCCACTCCTTCAGGTACCTCCCCCACAAAAGTTCAAAAATGCTTGGAAAACTTGTGCACACGATAACTCTTGAAGGGAGTGGCCGATTTGGTCCATACTTTACACATCCTAATATATCTACCAGATATAGATCAGGTGCGAATATGGACTATATTTGTCCACTCCATCCGGTACCTCCCACACAAAATTTCGGATAAGTTTACTTTAAGACCTGTTATCGAATCACTTTGATTTTTGTTGAAGCAACTTGCATTCGCTGCCTCAATAACGATGGTAAAAGTTTTTTCAGGGGCAAGTCCATAATTCTTGAGAAAACATCCCTAAGGGTGTAAAAACCCCCTATGGCACACCCATGGTCTATGTCGGTCCATTCCTTTAAGTACCTCCTCCGCAAAACTTTCGAACTTTAATTTAATCAACATTTTGGTTGGGGAAAAAGTGTTTCAATTTACACATGCTGAGGGTATATCTCTGTCGGCAAAGCCGACTGATACTTTTTTACTTATTAATATTAATTATACCCCCAGCCTGTAGGCTAGAAAGGGTATATACACTTTGATTTGTGCCGCATCGAAATAGCGGTTTTCGACCCCAAGTATGTTTGGACGAAATTCGTTTCAGACAATTTAGAGTCGCTTTAGCCATGTCCGTCCGTTTGGTTGGCTGGTGCGCACGATAACTCTCGAAGGGATTAACCGATTCGAACCAAATATTGGGTATCGTAATATTTTGTCCAAACTTAGTTTAAGTTCCTACGGGTACCTCCCCCACAAAAGTTCAAAATTTGTCTGTAAAATGGTCTGAACGATAACTCTCGAAGGGAGCAATCGATTTGGTCCAAACTTTAGACATCGTACTATTCCTTCCAGGTATAGCTCGAGATCGAATATGGACTGTATGTGTTCACTCCTTCGGGTATCTCCCACACAAAATTCATATTAAGTGAGGGTAAAGAGCTCCTCTCGGATCGACTTGTCAGGTTGTCCTTGCGGCTCCCTTTACGATGGTATTTGTTTTTCTTGCGCAAATCCATACTTCCTGAGATATCGGCCTAAAAGTTCCAAGAAACCCTGACGGCAGCAACCAAAATGGCAAATCTGCCAGATAATTCTCGCAAGGAGTTTGTGATTGGTGCAGACTTTGCACAGCATATTATTTCATGCAGTCATGTATCAGGTTGGAATATGGACTATATCGGTCCACTACTTCGGGTACCTCCCACACAAAATTTGGATAAAGTGAAGTTTTGATTCTTTTTTCACTGGGTTGTTCTAGCGGCCTCATTTAGAATGGTACAATCATATTCCGGAGTAAGTCAATACTTCCTGAGATAATGCCCAAAGCTACAAAACTAAAATATTTTCAAAAATTTCTTTCAAACTTAGTTTAAAATTATTTAATATTTCGAGACCTTTATGCAGTAGTTTGGTATAAGACAATGAATTGGTATAGCCCCCCAAAATCAATATATTTTATATACGGTATAATTATTGTTTATTTATTTTTTTTTTTTTTTTGTCAATGGCTGAGGGTTTATCTCCGTCAGCACTGCTGACTGATACTTTCGTACTTGTTTTTAATTAATTTTTCGTTGGAATTGAAAAAGGAAGCCGAAGATTTAAACCCACATATATCATTGAGCTAATATGAATCGGCATGTCCCTTCGGGAACCAAATTAGCCGTAGTTGTAAACTCTGCACTAAAATTTGATGGTGATGGCAATATTTTGATCTAACCTTCAAGAAGAATTTCTGTGGGCAGGTAATCTTCCTCTGTTATTAGTCCATATTTTTGTATAATTTGGCATATCTGTGGACTTGAAATATCCCTATCAAATTTACTGGCAAATGTCCATATTTTTCGGAACGTCCACAATCGTTAAGATAAAGTTCTAAAAAACCCTATATTTTTCTCAATTCACACAGTTACAATATTTATGTATGTCAGCAAAGCAGACTGATACTTTTTACTCTTTTCTTTTTGTTTTCCTTCTATTTTTATTCCTTCAGAAAATGACCAGAAACCCATAATCAAATTTGTGCACGCATTCTGCATTCCACCAGAAGTATTTGAATGATTGTATAAGTCATCAAGTGTATGCAACGTTGTTTAATCTTTTGTGTAATAACTGCAACGTAAAGCAAATATAATAGGATTATTAATCCACCAAATGTGTGTCAAATCCTTCAACCACGGGTTCATGATAAAAACCAAACTTACTCACTAACGATGACAATGCCTCCCTCTATAACAGCATATTTGTGTGTGAAATTCGCAGTAATGTGTGAATGAGCAATGCAAAATTCACACGAAATTCAAAAATCAGTGGAAATTTTTCTTAAAAAAAAATAAAATCACACGCATTCCAAAAATTCCCCCAAATGAGAAAAATAATAATAACGACAACAACAGAAAGCGACAAATGTAAACAAATAAATTTTGTAAACAACCAAAAAGCAAACAAAAAAAAAATGAAAATCACAACCAAAACAACTTTTTAAAAAATAAATTCCCTGGAAAATACTGCTAAAAAATGCAACGGCAATTGACGACTGCGATGGACGATGACGACAACAACGAAATATTTAATACCCAAGCGCCCCCAATGAGTCACATGTTATTATGGCTAAAACTGCATGTGAATGGCCGGGCCGATCGATCGGCCAATATTTTGGTTTGTTTTTGTTTTGACTGCAGCCAACTGCTTGTAATGGAAATTTTAAAGTAGGTGTCTGATATGAATGAAGCCGGTGGATTTATGCAAGTATGTCAGTCAGTGTGTGTATGTGTATGCGAAATTGGTGTCACTTACAGTGTGCCGAATTTTTATAAAAGTTGTTAGTAATTTATCTAAAGAGGAGCAATATTTACATTTAAAAGATTGCTTTAATTGTTTACATTTGCGTAACACTGTATTTCGTTCAATGCATTTGTTTGTAATGGAAATTTTTTACATCACTATCTGTTTTTCTTAAAAAAAAACAAATTCCAGTTATTTCTTTGAAAAGATTAATTAATGCTTTTGACATTGATGGGTGTGCGAAATAAAAGAGTGAAAAACCAAAGCGCGTAATGCAAACAGTTTATAGACACATATTAACATTAGGACGACCAAAACAATGTTTTATCCCCTACCCCTACACTTTTTCCATTTGATCCAAAAACCAACCATTGGGTGACGTAGTGGATAAAGGAAACCATGCATCGGTCCTGACCGGCTTTAACATGGCAAAGCCCAGGACTTATATCGGTCCCTCTTTCATCTCAAGTGGACACTGACCTCCCAGTGGTGTCATCTGGGGTGATGCCTTTAACACCCGTTAAAGGTAGTGAGCTAACATGTGAGGTCACTGTAAACATCGCAACACATGGTCGTATGTCAAACACATGGTCGTATGTCAAACGTACTCAGACGTCTATGCTAAAATATGTCAAACTTGCGCGTTCATCCATAAGAACGATAAAAACTTGGGTTTGGGAGTCGGTTAGTAACACCACTGAAAAAAAGTTGGGTTTGGGCGTCGGGTTAGTAACGCTCCACTAGAAAAAGCGGCCTACTATGAAAACACAAAGGAAAAGAAAAACAAACCCCTCTAAAGTTCTCGACCCCCGCTAACGTTTTAAGGACCATGATATGCGATTCTTAGCGATTTTAATGCCTAAATTGAAAAGGAGAATATTTTTGGCCAAACAGCGGCAAAAAAACATTGTAGTTTGCAGTACCAGATTTAAGCATACCGATATTCATAAGGGCACCTGACCGTCTCCAGATTAAAGAACGAGAAATCAAATTGATCACATTGTGATAGATGGAAGACATTCAATCGAGCGTATTGGATGTACGATAGTTCCGATGAGTAAACATGGACTCAGACCACCAACTTGTTGCAGCATAGGTACGAACCCGATTAAACGTAGCAAGTAAAGTAGAGCAGTCACAACACGGAAGTTATAAATTGGTTACGCTGCAATCACAAAAGATAGCCACAGCATATTCCACTCAACTGGCCCAATTGCTTAATAAAAGCACTCTTCCTACCGATAACACATCAGCACAATGGCAAATTATTGCCCACTCTATGCAAACAGACGCAAAACATGGAATGAAGACGAGTGTAGTGCTACTACTTTACAATCAGTACAAACGGTTAGGGTACGGGAAAGGTATCGTGAGAAAAGGAGAGAGGAGAAACGTCTTTTCGCGGGAAAAAGGGAGAAATGGAAAAGCGGGAGTGTGAAGAAATCGAGATATACAGAAGCCAGAATAATGTCCGAAAATTCAACCAAAGAGAGAAACATCAAACTTATGGCTTTGGTACAGGTACATCCTCCTGTAGAGACCAGGTGCTGGGGATATGGAACGAGCATTTTTCCAAACTGTTGGTATCCAATGCTAGCAAAGACGGCGAAGTTACCACAGATCCAATCACAGAAAATGGTATTGAGTGTATATCGCCCAGCCAAGATGAGGTAAAGACAGCTATAAACCGGCTGAAGAATAATAAGGCATTATGTGTCGATGGCGTAGGGGACGAAAAATATCAATATTTTTCAAAACTGTTGATATCCAATAGCAGCGAAGACGTCGAAGATACCACACATCCAATCCCAGAAGATGGTACCGCCCAGCCAAGATGAGGTAAAGACAGCAATAAATCGGCTGAAGAATAATAAGGCAGCAGGAGCCGATGGCTTGCCAGGCGAGCTGTTCGAAACCGCTGGCGACAAGCTGATAAAGTGTATTCATCAGCTAGTTAGTACCATCTGGCTTGAAGAACGAGTAACCGACGATTGGAACCTGAGTATCCTGTACCCCGTCCACAAGAAAGGGGATTCTTATCCCTGTATGTTCTAACTATAGGGGCATAAGTCTACTCCCTAGTGCCTACAAGATCGTGTCAGGGATATTGTATGAACGACTAAAGCCTATGGTCAACGAGATAATTGGGGCTTTAGACCTGGCAAGTACACCATTGCCCAGATATTTACCCTGCTGCAAATCCTGGAGAAGACCCAAGAGATGCAGATCGACACCTACCACCTTTTTGTCGAATATAAGGCAGCCTTCGACAGCCCGCTGCGTTCAAAGGAATTCCAAGCCATGTCTGAATTTGGTGTCCCCGCAAAGCTCATCCGGCTTTGTAAAATGACTTTAACTGACACAAGATCTTCAGTTAAAATAGGAAAGAACCTCTCCGAAGAGTTTTGTACCAAAAGAGGTTTCAGGCAAGGAGACAGCCTTCCGTGTGACCTTTTCAATATCCTGCTAGAAAAGGTTATACACCAATAGTCACATGTTACTTGCGTATGCTGATGATATAGACATAATGGGCCGATCAGTAAAAGAAGTAACTGATACCTTTATGAAGGTCGAAGGAGATTCTGCGAAAGCGGGTCTGGTGGTAAACGGTGAGAAGACCAAGTTGATGGTGTCGATGCGCAGTGCGTCCATTGAGCTCGAACCAACTGTGGATGTTTATTCTTATAATTTTGAGGTAGTAAAAGATTTCTTGTACCTCGGCACCTCCATAAACACAACAAACGACATCAGTTGTGAAATAAAAAGAAGAATTGTATTGGCCAACAGATGCTACTTTGGTTTAAGTAAGCAGTTTAAAAACAAGGCCACATCTCGTCAAACAAAAATAACGCTCTACAAAACACTCATACTACCCGTACTGATGTATGGTTTCGAAGCCTGGGTACTTACGCAAGCATACAAGTGCTTGGTGTATTTGAGAGAAAAATTCTTCCAAAAATCTACGGACAAATCTGCGTTGACGGTGAATAAAAAGGCGTATAAATACGGGCCGCTTGGCGGTGCACGCAGAATTGGCAGGCCAGGGAATATATGACGCAAACAAGTGGATGAAGAGATGAAAATTCGCCGTATTTCGGAAAGCGAAGCAATAAACAGAGAGAAATGGAGATCTTTTCTTAGTTCGGCCTATGGAACAAATGTTCTGTAATGGGCCAGCAAAGTAAGTAAGTAAGTAAGTGTCAATGGCATCAGCTAGTTAGCACCATTTTGCAGGAAGAACGCGTACCCGGCGATTGGAACCTGAGCATCCTGTGTCCTGTCTTGCTCTTACTACAGGGGCATAAGTCTTAACCGCTTGGCAGAATTGGTAGGCCAAGGAATAGATTGCGCCAACAAGTGGATGAAGGGTGAAAAGGCGCGGTATTCCATAATGCGAAGCAACAAATAGAGAGAATTGGAGATATTTTCTTAGTTCGGCCTATGGAACAAATGTTCTGCAATGGGCCAGTTAAGTAAGTAAGTCAAAGATATTGTGCGACCGACTAAAGCTTTTGGTGAGCGAAATAATTGGGCCATAACTATGTGTCTTTACACCTGGCAAGTCGCCATTGACCTTTTGTCGATTATAAAGTAGGATTCGACAGTCCTCTACGCTCATAGATATTCCAAGCCATGTCTGAATTTGGTATTACCGCAAAGTTCATTCGGTTTTGTAATATGGCTTTAACCTTTGAGAAAGATTCAAAGTAGAATATATAAAATAGCGGAACTTAGACGCTCATAAATAGAATGTTGTATATACGGAACATCGGGGATGAAAGGGTTAACTGATACCCGGCCCTCAGTTAAAATAGAAAGCAACTTCTCTGTAGAGTTTAGTACCAAAAAAAGCTTCAGACATGGAGACAGCCTTTCGTGTGACCTATTCAACCTTCTGCTGGAAAAGGTTATACGAGATGCAGATGCTGAAAGAAATGACACAATTTACACCAATATCCACATCTTATTTGCTTATGATGATGATGATATAGACATCATGGGACCATCGGTAAGGGAAGTAATTAATACATTTATGAAGGTCGAAGGAGAATCTGCAAAGGTGGGTCGAAAAGACGAAGTTGATGGTGTCGACGCGTAATGCGTCCATAGAACTCGGTACGACGGTGCAAGTTGGCTCCTACAATTTTGAGGTAGTTAAAGACTTCATCCACCTTGGCACCGCAATAAACACACAAACAACATCAGTTGTTAAGTAAGAAAAAGAATTGTATTGGCCGTGCTAAGGTATGGTTCCGAAGCATGAGTACTTGCGATAAGGCAGTGCTTTATTATTCGATAGATCGATCTGTGGGCGTTGACGGAGAATATCGACTTCGCATGATCCACGAGCAGATACAATTCTGCTATATCATCAGTATATAGACCATGTCATAGGAATGAGCAATGATGAACCCGCTAAAAAGACTTATAAATACGGGCCACTTGGTGGTACATGCAGAAATGGAAAGCCAAGGCTTCGATGGAGTAAACAAGTGAAAGTCAAAATCAGAAAACCCGAATTGGCAAAATAAAGCAAAAATAGAGAGGAATGGAGATCTTTTTTAGTTCGGCTTAAGTTCTGCAAAATGACCCGCTAGGTAAGTAAGTATCCAAAGTATCAGCCAGCTTTGTCGACAGAGGTATACCCTCAGCCAATGTGAATTGAAACTTTCATCTACGGACAGATAGAATGTATTTAGCGTTTTTTCACAATTTTGTGGCCCTTTTTTCAACATTTGAACTTGCCGACAAAAATGTGGATTAGGAATTAACACAAATGTTGAACTTTTGTGGGGGAGGTACCCTTAGGGAGGACCGATATTGGCCATTTTAAAAGTTATACTAAACTTTGACAAAAGATCCAAAGTTTGGACCAAATTGGTTGCACCATTCAAGTGATATCGTCCTAACATTTTAGTGACATTTTTTAAATATTGGGGAGAAGTACCGGAAGTTGGGGACCGGTATTACCCCATGAAACTATGTTTGGATAAAATATGACGAAGACCAAATGTTGCACCAAATCGGTAGAACAGTTCGAGGGCCACATATGGTGACATAGGGCTTTTTACATCTTTCAGGATGTTTTCCCAAGAAATTGGACCTGCTTCTGAAAAAAACTTTTACCGTCGTAATGGAGGTAGCGAATGCAAATCGCTTCAACAAAAATCAAAGTGATTCGAGTACAGGTCTGAAAGTGAACTTATCCGAAATTTTGTGTGGGAGGTACCCAAAGGAGTGCACAAATATAGTCCATATTCGAACCTGATCTATATCTGGTGCAGGGACGTACGCAGGATTTCATTTCGGGGGGGGGGGGGGGGGCCCAACTTGACCAAAAATCATGAAAAATTCAAATGTTGTGTAGCGTTACCTAAAGCTATTTTAATGGGTTATGACCATTTATAAGAATCAGAAAAGCATTTTTATAAGAAAACTATTAAACCTTGAGTTACTTTCTATTTTTTTTTTTTTTTTTGTTTGAAAAATCTTTCTGACAAATACCCACCTATAAAGCACTGTTTTTACTAAAGCAGTTTGCGGTAACCACTGTAGTTTGAAAAAGAGTAAACCGATCAGCACATATTTTTGTGGGATCATTACGAACCTAATAATCTTGTCCATTATCGAAATTTAAAAAATTGTTGAACAGTTAAAATCCAAATTTCGATTTTAACAAAAAAAAAAACCTGTAAGTAAATTGATATTTTTGTCGGACTCCGTCAGCAGTTTTTTTAAAGACTCTCTCGGTTAATAACATGCTTTATATGTATAATAGTCCCACAAAAACATATAAAGAGTCCCACAAAACATACAGTGGGCACCGCTTTCAAAAGTGCCTCTTCGAGGAAAAGGCGTTTTTAGTTTTTATGCTACATACAA
This sequence comes from Musca autumnalis, assembly GCF_047663935.1. NCBI lineage: Eukaryota > Metazoa > Arthropoda > Insecta > Diptera > Muscidae > Musca > Musca autumnalis. The sequence continues at coordinate 45,515,990 of NW_027411977.1, read as the reverse complement.
AGCTCGAAAACTCATATCTCGGTAAATTTTTGTCCGATGGACTGGAGACTTTGGCACATATTCTACATATACTTTAAAATGAGCCAAAAAAATTAGATTTTTCGAATTTTATATGAAATATAGGTACATAGTATATAAATTCAATAGAAAGAATTCATAATATTTAGGATACAATTTTAAATATTTCCAAAAGAACACTTTAAGCAAAATTTAACAGTTTTGGAGATATGGTGCGAAATGTATACAAATTATGGAATTTTTAGATATATTATAGCATTTGAGGCAATAAATGTAGTTTTTCCAGTTCATTATTTCTCCAAATATTTTATTTTGGACTTTATCTACAAATTTGCTTCAGAGTTCAGCAGAAAATTTGCATTGGTTTCAGAGATATAGCCCCGAGTTGCTTTAAAAAATCAATATTTAGCAATGTTTAGATGAGGCCATAACATCCAAGCTGGATCTGACTCAACAAAACGCAACTAGGGCTGTTGTATTTTGGGTCTGTACTTTCACAAAATACTCACTTCGTTATTTGCACAAGACTACATTAGAAATGTTGCATAGTGTTATTTACCGGAAGAGACAGGTTCTGATCCCAGGATTATTTTTACTTTTAATATAATGTTACAAAAGAATCGTTATAATTTTTGTCTTAATTGTACGATTCGAAGTTGTTGGACTCGATGACAAACACTTTGATGGACAATCGATCCTTATTGAACCCCACATAATTATTCCTTAATAATAAGCTAATTAATTTTGGAAATGGATCTTATTTTGAGAGACACCCCTCTCGATAGTTATCGCGCCCATAAGTTATTTTAGTTGGTCACCGTAGTATTTAGAGCTTTGTCAGGAAGCATGAACTTGTCCACGAAAAATAGGATATCGCTGTAAACAAGACTACACAATGTCCAAAGGATCCTCAAACAGTCTTTAAACTGCAGTTATGTTAGCCTTGTATGAGGGACCTGAAGATGTTGTCCAAACATATTCTCTTGGAACTTGATCAACTTCTGGAAGTAATTTTGCGAGTGGACCGAGATAGTCCATATTAGGTTCGATTTTTGACTGAATCGGTTAGTCCCTTCGACAATTTTAGTGAATATTTTTTAACTTTTATGGCAGAGGTACCGATATGACTTAAATTTAATTTGGACAAAACATTACGAGATCCATATCTTGAATCAAATCGGTTGATCCGTACGAGAGTTATCATTAGTTCCAACCTTCCAGACAAACAGTGATACAGACGGACGGTGGTAAGTACTTCCATCTTGTCTGAAACGAATATCGTCCAAACATATGTGGAGTCTAAAATCATTATTTTGATGAGATCTATTTGTATCGTATCATAGTGTATATAATGTCGTAACCTTAAAGTCTGAGGCTACCATTATACTTCGGTGATGATAAGGAAAAAAATAAAGTGACGCACAAAAGTTCATGTGTCTTCATTATTTTCTCATACTGTTTAGCAGCTAATTTGTCTAAAATAGAATAACAAAATATTGGCGATGGCAGTGAAACAAATTTCTAATTGGATTTCAAGATGTAGTCCACGAAGGACCGACCCTTCATACATTTTATCTAATAGACATTTTTCATATACTTCCATTCCCACAATACTGAACTCGTTATTATTGTTGTTAAAGAATGAGTTTTAAGCCTTGAGAGCTCTATATAGTTCGAATATGACATAAACTTGGAGTATATTCATTATGAAATTCGCATTTGATAGTGGAATGATATGACATAAAGAAATAATTCAGATTTCATTGGAAGTTTCTCTCAAAAAGAGCATACAAACAAACATTTTTAAAATATTTTCTTACAAAACTTGTTAATGATCAACATTTTCTGTTCAGAAACTTAAGAAAAGTATAAGTTTCAATTTGAAATCTTCAAACATACAAAAATTTTTACAAGAAAAAAAATATATTAACTAGTTACAGTAGCTTAACAAATTTTGTTCGACCAAACCATTTCGGGGGGGACCGGGCCCCCTGTGCCCCCCCCCCCCCTGCTTACGTCCCTGATCTGGTGGATATATTGGGATGTGCAGAGTATGGATTACATCAGTCACTCCCTTCAAGAGTTATCGTGCGCATATTTTTTCCGAAGGTTTTTGAATTTTTGTGAGGGAGGTACCTGAAGAAGTGGACCGACATTGTTTATCTTCGAACTTAAACTATGTTTGGACAAAATGTTACGAAGGCCAAATTTTGGACCGAATTGGCAGATCCGTTCGAGATTTATCTTGCGCTCCAACCACTACACACGGTGTCATAGGGGTTTTTTGCAACTTTCAGGCTATTTTCTCAGGAAGTATGGACTTGCGCTTTATGAAACTTGTACCGTCGTATGGGGGACAGCGAATACAAGTTGCTACAACAAAAATCAAAGCGATTCGAGAGCAGGTCCTAAACTGCACTCTTCCGAAATTTTGTGTGGGAGGTACCCGAAGGAGTGGACCGATTGAGTCCGTATTAAAACTTCATCTAAGTCTAGTAGAACTTTCACGATGTACAAAGTGTGGGCCAAATCGGTTACTCCCTTCAAGAGTTATCGTGCTCACAAATTTTCCGAACATTTTCGAACTTTTGTGGTGGAGTTACCGGAAGGAGAGAACCGATATAACCCATCTTCGAACTTAAACTAAGTTTGGGCACAATATTACGAAAGCCGAATTTTGAACCGAATCGGTTGCTCCGTTCGAGAGTTATCGTGCGCACCAGCCAGCCAGACAGACGGACGGACATGGCTAAATCAACTCCAAATTGTCTGAAACACATTTCGTCAAAATATACATACTTGGGGTCTAAAATCATTATTTTGATGAGGCACATTTTGCCCGTATGAAAGTGTATATACCCTCGTTAGCATAAATGCTGAAAGTATAAAAACCATATTTGGCCCATAATGGGTATTTTGGGCCTTATATAACTAAATCAGATCCTATTTTGAAAATTTTTTCGGTTTGGTTTTTTATACCCTCCACCATAGGATGGGGGTATATTAAGTTTGTCACTACGTTTGTAACTACTCGAAATAATCATTGTAGACCCCACAAACTATATATATTCTTGATCAGCGTGCATTCTACATCGATATAGCCATGTCCGTCCGTCTGTGGAAATCACTCTAGCGTCCGAACGGATTGACGTAGGTTGATGAAATTTTGGGAAAATATGTTATATTTACGTAGGACTTTTGGTATTAAAAGCGGGCTATGTAGGTCCACGCTTTCGAATAGCCCCCATACAAAATGACGCGTGACGCGTCGTCGTTTTAAGAAATTTTGAAGATATTTGGCCCATTTTACCACCGAATTGGTTGTAATTTAGTACTTTGTGTCTCCAGAGGCCAAAAAATATTCCTACCAAAGTTGGGTTATATAGGTCCACGTTTTGGTATAGCCCCCATATAATATATTTTGAATGTATTAGACCCATTTGACCAAAGAATCGGTTGTAACTTTGTATTTTGTGTTTCCAGAGGCTAAGAAACATTTCTACCATAAAATGTTTATATAGGTCCACGTGTTGATATAGCCCCCATAATACAATATCTCCCGATTTTCGATATTTTGATCGTTTTAGCCTCATTATCACACCGAGATGGCTGAAATTTGGTATTTAGTTTACTTTAGGCGTATAAAACTTTCCCCCAGAAATTTGTAGGTATAGGTCCACGCCATCATATAGCCCCATAGAACGGTACCTTCCGAATTTCGGTATGTTGAAGGTTGTGGCCACATTAATCCACCGAAATGGCTGAAATTTGTGGTGGAGGGTATAAAAAGTTCGGTCCGACCGAACTTAACGCTTTTCTTAGTTGTTATTCACTACAATGGGCTGGTGATTTTAATTAATTAATTTTTTATTAAATTTAATATTCCTCGATTGGACCACAAGCGCGGCTTTTATAGAATTTTCGTGAAAATACACCTTTGGCCCCATACAAATTACTATGGAAACAAATACCGCTCACTTGGCACGCTTAACGTTAAACGATCGCCTTAAAATTTCATACATAAGGTTTTTGGATCAAATGAAAATAAGGGGTAGAAATTCCAAAAAAAAAATGTTTTGATCAGTCTAACGTACATACGTGGTCCTCGTATTTATAGTCCTTATTAGCGGGTTCATCATCACTCAATCTTATGGCATGGCGGACGCAATCGTTGTATGTACATAACTATGTATATATCTGAACTTTCAAATGAAAATAAATTTTAAACATCACTTATTAATGGAACATTGATGTTTTGGAAAACTGGAATAGCATTAGTGAAAAAATCTCCCACTTTCCACCTGCTGTATTATCACAAGTACAGTTTTGCTTCATATGGCAAAAAGGGACCATTGTCCTTCAAGGACTATTGTTTTGCTGCAGAGTGTTTACATTTTTGTGTGATTGACACGTTGTTGCTGTTGTTGGTGCGTTTGTAAGGGCAGGTGTTTTTGTTGCTTCGTTTGTTTTTGTCATGACCGAGTGTTGTTTATTTAAGGTAAGGTGTGCTATCGTTTGTCCTATCGTAACAAGAAAAAAAGAAAGAAAAACAAAAAGGAAGCCAGAGCAACAGCATCTGGTAGCATCTGGTATTTTTTTACTTGCTCTAATTACATTGTTGTCGTTATTGTTTTAACTTGTTGTTTTTGCGTGACTTTTATGTTCTGGCGATGTATTGGTGTCGTTGGCATTAAGGTTTTTTTCGTTGACCATGTTGCTTCGTCGGTTCCGGTTCATAAACGATGCCAAAGCAACAATTCAATAAATTTGCAGATGTTAAATAACAATCCTTTTTAATACCTCTTTGAACTGAACAAACTCACAAACACAAGCACAAACAGAAAGAAACACGCAGCACCTTCCTTCCAAATAAATTGAAAAGACAACTAAAATGGGAGAACGAAAGAAAAAACAAAACAATTGCGCGCACGTTTTAAAAGGATGTGCAACGACACTAATTAACAAATATTAGTTATCCACAAACTAGTAAGGGAAGGATCAATGTTAGGTGGGGCCAGTAATATGATGCAGATATACAAGATGATATACACGATATATCATCTTCGGAGATTGGTTGGTTGGTCTATTCTTGATCACTGATTACTTACTCACTTAGTTGGCCCTCTATAGAACATTTGTCCTATAAGCTGAACTAAGATAAGATTTCCATTTCTCTCTATTTGTTGTTTTTTTCTCCAATTTTAAATACGGCGCTTCTCGATCTCGCCTTCCACTTGTTTCTTTCATCGAAGCATTAGCCTTCCAGTTCTGCGAATTTATACGCCTTTTATCGGGTTCTTCATCCCTCATTCTTATGACATGGCCTAGCCAACGCCAAAAATATTTATATGGGAGCTATATCAAAGTCTCTCCCGCTGACCTCACCTCGCTTATTTGGTAAGAGATGTCGTGTACTTACTTCCCGCTTATTTTAACAAAATTTGGTGACCATATCTGTTACCGATCTATAGATACGCGTATATAAAATCTAAATTTTCTGCGATGGTATATCTTCAGATCGCCGCGGAATTTCAAAACTTGTTATAACCTATGTTACTCTCAGGCGATGTTGTATTTAGTTACTTACTTAGCTGGCCCATTACAGAACATTTGTTCCATAGACCGAACTAAGAAAAGATCTCCAATTCTCTCTGTTTAGTTCTTCGCTTTCTGGAATACCGCGCCATGTCATCTCTTAATCCACTTGTTTGCGCCATATATTCTTTGGCCTGCCAATTCAGCGTGCACCGCCCTGTGGCTCGAATTTATACGCCTTTTTAGCGGCCAACGCAATCGGTGCATATCGATACGATATTCACCGTCAACGCAGATTGGGCCGTAGATCTTTCCAAGAAATTTTCTCTCAAACACGCCAAGCACTGCCTTATCTGCTTGCGCAAGCACCCAGGCTTCGGAACCATACATCAGCACGGGTACTATCAGTGTTTTATAAAGCGTTATTTTTATTTGACGAGTTGTGGCTTTGTTTTTGAAGTGCTTACTTCAGCCAAAGTAGCATCTGTTGGCCAATACAATTCTTCTTTTTATTTCACAACTGATGTCGTTTGTTATGCTTACTGCGGTGCCGAGGTAAACGAAGTCTTTTACTACCTCAAAATTATAGGAACCATCTTCAACAGTTGGTCCTAGCTCAGTTTGGTCTTCTCGCCGTTTACCGCTAGACCCACCTTAGCAGATTCTCCTTCGACCTTCATAAAGGTATCGGTTACTTCTTTTACTGAACGTCCCCTGATGTCCATATCATCAGCATAAACAAGCAACATGTGGCTATTGGTGTAGATTGTGCCACTTCTTTTGCCTCTCGTATAACATTTTCTAGCAGGATGTTGAAAAGATCACACGAAAGGCTGTCTCCTTGCCTGAAATCTATTTTAGTACAAAACTTCGGAGAGGTTCTTTGCTATTTTAACTGAATATCTTGTGTCAGTTAGAGTCATTTTACAAAGCCGAATGAGCTTAGCGGGGATACCAAATTCAGACATTGCTTGGAATACCTTTGAACGTAGCTGGCTGTCGAAAGCTGCTTTATAATCGACAAAAAGTTGGTAGGTGTCGATCTGCTTCTCTTGGGTCTTCTCCAGGATTTGCCGCAGGGTAAATATCTGGTCAATGGTGGACTTGACAGGTCTAAGGCCGCATTGGTATGGTCCAATTATTTTGTTGACCATGGGCTTTAGTCGTTCGCACAATATCTCTGACACTATCTTGTAGGCGATAGGGAGAAGACTTATGCCCCTATAGTTGGAGCATAAAGTCTTATCTCCTTTCTTATGGACGGGACACAGGATGCTCAGGTTCCAATCGTCGTGTACGCGTTCTTCCTGCCAGATGGAGCTTACTAGCTGATGCATACATACATCCAGCTGCCTTATTATTCTTCAGTCGGTTTATTGCTGTCTTTACCTCATCTTGGCTGTGGTATCTTCGTCGACTTCGCTACTATTGGATACCAACAGTTTCGGAGTAGTAACTTTATTGTTGTATTAGCAACCGCCCTGTGGGCTAGGTACTGTGTTTTTAATAAATAAAGTGAAAAAAATTGAATTGAAAAATGCTCTTTCCATATCCTTAGCACACTATCTGTGACAGTTACTAGATTATCTTGCTGGTCTCTACAGGAGGATGCGACAGTTCCAAAGCCATCAGTTTGATGTTTCAATCTTTGGTAGAATTTTCGGACTTCATTCTGTCTCCTGTACATCTCGATTTGTTCACACTCCCACTTTTCCATCTCTCTCTTTTTCCTGCGGAATAGACGTTTCTCCTCTCCCCTTTTCTTCCGATACCTCTCTCGTGCGCTACGCGTTGCTACTGATTGTAAAGTAGACCTATACGCCGCATTTTTCTCTTCGGTAGCAGCACTACACTCTTGGTCATACCATGGATTCCTTGGTGGAGGTCTCTGGTATCCAAGTACTGACTTTGCGGCTGTTTGCATGGAGTGGGCAATGTTTTGCCATTGTCCTGTGGATACCTGTTGTGATTGCAGCTTACCGATGTCCAACTTCCGTGTCGTGTTTGTTCGCACTTTGTTTGCTACGTTAAATTTGGTACATACCTTTGCTGCAACAAGTCTATGTTTGCACCTCGGAACGATCGTACATCCAACACGCTCGATGAATGTCTTCCATCTATCACAACGTGATCAATTTGATTTCTTGTTTTTTGATCTGGAGACATCCAGGTGCCCTTATGGATGTCGAGATGCTTAAATCTGGTACTGATAACTACCATGTTTCTTGCAGCTGCAAAGTCTATCAGCCTCATACCATTGCCAGATGTTTCACTGTGGAGACTGAATTTCCCGACTGTTGGGCCAAAGATATTCTCCTTTCCAATTTTCGCATTAAAATCGTCTAGAACGATTTTAATGTCATGGGCAGGGCAACGGTCATAAGTTTCTTCTAAGCGCTCGTAAAATATATCTTTGGTCTGATCGTCCTTGTCTTCAGTGGGAGCATAAGCGCAAATAAAACTGATGTTGAAGAATTTTGCTTTTAATCGAATTGCAGCGATTCTTTCATTCACTGGGGTGAAGCTGAGACCAGATGTTTTAACCTCCGACCAACTACAAATCCGCAACCAAACTCATCCTCATGGCAGCTATAATACAGTGCTTTGCACAAAGTACACACCTGTAGGTGTTGTTGTGCCCCTTTCCCAATCCATCGTATTTTCTGTGTGGCAGTAATGTCGGCCTTGTACTTTTCAACACCTTCTGCCAATGCACCGACGTAGCCGAAATGATTTTAGTTCCCATAGGATATTAGCTTATGTTACACATTTTTATAATTTTTGAGTAAAATTTTAAACTTTTTTAACTTGTTCAAGAAATATTTAAAGTAGTTGAAAGCATTACAGAGAAATATCTAACTACATTGGTATACTTATTGTCCAACATATTTGAAGATATAAAAATAATGAAAGTGTTGTTTAAGCGTTTAATCGGAATTTTAGGCTACTGTAAGTGTTACTGAGTTCAGAACAATACGTTTATTTGTATTTATTGAACGCTTGTAACATATTACGCACAATACTTTGGCTTATAAAAAGCATCCAGAAAAAACATTTTTGCCATATTTTGTTTTTAAAATTTTTTTATAATTTAACAATAAAAGGTAAAACCGTTGCTTAATCTTTGTGGTTTTAAGTGTTTGTATATTTTCTCTAACACGTTTTTATGATGAACTATTTTGAAATTCATAACACTTACAAATTCTTTATTATGTTTGAAATTTGCAATAAAAAAACTATGTATTTCAACCATTTTTTATGATATAATTTCTGCAGTGTCGTAAATGTCTATTAAACAAAAGGATTTTTCTGCCGAATTTTTATGTCTTGTTGGTGCCCGGACATAACTCCTAAAATGATTTTGGGCGTTATGTCCCCTTTGCTTTGCGGATTAATTTTTTTATTATAGACATGTAAATATATTTTTTTCTTAATTCGTAGTAGTAAAAAAAATTGCATATTCTTACAAAAATTTTGTATTTTCTTAAATTGTGAAAATATTTTTGAAAAAATCGCGCGATTTTTTTTTCTAAAAATATTTTCGCCTGCCGCGTTTTTCGTTTTTTTGAAAGTATTTGCATATTTTTTACAAAAACGGTTTATTTTCTTACATAGTGAAAATATATTTGTAAAAAATCGCGCGATTTTTTCAAAAATAATTTCGCCTGCGGCTCTTTTCGTTTTTGAGAAAGTAAGTAAAAAATTTGATTTTTTTAAAAAGTGAAAAAATTGTTTTAAAGAATCACACGATTTTTTCAAAAATTTACGCCTGCGCCAGTTTTTTAATTTAAAAATGGTAATTGAATTAAATACAAAGTTTAAATATTTGTAAATAACTTCACATTTTCTTAAAATGAGCAAATATTTTTGTAAAAATCGCATGATTTTCTTTTTAATATTTTCTTCGGCGCTTTTCCACTTCCGACACATCACCAATTAGCTTCATAAGCCTCCATTCATCTTAATGGCTACTAAAAAACAAAAAATATATACACATCCGGCTGGCAAAGTTTTGTTGAAATGTTGATTTGTATTAGCTACTACTTAATTTTCTTAAAAATGTTGAATCAATTATAAATTGTTTTATGAAAGAAAAAATATCTTCGAAATAAAATTTATTTTGTAATTTTCTTCTAGATTGGAAATAAAAAATGTATTTAAAAAATTAAATTTTAAAAACGGACATAACACCCATTGGAAGTTATGTCCGCAAGTGGTGGTTGGACATATGTAGCTCCCAAAAATTTTGCGACTTATGTCCGCAAACAAAGGCGGACAGAACTCCCAAAATCGTTTTGGGAATTATGTCCGTGGGGTTATGTCACGGCATCGTTTTGTTCGACCTTTCGATTGTTAATAAAATTAAGATTTTTGAGCTTGAGGTCAATGTTTATATTTCACTAGCTGAACCCGGTGCGCTTCGCTACCCCGAATAAGACAAATTTATTTGTAGGCCAATTTTTGTCACTCATTGCAACTTTCATTAAAATCGCGTATATAAAACGTGCTTGGTGCATCAAATACATGAAATCGGACGAAAATATATATGGGAGCTATATCCAAATCTGAACCGATTTCAATATAATTTGGCAAATTTATTTCTATTTGTTACCATTCTATAGATATTTACATAAAAAATCTAAATTTTTTGGAGGTACCTCCAATTCTAATGCTATATCTCCGGATCAACGATGAATTTCAGAAATTTTTATAGCCTATGTTACTTTTAGGCCATGTAGTGATATATTCTGAAAATTTCAGGAAGATCGGTTCAGCGGTTTTTGAGTCCATAAACTTCAAACAATCAAACGTACAAACATTTTTCTAATTTATATATATTGATTTATTACATATTATTTCCAATATTTCAAAATTACAATGAAGTTCATCTTCATGGATTTTTCTGTCGATTACTCTTTGAATAAAACCAGAAGAAAACGTCATAGAAACCCACAGCAATTGTATTTTGGGAAGAACTTTCAATGGATGCTCATTTCTAGAAATGTTAATTTTTCCATTTTCGGACGTATGAACTTGCAAACAAAATATGGATTTGTATCATTGATCACAAGTGTTGCGGAGGAGGTATGGAGGAATGGACCGGACCGACATAGTTCATTTTGGGAATAGATCTTATTTTGGGAGTCATTCCTTTTAAAAGATAATTTTACCTTTTGACTCTTATGTCAGGAAATATGTACTTGCAACGAAAAACATAATACGGCTCTAAACACAGGGAATACCTTCAGTAAAAATTTCTAAAGATCCTAAAATAGACCTTAAACTGCACTTAAACAACTATTTTGAAGGTTTGTGAGGGAGGTACACCAGTATGGCCCATTTTCGAGCAAAAACTAAGTTTGGAAAAAATATTACTAAATCCAAAGTTTGGACCAAATCTGTTGCTCCGTTGAGAAAATTCGCGCATACCACTTTAGCTAAAATTCCAGAAGAAGTAGACCGAAAAGCACCATCTTCGAATTTTGTATATATAAGGCTTGCTGAAATATTGCGATAAACAAAGTTTGGACCAACGCAGTATCCGGTTCGAAAGTTGTCGTGCGCACTAGCCACTACACATGATTGCCTTAGGTGTTCTTTACAGCTTTCGGACCATTTTCTCTGGAAGTATAGACTTGCCTCTGAAAAACTTGTACGGTAGTAATAGGGACCCCGAGAACACTTGTTGCAAAAAAGCAAAGCGTTTCCAGAGAGTTCTTTTTATTTATTAATTTATTTATTTCACATTTTTACTTATAACTAAATTATTAGCATAAATGAAGCGAAGCCATGACCATTGAGGTCTTAAGCTTACACAGCTTATCCACAGAGGTCTTAAACTGCACTTCGCTGAAAATTTTTGCCGAAAGAGTAGATCGATGTGGCCCATCTTCGAAGGTGATCGAAATATCAGGAAGGCCAAATTTTGGACCGAATTGGTTGATCTGTTTGAGAATTATCGTGCACTCCAGGCGGCTACCCAGACTAACGGACATAGCTAAGTCGACTCCAAGTTTTCGATGAGGCACATTTTGGCTAACGGCTGAGAGTATAAAAAATGTAGATTGGAAAAAATTGTGTTTATGGATTTTTGCTAAAAGAATGTATACATGTATAGACCTTGGATTTGGCGACATAATTTCATTTTAAAAGAAGTTAAGACTAGGTTCCAGAGTTTCCCTTGTTCCTGATCAATTTATGAGAAGATCCAAAATTTCTGTAAGTGAAGTCCGACGATTTGACGCCAAAATTAGTCTATTGACAGATGCACGATATGACGACAGAATTTGTCATTTACATAACCGCGATTAGGTGCTAGAATTTCTTGATGGATAGACTAACTATTGCTCAGCATTAGTTCTCGGCATTCAGAAATTCTTTGTGATAAGTAGACATCGAATTTTTGCATATTTTTAAAAATTATAATGTTAAGATATTTGAAACTTAAATTAAACACGTGCAATGGTATAACTGTTTATATCAACAAAACAGATATATCATATACATAACAGATATAATATGATATAAATGTGGGAATGAGTGTAACAGTTATGATATTGTTTGGGTTGTGTATACTCACAATAACATAACTGTTAGAAACAGTTCTGTGTTGTATATGAACGAGTGAGAACTTTATTTGTTTTTTCGTTCTCAAGTATCTGTTGTACAACAGATATTTTTCAAATACTACAGATACCAACAGATACTATATGTGTAACAGGCTTGTGTGAATAACTTCTAAGGAAAATTTCATAAAAAAATAAAATTTTTAAACATTTTTATTATTTAGGGGATAAATAAATATTAAAGACATGAACTGTTATAACTGAACGCATCAATTCGAATGTTTTTCTGGGTTCAGTGAGTGGAATGTACGAGGGCTACTAGAAAAGTTTCCGACCTAATAATGAAAACGCGAATATTTATCAAAAATATTTTTATTATATTCCAAATATTTATTGCAAATAGTTTTGTTATATTGAAGCGTTTTTTGTGGTTATTTTAGAACTAGGTTTAAAATGCCTTTAAACCAATTTATTTCCAGAAGGGAAGTGGTAGCTTGTTACATTTTTAACACGTTCGCGGACGCAAACTCAGGAGGTGCAAAAAATGACACCCAATTTCTTTCAGAATTAGTTTTTATTTGTATTTATTAATTGACTATTAATATTATTATAATTTTTTATTTATTGTACTATAGATATTTATGAAATTAGTCGTATTATGTACATTAATCACAAAAACATTCGATTGTATTCAAGTAAATGACTAAAAATTGACTTTGGAAGTGAATGCTATAGCATTCACGTCATCCTACGTCACCATGAAAATGAATGCTATAGCATTCACATCCGCGAACGGTTAGTTTAAACAAATACTTACATATTATATGTACCTACAACATCCCGAAAGGGAGAAGGCATACTTCTTCCATATCAATGAGTGCACGGCGATTCATATTGGCACAATGATATGGGACCTACTTTTATCGCCGAGTCCGAACGGAGTATCTTACGACACAACTTGTAAATAAGTTTTCATGGAAGGGAAAAGGGATACTTCTTCCATATCAAGTCCGAGCCCGAACTGAGTATCTTACGACACAACTTGTGAATAAGTTTTCATGGCTGAAATACTCAGGCCACCACCGCCGAAAATGTTGTTGTTCTGGTCGGGGATTGACCTTTAGAGAATAATACCTTCAAAAGCCCTTAAAACTACGCGTCACTTTGTAAGGTAGGGGTTGTTCCAAGCTGAATGGACCTACAATACATTTACCGAAGTATTATCCACCGACATACTTCGGACATTAAAGTCATTTCCACAGAAGTACAGTCATGGGGCTATATCGGTGTAGAAACAGGCTGATAAAGAACATATACACTTTATATGATCTTAAATTATTATTTCGAGGAGTTACAAACAGAATGACAAACATAATATACCCTCCATAACAAATTAAACGATTTTGTTATTCCTAATGGTTTTCATAATGCAGGATTTGTTATTGGTCCATGGAATGATTCTGAAGAAATTCGAAATTCACATTTTTGATTTGGTTTGTAGTACTCGGTCCAGTAGCACCATGTCTAACCAGATTTTGTATCCTGACTTTCGGGTCAAATAAGTTATAGGTGCTTTATATGTGCATATCATTATTATGTGACTTTTAGGAACGCGATATCTTATAGAGAATTTTACGGTCGTTGTCTTTTGCTTTAGTCACTTTTTGGTAAGGCTCAAAGTTTTTGAGATATATAAAAAACCCAAAAATATGACCTATGACCATGAATAAGTTTCTTTGCACGCATGGATTCAACAGAGTATTTAGGACCTTATTTGTAATGACAAATCCTACATTTCCACGAAAATTCAGCTCTGTGGGAATTTTTCTATTTCAATTCTTATTTTGTTTGGGCTACATACAATAAATACTTATTGTATCACACCAATATCCATTTATATCAGTTTGTACAAACCAGATATAAACAAATATGTTCCTTTTTTTCTGTCTATACCAACTCATATCATACCTGTTTGAAAAAGTATCAGTATCAACTTGTAACTGAAACTACATTCTACATATCCATACTCACTCAATGTTGAAAAATGTCGGAACTGATATATTCAGTTGTATCCATGCAGGTGTTTAACTTAAATGTTATGATATTTCTAAGGTTTTCCGTTCCATTCGCTTTCTTTTGGTCTTACCCAAGTGATATCACTGAATTTCATAACATTCACTGTAGTTGGGAATTATTTAATACGCCCAAAAATATATGGGATTATTAATATATTCATTGTTTTGACCATATATTAACTGTGACATATTGTCAAAAAAGTTCTAAAAACAAGATAAAATTATTAAAAATAGCATTTGAATTAAAATAGTAATGAAAATTATTTCATCAGTAGAATAAGTCTAAAATAAGTTTTACATCTTTGCTAAATAAGACATTTTCGCTAACATGAACTTTCAAAATTTTGGCCAGGTGGGGCCCCCCCGAAATGAAATCCTGGCTACGTCCCTGTGCCAATGCATAAACCGCACCTTATCTATAAAGAGTGCGAACATTCCAGGTGCAGATTCACAGATCATGGTCCTTAAAACGTTTGCGGGGTCGTGAACTTTAGTGAACTTATGGGGGTCGGGAACTTAATATTTTTCATAGTATCTTGCTGTTTGGAGGGATGAGTTACTAGCCCAACGCCCAACCTAAGTTTTTAATCCTGGGCTTTGCCATATTAAAGCCGGTCAGGGCCATCGGTTGGTTATTTCACTCCTTACGTCACCCTTTATCACTGATACAGGAGGCAAATCGTATGTTTTTGCCAGACTCCGATATGAATTGGGACCGCAATCCGATATAAAGTTTTTGGCAGATGTGACTGGTAAACAATATTATGGCGCTGGGCAAAACATACTGTACAAGATTTATTTTAATAGGTACGTACAAAGTTTTTTGTGTATGCCCTTTTGACCTTAGATTTTTAAATTTGCTTTTAGTTTCTGTAAAACAGTGTAGCACCGCATAAAACAGGAACAAGGACATAAAAACACAAACGAAAAATAAAAATGCTCTTAAATGGATTTTGTCGTGTGGTCCGTAGCAAACAAAAAAGACTGGCTCGCTGACTTGACATGACTTTATCCTGGCTTGCGAATGTGTATGACTGTCGAGTAATGTGATTGCCTTTGAATGGTTATTTTATGCTCGTGGCACCTGTTGAAGATGAAAAAATGAAAAACAACGCAAAGAATCGTCATCGTGGACAATCAGCTCACATAAAAAGTAAGTGACTCGTGCTATTCTTCTCTACATTAAACTGAGAATTAGCCACACTGACAAAAGGACAGATGTCAAACGTATTATACCAGCACAAGGTTATAACGGCATGGTCAGTTGGTATATTACTGTCATTGAACCGCTGTTCTCCCTTACTTTTTTTAATGTTATATTATTGTTTCAGACGACCATCATGGAACATCTGCTCGTGGTAATGTTAATGGCTTCTTTGGCTTGCTTTAAACTGGAATTATTCCAATTTGAATTAACATTTAAATTGAATTTTAATGGGGGTCATTGTCGTGGTTTTCGAAATGAAATATTATTTAATTTTAATTGAAAAGTAGGGTCCTTCCTTTTTAGGAGCACTGAAAATGGAATGTAAGTGTTGGTTTTTAACCATTTTTATACCCTCAGCCTTTAGGCTATGAAGGGTATATACACTTTCATACGGGCAAAATGTGCCTCATCGAAATAAAGGTTTTAGACCCCAAGTATGGTTGGACGAAATGTGTTTCAGACAATTTGGAGTCGATTGAGCAATGTCCGTCCGTCCGTCTGTCTGTCTGTCTGTCTGGCTGGCTGGAGCGCACGATAACTCTCGAAGGGATGAACCGATTCGGTTCAAATTTTGGCTTTCGTAATATTTTGTCCAAACTTAGTTTAAGTTCGAAGATGAGCTATATCGGTCCACTCCTTCCGGTACCTCCCCCACAATAGTTCGAAAATGTTCGGAAAATTTGTACGCACGATAACTCTTGAAGGGTGTAACCGATTTGGTCCATACTTTGCCCATTGTGGAGCGTGTACCAGACTCAGATCAGGATCAGGATCAGGATCAGGACTCAATCGGTCCACTCCGTCGGGTACCTCCCACACAAAATTTTGGAAAAGTTCAGTTTAGGAACATCTCTCGAATCGCTTTGATTTTTGCTTTAGCATCTTGTATTCACTGCCCTCCATACGACAGTATAAGTTTCATCAGGGGCAAGTCCATACTTCCTGAGAAAATAGCCTGAAAGTTGCAAAAAACCCCTATGACACCGTGTGAGGAACAGGTCTGTCGATTCGGCCCAAGTTTGGCCTTAGTAATATTTTGTCCAAACATAGTTTAAGTTCGAAGATAAACCATATCGGTCCACTCCTTCAGGTACCTTCCCCACAAAAGTTCAAAAATGTTCGGAAAAATTGTGCGTACGATAACTCTTGAAGAGAGTGGTCGAATTGGTCCATACTTTACACATCCTAATATATCTACCAGATATAGATCAGGTTCAAATATGGACTATATTTGTCCACTCCATCCGGTACCTCCCACTCAAAATTTCGGATACATGTTCACTTTAAGACCTGCTTTCGAATCACTTTGATTTTTGTTGAAGCAACTTGCATTCGCTGCCTCAATTGCGATGGTAAAGGTTGTTTCAGGGGCAAGTTCATACTTCTTGAGCAAACATCCCTGAAGTTCTAAAAAACGCCTATGGTACCATATACAGTGGCGGCCAGCTAATTAGGGACACACTTTTGTTTTTTTCAATCCTTCGATTTTTGTACTTTGTAATAAAAAATGCATTGTTTTTTTATTTTTATACCATTGTGGCATATGTAAACTTTTATTAAGACAAAAAAGAAAAATAAAATTCTTTCAATTCCTATTTAAAAAAAAATAAATACAAAATTTTGCCGATTTTTGCCTGGCCAGCTAATTAAGGACACTTCACGTTTTTGTAAAACAATTGAGGAACAGCTTAAAAAATTTTGATGATACCGTGTAATTCTTTTCGTATATTGGTTTTAGACTAATATTTAGTTGGATAACCTTTGGCCTCAAGCACAGCTATGCATCTGCGAGGGAGACTCTCTACAAGATGTTGACATCTTTCAACTGGGATATTTTTCCAAATATTTTCCACAGTATGGAATAATTCATTTGCATTCTTGGTTGTTTTTTGTTCTAGAGCTCTCTCTACATCTGCCCAAAGGTTTTCGATTGGGTTTAAGTCCGGACTTTGGGCAGGCCAGGTTAAAACATTTACATTTTCACTCGAAAACCAGGATCTCACCAATCTAGACGTGTGTTTAGGGTCGTTATCCTGCATAAATATGAATGGAGATGGCATGAAATCAACGGCAAAAGGTTTCATTGTAGTCTCCAAGATATTCCTATACACATATTGGTCCATTTTCCCAGTGATTCTGCAGATCGGGCCCACACCATACCACGAAAAAGCAGCCCAAACCATAATATTGCCACCTCCGTGTTTAATGGTCTTCAAGGTATACCGAGGATCAAGTGCTTTGTTTGTAGGTCGGCGCACATACCTCTTACCATCCGATCCAAACAAATTAAACTTAGATTCATCACTCCATAAGACCTGTTTCCAAAATTCTATTGGCTTTTCGTAATGCTCCTTTGCAAAATCAATTCGACATTTTAAATTTTTTTGAGAAACATGTGGTTTTTTTCTCGCTATGCACCCACGAAGCCCTGACTCTTGGAGTCGACGTCTTATGGTACGAGCCGATATTTCATTAGCAATTTCGGGGATTATATATCTCATAATTTGCTTTGAAGTAAAAAATGGATTGGCCTTGCTTATTCTTACAATTTTGCGGTCTTCTGCTGCTGTCGTTTTTCTTGCCCGAATAGCCCTTTTTACGTTTTGAACGGTTCCGTTACTTCGAAAGTGCTCAATAGCATTGTGAACCATAGTTTTTGAACATAAAAGTTCTTCAGCAATGCGTCGAATGGATTTGTTTTCTTTCACGTGTTTGCAAATTATAATTTTCCGTATTTCTGGAGTGCAGCTCTTATTCCGACCCATTTTTTCTATAAAAAATTGATGCTGTTTATTCTCTTATACTTTATTTTCATCATGTGTAATACTCACATTTTTTAATTTAACTTTTTTCTGCTAAAATTCAAAAGAATTCGCTACTGTCCCTAATTAGGTGACCATGCCTTAAGAACTCTATTTTTCGACTGTTTTGACAATCACCCTCTTGCCAATGAAAACAGTAACTTTGAGTGACTTCTAATTATAGATTATGGTTGAGCACAGTTAGGAGGTCCCGCTACAATTTATAGTTGAGGAAAAAAGTGCGTGGAGAGTATAACAACAAATGCTGCAATATTGAATATTACATTTTTTTGAGTTGTCCCTAATTAGCTGGCCGCCACTGTATAGTGGCTGGAGATCCATTCTTTTTAGTATCTCCTCCACAAAACTTTTGATATTAAATCCTAATCAAAATTTTTGTCAGTTCAAACGCCCAAAATTCTTAAAACTCCCTAAATACATGCGTCTTTTGGAAAAAAAATTGTTTCAATATACACAGGCTGAGGGTATATCTCTGTCGGCAAAGCCGACTGATACTTTTTTACTTGTTTTTAAGAACTTTAAGGCAGCATAAATGTGAACATTCACATCTTGTCAAGATACAGCGATCAAGCTACGAGTATGTCTGGCCATTATAAATTGTAATAAAACCACAGCTCTCCCTTATGGACCGATCATCATTAATTGGATATGGAACTCGATATCCGACCAGAATTGATACCTATAGTTTTTGGTAACGACCGTAACACAATTGGTTGGTGCAATGGTATGGTGGTCTTAAACCAAACCTGGTAAGTTTTTGGGGATTCTGAAACTACAACGTTCATAGATGAGAAAAACCATATAGAAAATCGCCGGAGCGCTTTTTAAATAAGTCGCGATCAAAGTTCACATTTTTAGGTGTTTTTATGTTTTCACGATCCTATAAAAATGGGATCCGGTCCTAACCGGCTATAACACGGCAAAGTCCAGGATTTATTTTGGTCCCTTTCTCATCTAAGTGGACACTGTCACCTGGGTTAGCTGCCTTTAATAACCGTTAAAGGTAACGTTTAAAAAATTGGGTTTGGGCGCCGGGTTAGTAACCCTCCCCTAGTAAAAAGCAGCCTACTATGAAAAAACGAAAGAAAAGAAAACAAATCTCTCTAAAGTTGACGAACCTCGCAAATGTTTTAAGGACCATGATCTGCGAATCTGCACCTGGAATGTTCGCACTCTTTATAGAGAAGGTGCAGTTTACGCATTGACAGATGTACTTGAAAAGTACAAGGCCGACATTACCGCCATACGGGAAATACGATGGATTGGGAAAGGTGTCACAACAACACCTAAAGGTGACGCACTGTATTATAGCTGCCATAACACGAAGCATGAGTTTGGTTGCGGATTTGTAGTTGGTCGGAGGTATAAACATATTTAGTGCGATTCTGTAACACATTTTTTGAGTTACCGAAAAAATCGGTAAAATTAAAGCGCAAAATTATGAATGAAAAGTTCAAATAAAAGTTTACAGCACTCTTGCTCACACACACTCTTACGACTGATTTTTATTCGTCGCTAACTTACCGAAAAACATCGGTAAATACCGAAATTATAAGCATTTTAATTTTACCGGCAATTGTCGGTAACTCAAAAAGTTAGAGAATCGCACTACTGGTCTCCAGCTTCATCCCAGTGAATGAAAGACTTGCTTGAATTCGATTTAGAGGCAAATTCTTCAACATCAGATTTATTTGCGCTCATGCTCCCACTAAAGACAAGGACGAACAGACCAAAGATATATTTTACGAGCGCTTAGAAGAAACATATGACCGTTGCCCTGCCCATGACATTAAAATCATTCTAGGCGATTTTAATGCCAAAATTGGAAAGGAGAATATCTTTGGCCCAACAGTCGGGAAATTCAGTCTCCACAGTGAAACATCTGACAATGGTATGAGGCTGCTAGACTTTGCAGCTGCAAGAAACATGGTAGTTAAGGACACCTGGCTGTCGCCAGATCAAAGAAACAAGAAATCAAATTGATCACGTTGTGATAGATGTAAGACATGCATCAAGCGTGTTTGATGTACGATCGTTCCGAGGTGCAAACATAGACTCGGACCACTACCTTTTTGCAGCAGAGGTACGTACCAGATTAAATGTAGCAAACAAAGTGCGAACAGACACAACACGGAAGTTGGACATCGGTAAGATGCAATCACAACAGGTAGCCACAGCATATTCTACTCAACTGGCCCAATTGCTTAATCAAAGCACTCCTCGTCCCGATAACATATCAGGACAATGGCAAACCATTGCCGACTCCATGCAAACAGCCGCAAAATCAATACTTGGATACCAGAGACCTCCACCAAGGAATCTATGGTATGACCAGGAGTGTCGTGCTGCTACCGAAGAGAAAAATGCGGCATATAGGGTAGTGATAGGTAATGGAAAGCAATAATCGATTTCTCGATTTTTCGATTTTGGTCTAAAACTAAAAATGCGATTTTCGACCTTGCGATTATTTCAGTTGTCTTAAAACTCGACTTTCGACTTTTTCCTAACTGCAGAAAATCGATCATAATCGACTATTCGTCGATTTTCGAGTTTTCTTTTGTAACTGTAAAACCGCCAAAAGTGTAAAACCGCCAAGTCAACAATTTATGAACAAACTCGAAAATCGATCACAAGGTCGAAGGTCGAAGGAGAATCTGCTAAAGTGGGTCTGGCGGTAAACGGCGAGAAGACCAAGCTGATGGTATCGACGCGAAATGCGTTCATTGAGCTCGGACCAGCTGTTGAAGTTGGTTCCTATAATTTTGAGGTAGTAAAAGACTTCGTATACCTCGGCACCGCCGTAAACACAACAAACAACATCAGTTGTGAAATAAAAAGAATTGTTTTGGCCAACAGATGCTACTTTGGCAATGATGAGAAAAATCCAAAAACAAGAATAAATCGCGAGAAGGATTTTTAAATAAATCGCGCTTAAAGTTCACATTTTTATATAATTAAATTTTTCATTCCGTTTGTAACACATCGAAATAGTAATCGGAGACCCTATAAATTATGTACTTAAATATGCACATAATTGAATCACAACACGATATCATATCTCAATAATTATTTGTCAATAGCAGATCTGATTAATGTTAAAAATTCGTAACGAAAACTACGCAAATATTTGTTTGTTTTCTTTTGCAAAATTCATCCTCAATACTTGTCATTGACATAAATTCTTTGTTAGTTGTTGTTATTAGATGCTGACATTGTTTCATTTGTACAAATTGAGTTTCTAACATTAACGTTGGAAACAACACCAACAACAAAATAAATACATACATACAAAAAAATGTTTACCACAAATAATGAATGAAAATATAAACGAAATTCGTAGAATTACTAAGACATTAATAAGAAACAGATGTTGTTGCTGTTTTTTTTTGCTTTTTTGCTATCAAGTCTTACCAAATTGTCTTGTCTTGAAACCGTCAGCATCATTAACTTGTACTGAGAAATCATAAATATTTTTCAAGTTATTTTTGTTGCTTTTGCTTCTCTTAATGTTTTAATTGCATGAAGAAAACAAAAAAAAAAAAAAACAACCACTTCCAATCCAGTGTACCACCAATTGGCATGACATATTGAAACAACATTTATTCATTTGTTCGATTTGTTTTTCTATCAAAAACAGAAATATTCAAAGAATTTCAATTAATCATTATAAGAACATTTTTTTGTAACAAAAATTAATTAATTTATTTATTTATTTTTTTTTTTTTTTTTTGAAACATAACTGAGATTCTTTTCTTGTTTTCTTTGTCATAACAATATTCCCTAGCAAATATGCATATAAATAAAGAAGATTTGGAATTTAAGTGAAGTGGATGAACATTAGGATGATGAGTTCTTTACAACATCGTATCTCTTATCACATTTCTACAAAATCTTCATCTCGGAACACTGAACTACTGTACCAATGAGCAGCCCATTACATTATAGTCTCAAAAACAAATGTTGTGGCCAAAATTATTTCAATGTCCATTTTGTATTCAAATTGCTTATTATTTATAATAAAAGTGTAAAAACAGCAATTCTTAAGTTTTTCCCAAAATTACCAAATATGGTCGAAATTCCTTAAACAGAGTGGTCCCGATGTATGGGGTCTAAACCAAAAAATGTACATATTTTAATAATTTTTGGTACGAAGGATTCTCACATTCCAGCAAGTCGAAATACTGAATTACAGCCGAATCGGTTAAAAAGTGTCCCTAAAACCGCCAAAATGTCTAAAATCGGGCGGTATCGTTATATGAGGGCTATGACTAAAGTTGTACTTATTTTCGAAAAACACCATCAAACCCTTAAATATTAATTTTAATTAAAATCGGTTGATAAATGTGGGTATTACCGTTATATTTGAATTATAAAGTACATACGCTTTTTGCAAAATTTCACTCATCTTTAAATGAAACAAGTATGTATGAACGGCGCTAAGTTCGGCCGGGCCGAACTTTTTATACCCTCCACCACCACTGTATTGAAGTAAATATGAACAATTAGTAATTACACGCAGAGAAGAGATATTGTAGGAGCAATCATATTCTAAGAACAAAATAGTATATATTAAGAATCTGAAAATATATGTTGTTGGCGCAACAATATATATTTGTCTCATTATGGTGCCTGACACAAAATATATGGTTGAAACAACAATATATATTTTCAGATCTTTAAATATACTATTTTGCTCTTAGAGTATGTTTGCCACTACAATATCTCTTCTCTGCGTATACTAAGCTCTATCTCTACGTTAAGTATAATTGCTTGGAGGAGAATAATATCTTAACTGATGATAATCACTTTATATAAAGTTTATACAGATAATTTTCTGTGTGGCGGTTTTCTACCTATTGAGCTCCCAAAATACCAAGTTACATTCACTTCAGAAGGAACAAGTAGCAGCACTCATTAAAAGAGTTCATCGTTGTTCTTTCTATGTTCAGCAATCTCTGCTCGAAAATTTGATAAAAAAAACCATCGATAAAAATAAAATTAGGCAATACCGGACCATGAAGGTTAGATTAAACCTTCATGTTTGTGTGTGGATAAAAACTAGCGAGTAAGTTTTCTATCTTTTGGGAACACAAAATTCCAATTAACAACCAATTCGATAGGAAAATCTTCAAAAAATCTTAAATTGGGTGGTACTCTTTCATGGGTCCTTTGGCAAAACGTGAACGTATGTTGCCTGATTTTTGCAAGGAATGTTTTGTACCTGTTATAAGATCTATACCAAAAAATTTCTGGCGGAAAGTTTTATACTCCAATTCCAGTGGTATTTTGAGGGCACAACCTTAAAAATACCGAAAATCTGGAGGTACTGTTCTATGGGGGCTATATGAAGACGTGGACCTATACCGACAAATTATAGGTGGATTCATGTGGAAGGTTTTATACCACTAACGAGGACTATATTCCAAATTTCAGTCATTTTGGTGGGATATTGAGGCTAAATCCTTCAACCGTTCTATGGAGGCTAAATACAAATTCCAGAAATTTCAGTAGTATAATTACTTGCTTAGTTGGCCCATTACAGAACATTTGTTCTATAAGCCGAACTAAGAGAAAACCTTTTCTTCTCTTCACCCACTTGTTTCCTCCATCTGAGCTTAGGACTACCAATTCTGTGTGCACCGCCATGTGGCACGTATTTATACGACTTTTTAGCGTGTTCATCATCGCTCATTCTTATGATATGGCCTATCCAACACAATCGTTGCATCTCGTTACGTTTATCTATACTGATGTCGTTGTATAGCAGATACAGCTCGTGGTTCATACGACGTCGATATTCACTTCAACGCAGATTGGTCCATAGATCATTCTAAGAATTTTCCTCTCAAACACACCAAGCACTGCCTTGCGCAAGTACCCAGGCGTTGGATCCATACACCAGCACAGGTGGTACAGAGTTTTTTAAAGCGTTGTTTTTGTTTGACAAGATGTAGCTTTATTCCTAAACGGCTTACTCAGACCGAAGTAGCATCTGTAGGCCAACACTATTCTTCTTCGTATTTCACAACTGATTTTGTTATTGTGTTTACGGCGGTGCCGAGGTAGACGAAGTCCTTTACTACCTCAAAATTATAGGAACCAATGTAAACAATTGGCCCCATCTCTATGGACACATTGCGCGTAGACACCATCAACTTGGTCTTCTTGCCGTTTACCGCCAGACCCACTTTAGCAGATTCCCTTTCGATTTTTGCAAAGCAAGTTACTTCCTTTACCGATCGACCCATGATGTCAATGTCGTCGGCATAAGCAAGTAACATATGGCTGTCCGTGTATATTGTTCCACTTCTTTTGGCCTTCGCGTCTCGTATGACCTTATCCAGCAGGATGTTGAAAAGATCACACGACATGCCGTCTCCTTGTCTGAAACCTCTTTTGATAATAATTTCTTTGGAGAGGTTCTTTCCTATTTTAACCGAGTATCAGTTAATGTCATTCTACAAATCCGAATGAGCTTTGCAGTAATACCAAAATCAAGCAGCGGGTACGCGTTCTTCCTACCAGATGGTGCTAACTAGCTGATGCATACACCTTATCAGCGTGTCCCCTCCAGTTTTGAACAACTCGGCTGGCAAGCCATCGGCTCCTGCTGCCTTATTATTCTTCAGCCGGTTTATTGCTGTCATTACCTCATCCTGGCTGGGCGGTATACATTCAATACCATTTCTGGAATTGGATTTGTGGTATCATCGCCGTCAACGCTACTATCGAATACCAGCAGTTTGGAAAAATGTTCTTTCCATAGCCTTAGCACACTATTTGTATCAATTACCAAATTACCTTGCTGGTCTCTACAGGAGGATGTGGCTGTACCAAAGTCATCTCTTTGATGTTTCACTTTTTTGTAAAACTTTCGGACTTCATTCTGGCTCCCGTACATCTCGATTTTTTCACACTACCGCCTTTCCATTTCACTCCCGATACCTCTCCTTTTCTCCCGATACCTCTCTCGTGCGCTACG
Source organism: Musca autumnalis (assembly GCF_047663935.1). Lineage (NCBI taxonomy): Eukaryota > Metazoa > Arthropoda > Insecta > Diptera > Muscidae > Musca > Musca autumnalis. The sequence continues at coordinate 45,490,785 of NW_027411977.1, read as the reverse complement.
CGTTGCTACTGATTGTAAAGTAGCCCTATATGCCGCATTTTTCTCTTCGGTAGCAGCACAACACTCCTGGTCATACCATGGATTCCTTGGTGAAGGTCTCTGGTATCCAACTACTGATTTTGCGGCTATTTGCATGGAGTGGGCAATGTATTGCCATTGTCCTGATATGTTATCGGGACCAGGAGTGCTTTGATTAAGGACAGTTGAGTTGAGTTGGGACAGTTGAGTGAAATATGCTGTGGCTATCTGTTATGATTGCAGCTCACCGATATCCAACTTCCGTGTTGTGTCTGTTCGCACTTTGTTTGCTACGTTTAATCTGGTACGTACAGTGTTGCGCATATCAAAAGCAACAAATCCAGGATTTTGCATTATTTAAATTTTTGGATCAGTTACAATTTTTTAATATGTAATATTTTGTGCCCAGTTATTCTTTGTTATGTACAGAGAGCTTTCAGCAAGTTGTTTCAGTACTTTGTAGTTGGATGTAATCACAACAACAACAATATTGACTGATCCTCGAGAATGGGAAATGCAAAACAAAAGCAACAATAGAATATTATAAAAATTTTATTGTAGTCTGTGTTAATTAACTGTACTTTTGACTTAAATTTGTCTTTTGGAGCATGGCTGTGTAATTTTAGAAAGAATTTGCATTTGTTATCCTAACAGGGTTGCCACTTTCTACCACTTTTCCCATGGTATGGGGAAATATAAAAATACCCTCAAATTAAAAATTTTTTCCTCATAGAAAAATTAAAATTTTAAAATGTTCATTAGGAAAGTGGATTAAAATCAATCATTCTTATGTTTACCGTGTAATAAAAACGTTAAACAACCGAATATTGGTAAACACAATAGATCCTGTTGTAAACCCCTTGAGGCCATCGGCACATTGTGGCTAAAAACGTCGGGGAAACTTCAAAAATAATGCGAATAGGAACTTCCAAGAATTAGTTGGGGCTCTTGTTTCCGATATATGGCCCAGAGTACTTCGCAAAAGAAGTTTTGAAAACGATTTGAAAAGCTACACAGCCCCCAACTCAAACTACACAACGGTCAAGAACCCATTGCTTCAACCAACAATGGGTAAAATATCATAATATGGCTAAATAATTCAAGTTTTTTATATTTTTTGTTATTAAATCTTATATTAAAGTATAATTCATTAAAAATTAAATAAAAAATCATATTGTGTCGTTTAAACCATATAAAATATTGCATTTTCTACCAGTGTTTCCCAAATTGTCTTCCTTTTGGGTATGACAATGGTTTCTTGGCCAGTGTATAACTTTTCAAATTGTTTTCAAAACTTCTTCTGCGAAGTACCCTGGCCCATATATCGTAAATAAGAGCCCCAACTAATTCTTGGAAGTTCCTATTCGCATTATTTTTGAAGTTTCCCCAACGTTTTTAGCCACAATGTGCCGATGGCCTCAAGGGGTTTACAACAGGATGTATTGTGTTTAACAATATTCGGTTGTTTAACGTTTTTATTACACGGCAAACATAAGAATGGTTGATTTTAATCCACTTTCTGAATGAACATTTTAAAATTTTAATTTTTATATGAGGGAAAAATTTTTAATTTGAGGGTATTTTGATATTTCCCCATATGTAGTGAACGTTTTCCATTACAACCAAATTTTGTCTTATCAAGACAACAACAAATTATCAACGGAAACACTGAATTCATAATTCGGCGAATAAAATTGTATTCATGGTAAAAATATAATTCATAGTCTTTAAAGATATTTACCAAATACATTGCTTGAAGTCTGCATACAATTCCACAAATAATTTTGTTTGTTGGTATATCCGCATTGGCTATGTTTTGCCCTCATTCCTTGTAACTGGCCTCAAATTTTTTTGTAGAACGCTCGCAATTACCCACAACGCTTGAAATAGATTCTAATACTATGGTCATTCAAATTTCATTCACCGTGTATTTCTTACAGTTCATCAATATATTTATCTTTTTTTCTACTAAATTCATTCCTGTTTTGCTCACATTTTACAACTTTTCTAATTTTAATAGCTTCACTTAAAATTTCTTGTTTTTAACTGTGCTTTAATTGTTTACGAATGAACTAATAACATATCAATTAAAATTGACAGATAGTAAATGAGATTAACAGCTATCCCATTTTTATAAGTTTTGTTTTGATCGGATATCCTATTTATGTGGTGACTATAGCTACATCTCCAGATCGTAAGCGGTTTTTTACTTGACTAACAAATTCAAGTTGTTTGACAGACATATCTGATTATTGTTTTTAGAATTTTTTTATGCTTAGATTGCAAATAAACGATCAGAAAAACTAATTTTCTACAATAAATTGAATATTAACTCTTATAACAAACAATAAATCTGATTAATATTCAATCGAATTCTTGTCATTGAATCGTACAATTCCATACTAATTGTTGCAACTTTGAGACAAGTTAATGAATGTGGCAACATTGAAGATTGATTTTAAGCCCTTGTCAAAATCACAACAATCTAAGGTCTCAAGTTGCACAGGTTGTGATTTCAACTTCCTTTTACAAATCTACATTGCAAGTGTTAACATCAATTTTGATTCTGCCAATAATCAGTGTTTTTAGTCAGCATCATTAGCTGCAAAGCTATATAATTTTAATATTTGAAAAGATCAAACTCTGTTTTTGAAATCTTTTGCCTAATTTATAAAAGCAATAGAAGATTACAACCAGAAAAATACTGGAGAAATTCACTTCACCTTTATCAGAATCCGTGCTACAAAAAGTGGTCTATACCACAAAGATTCACGCTACCCACAGGGTAGCGTGTTGGCCCTTTTGTGGATTCTTCAAAAATTGCATGGAGTATGCTACCTCTACCTTAAACAACATTTCTGTGAGTTACTTCAACCAAAGCAAAAATTGCCACCCAATCATTATTGTGAAAGGAGTGTACAACATATGATGGGGATCTGAGTATAACCATATTGCAAATCATCATCCTCAATCAAGTGCTTGCCCGTTAGTTAATTAATCCAGATAAGTGAACATATCGATTATCATCAATATGAGCCTGTAATTGGATACATTCCAAAAAGATGCAAATCTTCCCATCATATTGCTTCCATACCAACAATACCCAACAAGTGATTCTATCTCCTCAATACACCGGAGATACATCATCCTAAACAACACGCAACTTCAGATACATTTTTACGTATTTGCAACAAGTGGTCAGAAGACGTAACCCCTTGCTGATAATCATTTATGAGCCGCTATGACTCAACTAACTCTGGATTCCCGATGAACTTTATTTAAGTATACGTATGGATATTAATATCACCACATAATATTTAATAATTTTTTTTGAGTAATTTAATTTTTGAGTCAAGAGCATTTAGAGTATTCTAATCAACGTAAGAGACAGCACTCGCCCCGTTTCCATCTACTTTCCTTTTTGCAGCAACAGCAACCATCAATTCGATGCAGGAGGCCTTCTTCATTCAATAGTTGGTGGTAAGTTTGGTAACAGCTGATTTTTATTTGTCCCTTATTGATATTTCATTGCGCTCTTACATTGATTTATTAAAAGAAACAAGTAATGAGAATTTATAATAAACAATGAGTACCGTTCATAATGATTTCTCCCAATTGAGGTGAATATTGGCATAGTATAACAGTTCCAGATTAAGTACTCACTCTCATTATCGATTCTCATTACGTACGGCATAACAAAGAAATAAAAAAACACACATATCTATACTTACATACATAGTATGTAAATTTGTAATTTGAATAATTTTTTTTGTATCTTTGTTTTGCTAAGCGTTTTGCCTACCGTTTTATACAGAATAGATATTTAGAATTTTAACCCCTTAAGGGCTGAACATTTTTTTTGCGTTCTCATAAAACTAAACGATAAAAAAATGAATTGTATGTATGGTAACATGGGGCGCCTTCGCCACGTTTTTTTCAAAATGTTCTCATATCGACATCGTTAAAGTTTTTCCAAATATTATTTTTGGTAAGAGTATTAGCATGTCTTTACTATAAGTTTTGATATATAAATGATTATAATTTTGTTTTTAAAATATTATTTTTGACCATTTACAAAATGTCTAAAAAGTGGCGAAGCCTCCCCACCCATGGGGTAGCTTCGCCATCGACATAGGACATATATCAACGGACTCTAAAACTGGCATTTACCATACTTCCTTCCCAAATATCAACATTATGCATAAAAGGAACATGTTTTCTATTTAATAATCAAAAATGATTCTAAAATTTACAAAAAGAAACATATTCTAGCCGTTAATTGAAGTAGGTATCTTGAATTTAGGCATAAAAATGAAATTTTTGCCAAATTAGATAGGTTTAGCACAATATTTGATTTCAACTTCACATTATAGCGTGGTATATCAATAGCATAAACAATTTAAGTTAAACCAGACATATTTCTCACATTAACCCACAACAACCCTATCATGGCGTAGCCGCCCCACCCCCTACATAGTTCATAATATGAATATATTGACATTTATAATTACATATATCATGCAAATTATTTGGATTTATATTCTTCAGTAGTTGTCTATTAACGGTATAAAATATAATTTTGATATCACAAAAGGTATACAAGATATCACAAAACATACCTACCATAAATATTTTTCGCAATACCCCAAAAACATGAAACCGCGTGCATCAGCAATCATATATTTGATAGAAATGCCAATTTTTTGGAGATGAAAGATCTTCGTTAAACTCACAATTTTTCCTTTAATGGCATTTCTGTAGCAGTTATAATTATCAAGAAAATCAGTGCTGGCGAAGGCGCCCCAGTGGCGAAGCCGCCCCATGTTACCATATATATTTCACTTCTAAATTCCTTTTTGAGTAAGCCATAAGCTGATCATTTCATTTCTTTAGTAATACCTATATTATCTAAATTATGCATTATGTTTTGAATAAAATAGAGATTGTATGCCAAAGGATGGCCTGGTAAATTAATATCTGATGTTTTCTGCCATGTGAAGTGAAGAAGTGTAAGTATGGATGCTGGGGGTCCTGGATATACATTTTTAGCGCCTTCAGGACGATGGATGGTGTGGGTAAAGAAGCGCAGCATTCTCACAACAACACCCGTGAGAATCGATAAACGAAAAAGACATAGGTATTTATAATAGGTTTGTCATTATTAATGTTGCAGTGGCTAATATGGGGATTTTTTTTTATATTTATTTAGTCCACTCATGTCCATTTAGTTTATGCAATAGTTTAATTTAAAATAAAAAGGGAGTCTACATTAATTCAATGTAGTGGATAAAGATTTTTGTGGAAAAAGGACCGAACCACCCCACCCGACTGATCGCTGGCAAAGCAAAGGCTCCCGCAGTCCTTCATTCACAGAAATTCTACGGTGTTAACATTTATGTTTTTTTTTAAAGAAAGGGACACCATATCCTCCGGGACACTACACATACCATGGGAAAAGTGGTAGAAAGTGGCAACCCTGTTAGGATAACAAATGCAAATTCTTTCTAAAATTACACAGCCATGCTCCAAAAGACAAATTTAAGTCAAAAGTACAGTTAATTAACACCGACTACAATAATTTTTTTATAATATTCTATTGTTGCTTTTGTTTTGCATTTCCCATTCTCGAGGATCAATCAATATTGTTGTTGTTGTTATCCCATCCAACTACAAAGTACAGAAACAACTTGTTGAAAGCCTTCTGTACATAACAAAGAACAACTGGGCACAAAATATTGCACTTTAAAAAATTGTAACCGATCCAAAAATTGAAATAATGCAAAATCCTGGATTTGTTGCTTTTGATATGCGCAACACTGTACCTTTGCTGCAAGGTAGTGGTCCGAGTCTATTTTTGCACCTCGGAACGATCGTATATCCAACAAGCTTGATGTATGTCTTCCATCTATCACAACGTGATCAATTTGATTTCTTGTTCTTTAATCTGGCGACAGCCAGGTGCCCTTATGAATATCGAGATGCTTAAATCTGGTACTGCTAACTACCATGTTTATTGCAGCTGCAAAGTCTATCAGCCTCATACCATTGTCAGATGTTTCACTGTGGAGACTGAATTTCCCGACTGTTGGGCCAAAGATATTCTCCTTTCCAATTTTGACATTAACATCGCCTAGTATAATTTTAATGTCATAGGTAGGGCAACGGTAATAAGTTTCTTCTAAGCGCTCGTAAAATATATATTTTTGGTCTGTTCGTCCTTGTCTTCGGAGGGAGCATGAGCGCAAATAAAGTTGATGTTGAAGAATTTTGCTTTTAATCGAATCGCAGCGAGTCTTTCATTCACTGCGGTGAAGCTGGATACCAGATGTTTTAACCTCTGACCAACTACAAATCCGCAACCAAACTCATGCTTTGTGTCATGGAAGCTATAATACACAGTACGTCACCTTTAGGTGTTGTTGTGACGTTTTTCCCGTTCCATCGTATTTCCTGTATGGCAGTAATATCGGCCTTGTACTTTTATACATATGCCAATGCGTAAACTGATGCAGGTTCGCAGTTCATGATCCTTAAAACGTTTGCGGGGTTCGTCAACTTTTTTCTTTTCTTTCGTTTTTTCATAGTAGGCTGTTTTTTCTAGGGGAGGGTTACTAACCCGACGCCCAAACCCAAGTTTTTAACGTTCTTATGGGTGAACGCGCGACACATGTTAGCTCACTACCTTTAACGGGTGTTAGAGGCAGTTCCCCAGGTGACACCACGGGGAGGTCAGTGTCCACTTGAGATGAAAGAGGACCAACATAAATCCTGGGCTTTGCCATGTTAAAGCCGGCCAGGACCGTTCCTTGGTATCTTCCATCCCCTACGTCACCCTTTATATACGGCATAGTTATTGTGTTTGGTTTGGTTTTGTGTTTTTTTTTTTTTTTTTTTTTGGTCCGTGGCTAAGTGTATATCTCCGTCAGCACAGCTGACTGATACTTTCTTACTTGCATAGTCTTCGTTTTCGTTCAATGGTTTTGTTGTAAATTTATCTTTCATTCTTACCTATCCTTCAAAATTATTTATCATTATGAACATTGTACCTATTTATTGTTGTTTAAATCATTATCTGCAATTGTTATATGCATTCTAACATTGCATAAAACATACTAAATGTATATGCATACATGCATACATACATACATTCATGGATATGCTTTAGAAAACGCCATGTTATTATTATGCCATTGTAAAGTTAGTTGTCGTTGTTTATGTTGTTGTTATTATTTAGCATTGCTCTCTTATTATGAGAACGGCGAATTCGCAATGACCCACATTCGAGCGAACGTTGTAAACAAACATGACCCGAAAAAACAAAAACAATGTAAAATGAAAACAAAACAAAAAATGCCGTCTGTTGTTTGTAAACAAAAATTGCAGCAACCAAACCGCGTCGGGGCAACGAGAAACGTGGGTAAAATACTTGTTGGCGCGTCTCAGTAGTAGCAGCAACAAGATTGCCCACAGTCAACCATTTTTCTACAAGCTTCGTAACAAGCCAAACTCGATATTCGACGTCAACAACAATAGTAACGATAACACAATGCAACACTGAAAATGCAAAGAACTTCTAGTATGGATTTTTTGAAAGTACATACATATTTAAATTACCAAAATCCTAGTTGGGTTTTGTCGTGTCAGATCCAGTTCAGATTTTATGGCCTCATCTAAACCGGGCTAAAACTACACTTTTTTGTATTTATAAGGCCTTTATCTCAGAAACGAATAGGAATTTGGCGTTGCTGTCTTTAGCAATATTGTAGTCCTAAAGCAGTAGAACTTATCTGTTGAACAGAACACATAGTTTCTGGAATTCTGGTCGGTATCAGCTAAACTATTAGGAGTTGAACCAAGTAGCATTTCGCAAAAATCATCCAAATAATGTACTCAGCAATTTTTCAGAACATTCTGAAACTCTAAAATGCATTTTTAATGTTGTTTCAGCGGTATTTGGTATCATATCTTTTACAACACCTATTTCAAACACAGTTCACACCAACCGATTATTCTCGCATCTCGGATTTCATTTCATTATTGACATATTTATTAAATCGTCGTTGAAAAATATAGTGAAAACAACGTGATAGAGGGATTTTACTTTTTTTTTACACATTGGCGATATGGTGCGAAATGTGTAAAAATTATGGAATTTTTACATATATTTTGAAATTTGAGACAGTAAATGTAGTTTTTCGAGTTCATTATTTCTCCAAATATTTTATTCTTGTCCTTATCTACAAATTTGCTTCAGAGGTCAGAAGAAGATTCACATTGGTTTCGCTCAAATTTCTTTAAAAACTCAATATTAAACCATGTTTAGATGGGGCCATAAAATCCGAGCTGGATCTGACAAAAAAAAACCCAACTAGGTCTTTATGTCGTTTGGGTCCGTACTTTTAAAAAATCTTAAGTTCGAATTGTTTGCACAAGATTACCTTAAAAATGTTGCACGGTGTAATCAAAGCGGTAAGTTTCCATTATCGCGCAAAAATAAGCCCAATTACTTGTCAGTTGTAGTTGGGTAAATCCAAGCAAATGTGTTCTCCTGGTATTTCCCCAAACATTGGGTAAATACCATTTCTAGAAACCTTGTGGTCTCGAATGTTACGCTAGAGGGAGTACAATAATTTACGTAATTTAAAATTTATATGTAATTTATAAATTACCATTTTAATATTTCAATAATAAATATTGAAATCGTTGATGTTTTCCTTCAATTAGTTGTTATTGTTATTTCTATTTATTTCATAGTTTTATATTTAACTCTTGTTGTTTTTTTTTTTTTAATTGCTAAATTTTGTTTACAACTGATGTTGTTGTTTTCCTTTCTATAATTCCTTTCCTGTTATTTTTAGGTTATTTTCCACATTCCATACGCGTGATAGTCGCAAATGTTGTAAACAAGCCATTAATTTAGTTAAACTGACTAATGAAAAGATTGGTTGTTGGATGCATGCGCCTGATGGACAGCTAAAGCGATTAATCGCACGCACTGCATTCCAAAGCGAAATTTCACAATAAATCAGTACCATATGCGCACGCGCACAAATTATAATTATAGGATTTGTTTATTATTTAATTTAGAAGTGCATATATGTTTTCAAATCAGATACATGACAGTGAAGCTTAGGCCTTTTTTCAAGCCATTGGTCTTATAAGCCAAACCTAGTGTAACAAGTACTAGGTTTGGCTTATAAGACCAATGGCTTGAAAAAAGGCCTAAGCTTCACTGTCATGTATCTGATTTGAAAACATCTCTGATAATTTACTTTATTTTATTTTTGCCTTATTAAGGCGAATGTTTATAGTGACATTTTTAATTAATTCTCTTTCGAGTTGAGCTTTTATGACCTACCGAAGTCCCACACATCCAACCATTATTCTACGTTTTATGGGTGGTTAAGTCCGATCATCAGGCATAATATGGAGATTACATTAAATTTTTCTGTTGGTAACACATCGAACTAATCATTTACGACCATATAAAGTATATGAAGAAAAGACAAAATTTTTAGTTTTCCATCGAAAAAAAATTAAATTTTTTAAGCTGCACGAAAGATTTTTATACCCTACACCACTATGTGGGGAGGGTATTATAAGTTGGTTTTGGCCAAAAAGTTTGTAACGCATCGAAATAATGGTCGTAGACCCATACTTATATATACCAAAATGAATGTCTCGACGAGCTGAGTCGATCTGGCTATGTGTGTCCGTCCGTCAGTCCGTCCGTCTGTCCGTCTGTCCGTCTGTCCATCTAAACCTTGTAATCACGCTACAGGTCGCAATTTTGATCGGATCGTCACGAAATTTTGGATGTTGATGGGGGTCCCGGAGGGGAAGAAGCCTATTGATTTTGGTGATGGTCGGATAATATTTAGGGGTCGGAATGGGCAAAAAACTTATGTGGATAAAAAGACAATGTTTTTTTCCAAAGCGAATGTCTCAGCTTCTATACGGGGTATACCAAAAGCAAAACCTGACAATAAAAGTAGAAAATATCACCTTTCTAATAATGTAAAGTAGATTCTCGTAGGTGATCAAACAACGAAGATATCACAATAGTCGCAAATAAAACCCAACTTTTCATTTTTGGGATTTTAATTATAATGACGATTATCACAGCTTTGGTTGGGGACTTTCCAAAAGCAAAGCCTGGCTATGAAAGTAGAAGATCCCATCTTTACAACGATGTAAACTAGGTCGGCGTAGGTGACCAAATAACGGAGATTTCGCAATAGTCGGTAATACATCCCATTTTTCCACTTTTTTGGAAATCACGCTACAGTTCGCAATTTTGATCGGATCGTCACGAAATTTTGAGGGTTAATGGGGGTCACACAGATGAAGAAGCCTATTGATTTTGGTGATGGTCGGGTAATATTTAGGGGTGGTAATGGGCAAAAAACTTATTTGAAGAAAAAGACAACGTTTTTTTTCCTAAGCGAATATCTCAGCTTCAATATGAGGTATACCAAAAGCAGAACCAGGCCATGAAAGTAGAAAATATCGCCTTTCTAATGATGTAAAGTAGGTTCTCGTAGGTGATCAAACAACGAATATATCGCAATAGCCGCTAATAGAACCCAACTTTTTATTTTTGCGATTTTAATAATAATGACGAATATCACAGCTTCGGTTGGGGATCTTCCAAAAACAAAGTCCGACTATGAAAGTAGAAAATCCCATTTTTACAGTTATGCAAAGTAGGTTGGCGTAGGTGGCCACATAACGGAGATATCACAATAGTCGGCAATACATCCCATTTTTTAATTTTTTTTTTGTAATAACGCTACATGTCGCAATTTTGATCGGATCGTCACAAAATTTTGGGGGTTAATGGGGATCCTACAGAGAAAGAAGCCTATTGATTTTGGTGATGGTCGGATAATATTCAGGGGTCGGAATGGGAAAAAACTTATTTGGAGAAAAATTTTTGGGGGTTGATGGGGGTCTAACAGAGAAAGAAGCCTATTGATGGTTGGCATACATCCCACTTTTCCATTTTTTATTTGGGTTGTACTGTCGATGCACTTAAATGCGTTTCAAAAAATTGACCTGTGTTAATGAAGACATTCAGAGCAAAGGCGCTAAGCTATCCCAATTTTAATATTTTGAATTTTATTAGTCAAAAGCTTATGAACGGAGGTAGTGGTGTAGGGTATTACATAGTCGGCCCCGACCCGACTATAGCCTTGGCTCACTTGTTTTTACATGGATTGAGAAAAAAATGCCCATTCTCAAATCTATTCGAGATACTTATTTCGGTTATTGCGAGTAAAATGTATAGCGGTTTGTAACGTGACAAATTGATCACATACATAAAACCAACGACAGCGCTGCCCCACTACCACAACAACATTACAACCGGCCAACGGAGAACAACAAAGGCCCACTACCCAACAGCGTCACAACCTGCCAATCCATACTAACTGTTGGGTTCGCTTGCGTTTCAGTGGGATGTGTGTGTTACAGTGCAATTTTAGGCAAGCGACAGCATAACAACTGCAGAGTAATTCTCAATTGCTCTGTGCGACTGTATACACTAATATTCTAGTTTCGTTGGCGAAAGACAGGCTTGTTACTGCAGGGAGGCAGCCTTACGGGCTTGAGTACAGTTGTTGTGTTCGTAGTCCGCCAACCGACACGAGAGTGTTAGGAGGTTGGGAAGTATTTTTGAGAGCTACCCCTTGCGCGGTGGCTAATACATTCACTCCACCTCCGGGTGTTGTTCCACTCCACCTTCGGGTGTTGTTCCACTCCACCTCCGGGTGTTGTTCCACTCCACCTTCGGGTGTTGTTCCACTCCACCTTCGGGTGTTGTTCCACTCCACCTTCGGGTGTTGTTCCACTCCACTTTCGGGTTTTGTTCCACTCCACTTTCGGGTGTTGTTCCACTCCACCTTCGGGTGTTGTTCCACTTCACCTTCGGGTGTTGTTCCACTAGTCAGTACTCGTAGAATACCGTAGAGGCTAATCTAGAACTAACGAACGACAACCCGAACAGCCGAGCTGAGTGCAGAATCACCGAGTAGCCGAACACCGAATCCCCGAGTGGTCGAACAGCTACAGCACCGAATCACCGAGTGGCCGAACACCTGCAACCCGAATCCCCGAGTAGCCGAACACCGATTATCAGTGGCCTAACACCGAATCACCGAGTGGCCGAACACATACGAACTCCGAGTGGCCACACATCTACTACACGAATCACCGAATGTCCGAACTCAGAACACCGAACACATACGAACTCCGAGTGGCCGAACATCTACAACCCTAAACACCGAATCACCGAGTGGCCGAACACGTACGAACAACTAGTGGCCGAACATCTACAACACGAATCACCGAGTTCCCGATTATCTTCAAATCGTCTACTACCGAACAGCGAATCATCGAATTCCCGATTATGTTCAAATCGTCTAATACCGAACAGCGAATCATCGAGTTCCCGATTAGCTTCAAATCGCCTACAACCGAACAGCGAATCACCGAGTTCCCGATTATCTTCAGATCACCTACTACCGAACGGCGAATCACCGAGTTCCCGATCATCATCAAACCATTAACTGAATCCAAGTTGCCGATTCCCCAGCCAATTATCCTTCTTATCGTATTTAAACATCAGTAGATTATAAATTAGTTTTACATCAATAAATTTTCTTATTCTTACCCCCAGGAAAGGGAGATTGCTCGTCTTTCATTCCGTAAGGTTTAGTGGGTCCTGAGTCTACCCCAGCCTACGAGAAAACCACGTTACAGGTTTCACGAGACAAAACCGGTAGTTGTCAATGAGAACCGTACCTAAATTTTTCTGAGCGACATTTTTGCAAAGCATTTTGAAGCTGAAAAACGTCATCTTGTGGTGCGGTTCTTAAAATAAGGGACGAAAAGGACATTAAAGGAAGCGAGTTAGAAGGTCTAAATGTTCTAGATATAACGCTAATTTCAGATTCCTTACAGGGTCTTCAGTCTGAGTTGTTTTCTTTACCAATGCCGAAACATGTCTTGTCACATAGTGGTGGGTGTGTGGGTTCGAGTCGTCGACTTTCCTTTTTCAGATGCATTATTGATCATTAAGCTCGATTTTCAGCGAGAAATTAATTAAAAAATAGTACTAAAAAAGGCAAAATGTTGAAAAGAAAAATAGCACACTAAATTTTGGTCTTTGGCAGTAGATTACTGTGATGCTGTGTGGGCTCCATAGTCAATATACATATTAAATTATTCGTAATCGCGAGTACTTTAATTCTATGATTAGTTTTTTGATATAACCGAGTGCTCGTCCAAGTTAAATCAAAAATACAAAAAACACCTAAAATCCGGGTTCAAAATGTCAGCATCCATAAAAGGTGGATGCAGTGGAAATTGAAAAGTGATACATTAGAAATATAACCTTCATTTTGTATTCTTCTACTTTTACTTTAGACAGATGTCCGACATTTGAATGGTTTAACCAGCAATGGAAAAACATCGATAGCTTCAACGTGTTTTTGCCTAGTTTTATTCATTTAAGCGGTCATAACTTCCACGCAAATTAAACTTTTTTTCTAAATTTTTGAGTTTTGTTCAAAAACACTTAATTTGATCCAGTAATAGTCATAGTTACTGGTAAACTACAATAGTTCACGTATTATAATAGTACAAACCTTGGCTTTATGAGAACTAAATTTTTATGCCCTTTACTCATATATACGAAGGCTGCACCACAACTATCTGGCCTAACAATAAACACGCGAATATTTACCTTCAAAAACAGTTTTATTGTTTTCTTAGGTAGTCTCAAGCTTGATTTATACACTTTTTCATGCGTTCAAGTCAATTGTTGAATCAGTTTTTCCACGCCGATTGAGACATGTTTTTTGAACGCTTTTACAGCACCTTATGGCGACAGAAATCGTTGACCACACCTTATTTTCTTGATATGCTGGTATCAAATTAAGTTATTGGATCCCCAGTCAGGGCTGTACGGCCGATGACGATTCCACGTTTTTTCCGAATTTTCGAATTTTCAGGAGGCTTCAGGCAAACAAATTGTAGTGTACCACACGGCCAGTTCGATTCATGTTTTGTTTCGAGCTACTAAGCACATATCCATGATTCATCGTCTGTGACGATCTCATAAACGTCGTTTGAAGCAGTGCAATCGTTTTTATTCACAAATTTTGTTTTTGTACCAATCCACAAGAGCCTTCTTTTCAGCGATTGCCCAATTTTGCTGGATCTAACGAGAAAATACATTTTTGCGCAAGGTATTTATAAAATATCAAATGCTATTTGGTGGAAAAAATGTCCAAGGATAGCTCTATCTCACGGTATATAAAATGGCGATCTTGCATTATCCGTTCACGAACGGCTTAATTTTTTTTTTCTGGCACAAGTGTCGTTTTTAGACGACCCACACGAACTTTTTTTTTTGGTTGGTGTCGGTATTAAATTCATTAAACCAGTTTTTTCATAGTGGTGTGGGAAGGCCTCTTATCGCCATACAAAGATAAAAAAAAACAAGTAAAAAGTCGTTAAGTTCGGCCGGCCCGAACTTTTTATACCATCCACCATAAAATAGGCTTAATTAAAATGGAATGATTAGTGTCCTTTTACAATTTTAGGTGGAAAAAATTTTCGACCATGGATAAATATACCAATTGTCTTAATTATCAAATCTAATCTAAAAAATGTGTTTAGCCAGGTGAAAGGTACCACCTACGGGACTATATCAAAGTGTCAACCTTTCTTTATAATTTTGGTGGAAAAGTTTTGTAACTGCAGAGAACCTCAAAAGTCAAATTAAATTGAGGGTAGTTCCATCAAACAATGTAGACCCTCAAAATGCGGAAAAACGGGAGGTATCGTAATATAGGAGCTATACGAAAAGATGGACCTATGTTGACGAATTTTAGTGAAGAAAATTCGTGATCACTGAAAATTCAAATGTCAAATTATAGCTAGTTCGATTAAAAATTATTGCTAAAATTCTCAAAATACCGAAAATCGGGAGGTACCGTTATATGGGGGCTATACCAAAACATGGACCTATGTCCATATCCTTTGGAATATAAGTTTGTTGATCAATAGGAATCCTAATTCGGTTTGAAAATGTGACAAAAAAAAATCAAAATACCTCAAATCGGGAGGTACCGTTATATGGGGGCTATACCAAAACGTGGACCGATATATCCCATCATCGAACTTGACTTGCCTGCAAACAAAAGACAAATCTTCCTAAGATTTCAGCGTCCTTTATCCATTTTTGTGGATGCTAGAGTAATTATCACAGACGGACATGCACAGATCAAATGATTATTTCAATGCGTTACAAACGGAAAAACAAACTTAATATACCCTCCATACTATGGTGGAGGGTATAAAAAGAAAAAATATCAAATGGCGTCTTGCAACAAGCAGTGTTAGCTGCTAGGCAAGTCAAGTTCATTGAAGTTTTTTCTTGGTTCACCTTTATACTTCGAGCTGACGATTGATGCTTGGGTTTAAAAAGTTTTTTGTTGAAGAAGTTATTGAAAAATAACTTCGGTGGAGATTATCCACAAACAAAAAACAAGGGAACTGATGAGATCCTGTGGCGGGGATCGAAACTAGTCTACCCTGCCTTCTTCACTAATAAATTAGTTGTTTTAAATTTTAAAACAACTACAATGGGATTAAGCCAGACTATTTTGAAAAATCAAAATTGTAACAGCTATCCCAATAAAAAAACACCAACAATGTTCTATTTGAGAAACACTAGCACGGTTTGTGTATGGTTGGTTATGGTTGAAAATCAACGACGCACCACAGTGAAGAAGGTTTACTTTGTTCTGCAAACACTTTCGTCAGGGTTGTGTGAGGTTGCCAAAGAAAAACTTCTCATTGAAGTTTTTTCTTGGTTCCCCTTTATACTTCGAGCTGACGATTGATGTTTGTGTATAAAAAGTTTTTGGTTGAAGAAATTATTGAAAAATAACTTCGGTGGAGAATATCCACAAACAACAAAATAAGGGAACTGGTGAGAACCTGTGGCGAGGATCGAAACTAGTCTTCCCTGCCTTACCCCTTGGCGAACAATGCCAAACCTTCTTCACTAATAAATTAGCTGTTTTAAATATTAAAACAACAATAATGGGATTAAGTCACTTGTGGATTTGGGTGAACAGATATAGCTGGAACCTTGAAATTCGGAATTAAGATTACTGGTGGAGTGCACGTGTACGAGAAGTACTAAATGGTACAAAATTTGGCACAATTTGTATTTGGGCGAACAGATAGAGCAGGAATCCTGAGATATGGAATTAAGATTTAGGAAACAAGTAGTTTTGGAAATTGGTACTTATGGGTACGGAAAGTAATAAATCTGCTACAATTTGGATTTGAGCGATCGGATAGAGTGGGAATTCTGAAATTTTGAATTAAGATTAATGTTGGATTGGAGGACTGACTTAGTTTTCATATTCTTGTTTATGGGTACGGCAGGTACTTAATGGTACTAAATTTGGTAAAAATTTTAGTTAAGATTAGTATTGGGGTGTAGGATTGAGGAAGATTTGGAAATTTGTACTTATGGATACGGAAAGTACTAAATGGTACTAAAGTTGGTACAATTTGGAATTGGGTGAACGGATAGAGCTGCAATCCGGAATTTTGGAAGTAATATTGCTGTTGGACTGTGGGGTTGAAGTTGTTTTGGAAATTCGTTCTTACAATTCCGAAATTTGGAATTAAGATTACTGTCGAAGTGTAGAATTCAGTTAATTTTGGAAAATCGAACTTATGGGTACGAAAATTACTAAATGGTACTTAATTTGGTACAATTTGGATTTGGGTGAACGGGAGAGCGCTGAAATTTGGAAGTAAGTCCATATTTACATTAGGAAAATTTTCCATGCGACAATTGTCGGTTTGAAAGAGAGAGAGGTGAGGCATATAGTAACCCTTTGCTTCTCAACACCCTCTCTCATCGACAAACTGACATTTGCCGCAAGGAAAATTGCCTAATGTAAATATGGACTACGATTACTGTTGAAGTGAAGGATTGAGGTAGTTTTGGAAAATCGTACTTATGGATACGAGGAGTGCTAAATGGTACTAGGTATGGTACAATTTGATATTGGACGAACGGATAGAGCTCGAATCCTTAGATTTGGAATTAAGATTACAGTTAATACTTGGTATTATTGTCAGTGTAGGTTTGATATATGGATGTGGTTGTCGAAATACATACCATAAGAATACGAGAGTTACTAAATGGTACTCAATTTATTATTGGGTGTAGGGACAGAGCTGGTATGTGGCGTTGGTATAAGAAGTATGTACCATAAAATTACGAAAAGTACCAAATTGGTTCAAATTTGGTATTGGGTGTAGGAACAGAGCTGGAGCTCTAAAATTTGTTCTTAGAGTCATTGTCAAGATATGGATATGGCTTTGGAAATGCATACTAAGAAAATTACTAAATTGTATAGACTTTGGTACAATTTGTTTTTGTGTAAAGGGACTAGCAGGAATTTTGGTACATTGGAGGGGTTACAGAAATTCGTACTAATGTATTTGTATTTAAAGTACTATAATTGGTTTTGCGGAACTGATAGAGTCGCGCGTTCACCCATAAGAACGTTAAAAACTTGGGTTTGGGCGTCGGGTTAGTAACCCTCCGATAGAAAAAACAGCATACTATGAAAAAACGAAAGAAAGGAAAAACAAACCCATCTTAAGTTGACGAACCCCGCAAACGTTTTAAGGACCATGATCTGTGAATCTGCACCTGGAATGTTCGCACTCTTTACAAGGAAGGTGCAGTCTTCGCATTGGCAGACGTACTTGAAAAGTACAAGGCCGATATTACTGTCATACAGGAAATACGATGGATTGGGAAAGGCGTCACAACAACACCTAAAGGTGACGCACTGTATTATTGCTGCCATGACGAAAAGCATGAGTTTGGTTGCGGATTTGTAGTTCGTCGGAGACTAAAACATCTGGTATCCAGCTTCACCCCAGTCAATGAAAGACTTACTGCAATTCGAATAAAAGCTAAATTCTTCAACATCAGCTTTATTTGCGCTCATGCTCCCACTGAAGAAAAGGAGGAACAGACCAAAGATATATTTTACGAGTGCTTAGAAGAAACTTATGACCTTTGCCCTGCCCGTGACATTAACATTATTCTAGGCGATTTTAATGCCACAATTGGAAAGGAGAATATCTTTGGCCCAACAGTCGGGAATTTCAGTCTGCACAGTAAAACTTCTGACAATGGTATGAGGCTGATAGACTTTGCAGCTGCAAAAAACATGGTAGTTAGCAGTACCAGATTTAATCATCTCGATATTCATAAGGGCACCAAGAAATCTAATTGATCGTGTTGTGATAGATAGAAGAGCGTGTTGGATGAACGATCGTTCCGAGGAGCAAACATTGATTCGGACCACAACCTTGTTGCAGCAAAAGTACGTACCCGTGTAAACGTTGCAAATAAAGCACGAACAGACACAACGCGGAAGTTGGACATCGAGAGGCTGCAAACACAACAGATAGCCACAGCATATTCCACCCAATTGCTTAATGAAAGCAACACAATGGCAAAATATTGCCCACTCCATGCAAACAGCCGCAAAATCAATACTTGGATACCAGAGACCCCCAAAAAGGAATTCATGGTATGACCAGGAGTGTCGTGCTGCTACCGAAGAGAAAAATGCTGCATATAGAACTACTTTACAATCAGTAGCAACGCGTACCGCACGAGAGAGATATCGGGAGAAAAGCAGAGAAGAGAAACGTCTTTTCCACAAGAAAAAGAGATAAATGGAAAAGCGGGAGTGCAAAAAAATCGACATGTACAGGAGCCAGAATGAAGTCCGAAAATTCTACCAAAGAGTGAAACATCAAACAGATGGCTTTGGTACAGGCACATCCTCCTGTAGAGCCAGCAAGGTAAGCTGGTAACTGATACAGATAGTGTGCTAAGGATATGGAAAGAATATTTTTCCAAACTGTTGGTATCCAAAAGTAGCGAAGTCGACGAAGATATCAATCCCAGAAGATGGTATTGAATGTATGTATACCACCCAGCCAAAATGAGGTAAAGACAGCTATAAACCGGCTGAAAAATAATAAGGCAGCAGGAGCCGATGGCTTACCAGCCAAGCTGTTTAAAACCGTTGGCGACGCGCTGATAAGGTGTATGCATCAGCTAGTTAGCACCATCTGGCAGGAAGAACGCGTACCCGACGATTGGAACCTGAGCATCCTGTGTCCCGTCCACAAGAAAGGAGATAAGACTGTATGCTCCAACTATAGGGGCATACGTCTTCTCCCTATTGCCTATAAGATAGTGTCAGGTATATTGTGAGAACGACTAAAGCCAATGGTCAACGAAATAATTGGACCATACCAATGTGGCTTTAGACCTGGCAAGTCCACCGTTGACCAGATATTTACCCTTCGGCAAATCCTGGAGAAGACCAAAGAGATGCAGATCGACACATATCAACTTCTTGTCGATTATAAAGCAGCATTCGACAGTCCCCTCCGATCAAAAGTATTCCATGCAATGTCTGAATTTGGTATCCCCGCAAAGCTCATCCTTTGTAAGATGACTTTAACTGATACTAGGTCCTCAGTTAAAATTGGAAAGAACCTCTCCGAACAGTTCAGTACCAAAAGAGGTTTCAGACAAGGAGACAGCCTTTCGTGTGACCTATTTAACATTTTCCTGGAAAAGGTAATACGAGATGCAAATGTCAAAAGAAATGACACAATTAACACCAATAGTTACTAACACCAATAGTTGCTTATGCTGATGACATAGACATCATCGGATGATCAGTAAAGCAAGGTCGAATCAGAATCTGCGAAAGTGGGTCTAGCAGTAAACGGCGAAAAGACCAAATTGATGGTGTCGACGCGTAATGCGTCCATAGAGCTCGGACCAACTGTAGAAGTTGGTACCTATAATTTTGAGGTAGTTAAACACTTCGTCTACCTCGGCACTGCCATAAACACAACAAACAACATCAGTTGTGGAATGAGAAGAAGAATTGTATTGGCCAACAGATGCTACTATGGTTTAGGTAAGCAAGTTAAAAACAAAGCCACACCTCGTCAAACAAAAACAAGTAAGAACGGCGTTAAGTTCGGCCGGGCCGAACTTGTTATACCCTTCACCACAAGTTGAATTGAAGTAAAATGGAATAATTAGTTTCCTTATCTGTATGAAGAAGACTTAATATTAAATTTTCTATTTCAAAACGTCGATCTATACCGACAAATTTCTGACGGAAAGTTTTTAGGCTCAAAGAAGACAAAATACCAAATTTCCTATATTTCGGTAAGAGAATGTGGCTAAAACTAAAAAAATACCGAAAATCAACAAGTAAGCTTCTATGGGGATATAGGAAGACTTGGACCTATACTGATAATACTTTTCTGGGATATTTTATAACTCTTGGAAGACGAAATAACGAATTTCAGCCATTTCGGTTGGATATTGACGTCACAATCTTCAGTATTACGAAAATCCGGAGGCACCGTTCTATGGGGGCTATATCGAAACGTTGACCTGTACCGACGAATTTTAGTCAGAAATGGGGCAACATGAAAGAGGGACTTGTACAGACATATTTCTGGCGAACAGTTTTATATCACATTGAAGTCAAAATACCAAATTTCAGCAATTTCGGTGGAATATTGAGGCCACAACGTTCAAAATATCGAAAATCGGGAGGTGCCGTTCTATGGGGGCCATATGAAGACATGGACCGATACCGACAAAGTTCTGGGGAAAAGTTTTTGTACCACCAACGTAGACAAAGTACCAAATTGTAGCCATTTCGGTGTGATAATGAAGCTACAACCTTCAAAATACCGAAAGTCAGGAGGTACCGTTCTATGGGGGCTATATGAAGGTGTGGACCGATACCGACAATATTCTGGGGGAAAGCTTTATAGCCCTAAAGAAGACTATGTAAATTTCAAATTTCAGTCATTTTGATAGGATAACGAAGCTAAAATCTTCAAAATTCCGAAAATCGGGAGGTACCGTTACATGGGGGCTATATGAAGGTGTGGACCGATACCGACAAAATTCTGGGGGAAAGTTTGGTACCCCTAAAGAAGACTACGTACCAAATTTCAGCCATTTTGGTAGGATAATGAAGCTAAAACCTTATGGGGGCTATGTCAAAACGTGGACCGATATATCCCATTTTCAACACCAACCATCCTGCAAATAATAAAAACTTCTGTACCAAATTTTGACTCTCTAGCTTTAGAATTGCGAGCTGTATCTTGATTTCAACAGACAGACAGACGGACGGACAGACGGACATGGACAAGGTCGACATAGAATTTTATGGTGATCAATAATATATATACTTTATAGGGTCTCCGACGAATATTTCGATGTGTTACAAACGGAATGACAATTTTAATTATACCCTCCATATGGTGGAGGGTATAATAATACTATACAAAACGCTGATACTACCCGTGCTTATGTATGGCTTCAAGGCATGGGTACTTGCGCAAGCAGATAAGGCAGTGCTTAGTGTGTTTGTGTTGACGGTGAATATCCACGTCGTATGAACCACGAGCTATATCAGCTATACAAAGACATGAATATAGTTAAACGTATCGAGATGCGACGATTGCGTTGACTAGGCCATATCATAAGAGTGAGCGATGATGAACCCGCTAAAAAGGCGTATGAATACATGCCACATGGCGGTGCACGCAGAATTGGCAGGCCTAACCTTCGATGGAGCATACAAGTGGATGAAAAAATGAAAAGTCGCGGTATTCCAGAAAGCGAAGCGAAAAACAGAGAGAATTGGAGATCTTTTCTTAGTTCGGTCTATGGAACAAATGTTCTGTAATGGGCCAGCTAGGTAAGTAAGTAAGATAGAGTTGGAAATGAGGATAGCGGTTGGTATATTGGGTAGATATAAGAAGGTAATTTTTTTAAGTTTATACCCAGGTGTACGAAAAGTACTAAATTTGGTACCATTTCGTTAATGCGTGAACGATAGTATAAGGATTTTTTTGAACTGCGTACAAATTCTGCTATTTGGCATGAAAGTCGCTGAGGGCTGAAATCGTATTGGAAATACCTACTATAAAGCTATGAAAAAGAACGAAATGCTACTAAAATTGGTCTTGAGTGTGTTTTTCAGAAGAATGTTTTACCTTTCAATAAATTTAAAAAAAAATTTCAAACGGATAGATCGGGACGGGTACAAAAGTATGTATTGGCTAAAAGATAACTTTTTCGGGTACCTTTCTGCTAATACCAAATCTTATTCCACATTGTTCCCTAAATGTTCTACTCTACTAAATTTGGAATTGAACTAAATTTAGTACATTAAGAAAAATAAAATAGTTCACTGCATGCAAACGCTACGGTAATTTATTAAAACTATTGTTAAAGCAACAATCCTACCCACCTAACAAACAATGAACCCAGTATCTGTTACAGTTTCCACCCTTAGGAGCGTCAGTCACAATATTTTGACCTAAGTTTTTTGGTTTCCTTAGTATCAACGAGATTACTATCGAATCCCATGTAGAAATTAACAATCGGTGACGACTACAAATCGATTTCTGAACCATTGTGCGGCATTCATTTGCTTGCTTTTCTCGTGGTTTATCTTTATTTATTCTCATGTCATGATTTCTTTCGTCATGATATATTTTGAAGAATTTTTCTCCCAAAGACACCAATAACTGTCCTAACTGTTTGCCGAAGAACCCGTGCCTCTGATCCACACATTAGCATGGAAGTTTCAGTGCATTACACAGTGTGATTAAAGTACATTGAATGAGAGGTATGTATGGTTTTAAACTTCTCACTTAGTTACTTCCAATGAGAGTGGACATTTAGTTTATGGTAAATTTTCCATTGGTAAGTGTAGCACCGTCTGGTCAGGGGAAGCAAAGAGAACTAGAACCCCATTTTTTTTTTGCATTTTTGGTATATTTTACACGTAAAAGTTAAAATTTTCCACAGCGGAAATTTTTCGAGAGTTCCAGTTAGCGTTGGGTTGGGGTGGTTTGGGATTATGGCCACAGATAAGACGTTTGTTCAAGAATTTAGCTGTTATTCAAATTGTTTGAAGTATCAGCATAACACTGCTTTAACTTAAATTTTATGTTGTAGAGTTTAAATGAGAAAAACCAACAACATTTTATTGTGTTACCCATATCCATTCATGTTATCATTTAGCGCGTTCACATCAATTTTATTAATGGCGTTTTAACATTTTGTTTCCTCATTAATTTTCCAAGCCATTTAGATTAATGTATGTATGTATGTATGGGGCTGGCAAGCAAGGTTGGGTGTCTGATATCATATTTACAACTGTTTTGGTTGTTTTTTTGCTTTTAAATTAATGTACACTTTAACGATTTGAAATCCTACTGTAAACAAATTAATTATGAACGAAAACAGCCATAACAACACCAGACAAGTAACAATCAACAATGGTTGGAAAAATAGGCAATCGTTTATGGGACTCAGTAATTAACAATAAGTCTTATTTGTGTATTCGTAAGCTTGAATGCATAGTGTGTATGTGTGTGTCTGTAAATTTGCCAGTAAACAAACGTTTTGTTGGAAAATTATCATGGAAATTATCATCGTCATGTGGTGAAAACATAAATTATGTGCGCTTTAATGTTATGCATGTGATACTCGTATCGGTTGGTGGCCCAAAATAACTATGTACATATGTATGTATGTGAAAAAAATAATACTCCTACAACTTTATTGTGACACGGACTGTTCGCGAAAAATGCGCGTATCGTAGAAATGTTTTAACCAAATAACAGCTATTAGTTCACCACATACCCTATTCACATTTAAAATTCGAAATGAAAATAAATTGATTACCTATATCCTCAAATTTATAGCTAAAGAGGGCCTATTTACCTTGACGCGATCCGTGTTGCAATTATTAATGTGTGCCTTATCGCATAAATATAAAATATTTGTTCACAAAATCCCAAAAAAAATGTCTTGTATTCCCAGAAGAGATAAAAACTGGTTGCCACAATCATTCTGTTGAGGGTATTGAACTCCATGGGGATGTTCACAATTTTTGATAGAGACGTTTTTAACCGCTGGCCATCATACAGGACAAAATCGGTGCTACCTTAAATTGACAGGTATCGTTGTATTGGAGCTATACCTAAACGTGGAGCTATGTTGGCAATTTTTAGTGGAGAAGTTTCGTGACTACATGGACTCTCAAATGTTATGTTACTGGTAGTTCAGTCAAAAACGCTCAACATACGAAAATCGGGAGATATATTTAAATTGGGGGATATACCTAAACAAGGACCTATTTTGACAATTTTTGGTGAAGAATTTTTTTGAAAACTTCCAGCTAGTTCGGTTAACAATTTTAGATAATATTCTCAAACAACCGAAAATCAGGAGGTACCGTAACATGGGGGCTATTCCAAAACATGGACCTATGTAGACAATTTGTGGAGCTATGTTTACAATTATTAGTGCATAAGTTTCGAGATTACAAGGAATCTCAAATTTTAAGCTATGGCCCTCAAAATACCGAAAATCTGGAGGTACCGGTTATTTCAAAAATAATGGCCTGTGTTGTCAATATTTGGTAAAGAAGTTTTTTGACCCCTAAAAACTTTAAATAACATCCCAGGGCTAGTTCGGTTAAATTTGTAGCTAATATCCTCAAAATACCAAAAATCCGAAGGTAACGTTGTATGTGGGATATACCTAAACATGGAGCTATGTTGACAGTTTTTATACCCTCACCCTTTATGCTAAGGAGGTTATATACACTTTCATAAGGGCAAAATGTGCCTCATCGAAATAATGGTTATAGACCCCAAGTATGTTTGGACGAAACGTGTTTCAGACAATTTGGAGTTGATTTAGCCCTGTCCGTCTGTCTGTCTGGAGCGCACGATAGCTCTCGAATGGATCAACTGATTCGGTCCAAAATTTGGCTTTCGTAATATTTTGACCATAGTTTGAGTTCGAAAATGAGTTATATCGGTCTACTCCTTCCGGTTCCTCCCCCCACAAAGGTTAGGAAATGTTCGGTAAATTTGTGCGCACGAATACTCTTGAAGGAATTAACCGATTTGGTCCATACTTTGCACGTCGTGAACTTTCTACCAGATTTAGATGATGTTCCAATATGAACCCAATCGGCCCACTCCTTCGGGTATCTTCCACACAAAATTTCGGAAAAGTTTAGTTTAGGACCTGCTCTCGAATCGCTTTGATTTTTGTGGTAGCAACTTGTATTCACTGCCCCCCATACGACGGTATAAGTTTAATCAGAGGCCATACTTCCTGAGAAAACAGCGTGAAAGTTGCAAATATATCAAACATTTTTACCCCTATGACACCGAGTGTAGTGGTTGGAGCGCAAGATTACTCTCGAACGGATCTACCGATTCTCTCCAAAATGTGACCTTTGTAATATTTTGTGCAAACTTAGTTTAAGTTCTAAGATAAGCCATATCGCTCCACTCCTTCAGTGAGGTACCTCCCCCAGAAAAGTTAGTAAATGTTTGGAAAATTGTGCGCACTATAACTCTTGATGGGAGTGACCGATTTGATCCATACTTTACACATCCCAATATATCTACCAGACATAGATCAGGTTTGAATATGGTCTATATTTGTCTACTCCTTCGGGTACCTCCCACGCAAAATTTTGGATAAATTCACTTTAAGACCAGCTCTCGAATCACTTTAGTTTTTGTTGAATCAACTTGTATTCGCTACCTCAATTACGACAGTAAAAGTTTTTTCAGGGGCAAGTCCATACTTCATGAGAAAACAGCCCGAGAGTTCCAAAAACCCCTTATGGCACCATATGTAGTGGCTGGAGAGCTCGAACCTATTACTGCGTTCGTCCACACATTGGATATTGTAATATTCCTTCGAATATTAGATGAAATTCGAAGGTGGTGCTTATAGGTACACTCCTGCCGGTACCTCCCCCGCAAATTTCGAAAATATTCGCTAAAATGGTACGCGCGATTTATCATAGATGTAGCAACCGATTTGTTCCAAACTTTGGATCTATAAATATTTTCGAAACTTAGTTTATGTTCAAATTTGTGCCTATCTGTCCAATCCTTGGGGTACCACCCACACAAATGTTTAACATTTTTGTGTGGTTAGGGTCAGTTCGAGGATCCTTGGGACATTTTTACCGAATGTTTTCCTAGTGTGCCTGTTTACAGCGATATTATGTTTTTCGTAAGCTAGTGTGATAAAAAAGATCTATTTAGCGATATCCCCACAAACTTTTGAGCTTTAATCCTATCCATACTTTTGTCGGTTCATACGCACAAAATTTTGAAAACCTCCCTAAATAAATAGATATTTTTGGGAAAAAAGTATTTCAATCCACACAAGCTGAGGACATATACATATCTGTCGGCAAAGCCGACTGATATTTTTTTAATTGGTTTGTGGACAAATATAGTATATCCTAAGAACGTCAAATTACATCTAGTTAAGTTAAAAATTGTAGCTAAAATCCGCACAATACCGAAAATCAGGAGCTACTGTTATATGACGGCTATACCTGAACATAGACCTGTGTTGAGAATTTTTGGTGAAGAAGTGTTGTTACCACTAAGAACCTCAAATATTAAATTACAGCTACTTAGGTTAAAAATTTTAGCAAAAATCCCTAAAATACATTTCGTATTGCAGCAGGTTCGGTTAAAAATTGTATCAAGAATATACCGAAAATCGGGAGGTTGGTGTAGCTCCCATATAACGGAACCTCCAGATGGGCCGATATAGCCCATCTTCAAACTTGCCAATGGCAAAAAGATGCTCGAATGCAAAATATGACGCTCTAGCTCAATTTTTGCGGAAGCGAGACTGAATTTTAGAATTTTATCCTGATCAAGAATAGAACATTGGTGGCGTTTATTTAATTGGGATAGCTGTTACAATTTTGATTTTTCAAAATAGCCTGGCTTAATGCCTTTTGTTGTTTTAATATTTAAAACAACAAGTTTATTAGTAGAGAAGGTTTGGCATTGTTCGCCAAGGGGTAAGGCACGGAAGACTAGTTTCGATCCACGCCACTGGATCTCATCAGGTCCAGGTGAGATGAAAGACGGACCAAGAGAAGTCCAGGGCGGTGTCATATTAAATCCCCTACATCCCGCTACCTTGGCTCCGGCTGTAGATTTAATTTTCACCACGCAATCTATGTATGTACTGGGCATATCCCTCAGCATCATAGCATTCTGCTATGCATCACTAAAGAGCCGATGTACATATGTAGTATGGCAGAACAGATGAAAATTAAAAAAAAAATCAAGAACTCACAATATTATTAGTACATCAATAATCTCTATAATTCTAGGTATTTTTTCAAATGGATGATAAGGCATAAACTTTGAAGTTTTGCAAAACAATCTACTTGACAAACGGTACAAATTGAAGATAGAGTTTTTTCGTTCATTTCTTCAAACGAGGGGAAACACAAACGCTTCGGGAAAAGTGTTTTAGTGTCATAGATGAAGAGCAACATTAATATGACATATATCATGTTATATTTTGTCAGCTGTCAGAAAGGGTATACGATATTTAGTTACATCCATGTGGTGGTATATTTAGTAATGCAAAAGGAGGGAGTTATGGTTATTTTGGTTAAGTAAACATGATTGGGATTTAGCAATGAAAGCATTCTCCAAATGAAACCATATCTAAAAGTTTTCTTAACAATTTAATTAATTAATAATTATAAATTTATTGAATGTCTACTGTAATTTATTTAAGGGATTGTTCTTACTCAATTTAGAAAATGTGAACAAAACATTTCTCAAAAGCATCCCAGAAGAGACAATTAGAGGCATATATCCACATCAAAGTGTCAGTCAGATCTTTTTAATCTTTTTTTTAATTTTTTAATCTCTATCTCAATGACATGACACCTGTTTTTATTTACCCATGCGAAGGATATGACCAATTGTAAAGAAGTTTCACATGCACGCAGAGAAAAAAAATATGATTAATCCAACAATATTCAAAGAGCAAAATATGTATTGTAAATATATTGTTAGATTCCGCGTGTAGTATTGTGAGTCCAACAATCGTTTTTGTTAATTACAACAATTGTTTTTGTCATATCCAACAATAGTTGTTGTAATATCCAACAATAGTTTTTGTCTGCTGGACAATATTATTCTCTTTTCTTCGACAATTTTACTATGTGGTGAAAAAAATTAGTGATTTTTGTTTGTATGAGTTCCTCTTATCTTTGTTTTTTTATTTATCTTTGTTCTTTTTTGTGTATGTGCACCTTCGAGATTCTTGTTTTATTGGTTTTTGGTCGTAATTTGTGTTTTCTTGATATATCTGTTGTGGTTTTCTGGTATTCCTTATGTTGGGGTAGGTTCATGGAGGATGAGCGCAATGGTGTAGTTATGTTTCTTCATTCAATTTGTTGTCTTTTTAGTTAGACCTGGCAAAACCTGGCCATGTGTACTGTTTGTCAATGCTCATAATATTATACGTGACATTTATACTAAAGTTATGCGGAAAGTGTATATGAGAATTATATACGATCAAGTCAAAAATTTCAGTAACAGGTTTTCTGGGCTGACAATAGTTTTTGTAAAAATTCTAGATTATGGTAATGCAAGTTGTTTTTGTTTGGTATAGTTGGAGCAAATGATGGTATTTTTGGATCTGCAATTACAATGCTTGAAAAAAAAAACAAATGAATTATTGGAACAAAAATAGATATTGTTGTTCCAACAAAAGCGAATAATATGTTGTCACTGCGTGTCACCCCCCTCAAAATCAAAACAACTGCATACAAAGCGAGTATGTTAAACATTGTATTAGGGTTGTATCCTTTACAATCGAGTGAATTATCACATGCTCACCTTTCAAATTCAATTAAGTCTATATAAGGCGAAATGGACCTCCATTATATTGTTATTGCTTGCTAGCAATTACATGCTAGAATCATAGATTAGTTATATCTTCCGGCAAGTATCATATATATTTTGGAACAAATTGCTAACACAATAACCTAACTGTCTAAACCGCAATATAACAAGGCAAACAAATGCCCCAAAGCCCTCGTCCAAAAATTTCCGCACATGCAAACATGTGTTTCCACCATTCATGCATCCATCTATCCAGCAAGCCAACCATCCATCCATCTAGCCGTTCGATGCATGGATGGATTGCAAGAGCTTAAACAAAACGACAACAGAGCAAACTATTGACTGACACCTAAACAAACGATGTGCAACAAGAGAAATTAATGTAAATATAGCCCCTTTTTGTAACTGCAACAATGTTGCAAATTGTGGTTTTGGCGATGGCCTGCCTAGCCCAACGATGTATTGCAAGATTTGCGTTTGTTTTGTTTTTGTATAGCTTGTGGTTGTTGCTTTTTTGTTAACGTTTTGCTAAAGGAAAAATAATTTCGTACCATGAACTCGGAAGGCGGAATAGTCAGCAGCAGCATTCTGTTGCCTACAACAGCGGGCTAGCCAACCAGTCAACCAACCAACCACTCACTCTGTCAGTCAGTCAGTCACTTGGTATTCGGCGGTATCGTATAGATGAAAGAAAACAGATATTGCACCACACCGTGTGACAGTTTGTCTTCGAAAAACCGCAATAAAATTGTGCTATGGAAATGTGAGTTTTGTTGTTAACACAATCACCATCATAATTATGCTATGTATACATATAGTTGTTATTGTTGTTGGTGTTTTGCAATCTATGATTCACTTGACTGAAATTTAGGAAGTAAGCAAAAAAAAAAAAACAGTTGCAATTTGATTTGTGTAGGTATGTTAAGTTAAACCCAGGATCTATATAACATTTCTCAAGTCTATGGAAATAGTACCATGTGTATTTCAGATATACATATATTACATATCTCCCAGATCAGCGTAAGAGTATAATAACAATATTTCATGATTTTTATAGGCATGGCATGAAAAACGGACATTCATAAGTTATTCTTCGAAATCAAATTCGGCTGGTAGTTAAGGCTTTCATCCATGGACAAATCTGTCGGCTGCACAACCAGGGTTTCGGAGTCGG
This sequence comes from Musca autumnalis, assembly GCF_047663935.1. Lineage (NCBI taxonomy): Eukaryota > Metazoa > Arthropoda > Insecta > Diptera > Muscidae > Musca > Musca autumnalis. The sequence goes on along the minus strand of NW_027411977.1, from coordinate 45,460,685 downwards.
AGTCGGAGTCTACGAGTCGGAGTCGAGCAATTTTGCTGGAGTCGGAGTCTGAGTCGGAAAAAATAACTCGACTCCGACTCCGGGCAAAATTTTTTCCACTTTATAGAAACATAAGATTAAATTTGGAACAAAACATTTTTTTAAATCATTATTTATTTTAAAAGAAAATTATAAGAAAACATATATGCAAACGGTATTTTATACTAATTTAAAGGACAATTCACAGGATATTTACTATTCTCTGAAGTGTAGTCTATTCATCCCTATTTTGTTGATCCAAATGATTCTTTACATTTTTGCAAACAAAAGTAAAGTTCTATGACAATAAAATTAAGATTGGACCTTTAACCTCATTCGTCAGAAGTTTTACTGGTCTTCTCACAAAGGTCTATTGGTATTCTCATCCTGTTTTTTATGAGAAATCATCCTTTTCCTCTATTAAAGACATTGTGGTCTATATGTATTTCGGTAAATTTCGCATAATCTATTAACTATATATGAAATTCAGATTAAATTCGTTGTTTGTCAACGACAGATTCATCCCGCCATAACTCAGAAGTCTGACAAACGGCGAATCTTTCTTCTAGGATTCTTTATGTACTCAATGAGGGCATTAGATATAGACATTCAAATAACCGGATCTGTCCGCCAGGAACAGACATGGTTCATGTGTATCCGAGCTTTCTACACAATCAATAGCATATACGATATTCAATGAAATACATAACCATAGAGTTTTCATGAGAAAGGATCGGGTAGAATTGATAAAGGACAATGGAAACATGACAATATCGATTTCTTGTCTTAGTGGACCGACCCTACAAAAAATTTTCCTAGCAACATTTTTGTAGAATATGTTCATGCTAATTTTTTCGTGTGCTAATTTATCAGTTCCAGAAAACATCTGTCTGCCTACGTGATGGGTTGTTTACACAATATATCTCATATATTTCATTTAAATTATCCACTCCACACCAAAGTTCAAAATGTGAGCGCTGAATTTTAGTATAAATAGCATAGCATAGAATATGTGATCAAATTTTTAAGTCGATCGGAACAATAATGCCATAGCATAAGCGTTGGATGGGAAGAATTTATTTTATTTTGTATGCAACAAATAAACTGTGTTTTTCTCGAAATCGACCACCAAAATATATGACAATTGGCTTATCAGTTTTCAAGGTAGAGTTGGTTGGCACCGCAAAATGCTTTAATAAAAACAGGGTTTCGTAGACGGTCTCAAAACTTCGTTATATTTTTCGCTTTCAGATGAAGAAAAAAATCGCGCAAAAAGTTATGTAGTTTTCTCGGAAAAAATCATGAAAAATGGCTTTTCTTTTTTACAACTGGGCGGTCTCCTTTTAAGGCTAAGCGCACTAAAATGTTGGGTTACATCCAGTTTGAATTGCTTATAATTTGTATTGCATGTAGTCCTTATGATTTGTATTGCCCCTTCAATTTCAAATATTTTGAAAGCTTGAAGATTTTCTCACGCACAGAGTACGTAAAAATACTTTAAATAAAATTTCCAATCGTTTCGTTTCGTATTTTCCATAAAAACAATACAAAACGAAACATAACCCTCGTTGACCGAGCTCGCTGTTTAGTTTCGTTTTGTTTACATTCGTGAGTACGAACAAAACGAAAAGCGAAAAGTACTCAACTCCACAACAACAGATAGAAAACTAAATAGTACTTAACACATGTGAATAAATCAAAAACGTTTGGTGGTTGATAAAATTCACTGTGGTATGCTGATGCTAACTTCCCAGCAAACCAAATGTCGGATGTCCGACATATCGAAACAATTTCGGAAGCAAAATCGTTCAGATTTCGTATCGATTTCTATACGATTTTTCGTAGGGGAATTTGTTCAGATTTCGTTCCGATTTCGGAGAAAATGTCGGAAGTAAATTTCCCTTCGAATTTGCTAATGTTTTTCTTCCGATTTCGTTACGAATTCGGATCGATATGTCGGAAACAATTTTCCCTTCGCACAACAACCACCTTTTGTATATATCTAACAAGTAACATTTTAGTTTGTTGTCGAAAAACAAAATGGTTGGTTATAAAATTCGCATATACATTTTTTTAATATTTTAAATATAAGTGCAACATATAATAATTAAAGCTAGTGCTGATAGACTCAACATATTCGTACACAAAGTTTACATTGTTCTACTATAACTACAAAACGATAACAACAGTGAAAATCATTAGATATCTTTGAAATTATAATCTTCCAATAAAAAAAAAATCAATAAAAAAGAGGCATCAGAGAAAAACTTTTTCCTTCGATAATCATACGAAATTATTCCAAAATTGTTCAGAAACCTTTACGAAAGTTCGGAAGGTACCTCAGATTTTCATACGACATTATTCCGAAATCGTTCAGAAATCTGTACGAAAATTCGGAGGAAGAAATTCGAATTCCGAATTTCCCAAGGATTTTCTTCCGATTTCGTTGCGAATTCTGACCGAAATCGATCCGATTTCGCTCCGACATTTCGTTCCGAAATTATGTCAACCACTTCATACAACTTTCGTTAAGATATCGTTACGATTTCGGATCAGATATCGGACGTAACGTCCGAAATTTGTTCCGATTTCGTTACGATATCGGTACGATTGGTTTGCTGGGTTATAGGGTTGTTAAGCAATCACATGTGTGTGTGTGTGTCTGAGTGTGTCATTGACCATAACGCACGGCAAACGTTTCCCAAAAATACTTGTCGTTTCGGTGGTGAATGAAACAACTTGGCAAAGCATAGCCGAAGTTACATTTCACCAATCGTACGGTTTCCATCTTTTTACGTTGAAAAGTTTGTGTTTTTGTTTTGGTTGTGAGAATGAAACGATTCAGAGAAGCTGAAAAGTTTGTGGCGTTGTGTGATTGGTACGGGAATCGTTTTGTTTCTTTCCGTTCATTGCTCACGCAGAAGAATTCCGTCCAGAATATACTCGTGCAAAAAAGGAAACCGACAAAAACTTTCGAGTCGTCGGCTTTCTTTTTTCGGATGCACTATTGATCATTAAGCTCGATTTCCAACGAGAAATTAATTAAAAATTAATACTAACGAGTAAAAAAAGTCAGTCGGCTTTGCCGACAGATATATACTCTCAGCCAATGTGAAGTGAAGCTTTCACCTACAGACAGATCGAATGTATTTAAGGTCTCTTCAGAATTTTGTGCTCCTTTTTCGACATTTGAACTTGCCGACAAAAATGTGGATTAGTAATTAACTGCACTAAGACACAAATGTAGAACCTTAGTGTGGGAGGAACCTTTAGGAAGGACCGATATCGGCCATTTTAGAAGTTAAACGAAAGTTTGACAAAATATTAGGAGATCCAAAGTTCGGACCAAATTGGTTGCCCCATTCAAGTGCTATCGTCCTAGCATTTTAGTGACATTTTTTAAATAGTGGAGAGAAGTACCGGAAGTTGTGGGCCGGTATTGCCCCATGAAACTAAGTTTGGATATAATATGACGTAGACCAAATTTGGACCAAATCGGTTGAACAGTTCGAGAGTTATCGTGCTCTACGACAGCCACATATGGTGACATAGGGATTTTTTACACCTTTCGGGCTGTTTTCCTAAGAAAAAATTTTACCGTCGTAATGGAGGTAGCGAATGCAAATAGCTTCAACAAAAATCAAAGTGATTCGAGAGCAGGTCTTAAAGTGAACTTATCCGAAATTGTGTGTGGGAGGTACTAGAAGGAGTAGGCAAATATAGTCCATATACGAACCTGATCTATATCTGGTACGTATATTAGGATGTGCAAAGTATGGATTACATCGGTCAGTCCCGCACAATTTTTCCGAACATTTTTGAACTTTTGTGGGGGAGGTACCTGAAGGAGTGGACCGATATGGCTTATATTCCAATTTAAACTATGCTTGGACCAAATATTGCGAAGTCCAAATTTTGGATCGAATCGATTGATCCGTTCGAGAGTTATCGTGCGCTCCAGCCAGACTGACGGACGGACATTGCTCAATCGACTTCAAATTGTCTGAAACACATTTCGTCCAAACATACTTGGTGTCTAAAACCATTATTTCGATGAGGCACATTTTGCCCGTATGAAAGTGTATATATACCCTCGTGTATATAAGCCTAAAAAGACAAAATTTTCAAAAAAAAAAAAAACTTTCTAAATTTGCTATTTTCAATGTAAGATTCGGCAGAAACAACATTGATATGTTCGAATGTATTCGAACGAATGCCTTTTCTAATGAATATGTAAGGAAAAACTAACACATTAGCCTATATAGGCCAAAATATAAAAAAAGTTAGAAATGTGTGCAAATTTTATTCATTTTTAGTGGTATAGGAATTCACTCTCGGAGTCGACCCGGAGTCGGAGCCGGAGTCGGAGCCGGAGTCGTGAAAAAAACTCGTCTGGAGTCGGAGTCGGAGTCGAGCCAAAAATACCTCGACTCCGAAACCCTGTGCACCCGTAATCCTTTTTATACAAAAATTTGTTTATTTATGGGATTTTCAAAATTGTTTGGTCTATTTGAGAATAAGAACTTACCGGAAAAATGTTTTGGGATTATTATGTTTGCATAAGTGAGAGACTTTTTGAAAACAATTTTTTGACGAATTTATGGCGAAAAAACTATATTAGTTAAAATCGAAATTTTGACTTTGACAATTCACCATTTTTTTAAAGTGGATATTTTTTTAATTCCGTTTCGACGGAAGACGTGACGCCCCCAGTCCCGAAAATGCACCATACCTGCAATTCAATTGCAACAGACTTCGCAATAAGATCAACGAAATGTTTGACTTTATGATTCGGAAAAACATCATGGTCCCCGTGATCCAGGAAACAAATCTCGCTGCCATCTGTAGCTTGCAACGTTGCTATGGTTATAACGTTTTGCGGAAGGATAGTACAAGAAGCGGATGAGGAGGTCTTACCTTTATAATAGACAAGTCTGTCCAGAACAGAACTATCTCGCTTGAGTTTGACTCTAGTGACCCATACATGAAATGTAGCAGCAAATTGTGGTACTGCCGACGCACAGTGTCACGACCGTGGCCAAAAATGGTAAAAACTAAATACTTCGTTGAACAAATTTATTGATGGGGAGTGATAGAAAACATATTAATTAAGAAGAATCTGAGTTTTGGTACTGCTACGTGAAGTAGTTTTAGCTATATGAGGATTTAAATCCGACAATTTTAGTTAATACGTATTTTTGTGTTTTTTTTATACCCTCCACCATAGTATGGAGGGTATATTAAGTTTGTCATTCCGTTTGTAACACATGGAACTAATCATTTGCGACCCTATAAAGTATATATATTCTTGATCAGGATAAAATTCTAAGACGATCTAGCCATGTCCGTCTGTCCGTCTGTTGTAATCACTCTAGCGTCCGCAATAATTGAGATAGAGTGCTGAAATTTTGCACCCGACGGTCTTTTTACCATAGGCAGGTCAAGTTCGAAGATGGGCTATATCGGTCCACTCTTTGGTATAGCCCCCATATAACGGTACCTCCGGATTTGAGGTATTTTGACGTTCTTCGCCACATTTGCAGACCGAATTAGCTATAATTTGGCACTTAGGGTTACTAGTGATCAACAAACTTATATCCCAAAGGATATGGGCATAGGTCCATGTTTTGGTATGGCCCCCTTATAACCGTACCTCCCGATTTTGAGTATTTTGAGCATTTTAGTTACAATTTTTAGCCGAACTAGCTGCAATTTGACATTTGAGGTTCTCAGTGGTCATGAAACATCTCCACGAAACATCGTCAACATAGGTCCATGTTTTGGTATAGCCCCCATATATCGGTACCTCCCGATTTTCGGTATTTTGAGAATTTTAGCTACAATTTTTAACCGAACTAGCTGTAATTTGCAATTTAAGGTTCTCAGTGGTTATGAAACAACTCCACCAAACATCGTCAACATAGGTCCATGTTTTGGTATAGCCCCCATATATCGGTACCTCCCGATTTTCGGTATTTTGAGAATTTTAGCTACAATTTTTAACCGAACTAGCTGTAATTTGCAATTTGAGGTTCTCAGTGGTCATGAAACAACTCCACCAAACATCGTCAACATAGGCCCATGTTTTGGTATGGCCCCCTTATAACCGTACCTCCCGATTTTGGGTATTTTGAGCATTTTAGTATTGCCCCCACATAACAGTACCTCCCGATATTCGGTATTTTGAGAATTTTAGCTACAGTTTTTAACCGAAATAGCTGTAATTTGACATTTGAAGTTATCAGTGGTCATAAAACATCTCCACCAAACATCGTCAACATAGGTCCATGTTTTGGTATGGCCCCCTTATAACCGTACCTCCCGATTTTGGGTATTTTGAGCATTTTAGTTACAATTTTTAGCCGAACTAGCTGCAATTTGACATTTGAGGTTCTCAGTGGTCATGAAACATCTCCACGAAACATCGTCAACATAGGTCCATGTTTTGGTATAGCCCCCATATATCGGTACCTCCCGATTTTCGGTATTTTGAGAATTTTAGCTACAATTTTTAACCGAACTACCTGTAATTTGCCATTTGAGGTTCTCAGTGGTTATGAAACAACTCCACCAAACATCGTCAACATAGGTCCATGTTTTGGTATAGCCCCCCATATAACGGTATCTCCCGATTTTCGGTATTTTGAGAATTTTTGCTGCAATTTTTAACCGAACTAGATGTAATGATCGGAATTTTGAGAATTTTAGCTACAATTTTGTCTATTCAAAAATAATCGTCAATATACATATGTCCATGTTTTGGTATATCCACCCATATAACTGTACCTCCCGATTTTCGGGAATTTTCAGTGGTCACGAAATTTCTTCACTAAAATTCGTCAACATGGGTCCATTTTTGAGGGTCTACATTGTTTTGATGAAACTACCCTCAATTTGACTCTTGAAGTTCCCTGCAGCTATAAAACTTTTCCGCAAAAATTTAAAGATAGGTTGACTCTTTGATATAGCCCCGTAGGTGGTACCTTTCACCTACCTGAACACATTTTTTTAGATTAGATGACACTGTGCAACAAAAGGGAGGTGAAAGTCTGGGGCACCGAAAATTCCTCTTGGGGAAGAAAGGCCTTGGTGAGTATATTATGAACCCCGAAGGACAGATCCGCCGTGAGTCGAACTTCCGCGTTATGGCGTGATGAAATGTTTGTTAGAGACCCTGTGGGCCATCAGGAATTAGCGTTATATCTTTGTTCACTATTGCTTAAGTGCTCTACAAAAACAACAAACAAAGATATAATGCTAATTCATGATGGCTTACCGGGTCTCTTGCAAAAACTTCATCACGCCATAACGCGGAAGTTCGACTCACGGCGCATCTGTCCTTCGGGGTTTTTAATATAAACACACCAAAGGCTTTCATCTCCAAAAGGAATTATCTCTGCCCCAACATTTGTGTTCACAGTGTAATTTAAGCAATAGTGGGAGGCAGTAGGAGTCTATCCATTGTCGAAAAGTTGTTACACCTAAAATTATGAAAGGACCCTAATTATTTCATTTTAATTAAGACTATTTTATGGTGGAGGGTATAAAAAGTTCGGCCCGGCCGAACTTAACGACTTTTTACTTGTTTTCTCTAAAATTAATAAATTATATTATGCGTTAATATTTAAAATTTAAAAGTAACCATGGCTGCAAAAATGTTTCCCAAGTTCTCTTGGGATGTAATAAACTTGGCTACACATTTGTTTGCATGTACATATTAATCATATGGTGTTTACATTTACCCAAACATGTATTACTAAGTTTATTAATTTTCTGAAGCAAATTTTAAATTGAGTGGAGTGGGAAAAACATTGTATAAAAGTGTATATCGATATTTTTTGCTGTATGAGTAGTAAAAACTGAGTACTTCAAATATATAAAGGTCCCAGCTGCAGAGGTTTGCAGACGAATGTGTCATTTCTCTTTTTCAGTGACCACCTCAATGAGAGGATACCCCCTTTTTTTAACAAATCGTTTTACGTTGTTGGCTATACCGCGAAAACGAATGAACCGATCATCATATATTTTTGTGGGCTTATCACGTACCTAATAATATTGCTTTAAAACGAGAGATTTTTTAAAATATCATTTTTTAAAAAAATTGTGGACAGCGAAAATCAAAATTCGATTTTTTACAAAAAATTTACCGTATTTTGACCACTAATCGGTCAAAAAAAATTTTTTAAAGGAAATTTCTCATATATGAAGACAAGAGTTTGATATATTCAATATGCTCACAAACAATATGAAGACTAAACACCAAATTTCAGTCATATCGGGTTCATATTGAGGCCACAACACTCAAAATACCGAAAATGAGGAGGCACGGCTCTATATACCGACATATTTCTGGTGGAATGTTATAAGCCCCCCAACGGGGACTTAATACCAATTTTCAGCCATTTTGGTGTGATAATCAGGCTAAAACCTCCAAAATACCGAAAATCGGGAGGTACCGTCCTATGGGAGCTATATGAAGGCGTGGACCTATGTAGACAAATTTCAAGTTGAAGGTATAATGCCCCCTACGAAGACTAAATACCAAATTTCAGCAATTTCGGTGTTATAATGAGGCTAAAATTTTCAAAATACCGATAATCGGGAGGTACCGTACGTGGACCTAAGCCCACAATTCTCTGTTGGAATGTTTGATACCTCTGCCGAAGACTAACCACAAAATTTGAATACTTTCGTTTGGTCATTGTGTCCAAAACATTCAAAATACCGAAAATCTGGAGGTACGGTTCTATGGGGGCTATATCAAAACGTAGACCGACCAACCCAATTTTTTGTCCTGAAGATGGTAAGTCAATAATAGGTACGTGTACCAAAATTGATGTACCTACGACAACTCCTTCTATTTTTGGCCACAGTTAATATGAACTCGCGACATTGTGCGACGTAGAGCTGCTCAATGCTTAATACAGCCGATAAATAGCTGTGGCCTGCGTTTTATGCCCGATATGATTTCGCTTTTAGAGGGCAATAACTGTTTGGTGCTAGGGGACTTCAATGCCCGTCATGAGCTTGGGCTTTCCGTGCTAGGTACTGATCAGAAGTGTTCAGCGCTGAATGAGGAAATTGATAGCTGCACGTTTTGCACGGTGAATAAAGGCACTCCTATGAGGAGAAGTGAAGATTGCCACCACTCGCCAGATATCACCATTGTGGCGCCAGGTCTGATAAATGACGTACCTGGGAACCCGTCATTTTTCTTGGCTCAGACCACCAAGCTATAATCGTCCCCGTATATAGAACACCCGACTTTATGACCTCTGAACGCCATACATTTCGGAACCATGGGGAACCTGATTGGCAAGGGTTTAGAGAATTTTAACACTCACCGCTATTGAGAGAATCCCACTCCCTCAGATTCTCGGTTAGCTGAGAGAACTTTCCGGGACATCATCACGAAATCAGACCAAATTTCCCAGCAGAGGCGATGGGACTAGCCAATGAGCGTGATGAGCTTCGTCGTACGAACCCTGAAGACCCAAGAGTTGGAGGACTTACTCTTGTAGTCAATAGGCTGGTAGGCGAACATAAGCGGAAGAAGTGGCTAGACCATCTGAAGCAATGCAACATTGGTACCGTATTAAATAAATTGTGGGCAACGGTTAAATCACTCTCAAATCCGGGAAAGAAGGATAGAGCGGCTGTTACTTTCAGCGGCGTGACAGTAACTGGCCCAAAGAGGTGCGCGTATTATTTTTACCGGCTATTTATGGAGCCAAAGATTGATAGGACGCAGAGGAGTGTATAAGAAGAGCCCGCCCAGCCGAGGAGGTATCACCACAATTTACGATGGGCGATTTTGCAGACGTTATCCGAGACGGAAAATCATACAAAGCGTTCGGCCCACACGGATGTATTTATGTATGTGATACAGAGACGTACGCAGTGGGCACCCACTGTTTTTATCACGCACGATAACTCTTGAAGGGATTAACCGATTTGGTCCATACTTTGCACATCGTTAAATTTCTACCAGACATAGATAAGGTTTCAATATTAACTCAATCGGTCAACGCCTTCGGGTACCTCTCACACAAAATTTCGGAAAAGTTCAGGTTAGGACCTGCTGTCGAATTGTTTTGATTTTTGTTGTAGCAACTTTTATTCACGGCCCCCCATACGACGGTGCAAGTTTCATCAGGGGGCAAGACCATACTTCCTGAGAAAATAGCCTGAAAGGTTCAAAAAACCCCTATTACACCGTGTGTAGTGGTTGGAGCGGAAGATAACTCACGAACGGATCTGTCGATTCGTTCCAAAATTTGGACTTCATAAGATAAGCCATATCGGTTCACTCCTTCAGGTACATCCCCCACAAAAGATCACAAATGTTCGGAAAAATTGTGCGCACGATAACTCCTGAAGGGAAGGACCGATATGGTCCATACTTTACGCATCCTAATATATCTACAAGATATAGGTCAGGGTTAAATATGGACTATATTTGACCATTCCTTCGGGTACCTCCCACACAAAATTATAAGTTCACTATAAGACCTGCTCTTGACTAACTTTGATTTCTGTTGAAGCAACTTGCAATCGCTGTCTCAATTACGACGGTAAAAGTTTTTTCAGTGGCAAGTCCATACTTCTTGGGAAAACAGCCCGAAAGTTGTAAAAAATCCCTATGGCAGCATACATACATATGTAGTAGCTGGAGAGTACACAAGTTCAACATTTGTGTCCAAGCCCCTAATACATTCGATCTGTCCGTAGATAAAAGTTCCAATTCACATAGGCTGAGGGTATATCTCTGTCGGCAAAGCCGACTGATACTTTTTTACTTGTTTTCAATTCTAAATGTACTCTGGCCGATACTACTGCCATACAGGAATGACGTAAAGCATGAGTGAATGAAAGACTTGCTGCAATTCGAATAAAAGCTAAATTCTTCAACATCAGCTTTATGTGCGCTCATGCTCCAACTGAAGAAAATTACGAGCAGACAAAAGATATATTTTACGAGCGCTTAGAAGAAACGTAAGACCGCTGCCCTGCCCATGACATTAAAATTATTCTAGGCGATTTTAAAGCCAAAATTGGAAAGGAGAATATCTTTGGCCCAACAGTCGGGAATTTCAGTCTCCACAGTGAAACATCTGACAATGGTATGGGGCTGATAAACTTATCAGCTGCAAAAACATGGTAGTTAGCAGTACCAGATTTAATCATCTCGATATTCATAGGGGCACCTGGCTGTCTCCAGATCAAAGAACAAGTAATCAAATTGATCATGTTGTGATAGATGGAAGACATTCATCGAGCGTGTTGGATGTACGATCATTCCGAGGCGCAAACATTGATTCGGACCAATACCTTGTTGCAGCAAAGGTACGTACCCGTCTAAACGTTGCAAATAAAGCAAGAACAGACACAACGCGGAAGTTGGACATCGATAGGCTGCAAACACAACAGATAGCCACAGCATATTCCACTCAACTAGCCCAATTGCTTAATGAGAGCACTCCTAGTCCCGATAACATAACAACACAATGGCCAAATATTGCCCACTCCACGCAAACAGCCGCAAAATCCATACTTGCATACCTGAGACCTCCACAAAGGAATTCATGGTATGACCAGGAGTGTCGTGCTGCTACCAAAGGGGAAAAATCAGTAGCAACGCGTAGCGAACGAGAGAGATATCGACAGAAAAGGAGAGAAGAGAAACGTCTTTTCCGCAAAAAAAAGAGAGAAATGGAAAAGCGGGAGTGTGAAAAAAATCGAGATGTACAGGAGCCAGAACGAAGTCCGAAAATTCTACCAAAGAGTGAAACATCAAACAGATGGCTCTGGTACAGTCACATCCTCCTGTAGAGACCAGCAAGGTAATCTGGTAACAGATACAGATAGCGTGCTCAGGATATGGAAGGAACATTTCTCCAATCTGCTGGTATCCAATAGTAGCGAAGACGATAATACCACAGATCCAATCCCAGAAGATGGTATAGAGTGTATACCGCCCCTCCAAGATGAGGTAAAAACAGCAATCAACCGGCTGATGAATAATAAAGTATCTGAAGCCAATGGCTTACCAGCCGAGCTGTTTAAAACCGGAGGCGACGCGCTGATAAGGTGTATGCATCAGCTAGTTAGCACCATCTGGCAGGAAGAACGCGTAACCGACGATTGGAACCTAAGCATCCTGTGTCCCGTCCACAAGAAAGGAGATAAGACTGTATGCTCCAACTATAGGGGCATAAGTCTTCTCCCTATTACCTATAAGATAGTGTCAGGGATATTGTGCGAACGACTAAAGCCCTGCGGCAAATCCTGGAGAAGACCCAAGAGATGCAGATCGACACATATCACCTTTTTGTCGATCATAAAGCAGCTTCGACAGTCCCCTCCGATCAAAGGTATTCCATGCAATGTCTGAATTTGGTATCCCCGCAAAGCTCATCCGGCTTTGTAAGATGACTTAAACTGATACTAGTTCCTCAGTTAAAATTGGAAAGAACCTCTCCGAACAGTTCAGTAACAAAAGAGGTTTCAGACAAGGAGACAGCCTTTCGTGTGAATTATTCAACATTTTGCTGGAAAAGGTAATACGAGATGCAAATGTCAAAAGAAATGACACAATTTACACCAATAGCCACATGTTACTTGCTTATGCTGATGACATAGACATCATGGGACGATGAGTAAAGGAAGTAACTGAACCTTTAGGAAGGTCGAAGCAGAATCTGCGAAAGTGGGTCTGGCGGTAAACGGCGAAGAGACCAAATTGATGGTGTCGACGCGCAAAGCGTCCATAGAGCTCGGACCAACTGTGGAAGTTGGTACCTATAAATTTGAGGTAGTTAAAGACTTCGTCTACCTCGGCACTGCCATAAACACAACAAATAACATCAGTTGTGAAATATGAAGAAGGATTGTGTTGGACAACGGATGCTACTATGGTTTAAGTAAGCAATTTAAAAACAAAGCCACATCTCGTCAAACAAAAATAACACTATACAAAACGCTGATACTACCCGTGCTAATGTATGGCTCCGAAGCATGGGTACTTGCGCAAGCTGATAAGGTGTGTTTGAGAGGAAAATTTTTCGAAATTCTAATGTATGGCTCCGAAGCATGGGTACTTGCGCAAGCTGATAAGGTGTGTTTGAGAGGAAAATTCTTCTTGCGTTGGCGGTGAATATCGACGTCATATGAGCCATGAGCTATATCAGCTATACAAAGTCATGAATATAGTTAAAGGTATCGAAATGCAACGATTGCGTTGGCTAGGCCATATCATAAGAATGATCAATGATGAACCCGCTAAAAAGGCGTTTGAATATATGCCACATGGCGGTGCACGCAGAATCGGCAGGCCTTAGCTTCGATGGATCATACAAGTGGATGAAGAAATGAAAAGGCGCAGTATTCCAGAAAGAGAAGCGAAAAACAAAGGGAAAAGGAGATCTTTTCTTAGTTCGGTCTATGGAACAAATGTTCTATAATAGGCCAGCACGAACTGCCTGATTAAATATAGCAAATGAATGTCTTCCATCAATCGTAATGTTATCAATTTGGTTTCTTGGTTTTTGATTTGGAGACTGCCGGTTGTGCCCTTTGAATGTCGCAATGCTTATATCTGGTGCTGCTAACTACCATGACCACACATTCCTATGTGGGATGTTTCATTTTGGAGACGGAATTTCCCGACACTGGTCATATGTGTTTTTTTCAAACGCTCGTAAAATATATTTTTGGTCTGCTAGACTTTGTTTTCACTTGGGGCATGGCACAGTGGATCCACCCATTGGCCAAAAATCAAAAAATGAATGTCAAAATTTTGGTACAACATCTGGCAATTCTGATAGCTACTACATGGACTTTTTTAAAAATATATTAATTTTTTTTTCATTCGAACGCGATCATCTTAAGAATAGCTTCAAAAGTCGGAACATTTGACTAATATTTTTTTGTTGTAAGTACAACCTATATTTTAAGTGCAAGTAAATATATTCAAAATATCGCGAAAATAATACATATAGCAAAATATTATAGTGGATTTTGAAGGAGGAGGTAATAGCTTAATTTTCATTAAAAAATAGTGTTTTGCGTGTTGTGGAATTCTAGTTAGCTGCATATTTTCTTAGCGTATTTTGTAATGCCAATTCGATCATATACTTAAATTTTGACCTAAGGTTTTAGTCATGATGCCCACCAGTGCCCACCTCGAGAATAATTTTCCAAGGTAGGCCATAGGTTTAAGATTATTCGGCATTAAAATCAGCTGCCATCTAGTGCCAGACTATAAATGGTGGGTCTCAGAATAAGGCTGCCCTAGAATATTGTTTCTATGGATATATTAGGGTATAACTCTGTTATCTGACAGCGTACATTAACATAATTGGCATCAATGGAAAGGTCAAGAATTCATCTTCCAAATATGACTTACGTGGGCAGTATGTGTCTTCGAGGAAAAACGCTACAAGATCTATATTAAAAATTTTCACCAATTTTCAGACAAAAATGTTGTTTTTTTTTAATCCGCTAAATTGGTTGGATTTTATGTTGTTTTCGAGATTGTTTTGTTTCCCCAAGCCTATTTTTGCATCATAAGATAATCGCGACCTTTGTTCATGTCATTTTGTATTAACAGCATAAAACAATTCTTACCCTGTACCCCCTCCAGAGGGGAAAGGGGGGGGGGGGGGGAATGTTACGTTCGTGGTTTCTTAAAACACTCTTTGCAGCAGCACATAGCTGTAACCGGCGCATTGGCTTGATTTTTACACTTTAAATATTTTTGGCCACTTTCTCCATACAAGTGGATCCACTGTGCATGGGAGTAAATACGACTGATGTTGAAAAATGTAGTTTTTATCCAAATTGTAGTTTTATCAATTTGTACACATTTTTGGGATATCGAACAGACCTAATTAATATATCATTCCACAGCGCAATAAGCTTTGAGTCTGTGTTATTTTTTTTATTTTATTTCTAAATCCATCAGTTAATCCCACTGTACATAATTATATAATTTAGGTGTTCGAAAAGGATACTGCCCAACACAACACAACACAGGGTTATGACTATTATTATTTGGTTGTAGTTTTTTTTTCCGAATTGTCTGGTTGTAATTGCTTTTTTAAATTTTTTAAGATCACCAACCTGGGCGGTCTAATAAAATAAATTTTAAAAGGAAAAGATCTCACAATGCGGAACATTTTCATTCAAAAGAAGATTATCGTTGTTTTTGTTTTTATTTTTTTATTTTTTTGCAGCCGGCAACAACAGCAACAAGGCGATGATGGCCAATGTTAGTGAATTGTAACTTTGCATGGCTCTGCAACATGGTTAAATAAAAATTAATGGCAAATTGTTAAGTGGTGGCGGTGGAGTAGTTGCTGCTTGGGTTGTGGGTAGTGGGAGCGATTATGTTGGAAGGGTTTATGAACGATTTGCATTTGGCGCGAGGCGATGAAAATGAACACTAAAATGTTATGATTATCTTCTTGTGGGCAGCCCGCTCGACTTCAACAAATAACAACAACCAAGGTAAGAAGAATGTATTGCAATGTAATTTAAACAAATTTGAAAGTTTACCAGGTTGAGATGTTTGATTTTTTTGTCTTAAGGAAGCGAAAGTCATCTCTCGATTTTAATTTAGAAAACAGGTGTTCATTTCTTATGGGTCGGGAGAAATAAAATAGTATTCATATTTAATGATTTTATATTTCCAAAAATTTTTTTATAAATATTAAATTATTTCAGATTACTTATAAAGTGAATGAAGGCAAGGACGAGCTCACTAAAATTATTTAAGGAGATTTTATACCTGAATTGGAAAGGGCAATCTTTGACTCAACAATCGAAAAAATGAAGTCGCGACAATCAATGTGGGACCCAAATAAAAAGGGACAAAATTTATCACGTTGCGACAGATCGAAGACATTCATCAAGCGTGTTGGATGTATGATCGTTCGGACGAGCAAAAATCGACTCGGATCACTACCTTGTTGCAAGATTAGTTGTGGTGTTAACCGATTACTGGGCTATTTGTAATCAAGTGCCTAATTCCACCATACATAACGATCACTATCGCAGCTGAAGAAACAAAGAAGTGAAGGAAACAATTGAGCATCTCTTCTGTTTGCGACCTACAGAAATACAACGAAGAGTCTAACCTCTAGGACCTCTAGGTCTGGAAGACCTCCCGAGATTTCTCAATTCATCAGGCTGGATATAATTTATGAGTACATCATAACAGAATTCCAATCTTCGAAACCCTATAGCAAATATATTAAGTTTCGTTCCCGTCCTTTTTAGTAGTAAAACTAATAAGAGAGAACTGTAAAAAAATTGTTCTCACACAAAAGTTTTTTGAAATAGTTCGGGAACTGAAAAGTGGAAAATTCGTAAAAAAAACTGGAACGAATGTCAAGGTCGGTGTACCAGCCAATCAGACGCCGACAGCCATGTTACTATTTTTTAAACGCTCAAATCTGTCTATCTGTCTCTGTTGTTTAAAGAGAAGTATTTATTTTACAACTTTTTTGTATACGGGAACGGTTTTTCGGGTAACATGTGTAAAAGTCGTAAAAATTTTAAAAACTTTTTAGTTCTGGAACAAAGCTTTAATTGAGGCTAGAAAAGCATCCACGTCAACCTGGTTGCAGCAAACCGAATTATTAAACGAAGCAAATACAGTAGGACCGTGTTCCTTTGGACATCGGAAAGCTGCAACCACAAGGGATAGCTAAAACATATTCCACTTAACTAGACCAATTCATTAATGAAACCACACCTCGTTCCGATACCATAGCAGCACAGTGGCAAAGTATTGCCATCTTCATGCAAGGAGCCGCAAAATCCATACTTCGATACCTGAGGCCTCCTCCAAAGAACACATGGTATGACCAGGAGTGTCGTGTTGCTATCGAAGAGAGGAATGTGGCATATAGGTTGCGAGAGATATCGAGAGAGAGACGACGAGAAGAGAAACGTTTTTTTCTGCAAAGAGAGAAATATAAATGCGGGAGACTGAAAAAATCGACATGTATAGAAGTCAGAATGAAAATTCGAAAATTCTATCAAAGGGTGAAACATCGAAGAGATGGCTTTGGTACAGGCACATCCTCCGGTAGAGACGAGCAAGGCAATCTGTTGACAGATGCAGCTAGTGTCGTCTGGATATGGAAAGAGCATTTTTTCAATCCGTTGGTATTCACTACCAGCGAAGACGGTGAAGATACTACAGGTCCAATCCCAGAAGATGGTAATGAATATATACCGCCCGGCCAAGATGAGGCAGTAGGAGCTGTTCAAGACTGGAGGCGACACGCTGATAAGGTCAGCTAGTTACCATCATCTGGTTGGAAAAACGCTTACCCGATGATTAGAACGTGAGCATCCTATGTCCTGTTCACAAGAATGGAGAAAAGACTTGCTTAATCTATAGGGCCATACATCTGCTTCCTATTACATATAATATAGTGTCTAGATGTGAGTGACCAAAGCCTATAGTCAAAAAAAATTTGGGCCATATCAATGCTGTTTTACACCTGGCAAATCCACCATAGACCAGTAATGCGATTCTTTAACACATCTTTTGAGTTACCGACAAAAATCGGTAAAATTAAAACGCAAAATTCTGAATGAAAACTTCAAATAAAAGTTGACAACACTCTTGCTCATGCACATGTACATATGAGCACTCTCGAACCCCGGAAGGAGGGATGACAGGAAATCAGTCACGTTTGGTGACGTAACGTTGACTGACCCGAAGAGGTGTGTAAGATACTTCAATCGACAGTTTGTCGAGCACGCCGAGAATGACAGGGCGAAGAGAAAAGTGTTACGTCGCATTAGATCTCTTCCTGCCGAGGATGAACTACCACAGTTTACAATGAATGATGTTGCGAATGCCATCAGGAATGCTAAATCATCCAAAGCGTTGGGCCCCGACGGACTTTCCATGGTAATGTTGAAACAGCTGGATGAGCCGGGAGTGGAGTATTTCACTAAAATTCTCAACCTGTTGCTAGCCACCCTTATTGTTCCCGAAGTCTGGAAAATGGGCAGGGTGGTCCCGCTACTGAAGCCAGGCAAGGATACCAGCAAATGTGAATCTTACAGACCGAACTATCAAGTTGCCGATCATCAGCATGGATTCCGTAAGCAGCACAGCACGACAACAGCGCTGCACGCCATCTCCACACATATTTGTCGAGGACTCAACCAGGATCGGCCGTATAATAGAACAGTGATGGTGGCGCTTAACTTATCAAAAGCCTGTGATACTGTCAAGCACTCCTCGCTGTTCGAGGACATCGAGCAGACAACCCTCCGGCCAGATCTGAAACGTTGGATAATCAACTATATATGTGGTCGCCAGTCGTATGTGGAATTCAGGAACAAGAAATCCAAGCACCGTAGAGTGAAACAGGGAGTTCCCCAAGGAGGGGTAATATCTCCGGAACTGTTTAACCTCTACCTTTCCTGTATTCCGCCCCCTCCAGACGGTATTGAGATCGTAACGTATGCGGATGATTGCACGATCCTGGTGTCAGGTACCTACCCTGATGACATCTGTGAGAGACTGAACTCATACTTAACCGATCTTACCACCTTTTTCCACACGAGGAATATGCAGATATCCGCCACTAAATCACCACATGGACGGCGCAGTATAGAAGAGAGTTGAATATTAGGGTCGATGGTAGCAGATGTCCGACCACAAACTGCCCAAAAATTCTAGGGGTCACATTCGACACCACTTTCACGTCGTCCTCGCATGCCACAGCTATCTGCGATAAACTGAAATGTAGGAACAAGATCCTCAAGTCCCTAGCCGGCAGCACTTGGGGTGCAGATAAAGAAACCTTGTTGATTACGTATAAAGCGATAGGTCGGTCTGCGGTAATCTATGCGGCTCCAGTTTGGTCCCCGAATTTATGTGACACGCAGTGGGATAAGATTCAAATTTTTCAGACCGCCGCCCTGAGAACAGCAACAGGGTGCCTTCTCAAATCTACAGTGGACCACCTACATGAGGAGGCAAAGATTATTCCAGTATAGCAACATAATGAGATGCTATCGTTGCAGTACTTGCTCGGGTGTTACCGTGAGAGCCATCCCAATCACCATCTGCTGGCCACCGATACACCCAGACATATCAGGAAGGATATTTATGCTCTAGAGACGGAGGTCCAGCAATATAGGAGAGAACCTTTAGATCAACAGGCATATTAGGTATGTTTGAACAGCATTCATACGGACACAGTTGCTAAGGCCTTAAGCTATTATTGTGTGAATGCAGTCGTCGGAGTACATCCCTCATCTATCGCAGCTGAAGAGCGTCAACTGCTCAATTACGCTCGGGATATTGCAGTCGCCTAAATTCCTATTGGGCGGGAATCGATCGCACCGTGCAAGACATCTGCCCAGTATGCGGCATGGGCCCGCACGTTACTAAGCACCTATTCAACTGCCCTGCCAAACCTACTCATCTAACTCCTGTGGATCTGTGTTTACATCCCATCGAAGTAGCCACTTTCCTGGAACTGGAGATAGACCCAGAGCCAGATTGAACAGGAGAACGAACATACAAACATAATAATAAAACACTGTTACAACAACAACAACAATCTTGCTATCGGTAGAACTTTACGACTGCTTTTTATTCGTCGCTAACTTACCGAAAAACATCGGTAATTACCGAAATTATAAGCATTTTAATTTTACCGACAATTGTCGGTAACTCAAAAAATGAGTTAGAGAATTTAACTAGAGATAGAAGAGATGCAGATGCACTTACGAGTACTATATTTTTGTCGATTATAAGGCAGATTACACAAAAAAAACATTGTTCCACAACATCCCATACGGGACAAGGGAGACTTCTCTCATATCAATGAGTGC
This sequence comes from Musca autumnalis, assembly GCF_047663935.1. Taxonomy (NCBI): domain Eukaryota; kingdom Metazoa; phylum Arthropoda; class Insecta; order Diptera; family Muscidae; genus Musca; species Musca autumnalis. Next base: position 45,440,792 of record NW_027411977.1, on the reverse strand, counting down.
ACCCCGATTCATATTTAGCTCAATGATATGGGACCTACTGTTTATCGCCGAGTCCGAACGGCGTGTCTTAAGACACCACTTATGGAGAAGTTTTTCAAAGCTGAAATACTCAGGAAATGTCGCCAACATTACTGAGGTGTATTTTGCCACCGTTGAAAAATGTTCGATGTTGCCTGGCCGGGGAATCGAACCCCCGACCTTCTGCGTGCAAGGCGGGCGTGCATACCATTGCACCACGGTGGCACCCTATAAGGCAGCTTAACACATCCCTATACAGACAAGCAAACAACCTTCCGCGTGACTCCTCAACGTACTGCTGGAAAAGGATTTCTTTGAATAGATCAAGTTAAGAGAATGAGCGATAATGAGCCCACTTGAAGACGTATAGATAAAATTGGAAATCTATTCTTAGTTCGGCTTAAATAACTTATCTTCTGTATAGGGGTTTTTGCAAATTTTGTGTGTCCGCCAGTCTGCCTGGCACTCTCTCGAACGGATCAACGAAGTTAGTCTAAACTCATTCCAAAGCGTAATATTTTGTCCAAAGAAGAATATTCGCTAAAATAGTGCGCACGATAGTTCCCGAAGTTAGTAAAAAATTTGGATCAGTTTAAAAACATGCCCCTATTACAGCAGTAAAAAGCACGATAACCCAAAAGCATTAAACACTCTGCTGGCATCAACTAAAATGTTTGACGAGCATGATAATTTACGAAATCACCCAGGGAAAATTCGGATCGTTAGTTGTTATGTAACCATTACATATTAATGTGAAAAGGTAGTTTTACTTCACTTCTTACTATGTAATGAGTACGGTGGCACAGAGCGTGTGTGTCCGACCACAAATTCTAAGGTTGTGTGTTTAACGCTCGCCGTCGGTGGTGCACATTTGAGCGTTTTAACAACCCCTAATGTTCGTACAGTGAAACATCTGACAATGGTATGAGGCTGATAGACTTTGCAGCTGCAAGAAACATGGTAGTTAGCAGTACCAGATTTAAGCATCTCGATATTCATAAGGGCACCTGGCTGTCGGCAGATCAAAGAACAAGAAATCAAATTGATCACGGTGTGATATATGGAAGACATGCATCAAGCGTGTTGGATGTACGATCGTTCCGAGGTGCGAGCATAGACTCGGAGCACTACCTTCTTGCAGCAAAGTTACGTACCAGATTAAACGTAGCAAACAAAGTGCGAACAGACACAACACGGAAGTTGGACATCGGTAAGCTGCAATCACAACATATAGCCACAGCATATTCCACTCAACTGGCCCAACTGATTAATCAAAGCACTCCTCGTCCCGATAACATATCAGGACAATGGCAAAACATTGACCACTCCATGCAAAGTGCCGCAAAATCAGTACTTGGATACGAGAGACCTCCACCAAGTAATCCATGGTATGACCAGGAGTGTCGTGCTGCTTCCGAAGAGAAAAATGCGGCATATATGGCTACTTTACAATCAGTAGCAACGCGTAGCGCACGAGAGAGGTATCGGGAGAGAAGGAGAGAGGAGAAACGTCTTTTCCGCAGGAAAAAAAGAGAGAGATGAAAAGTGTGAGTGTGAACAAATTGAGATGTACAGGAGACAGGATGAAGTCCCAAAATTCTACCAAAGAGTGAAACATCAAACTGTTGGCTTTGGAACTGGCACATCCTCCTCTAGAGACCAGCAAGGTAATCTGGTAACTGATACAGATAGTGTGCTAAGGATATGGAAAGAGCATTTTTCCAAACTGTTGGTATCCAATAGTAGCGAAGTCGACGAAGACACCACAGATCCAATCCCAGAAGATGGTATTGAATGTATACCACCCGGCCAAGATGAGGTAAATACAGCAATAAACCGGCTGAAGAATAATAAGGCAGCAGGAGCTGATGGCCTAGCAGCCGAGCTGTTTAAACCCGGAGGCGACACGTTGATAAGGTGTATGCATCAGATAGTTAGCTCCATCTGGCAGGCAGAACGCGTACCCGACGATTGGAACCTGAGCTTCCTGTGTCCCGTCCATTATAAAGGAGATAAGACTTTATGCTCCATCTATAGGGGCATAAGTCTTCTGCCTATCGCCTACAAGATAGTGTCAGGGATATTGTGCGAACGACTAAAGCCCATGGTCAACGAAATAATTGGACCATACCAATGTGGCTTTAGACCTGGCAAGTCCACCATCGACCATATAGTTACCCTGCGGCAAATCGTAGAGAAGACCCAAGAGATGCAGATCGACACTTACCACCTTTTTGTCGATTAAAAAACAGCCCGCTACGTTCAAAGGTATTCCAAGCCATGTCTGAATTTGGTATCCCCGCAAAGCTCATTCGGCTTTGTAAAATGAATTTAATTGACACAAGATCTTCAGTTAAAATAGGAAAGATCCTCTCCGAAGAGTATAGTACCAAAAGAGGTTTCAGACAAGGCGACGGCCTCTCGTGTGATTTATGCAACATTCTGCTGGAAAAGGTTATACGAGATGCGAAGGTTAACAGAAGTGGCACAATCTACACCAATAGTCACATGTTACTTGCTTATGCCGATGACTTTGACATCATGGGTCGATCGGTAACGTAAGCAGTTTATAAACAAAGCCACATCTCATCAAACAAAAAAAAAACGCTTTACAAAACACTGATACTACCCGTGGTGATGCATGGTTCCGAAGCCTGGGTACTTGCGCAAGCAGATAAGGCAGTGCATGGTGTGTTTGAGAGAAAAATCTTCGAAAGATCCATGGGCCAATCTGCGTTGACGGTGAATATCGGCGTCGAATGAAGCACGAGCTGTATCTGCTATACAACGACATCCGTATAGATAAACATATCGAGATACAACTAGACCATATCATAAAAATGAGCGATGATGAACCCGCTAAAAAGGCGTATAAATTCGGGCCACATGGCGGTGCACGCAGAGTTGGAAGGCCAAAGAATAGATGGCGCAAACAAGTGGATGAAGAAATTACAAGGCGCGGTATTCGGACGGATATATATATGGGATATATATCCAAATCTGTACCGATTTCAATATAGTTTGGCAAATTTATTTCTAGGCCAAATTCCGTCCAACATTCCAAATTTGGAGACTGTATTTGTAACCGTTCATCAGATATCTGCATACACAATCTAAATTTCTTGGAGGTACCTCCGATCCTGAGGCTACATCTCCGGATCGGCGCGGAATTTCAAAATTTTATATAGCCTATTTTACTTTCAGACGATTTTGCAATATACCCTCAAATTTTCAGGAAGAACTGTTCAGTGGTTTTCGGGTCCATAAATTACAAACGTACAAACATTTTCCTCTTTTATAGATATAGATAGAGGATACAGTCACAATTTTTTACTGGATTCTTTTTCAACCACAACATTGAACTGGTAAAAAATGTTCATCGATTGGACCATAAATGCGGGTTTTAAAGAATTTTCGTGAAAATACACATTTGGGCCCATACAAATTACTATAGAAACATAGATAGCTCGGGTGGCACGGATTAAGCTTAACCGATCGTCAAAATGAAGGGGGTAGGAATTCCAATCAAAAATTTTTTTGCTTGGTCTAATTTATATTTTACTAACAAAGTTATTTTAATGGAGGCCAACTAAATTTACATTTAAATACCTAAGACCTGTTAATTTCAAATGGTTTTTTTCATTCCAAGCCCTACATTGTTGCAAAATATTTTCACACGCCACACAACTCGTGCCTGTCAATCTTAAAAACCAAACAAAAAATAAAACTAAATATCATTTCATCTCTTTCGCTACATCTTCAACTCTCTACCACACTTCTTTAAGATGCGTTACTTTTTCATCAGTCAAGATTTTAAGTCAAAATTTTGAAATGGAAGTCGTTTATTACTTCTTAAGAATATTTATCTTTTTCTTTACATGCCAATTTTGCTAATCCATCTTAACATTCATTTACCATCCATCTTAACATTCATTTACCAGCCACAACAGACCAACTTGCAGCAAGTCGGAATACGTATAAAGGAGAAATATTTTAAACTTGCTGTTTGTTGTTATACTCAGTGGCGATTTACAAAGTCATCATCATTATCGTCATATGTGGGCTCCTAGTAAATGTTGTTGTGCGGCAAAATTGACGTTTCTGCACAGGCTACATATTCATTCAGTACGTCGGCCTTTGGACCAATAGTTGATACCCTACACTATTTGTACAAAGATGTTCAGTTTGCAATGTTTCACCAATTATTCCATTGTAGTTTGTTTAGGAGAGTTGCCAACAGGGGTGCCAAGTTAATGGTTTTCGCACTACTTGTGCTGATTTGACGTACAAAAACCACTGTTTAAGGAGGAATGTCGACTGTTTTAAGGTAAAAATCGCTACAGACCTATGGTGCGTATGTGGTTACCAACGTTTTTCCGTGGGATTTTTAACACTTCATTTTTTACATATCATTTCCAGAAGGATTTAAAATACCCTGATATGAATAAACTATTACACTGCAAGTAATGTTCAAAGCAATAAGTAATGTTGTCCGCCCTTAAAACTGAGAATAATGATATAAACAGTACTAAATGTTTCTACTAATGACATAACGTTTAATATATCCAACTACAAATCAGATAAACGCGCGTTCAATACCCGTTCCTTATTTAAATTGCGGACATTGACAAATGTTCAATGGAGTTGACAAAGCAAATTACCCTTTTCATATAAATGTAAAACAGCTACAAAAAAAAAAAAAAACTGTACTACATTGTAGTTATTTATTTATATCGCCCGACATTCTCTTTGTTAAAACAATAGATTAATCCCGTGGTTTATAAGTAGTTGTGGATGCCAGAAATACTAGGACCATTATTTGGTAATAGGATTTTCAATTGATATATGCAGGTGCATATTCTTATAAGTTTTTCATATAAGTGTTTTATAAGTGTTACAAAAGATATGTACAACTAAACATACATGCAATTGTATAATAAAGCACAAATTACATGCTTGCAACATTGTTGCAAAAATAATTTTTTAAATACATACATATGTATGTATATTATCATTTACTGTTGATTGTTTGCAGATTGTTTGTAGCAAGAGTACACCTGGAAAAATTACAGTGATTTAATATTTTCTATTGTAAAAAATAACACTCTGCAACAAAATGGATGTGAAAGTCTTGGGCACGGAAAATTCCTCTTGAGGAAGAAAGGCCTTGGTGAGTATATTAAGAACCCCGTAGGACAGATCCGCCATGTGTCGAACTTCCGCGTTATGGTGTGATGAAGTTTTTGCTGGAGAACCTGTAAGCCATTAGGAATTAGCGTTATATCTTTGTTCACTGTTGCTTTAGCTTATTTTTGAGATGACACGTCTTCAGTCAAATCGAATGAGGATTATTTTCGTAGAGAACTTCGACTTTCTAACTCGCTTACTTCAATGTCCTTTATATATAATAATTGTTCCACAAACATCTCATACGGGACAAGGGAGACTTCTCTCATATCAGTGAGTGCACCCCGATTCATATTAGCTCAATGATATGGGACCTACTGTTTATCGCCGAGTCCGAACGGCGTGTCTTAAAACACCACTTTGTAGAGAAGTTTTACATGGCTGAAATACTCAGAAAATGTCGCCAACATTACTGAGGGGTATTTTGCCAACGTTGAAAATTTTCATGTTGACTTGCTGGGAATCGAACCCACGACCTTCAGCGTGCAAGGCGGGTGTGCATACCATTCCGCCACGGTGGCACCCTTTCAATATTCTTTTCGTCCTTTATTTTAAGAGCCGCTATAAAAGTACTACAATATGACGTTTTTCAGCTTCGAAATGTTTTGCAAAAATGTTGCTCAGAAAATTTCATTGACAAATAGTCGACTTTGTCGCGTTTTCATAGTCATTTTTACATTTGCCCCTCACAAAAAAACTGTGTTTTGTATGTTCTGTAACGAATATACCAAAAATAAAATATAGTCTTTTTCTGAACAACAAGTAAAAAAGTATCAGTCGGCTTTGCCGACAGAGATATACCCTCAGCCTGTGTATATTGAAACAATTTTTTCCCAAAATACGTATGTATTTAGGGCATTTGAACCGACGAAAAGGTTGATTAGGATAAAAGATCAAAAGCTTTGCGGAGGAGATACTAAAAGGAATGGATCGACATTGACAATTATGGAAGTGGATCTCCAGCCACTACATATGGTGCCCTAGCGGGTTTTTACACTCTTCGGGCTGTTTTCTCAAGAAGTATGGACTTGCCCTTAAAAAAATTTTACCATCGTAATTAAGGCAGCGAATGCAAGTTGCTTCAACAAAAATCAAAGTGATTCGATATCAGGTCTTAAAGTGAACTTATCCGAAATTATGTGTGGGAGGTACCGGATGGAGTGGACAAATAAAGTCCATATTTTAACCTGATTTATTTCTGGTAGATATGTTAGGATGTGTAAAGTACATATATACTACTCCCTTCAAGGGTTACGGTACGAACAATTTTTCCGAACATTTTTGAACTTTTGTGGGGGAGGTACCTGAAGGAGTGGACCGATAGGTCTTATCTGCAAATTTAAACTATGTTTGGAAAAAATATTACTAAGGCCAAATTTTGGACCTAATCGGGCGATCCGTTCGAGAGTTATCTTGCGCTCCAACCAGCTCACACGGCGTCATAGGTGTTTTGCTTTCAACTTTCTCAGAAAGTATGGACTTGCCCCTGATGAAACTTGCATTTGCTATAACCATCCTCGACTTTGTAAGATTAACCAATCAAATGCAGCAGTCGATTGAACTCAGCCATACTGAAAACAAAAAGTAAATTTTCGAAAACTAAGAAATTAGGTGAACATTAAAATGACATTATTTTCGCGAAAATTAATATTTTTCAAGATTTATTGTTTTTGTACAGTCTCCGAACAAGATTAGCATTTAAAATTTTCAGATTGATTTTACATCTTTGCTCCTTAATAATGGTGATACATATCCTCTTTATGAAAATTTTTTATGATAATTTTTAAGATTACTACAATTTCAATAGTGAAAAAGTCTATTTCCCCGTCGTTTCCCGACCATAGTTTCTTCTAATGTTTTATGCGCTTGATTCTCAAATATCAGATTCAATCATAAAAAATTGCGCATATTTGCGCCATTCCGAAAAAATCTAATTTTTCTTAACTAAAATAGGAAATATTTTTATATGGAATTGCAAGGTTTACTCACACTTAATTTTGTTCCGCCTTATAACCGGGTCTCTTATTTATCAGACTAAACCAACACCTATCAAATATGTTTGCATTATTCAGAAACATTCACGGCTTTTCTCATGCGAATTGAGAAAAATTTAATTTATGTAAGTTTCAAAAAATAAAATTTGGAATGAAATATATGTATATATGACTCTATATGTACATCTGTACCGATTTGTTTGAAAATTGGCACAATGTTTTTTTAGGCTAGTTCAGGTTGCATGTGTTAAATTTCAGTGTTTTGGTGCATTTTTATCTCATATCAGATTCGAATATATATGGAAGCAGCATCCAAATCTGGACCGATTTTCATTATTTTCTATAGGATTAATCCTTATACAGAAGATATGCTTTGTGCAAAATGTTATATCAATCGGACTATAAATGAGCTTTCTAGGGCTTTTGATCAACTTTTAACACAAATTTCCCCTCTGTGAATCGACGCCAAATTGTCTGAAACACATTTCGTCCAAACATACTTGGGGTCTAAAACCATTATTTCGATGAGGCACATTTTGCCCGTATGAAAGCGTATATGAGTGAAAGTCAAAAAAATGTAGTTTCCATGAAGCCAAGGTTTGCACTATTATAATGCGCGAACTATTGCAATTTACCAGTAACTATGTCTATTGCTGGATCAATTTAAGTGTTTTTGAACAAAGCTCAAAAATTTGGCAAAGAAATTTAATTTGCGTGGAAGTTATGACCGCGTAAATTAATAAAAATAGGCAATAACCCGTTAGCATAAATGCTGAGGGTATAAAAACATGGTAAATGCACACAACGAGCACGAAAACGCGACAAAATCGATTAGTTGTCAAAAAGAGCTGTACAAAAAATTTTCTGAGCGACATATTTGCAGAACATTTCGAAGCTGAAAAATGTCATCTTGTGGCAATTTTAAAGCGGCTCTTAAAATAAAGGACGGAAAGGACATTGAAGGAAGCGAGTTAGAAAGTCGAAGTGCTCTACCAAAATAATCCTCATTCCATTTGACTGAAGACATGTCATCTCAAAAATAAGCTAAAGCAACGGTGAATAAAGAGATAACTCTAATTCTTGATGGCATACAGGGTCTCTAGGAAAAATTTCATCACGCCATAACGCGGAAGTTCGACTCACGGCGGATCTGTCCTTCGGGGTTCTTTATATACTCACCAAGTGCTTTCATCTCCAAAACGAATTATCTCTGCGCCAGAATTTGTGTTCACAGTGTAATTATCAACAACCGACAATTATATTTATTTATTAGCAGAACTGGGTCCGAGTTGCTTGCATGTCCTTTTGTTGTTTTTTTTTTAATTTCGAATTTTTCTATTTTTAGAGTTCATTGGCAAGTTCGGTTTCATTGGAAAGCAGTGTTATTAATTGATGATTTTAAATTTATCAACGGGACTTGACGGATTTTTCCGCCCAATGATGATGCTTAGGATTGAAAATCGGCCTTGCCCCCCTTCCTTATCCTAACACAATCTACATATAAAAGCCTTAAGAACAATTGTAAAGTCAAATTCTCCCGCCATAATATGAATATTTATACCCTCCACCATAATATGGAGGGTATAATTAAATTTGTCATTCCGTTTGTAACACATCGAATTATACGTCGGAGTATATATTCTTGATCAGCATAAATTCCTAAGTTGATATAAACATGCCCTTCCATGTGTCAGTCCGTCCGTCTGTTGAAATCAAAATATAGCTCGCAATTTTAAAGATAGTGCTTTATAATTTGGTATAGAAGTTTCTATTTATCCTAGGATGTTTGGTATTAAACATGAGCTATATCGGTTCACGTTTTGATATGGCCCCGATAGAAAGGTTCCTCCCGATTTTCTGTATTTTGAAGGTTTAAGCCTCAATGACCCAACGAAACGGCTGAAATTTGGTATTTAGGGATACACAACTTCCCACTTCTTCATATAGCCCCCATACAACTGTGCCTCCAGGTTTTCGGATTTGGCCTCAATGACCCACCGAAATGGCTGAAATTTAGTCTTCGTTGGGGGTATACAAATTTCCATTGTATGTTCCCATCTAATAAAAAAAGGCTCAAACCCCCAATGAATGGATATAACGATATGGTAAATTTGGAACAACCTAGTATCCAATTTTGAAGTTGTCGTGAGCATCTGCATATAAATGTGGTTGCCGTATGGGTTGTTTTAAAGCTTTTGGACTATTTTCTCAGGGTGTATGGACTTACCCCTTAACAACTTGTACCGTCGTAATAAGGGCTGCAAACCAAGTTGTTACAACAAATCATAGCGATTCGAGAGCAGGTCTTAAACTGAACTTATACGAAATTTGGTGTGGGAGGTAACCGAATTAGTGGACAAATATAGTCCATATTCAAACCTGATCTATACCTGGCAGACACATTAGGATACGTAAAGTATGGACCAAATCGGTTACCCCCTTCAAGAGCTATCGGGCGCACAATTTTTAGGAACATTTTTGAACTTTTTTTGGGGGAGGTAGCCGAAGGAGTGGAGCGATATGACTTATCTTCGAACTTAAACCAAGTTTGGGACAAAATATTATGAAGGCCAAATTTTGGACCGAATCGGCAGATCCGTTCGAGAGTTATCGTGCGCTCCAATCACTACACAAGGCGTCGTGGGGGTTTTTGGCACCTTTTAAAATTTAAAATGTTTGAGTTAATTGGTTTTGAAATAAGTTTGCCAAATTATATTGAAATATGGTGGATATAGCTCCCACATATATTTTCACCGATACATTTTCACCCGATTCGAGGTATTTGGGGCATGAAAAAACGCAATTTCTTTCCGATATTGATGAAATTTTATGGATTATGATCTAGCAATAAGTTTGAAAAATTATATTGAAATGGGTTCAGATTTGGATATTGAGGTATTTCGTGCCCAAACATGCAAATTTTGTCTGTTTTGATGAAATTTGAAACGTGTGATCGAATTTGTTGTTGAAATAAGTTTGCCAAATTATATTGAAATTGGTTCAGATTTAGATATAGCTCCTACATATTTTCGCCGATTTAATATCGACACCGATCACGCAATGTAGATATCTCCAAATTCGATTAAAATTGGACTGGGTGACAGAATTGTGACAAGGGATAAGGTAACAAAATTTAATTTAAATCATTTCGGAGTTAAATGTAACTCTCATACATAATTCAATCCGAAATTATACTGACTGACTTATTCACATTTTTAAGATATAAACAAATTATTAACATATAAATAGGTCCGATTTTGGGCCTGTCTCACTATGTCGAAAGAAAGTGAATGCCAACGAAAAACACCTAAACTTTGCTTTTCGTGGTAATACTGACTTTGTTTTTGCTTCGAAACAACTACAAAATTTGAAAATCATACACGAGTTAAGTAGTTTTTCTTTCGTTTTCATTTTCGTTCGACATAGTGAAACAGGCTGTACATGTGTATGTGCATCTTCTTTCACATTTAACTACCTCATAAGCCGTTACATGTACCAGAAACATGAAAGGCGTCCAATAAATCTATTGTTTTTCTCAACCGAATACTAAGCCATGATGTAAGGATGGAGCTAAGTGTTTTCAATACTGAAGAGAAACTATGTAATTATTCCATGTAGTGTACATATTCACCGTGGTATAGGGTATCATAAGTCGGCTCCGCCCAACATTGATCTTTTCCTTGCTTGTTTTGCATGGGATTGTCCATTTTACACATCGTAAACTTCATTCCAAACGTATAGCAAGGGTCAAGCAATTCCATATCGGACACAATTTTTGAGTACCTCCTTCACAAAAGTCCAAACCTTTCGCATAAATGAATTTTTAGGACTGGTCGACGATAGCTTTCAAATATTTACCGATGGTCCCATTTACGGCGACATAAGGTGTTTCGTAGGCCACTTTCTTTCCTTCCATTCATTCCTGTCACAGTTACTAAAAAAACAGAAAGAGAATCAGTTATCGTTGATCTGTCGTTAAAAAGCGATACGACTAGTTCGTGTGATTGAGATTAGAAATGGGTAATCTAGTTCCTAGTTCAATAAGCTAGTTCCCCAACGTATGAGTACTTAATTATTTACATAGCTAGCCCATTACAGAACATTTCTTCCATAAGCCGAACTAAGAAAACATCTCTAATTCTCTCTGTTTGCTGCTTCGCTTTCTGGAATACCGCGCCTTTTCATCTCTTTATCCATGTGGCACGTATTTATACGCCTTTTTAGCGATTTCATCATCGCTCATTCTTATGATATGGTCTAGTCAACGCAATAGTTGCATCTCGATATATTTATCTATACGGATGCCGTTGTTTAGCAGATACAGCTCGTGCTTCATTCGACGTCGATATTCACCGTCAACGCAGATTGGTCCATAGATCTTTCGAAGAATTTTTCTCTCAAACACACCTAACACTGCCTTGTCAGCTTGCGCAAGTACCCAGGCTTCGGAACCATGCGTCAGCACGGGTAGTATCAGTGCTTTGTAAAGCGTTGTGTTTGTTTGACGAGATGTGGCTTTGTTTTTAAACTGATTACATAAGCCAAAGTAGCTTAATACAATTCTTCTTCGTGTGTCACAAGTGATGTTGTTTGTTGTGTTTACGGCGGTGCCGAGGTGGCCGAAGTCCTTTACTGCATCAAAATTATAGGAACCAACGTCAACAGTTGGTCCGATCTCTATGGACGCATTGCGCGTCGACATTATCAACTTGGTCTTCTCGCCGTTTACCCCAGATCCACTTTAGTAGATTCCCTTTCGATTTTTGCAAAGTAATCAGTTACTTCCTTTACCGATCGACCCACGATGTCAATGTCATTGGCATAAGCAAGTAACATATGGCTGTTTGTATATATGTGCCACTTCTTTTGACCATTGCATCTCGTATAACCTTTTCCATCAGAATGTTGCATAAGCCACACGAGAGGCCGTATCCTTGTCTGAAACCTCTTTTGGTACTAAACTGAGGACCGAGTATCAGTTTATAACTTTTGAACCTAGTGGGCTGTTGAAGTCTGCTTTGTAATCGACAAAAAGGTGGTAGGTGTCGACCTGCATCTCTTGGGTCTTCTCCAGGACTTGCCGCAGGGTAAATTTCTAGTCAATGGTGGATTTGCCAGGTCTAAAGCCGCATTGGTATGGTCCAATGATTTCATTGATCATAGGCTTTAGTCGTACGCATTATATCCCCGACACTATCTTGTAGGCAATAGGGAGAAGACTTATGCCCCTATAGTTAGAGCATACAGTCTTATCTCCTTTCTTGTGGACAGGGCACAGGATGCTCAGGTTCCAATTGTCGGGTACTCGTTCTTCCTGCCAGACGGTGCTAACTAGCTGATGAATAAACCTTATCAGCGTGTCGCCTCCGGTTTTGAAAAGCTCGGCTGGTAAGCCATCGGCTCCTATTGCCTTATTAATCTTCAGCCGGTTTATTGATGTCTTTTCCTCATCTTGGCAGGGCGGTATACATTCAATACCATCTTCTGGGATGGGATAAGTGGTATCTTCGCCGTCTTGGCTACTATCGGATACCAAAAGTTTGGAAAAATGTTCTTTCCATATCCCGAGCACACTATCTGTATCAGTTACCAAATAACCTTGCTGGTCTCTACAGGAGGATGTGCCTGTACCAAAGCCGTCAGTTTGTTCAATGTCGTTCAAACTTTTTGTATCTTCTCCGTGTACCTATACCAATTCTTAGCATTATCCACTTGAATGAATAGTAAGCATTGTGGTGCATTGCATTGCATTTTCACAAGTGATCCATCCAGCAACAACAAAACAAAAAAATTATTTGTCTGAACAATATTCGTATGTTTACCTCAATTCCATTATGCCAAAGGGGACGGAAAGAAACACCTCTTTTCAAGTTTGATGGGTTCCAAAGGCAACACGAAGAAAAAAAACCAAATGGACAACTAGCAAGAAAAACTTACAACAATAAGAAAGAATTTTTCGGTTCCGTTGTTGCATTGTTATGTGTATATTGTTGTTGTTTATTTGCTTTTTTTGCTGCTGTTCCTGCAACATTGTTGCAAATTTGTGAGTAAATATGATGGAAAGGTAAATCGTAAGCATTCCAAGAAAGTTAACATCAAAGAGTTATCTCGTCATGGTCATTATTGACAATACAGTCAGTCCGTGGTGTGTGTATGTGTTTGCTTTAGCACATCGTTATTTTCATGTTGTTAAATATCCATCAGATGTTACTCCCCCTTCTCCAGCCCATCTGTTTTGTACCACAAACGTAACTGAATTTAAGATGGGCAGGAGAGTGAATGTCGTCGGTACCAATATGCTGTTCGGTATTTTAACGTTTTTCTTATGGTATACTTTAAATGTCATTATTATTCAGTTGACAGAATATGTGGTAGGAAACATACATTCCTACCGGTTAAAGGTATTTTGTCCCATTTAAAATCGTTCAAACTTGGAAGTTTTAAATATTTGTAGTAAGATCCAAAGGTCAGGACTGTACAACTGATTTTTTTTTAAGATTTAAAAGACGACCCAACATGTCCTGAAACCTTAGACTCTTAACACATTTGGGAGTGTACATAGAGGACTACAAACATGACAAACATGAAAAAAGCAGGTGAGCCTGGTTGGGATTTGAACCCACATCTTCGAAAACATATGAAAACGTTATAATGGCGTGTTGGCGTTCACAGCCAATTTCATAACTACCAAAGGCTGCGCTAAAAACATTTTTCATGGAAGCCCTACACCCAGAAAAAGAAGGCCTCTCTAACAAATGTCCCAAACGTATTTTGCAGCAAACATATATTTGTTTGCAAGCAGTCCCAAATGGGCCCTGCAAACAAACGCAAACCCAAAAGCCACAAAAAAAACAAACACATGCACCAGTGGGCGCTTTCTGAATGCGCTTTCATAAATGTCAAGGTGAAACACATTGAAATGTATGCTCGCTTGCTCTCAGCAAGCGCTTACTGGCTATCTCTAACATATACACACATTTAAAAATGGTGGTGTTGAAAGGCAAAAAAGCAAAATCACAACAGACACATTGGTACATAAAAAATTCCAAAGAAAGACAAAACAGACTTTAATAAAAGAAAAAACTGAATGAAATAACTTAAAAAACGTCGCACTTTTAAAAAGAAAAATATATACAGAAACATCGTTGAACGTTTATCCTTAGTTGTGAAATAAAACACATTAAATAGGTACATCCATATTTCAAATATATGTACATATGTATGTATGTATGTATATGAAAAATATATTGATGTAATTACCAATATAAAATGCTATTGCTTCCTTGTCCAATAAAATATTTCCATTCAACTTTTTGATTCAATTATAAAATGTATTGGATATTTAAGTTACTAAAAAGCTTAATTTCTTTAAGAAAAGACAAAACACTGATTTACTCACTCATTTTACCGTCTTTACTCAACGATTGTCTCTAGAACACTGAAGAAAAAAGACCAACATAATTAATACCATTGTTTCTTTTCCTCTTCGCTTGCTACGTTGGTTAACAACAACAAAGCACGAAACAGAAATGTTTTACGCATACACATCACAAAACTTCTGCGTCTCCTATTACACCATGCACACCGCTCTTTATTATAAACCAGCATTCCGCAGCTGCGAGAGCCCTGTTGTCACTCTCTTTGACAAAAATCCTGTCTAACCATAAAAAATATTTTCTAACATAAACAATATGTTGGTACCCAAACATATAAAATTGAAATATTTTACAAAATGTTGCAAACATATATTTGTTTGGACACAAACAAATTATGTTTGGATCCAAACATATATTTGTAACATATATTTTTCTGCGTGTACAGCTTAAACGGACAAATATTCGTCTCTGTAAAAACACGTTGCATTTGAAAGAAGAAAATTCGATGACAAGCCATTCCACAGCCGATATGTCTGATAAGCTTCTACCAAGATTGAAACCAGTAGTGGAATTCTGTAACTAATTTTTTGAGCTACCGACAAAAATCGGTCAAATTAAAACGCTTTTAATTTCGGTAATTTAGGAAAATATTCGGTAATTTCACAACCAAAATAAAGTCGTCGCTAAGTCCTACAAATAGCCACAGGGTTGTCAACCATTATTGATACTTTTCATTTATAATTTTGCATTTTAATTTTACCGATTTTTTCCGGTAACTCAAATGAGTTATAGAATTCCACTACAGGTCACATAGTGGTGGTTGTGTGGGTTAGACTCGTCCGCGTCCTTCTTTAAGTACAAATAACACTGTGAACCGAAATTTTGGGGGGTGGAAAATTCCTTTTGGGTATGGAAACCCTTGATGAGTACATACAGAACCCCAAAGGGTGGATCCGCCGTGAGTCGAACTTTTGAGTTATGGCGTGATGAATTATTCACTGGAGACCCTATAAGCCATCAGAAATTAGCGTTATATCTTTGTTCGCTGTTGATTTGGCTTATTTTTGATATGACATGTCTTCAGTCAAATCTTATGAGGATCTTTTTTGTAGAACATTTCGACCTTCTAACTCGATTCCTTCCATGTCCTTTTCATCCTTTATTTCAGGAACCGCAATAAAAGTACCACAAGATGACATTTTTCAGCTTCGGAGTCTTCTGCAAAAATGTTGCTCAGAAAATTTTAGGTACGACTCTAATTGACAACTAATCGATTTTTTCGCGTTTTCGTGGTCATTTTTGACATTTACCCTGTTTTGACTCGGAAAAATACTATATTTTGTTTTTTGTATATTCGTTACAGAACATACAAAAACACAAAACACAGTTTTTTTCTGAGCAAACAGTGGTAAATGCCAAAAATGACTATGAAAACGCTACAAAATCGATTAGTTGTCAATGAGAGTCGTACCTAAAATTTTCTGAGCGACATTTTTGCAGAACATTTCGAAGCTGAAAAATGTCATCTTGTGGTACTCTTATTGGGGTTCTTGAAATAAAGGACGAAAAGGACATGGAAGGAATCGAGTTAGAAGGTCGAAATGTTCTACAAAAAAGATCCTCATAAGATTTTACTGAAGACATGTCATATCAAAAATAAGCCAAATCCACAACGAACAAAGATATAACGCTAATTTCAGATGGCTTATAGGGTCTCCAGTGAATAATTCATCACGCCATAACTCAAAAGTTCGACTCACGGCGGATCCACCCTTTGGGGTTCTGTATGTACTCATCAAGGGCTTCCATACCCAAAAGGAATTTTCCACCCCCCAGACCTCGAGCTCAATTTTGTTGCACAGTGTAATTAGTAGTAGCCAAATCGAACTACATACATATATTTAAAATTTGCCTTCAATCCTATTTTAAATGAGAAATTTTGCCTGCATGAAAATAAAAATTTTGTTAAAATTTGCAAATACTTTATGAAAAAAGGAAAGCGCAGCAAGCGAAACTATTAAAAAAAATCGCGCGATTTTTTACAAAAATATGTTCACCATTTAAGAAAATAAAAAGTTTTGTTAAACACAAACACTTTCTGAAAAATATTCGATTTTTATTAAAAATTAAGGATACAGTCAACTACAAAAATGTACCTACGATTTCAATAAACAACTTTCTAGAATATTAAAGATTCTAGGAACGATGACATTGACATCATGGGCCGTTCAGTAAAAGAAGTAGTACCTTTATGAAATTTGAAGGAGAATCTGCTATAGTGGGTCTGGTAGTAAACGGCGACCATGTTGATGGTATCGCCGCGCAATGCTTCCGTACAACTCGGAGCAAGGGTGGAAGTTAGTACCTATAATTTTGTAAGCAGTTTTAAACATATCGTTAAGCAAAAACACGTTTCCGAAGCCTGAGTAATTGCGCAATCAGATAAGGCAGTGCTGGTGTGTTTTACAAAAAAATTCTTCGATAGATCTACGGGCTTATATGTACTTAGACGGTGAATATCGAAGCCGTATGAACCTCGAGCTGTATACATCGACATCAGCGTATTTAAATGTACTGAGTTTCAACGATTGCGTTGGCTAGGACATGTCATAAGAATGAACGATGATGAACCCTTGTGGTTGGTGCCGTCAGGGTTTCTTTGGAGCTTTTAGGCCAATATCTCAGGAAGTATGGACTTGGGCAAGAAAATAATTATGCCGTCGTAAAAGAAGCCGCAAGGACAACCTATTGAAAACAAATTTCAAATCGATCCGAAAGGAGCTCTAAAGCTTCACATTATCGTAATTTTGTGTGGGAGGTACCCGAAGGAGTGGACCGATATATATTCAAACCCGATCTATATCTGGAAGAAATAATACGATATGCAAACTTTTGACCATATCGATTGCTCCCTTCGAGTGTTATCGTTCACATCATTTTATAGAAAACTTTTGTTGTGGAAGAACCCGAAGGAGTGGAACGAACTTAAATTAAGTTTAAACAAAATATTACGATACCTAAAATTTGTTTCAATTTGATTGATCCGTTCGAGAGTAATCGTGCGCACCAGCCAGACAAACAGGCAGACGGACATTTACTCAAAGAGTGACACATTTCAAAAAATCAAGTTTCGAGAAACCCCCTTTTTAAGTTAGCGATTGAAATTTGACTTGCCAACTTAAAAAGCTTATTACACAAAAAATAAAATAATTACTTGGACCATCTTTTGTAAACAGTTAGCCAGATATCAATACAAAATTCATGTGCAAGATCAATCATAATTTGAAGTTTTCTAGTGCTTCATAAACTCAAAAAACTTTTTTGATAGATGTCGTAGAAAAAGTGGAAATTGCTAACTACAAAAACCCTTTTTTGAGTTATGCCACTCTTTGAGTAAACGATCGATATGTTTGTATTCGTTTCGTTTTTCTGTGTTGGCAGCATCATATCCCGGACTGCCTGCTCCGAATTCTTTTGGTCCGTGCGGGGACGGAGGAAAACCCAGGACCAATATATTTGTGCTCGGTTTGCCACATCCGCATCTTCACCCACATACAACATTGGGTGAGATGCAGTAGATGTCAGGAGTGGGTGCATTTAAGGGGTTGCTCTGGACTTGTCCACGCGGGGGACCACAATGGGGACTATGTTGCTGCAAGCTGCGCGAACACAGCCCCAAGTGAGTCGTCGTCAGATTACGAAACTCCTTCGTCGTCTGATTATGAGACTACCCCGCAGTCCCCTCGACAACAACCGTACGTACATTCAGCTTTTAACACCAGCCGTTGTTGTCCCAATCCCGGAAAATGCATCCTTTTTGCAATATAATTGCAATGGACTCTGAGGTAAGATCGAGGAAATAGTAGATTTCATGAGTCGGAGGACTATCAATGGCCCGTACATGGAATGTATGGGGGTAGCAGTCAGATGTGGAACTGTCGAGATAGAGTTGCTGAACGTATACATACATACATAATCTCGGATTACGAGCCCGACATTAGACCGTTTTTGGTATGTCATAATCGTCCTGGAGGACTTTAATGCGCATCATTAGATGTGGCATTCGGCCCTCGGAAACGACCAGAGGGGTACAGCGCTGGGTGAGCAGATTGATAGCTCTACGTTTTGCACGGTCAATGGGGACGTCCCTACCAGAATTAGAGGAGAGTGTCACAGTTCGCCAGACATAACCATAGTTTCACCTGATATGACAAATGACGTTACCTGGCAACCCGTCATTACCCTTAGATCAGACCATCTCCCCATAATAGTCTCTATTAGCAGACCACCCGATTTCATCACCTCTGAACGCCGCACATTCGTCAATCATAAGAAAGCTGATTGGCCGAGTTTCAGAGAGTTCACCAATCATCGCTTCAGAGAGCTGCCGAATCCTTCTGATGTTCGGGTAGCGGAAAGGACGTTCCGAGACATCATCACTGTTGCAGCCGCTCGCCATATCCCTGCTGGTTGAATACCCCAAGAGAGACCGAACTTCCCAGCGGAGCGATGGGAATGGTAAATGAGCGTGATGAGCTTCGTCGAGCCAACCCCAATGACCCCAGACTCAGGGAGCTGACACTGGAGTTTAACAGGCTGGTCGGCGAGCATAAGCGGAACAAGTGATTCAATCATCTGAAGAGTTGCAACATTGGAGCCGGTATAGGTGAATTGTGGGAAACGGTTAAGTCGCTCTCGAACCCTGGAAGAGGGGAAGATAGGACCTCAGTCACATTTGGCGACGTTACGCTGACTGACCCGCAAGTTATTTCAATCGACAGATTGTCCAACACCCCGAGAGGGACAGGGCGAGGAGAAGAGTATTACGTCGCATTAGATCTTTTTCCTGCCGAGGATGAACCACCACAGAGACAGCTATCAAGTTGCCGATCATCAGCATGGATTCCATAAGCAGCACAGCACGACAACAGCGCTTCACGCCATCTCCACACATATTTGTCGAGGACTCAACCAGGATCGGCCGTGTCATAGAACAGTGATGGTGGCGCTTAACTTATCAAAAGCTTTTGATACAGTCAGGCACTCCACGCTGTTTGAGGACATTGAGCAGGCAACCCTCCGGCCAAGCTTGAAACGTTGGATAGTCAATTATATGTGTGGATGCCAGTCGTACGTTAAATTCAGGAACAAGAAGTCCCATAGAGTGAACAGGGAATTTTCCAAGGTGGGGTGATATCTCCGGAACTGTTTAACCTCTACCTCTCCTGTATTCCGCCCCCTACAGACGGCATCGATATCGTAACGTATGCGTATGATTACACGATCCTGGCGTCAGGTACCTTCCCTGATGACATCTGTGATAGACTGAACCCCTATTTTACCGATCTTACCACCATATGCAGTTTTCCGCCACAAAACCTACATTCACCCTGTTCACCACATGGACAGTGCAGTTTGGACGAGAGTTGAATGTCATGGTCGACGAAACCAGATTTCCGACCTCACACTGCCTCAAAATTTAAGGGGTCACATTCGACACTACATCCAAGCCGTGCGCACACACCAAATCTATCTGCGTCAAACTGAAAAGCAGGAACAAGGTTCTCAAGTCTCTAGCCGGCAGCACTTGGGCTGCAGATAATGAAACCTTGTTAACCACATATAACGCGATAGGTCGGTCTGTGGTAAGCTATGCGGCTCCAGGTTGGTCCCCGAGATTATGTGATACGAATTGGAAAAAGATTCAAACCTGTCAGAATGCCGCCCTGAGAACAGCAACAGGGTGCCTCCTCAAGTCTTCAGTGGACCATCGACATGAGAAAGCTAAGATTCTTCCAGTACAGCAACACAATGAGATGCTTTCGTTGCAGTACTTGCTTGGGTGTTACCGTGAGAGCCATCCCAATCTCCATCTGTTGGGTATGCCCGAGACATTCAGGCACATCTGGAAGGATATACACACTCTAGAGGGAGAGGTCCAACGATACAGAAGAGAACCCCTAGATCAACATGCATATCAAGTAGGTGTAAATAGCATTCACAGGGATACAGTTGTTAAGGCCATAAGCAAATATACGGGTATGTTCTAGAACACACTTCACCTCTCACTTCACGCCTCAAGCATTTTGTTTCTCCCCATTTACTCCTATTTTTGCGAATTTCTTGGGGCTTAAATTCACTAGGGTGTTTATAAAGAGGAGTACGCCCTAGTCCGTCCATAAAATATTCGAAAAATAAACGTTAATGGTGTGAACAAAATGCTTGAGGCGTGAAGTGAGAGACGAAGTGTGTCTCAGAACATACACGATAGTGTGAATAAAGTTCTCGGAGTACATCCCCCATCTACCTCAGCTGAGGAGCGTCAGCTGCCACGACAAACCAGAGTAGTTTTGGCTCAACTACGCTCGGGATATTGCAGTCGCCTAAATTCTTTTTGGGCGGAAATCGATCGCGCCATGCAAGACATCTGCCCAGTATGCGGCATGGGCCCGCACGACACAAGGCCACTTTTCAACTGGCCCGCTAAACCTACCTATGACGTAGTTCGCTACCTGTTTCAATGGACTCCGGTCATTTGTGAGACCAAACTGCATATATGTACGTATACGTATCACATATTAGTTTGTATGATGTTACTCATACGTTTTTGAACTAGGACAATGAACTATGAACTAGATGGTCCAACTCGAACTGATTTGTAACCAAATACACTACACACTGTGCCACGCGTTCCAACTTTAAGGGCATCAACATTTCTTCTTTATATCGTTAAAAAACTACCTCGCCGACGGTGAGCGTTGAACACACAACCCTCGTATTTGTAGTCGGACACACACGATCTGTCCATCATACTCATTACATGGTAATGGGTAAAGTAAGTAGGTTTACTTATAAAATTGAACACATTATTTTTCCCGCCTACTAGTAATGCAGAAAGTATCTTGTTTACATTACTTGTTGATGGGTTATTCGGATCATGTGACTCCCAAATATTTGCTGGTCTGTTATAGCTATTGAAGAAATTACTGATCATTATCTTGTCTTTGATTTAAAAGCCACTAATCTTCCATATTTCAACTTGGACAACTTGTTTTGCTGTGTTATTTTGGTTGGCTGGCCACATTGTTGATTGATATGCTCAAATTGTACATTTTCTTACGGTACAATCAACTTCAAGTTTGTTTTGATCACCAATGCCGTTTGTTTTTATTTGTTTTAATGAAAACATTAAACCGCAACAACAAACGATTTATGTGCCAGTCGCATAAATGTTGTTGTTGATGAATT
This sequence comes from Musca autumnalis, assembly GCF_047663935.1. NCBI lineage: Eukaryota > Metazoa > Arthropoda > Insecta > Diptera > Muscidae > Musca > Musca autumnalis. Next base: position 45,418,969 of record NW_027411977.1, on the reverse strand, counting down.
TCACTTTTTGTTTTGTTGTGCGTCTTCGGTTTCGCATGAATTATTTGTGTCGGCGAACAACGATAATGAACAACATTGGCAATAACATCAACGACATACAATCTGACAGATAATAAAACTGTCAACACGAAATAAATCGCACAACAATGGTGCAGTAGTGATAAACAAATTTTAATGTTTAATTTTGTTTTGGAAGTTTCCATGTATTTTTATGTGATTTTGTGAAACAAACAACTGGATTGTGAATTTGCTTCACAGTAGAAGGTGGAGTGGGAGTTGAAAGTGCTTGTTTATAAAAAATATAGGTATTTGAAAAACATTTGTGCATTTTGCGTTTGAATCCAATGTCAGCCTTTTTAATAATATTTAATTTATACCTTAACACTTAATAATATTGCGGAACAGTTCTTACATACATATGTACATAAGTATGCAATACATAAACAGATGCATACATCCATTTAAATAAAATGCCAACATTCGCATGCGTGAATTGATGTGGTGCGAAAATAAATGGGATGTGTAACGATAATTAAGATATTCCATGTAAAAACAAATGCAAACAAAATTTCTTGCAACAATGTTGCAATAATGACTTAAATGCTGGGAGTTGTAGTGGGTAATGACTCCAGACCACATGCACACAAAGGTATAAAGTATGACAAATAAGAAAGGGGTTTGGTTCGGCTGGGCCGAACTTTTTATACCCTCCACCACAAACTGTGTTGAAGTTACTAGGAACAATTAGTAACTACTAAGCTCTTCCTCTGCGTCAATTCCTTGGAAGAGAATAATATCTTAATTGACGATAATCACTTTATACTGATAATTTTCTATGTGGAGGTTTTCTACTCACTGAGATTCCAAAATACCAAGTCACATCCACTTCAGAAGGAAAATATAGCAACACTTTTTAAAAGAGCTCACATGGGGCGTCATCATTGTTCTTTCTATCCTCTGACTACACACAATACCAAATACCAGCAATCTCGGTTCGAAAATTTGACGAAAAATTCTCGAAATATGTACATAACATTAGATAATATGGGTCCATGGGGGGGTTAGATATCGGAAATAACAAAAGATTTCCATTCTTCTCTTTTTGTTGCTTTTCTTTCTCAGTTTGGAATGTCGTGGTTTTTGATGTTGTCTTCCACTTTTTTACTTCATCGCAGTACGTTTAAATACACTGATGTCGTTGTATAGCCGCTATAGCTCGTGGTTCATACGACTTCGATATTCACCGTCAACGTACAAATATTGGCCCGTAGATCTTTCGAAGAATTTTTGTCTCAAACAAACCAAGCACATCAAACAAACCAAAACATTTGTTCTTATGTTACAATTGTTACAATTTTTCCCGCAGTAAGTTCATACTTCCACAGATAATGGACCAACTACTCCACAAAAACTGTTTAAACAATTTCTTCCAAACTTACTTACTTAGCTGGCCCATTACAGAACATTTGTTCTATAGGCCGAACTAAGAAAAGATCTCCAATTCTCTCTATTTGTTGCTTCGCACTCTCTGGAATACCGCGTCTTTTCATCTCATCATCCACTTGTTTGCGCCATCTATTCCTTGGCCTGCCCATTCTGCGTGCACCGCACAGTGTTGCCACTTCCATACAAAAGTGGACAAAAATAGAAGGAGTTGACCTAGGTTGATAAAGTTTTGCAGAAGTACTTGTAAGGGCATAGGAATAAAAATTTCAACTTTGGTCCATATCGGTTCAGATTTGGATGTAGCCCCCAAATATATCTTTCTCCGATTTTGCTATAACTCGGTCAATTTTGATCGAATAGCCTTCAAATTTAATAAGAAATATTTTCTTAGGCCCCTGAGTAGCTCTACCGATTTTCTCAAAAATCGGTTCAGATTTGGATATAGCCCTCGTATATATCTTTCCCTGATTTTGCTATAACTCGGTAAATTTTGATCGAATAGCCAACTCTGAACCGATTTTTACGAAAATTCAGGGACGTAAGAAAATATCACATATCAAATTTGAAGGCTATTCGATTAAAATTGACGGAGTTATAGAAAAATCGGGGAAAGATACATATATATGGGGGCTATATCCAAATCTGAACCGATTTTTGTGAAAATCGGTAGACCTACTCAGGGGCCTAAGAAAATATTACATATTAAATTTGAAGGCTATTCATCAAAAATTGAGCGAATTATAGCAAAATCGGGGAAAGATATATATAGGGGCTATATCCAAATCTGAACCGATTTTTGCTAAAATCGGTGAAACTACTCAGGAACCCAAGAAAATAACACATACTAAATTTGAAGGCTCTACGATCAAAATTGAACGAGTTGTAGCACAATTGGGAAAAGATATATATGGGGGCTATATAAAATCTGAACCGATATATCTCAGAAGGTTGCAAGGATGGGCAGAATGTTTTTACACATTTTGATTTGGAAGATATGTCCAATTAACGGAAAACAGGAGCCAATATTAAGAATTTTGAATTTTTTTTTTATCAAATTTAAATTTTGATTTCTTGATAACGGTACATTGCCCATGTGCAGTTAATGTCAACGTTTTGTACTAAAACGTTATATTTATAGCCCACTCATCAAATCCCCATTAAAGACTTTTAGTATCATCAACAAATTTTTCAGAAAATGTTATTTTAAATGTCGCCTTATTTGCATATGATTATCGCCTTAGATTACCTGGGAAATATTTTTCATATTTAAAGAGCTATAACTTCATTATGGATGCACATATCGACAAAATTCTTTCAGATACCTTGTATCGGATGTGTTTACTGTAAGAAAAAAACATAAACATATGTAAAAGTTAACATCAATTTTTTTGATTTTTGTCCACGCGGCAACACTGTGCACCGCCAAGCGGTCCGTGTTTATATGCCTTTTTAGCGGGTTCATCATCGTTCATTCTTATGATATGGCCTAGCCAACGCAATCGCTGCATCTCGATACGTTTAACAATATTGATGTCGTTGTATAGCAGATACAGCTGGTGGTTCATACGACGTCGATATTCACCGTCAACGCAGATTGGTCCGTAGATCTTTCGTAGAATTTTTCTCTCAAACACACCAAGCACTGCCCTGTCTGCTTGCGCAAGTACCCAGGCTTCGGAGCCATACATCAGCACGGGTAGTATCAGTGTTTTGTAGAGCGTTATTTTTGTTTAACGAGATGTGGTTTTGTTTCTAAACTGCTTACTTAAGCCAAAATAGCACATGTTGGCCAATACAATTCTTCTTTTTATTTCACAACTGATGTCGTTTTTTGTGTTTATGGCGGTGCCGAGGTATACGAAGTCTGTTACTACCTCAAAGTTATAGGAACCAACTTCAACAGTTGGTCCGATCTCAATGGACGCATTGCTCGTCGACACCATCAACTTGGTCTTCTCACCGTTTACCGCCAGACCCACTTTAGCAGATTCTCCATTGACCTTCATAAAGGTATCAGTTACTTCTTTTACTGATCGGCCCATGATGTCTATATCATCAGCATAAGCAAGTAACATGTGACTGTTGGTGTAGATTGTGCCACTTCTTTTGACGTTTGCCTCTCGTATAACCTTTTCCAGCAGGATGTTGAAGAGATCTCACGAAAGGCTGTCTCCTTGTCTGAAACCTCTTTTGGTACCAAACTCTTCGGAGAGATTCTTTCCTATTTCAAACTGAGGATCTCGTGTCAGTTAATGTCATTCTACAAAGCCGGATGAACTTTGCGGGGATACCAAATTCAAACATGGCTTGGAATACTTTTGAACGCAGCGGGCTGTCGAAGGCTGCTTTATAATCGCCAAAAAGGTGGTAGGTGTCGATCTGCATCTCTTGGGTCTTCTCCAGGATTTGCCGCAGGGTAAATATCTGGTCAATAGTGGACTTGCCAGGTCTAAATCCGCATTGGTATGGTCCAATTATCTCGTTGACCATAGGCTTTAGTCGTTCGCACAATATCCCTGACACGATCTTGCAAGCAATAGGGAGCAGACTTATGCCCCTATAGTTAGAGCATACAGTCTTATCTCCCTTCTTGTGGACGGGGCACAGGATACTCAGGTTCCAATCGTCGGGTACTCGTTCTTCCTGCCAGATGGTGCTAACTAGCTGATGAATACACCTTATCAGCGTGTCGCCTCCGGTTTTGAACAGCTCGGCTGGTAAGCCATCGGCCCCTGCTGCCTTATTATTCTTCAGCCGATTTATTGCTGTCTTTACCTCATCTTGGCTGGGCGGTATACATTCAATACCATCTTCTGGGATTGGGACTGTGGTATCTTCGTCGTCTTCGCTGCTATTGGATACCAACAGTTTTGAAAACTGTTCTTTCCATATCCTGAGTACACTATCTGTATCAGTTACCAAATTACCTTGCTGGTCTCTACCGGAGGATGTGCCTGTACCAAAGCCATCAGTTTGATGCTTGACTCTTTGGTAGAATTTTCGGACTTAATTCTGGCTCCTGTACATCTCGATTTTTCCACCCTCCCGCTTTTCCATCTCTCTATTTTTCCTGCGGAAAAGGCTTTTCTCCTCTCTCCTTTTCTCCCTGTATCTCTCTCGTGCGCTACGCGTTGCTACGGATTGTAAAGTAGCCCTATATGCCGCATTTTTCTCTTCGGTGGCAGCACGACACTCCTGATCATACCATGGATTCCTTGGTGGAGGCCTCTGGTATCCAAGTATGGATTTTGCGGCTGTTTGCATGGAGTGGACAATGCTTTGCCATTGCGCTGATATGTTATCGGGATGAGGAGTGCTTTGATTAAGCAATTGGGCTAGTTGAGTGGAATATGCTGTGGCTATCTGTTGTGTTTGCAGCTTACCGATGTCTAACTTTCGTGTTGTGTCTGCTCGTACTTTGTTTGCTACGTTTAAGCGGGTGCGTACCTTTGCTGAAACAAGGTAGTAGTCCGAATCAATGTTTGCGCCTCGGAACGATCGTACATACAACACGCTCGATGAATGTCTTCCATCTATCACAACATGATCAATTTGATTTCTTGTTTTCTGATGAATATCGAGATGATTAAATCTGGTACTGCTAACTACCATGTTTTTTGCAGCTGCAAAGTCTATCAGCCTCATACCATTGTCAGATGTTTCACTGTGGAGGCTGAATTTCCCGACTGTTGGGCCAAAGATATTCTCCTTTCCAATTTTGGCACTAAAATCTCCTAGAATGATTTTAATGTCATGGGCAGGGCAACTGTCATATGTTTCTTCTAAGGGCTCATAAAATATATCTTTGGTCTGCTCGTCCTTTTCTTCAGTGGGAGCAAGAGCGCAAATAAAGCTGATGTTGAAGAATTTAGCAAGTCTTTCATTCACTGGAGTGAAGCTGGATACCAGATGTTTTAGTCTCCGACTAACTACAAATCCGCAACCAAACTCATGCTTACATCATGGCAGCTATAATACAGTGCGTCACCTTTAGGTATTGTTGTGAAGCCTTTCCCAATCCATCGTATTTCCTGTATGGCAGTAATATCGGCCTTGTACTTTTCAAGTACGTCTGCCAATGCGAAGACTGCACCTTCTCTATAAAGAGTGCGAACATTCCAGGTGCAGATTCGCAGATCATGGTCCTTAAAACGTTTGCGGGGTTCGTCAACTTTAGAGGGGTTTGTTTTTCTTTTCTTTCGTTTTTTCATAGTATGCTAGTAACCCGACGCCCAAACCCAAGTTTTTAACGTTTTTATGGGAGAACGCGCGGCACATGTTAGCTCACTACCTTTAACCGGTGTTAAAGGCAGTTCCCCATGTGACACCACGGGGAGGTCAGTTTCCACTTGAGATGAAAGAGGGACCAAGATAAATCCTGGGCTTTGCCATGTTAAAACCGGTCAGGACCGTTGCTTGGTATCTTCCATCCCCTTCCAAACTTACCCAGTAAAATTTGAAGGAAGGGTTTCCTTGCGATGACGTGATTTCACGGCATCTTTTGCATTGGTTCAAACGAAGTCGTGAAAGATCCGATCTTTTCATTAGCATTTGAACCAATGCAAAGGAAGTCGTGAAAGATACGATTTTTTCATCAGCATTTAAACCCATTCCATCGATCAATAGAGGTGAATTTTTTGTTTTTATTTATACACATTTTTCTAAATATATCAGATTAATTATTTACAATAGGCTTGCTGTTGTCGGAGACTCGAAATCACAACCAACGTTGTTAAAACTCTCGTCGTAATGATAATGTCATTGCAAAGGGTTGGCGAAAATGACATGCCAAAGCATTGGTGGAAATGACATGTAAAAGCATTGGTGTAAATGAAATGCTTTGGATCCAAAAATGAATAGCATCTTTTGGGGTCCACGCTCATATAAAATTCATCGATAAAGATCCGAAAAAGATGACATGCCAGATCAATTGCACGCATGATTGAATGGCATCTTTGGCATCGAACATTTTGCTCGGTAGTTTAACGTAATTTAATATTCCGAGTTCTCTAGGAATCGGAAGTTTACTTACTAATATTCCACGTATTTTGAAGCAAACCCTTTATACAAATTCAACATATTTTATATACCCAGCAAAATTTGAAGGAAGGGGTTCTATGCGATGACGTGATTTCATGGCATATTTTGCATTGGTTCAAACGAAGTCGTGAAAGATACGATCTTTTCATTGCCATTTGAACCCATTCCATCGATCAATAGAGGTGAATTTTGTGTTTTTATTTATACACATTTTTCTAAATATATAAGATTAATTATTTACAATAGGCTTAATGTTGTCGGAGACTCGAAATCACAACCAACTTTGTTAAAACTCTCGTCGTAATGATGGTACCATTGCAAAGGGTTGGTGAAAATGACATGCCAAAGCATTGGTGAAAATTACATGTCAAAGCATTGGGGTAAATGACATGCTTTGGAACCAAAAAGGAATACCATCTTTTGTGGTCCACGCTCATATAAAATTCATCGATGAAACTGCTTAAAAGATGACATGCCAGATCACTTGCACCCATGATTAAATGGCATTTTTGGCATCGAACATTTTGCTAGGTAATTATTGTGTTTCTTTTTTTTCAAAGGCTGAGAATATATCTTCGTCAGCACAGCTGACAGATACTTTCTTACTTGTTGCGAACAATCTTGATCTCTTTTGGATGAGGCACCCGAGGGAGTGGATCGATATGGTCCATATTAGAACATAATCTAAGTTTGGACAGAATATTATGATGCCCATTGGATAGATCCATTGGAGAGTTATCGTGCGCTCCAGCCAGATTTATTCTTTTCTATAATATTAATGTCGTAATCGAAATATACATGTTCTTGAATTCTAAGTCGATGTAATGAAGTCCGCGTGTATGTTAAAACCAAGGTACATCTCGCAACATTTAAGAAAGTGCTTTGTAATTTAGTTTAATTTATTATATCGGTCCACATTTTGATACGGCCCGACTTTTGTATTTACAAGATTCTAGCCCCATTGTCCTTTCGAGATGTTTTTATTTTGAGGATTTAAGGTTAAATTATTACCGAACTATGCACACCCGCCTGGCACGCTGAAGATAGTGGGTTCGATTCCCGTCCAGGCAACATCAAAAAATTTCAACGGTTACAAAATACCCCTCAGTAATGTTGGCGACATTTCCTGAGTATTTCAGCCATGTAAAACTTCTCTACAAAAAGTGGTGTCTTAGGTCACGCAGTTCGGACTCGGCGATAAACTGTAGATCCCATTTCATTGAAATAATATGAATCGGGGTACACTCATTGATATGAGAGGAGTCTCCGTTGTCCCGTATGGGATGTTTATGGAACAATTACATCGGTAATTTGACACTTGTGGTTTCAGCGGTCACGAAACTTCTCCACAAAAAATCGCAACATAGGTCTATGCTATGGTATAGCCCCATATAACGGTACCCCCCGATTTTAGGTATTTTGAGGATCTTAGCTACAATTTCTGACTCAACTAGCTGAAATTTGACGTTTGAGGTTCGCAGTGGTTTCGAAACTCTTCACCACCAAAAATCGTAAATATAAGTCCATATAATGATACCCCCGATTTTGGGTATTTTGAACGATCTAGTTGACATTTTACATTTTAGTTTATACTAGGTCCCGAAAGTCCTTCACCAAACGTCCATATAGGTTCATGTTTTGGCATATCCCCCATATAAAAGTACCAATAGATTGAAGCATTTTTTAGATACTTTTATGACCTAAATTACGCATTTCGGGGATCCGTGGTCGAAACATTTTTTCAACTAACAGGAAACTAATTCCATTCCATTTTAGTTCAGAATATTTTATGGTGGAGGGTGTAAAAAGTTCGACTTGGCCGAACTTAACGCCGTTCTTACTTGTTTAGATTTGTTTTCTATATACACAAATATAATAATCTAAATATAATTCAGTGAGAATTCTTCTATGGATTGCTAAAATCTAAATGAAACGTAAAAAGATAATATAGACAATTATCTACGTTGGCAATTAGCAATACGTTGTTGGTTCATGCAACAAAGTCTCACTGATGAGTGCGTCTTTTGCAAGTGGCGCCCAATTGAATGCACGCAAACCAAGCAAATTATTTGAAACATTAAACACGTAATATAGAGGGCTGAGGCAAGGAAGATAGTAATTAAATTTGTGATAAATAATTTATTTTCATTATTTTAAATTATTTTAATTTATTTATGTAGTGGCTAAGGACACAGAGACAAACGTCACTTTTTTAAAGGTTTTGGTGACTACTTTCATATTGATATGGCACAAATTTAAAACTTGAATTGATGCTTACTTATTCTGGAAATAGTGTAAACTATTAAAATTAAAACAATACCACAAATAAAAACACATTTAAATTACATTTAACATTCACAAAATTCTTAGAATAAACATTCAAAACATTTGCAGACGCTCTGTCTAGGCGCCCGTTTAAAATTTTTATTATTTTTTAAACAAAATGTTCGACAATTTCTTCAATAAAGCAAATACAAAGAATTTTCACTGAACGTCAATGAATTATTAGCAGCAACAATTGGGTGAAATTTATACATGCTATAAATTCCACTTGAATTCCTGGAAAACGAAATTCTACGAAAAATCAACACACATCAAGCATTAGCAAAAGCTAGAGTATTAATTTTCGCAACAAAAGTCACAAATCATGATTATTTTTAAATCCATTACAAACATCATATGGTGATGATGATGACGATGGCGGTGACGAGTACGGACTGGTCTAATATTAAATCACAATGTGATTTAAAAAAAAATAATGACTTCATACACAAGATTTTGTTCCACAATTCCCCAAATGATCAAATCCAAACACAATACGAAATTCCTACGAAATGACCAATAATAGTTTAAATGATATAAATTATTGATGCATGTTTAACAAATTGCTCTCAAACAATGTCAGAGAATAAATAGCAAAGAATACACATAGAATTTTAATTAAATATTCACACACATGGACCCGTATGTTTGGCTTTATGATATGAGGGTCAATATCAATCTGTGATGGCACAATTTTGTGTGTGTGCAACAATACATAGTCAATGGGAATTCAACAGAACAACAATGTTTTACTCTGCGAATTATATGTATGTCCTGTAGCACTAAGCGGGAATTAAAAATTTTCCAAAGAACAAAATACTTAATCTTTAATTTTCACTAATTCCTAGAAAGAATATGGAAATAGGATATATTTTAGGGTCCGAGAAAGCAAAAAAGGCAATACGAATACATCTGCTGCTGCTTCTTCTATAGAACAATTTGAAATACATATTGTTTTTGTTCCATTGAAGCCTTGACAGAACAGTTCTGTATGTACAGTCGTTTTATAGTCAGTACAACTCATGATTCATACGACACACAGTGGTTCAGAATCGTTGTTCCTGATCAAAACTCTGTAACTTTTGAATGGATATAGATATTGTCATAATTTTTTGTTCGACAGATAACACTATCAGCTTTCCGATGCACCAAAAACAATCAAATTCGGTCTTGTAGTTGCAGAGGAATTCAACGTAGAGTTAAAATTTTGCATCAAAATATGAGTGTTTTTGAGATTTGCATATTTTCTAATATGTTAAAAAAGTTCAAACACCAATCAAAAAACCATAAAATATTTTTTTTTTTCAAAAAATCTTAAATTTGTTCAAATATTAAAACAAGTATGAGAAGGCTACAGTCGGACGGAGCCGACCATGTAATACCCTACACCACTATTTTCCAAGAAAAATATTTTATTTGATTGCGACATGTTATGTAGACCGTTTCCTTAAAAAAATTAAAATTTCTATTAACAAAAAAAAAATTACCAAAAGCATTATAACTTGCTTTCGGTGATTTTTACCGAACACGGCGCTCCTGAACTAGTAACTTTAAATGAAAGTTGCGTACACCTGACAAGTTTTTACGGATTTCTGAAACTACAATGTTCATACGCACAGAAAAAAGGCCTCTCTAACATATGCCCCAAACATATTTTGCAGCAAACATATATATGTTTGCAAGCAGTCCCAAACATAATATATGTTTGGGTGCAAACAAATGTCCCAAACAAATATTTGTTTGGATCCAAACATATTTCTAACATATATTTTTCTGCGTATATATGAAAAAATCAAGAAAAAAATCGCCGGAGGACTTTTTAAATAAATTGCGGTTAAAGTTAACATGTTTAGTGTTTATACCCTACACCACTATGTGGGGAGGGTATTATAAGTTGGTTTTTGGCCAAAAAGTTTGTAACGCATCGAAATTATGGTCGTAGACCCATACTTATGTATACCAAAATGAATGTCTCGACGAGCTGACATTCCGTCCGTCCGTCTGTCCATCTAAACCTTGTAATCACGCTACAGGTCGCAATTTTGATCGGATCGTCACGAAATTTTGGGTGTTGATGGGGGTCCCGGAGGGGAAGAAGCCTATTGATTTTGGTGATGGTCGGATAATATTTAGGGGTTGGAATGGGCAAAAAACTTATGTGGATAAAAAGACAACGTTTTTTCCAAAGCGAATATCTCAGCTTCTATATGGGGTATACCAAAAGCAAAACCTGACAATTAAAGTAGAAAATATCACCTTTCTAATGATGTAAAGTAGGTTCTCGTAGGTGATCAAACAACGAAGATATCACAATAGTCGCAAATAAAACCCTAATTTTCATTTTTGTGATTTTAATTTTAAGGACGAATATCACAGCTTTGGCTGGGGACTTTCCAAAAGCAAAGCCTGACTATGAAAGTAGAGGATCCCATCTTTACAATGATGCAAACTACGTCGTCGACGGAGATATCGCAATAGGCGGTAATACATCCCATTTTTCCATTTTTTGGAAATCACGCTACAGGTCGCAATTTTGATCGGATCGTCACGAAATTTCGAGGGTTACTGAGGGTCTTACAGGGGAAGAAGCCTATTGATTTTGGTGATGGTCGGATAATTTTTAGGGGTCGGAATGAGCAAGAACTTTATTTGGAGAAAAAGTCAACATTTTATTCCAAAGCAAATATCTCAGCGTCTATAAGGGGGATAAAAAAAGCAAAACCTGGCAATAAAAGTAGAAAATATCACCTTTACAGCGATGTAACGTAGGTTGTCGTAGGTTGTCAAACAACGAAGATATCGCAATAGTCGCTAATAGAACCCAACTTTTCATTTTTGCGATTTTAATAATAAGGACGGATATCACACCTTTGGTTGGTGACCTTCTAAATGCAAAGCCTGACTAAGAAAGTAGAAAATCCCATCTTTAAAATTATGCAAAGTAGGTTGGCGTAGGTAGTCAAATAATAGAGATATCGCAATAGTCGTTCATGCTTCCCTTTTTTCCACTTTTTCTGCAATCAAACTACAGGTCGGAATTTTGATCGGATCATCACGAAATTTTCTCACAGAGATAGAAGCCGATTGATGTTGATGATGTCGATAGTAGTCAAATATAAAATTAAATATTGTTTATTTTGGTTCAGTTCGCCATAAGTCATTTGGTATAAAAGCCAGGTAGGCGAAAACTTTCGTATCTCCATAAAAGAAATGTTTTTGAGAGAAAAGATTATTAACAGAGGTAGTGGTGTAGGGTATCACATAGTCGGCCCCGTACCGACTATAGCCTTTTCTCACTTGTTTTTTTTTTTAGGTTTTCACGAGTTTGCTTGGAAACCGCAAGTCCTATGGAAATGGGACTAAAGAAAATGTTGTAGCAGTGAAAATTCTCAAAAATGTCAAAACCTTATACAGCATTGTAATTTGCACAATTAAAAAAAGGGGAATTTCTATATCATGATTGAAAAACTTGTCTGCAATGATTAAGACATTTTGTAGCATGGAAGGTAATTATACGAGGGTCACTAAAAAACCTTCTGGCCTAGGCAACACGCAGAGTCGCCAGGAGTCATTTGACTTTTTTTTAAGTTTAACTGTTTTTAGCCTAAGTGTACTCAGGACAGATCGACATACGACCATGTGTTGGGTTGTTTACATTGGCTTGATTGAGACACCTCCAAAACATGGTTTTTGAACGCTTTTATAGCATCTACTAGCGATTGGTGCGATTTTTCGGGTTCATACGCATAGTTTCATGATTCATCACCTGGATCCAACTTACAAACATCTCTTGAAGCACCTATTTGAAGCACCGCGTATTTTTTCAAAATTTCTTGCACCGACCAACACGGGATCCGACGAGAAAACCCCCATTTGGCGCTAAGCGTTCATGCAATATCAAATGTTAGCTGGTGGAATAAATGTCCAAGGATGCCTCTATCTCACGGTACATAACATGGCGATCTTGCATTATCCGTTCTCGAACGGCTTAATTTTGTCTGGAACAACGACCGTTCTTTAACGACCAACACGAACTTCGTCTTTTTTGGCGAGTGTCGGCCACGGTTGAATTCATTAAACCAGTTTTTTACATGCTATAGGATGGTCCTTTATCGACAAACCAGTAAATTCACTTTTTTATGCAAAGTGATTTTTTCAAGTCAGTGTAAACAACACAACACATGGTCGTATGTGAAACTATCCTGAGTACGCTTAGGCTAAAAACTGTCAAACTTTCCAAAAAAAATGTCAAATAACGCCTGGCGACACTGCTTGTTGCCTAGGGCAGAAGGTTTTTAGTGACCCTCGTAGTTTTTTGCACATAAACCAAAACGATAAGGGAACCTTATATGTTAGATAATAGTTCAGTTATCTAACTGTTATATTGATATAATTTTCATCAATGGAGAGGTCAAGAGTTGGTTTCCTAATTTTTCGCAATATGTCCCACAGAATTTAAAATATGCACAAAAAAATATTTAGATATTTTTCAGACAACAAATTGTGGTCAATTTTACTAGCTAAATGCTATCCGATCATTAACCAAAGTTATTGGCATTTTCCCTGATCAAACCTCTTAACACGTGCAAAAAGTTGTCAGTATTGAACTACAATTGCTGATTATGTTTGGACTTCCCACAATTAATGCTGTGGGATCTCAGTATATATTAGGCTGTTATCTACCCATGACATCAACGTAATTACCTTCAATGGAAAGGCCAAGAGTTCCTCCTCCGAATATAACGTGTGTGGAATATATCTCCCACAAGTACAGTTATAGTCATTATACTAAAAATGTTGGACATTTTAACAGTTTTTAGCCTATACGTACTCAAGACAATTTATCATAGGACCTTGTGTTGTGTTGTTTACAGTGACTTCCAAAAATCACATTGCAAAAAAATGGAATTTACTTGTGAACATTTTCGTCCGATCATTTTTACAATTTTCAACGTGGATAATCACGACAAGAGTGCATCGATCAAATTAAATTTTTTTTGGGTTGATAAAGGGCCGTCCTACAGCACTATAGATGGGGTTCTACCCGGTATTTACCCAAATAAAATTGTATTTTGAAATACAAATTTAGTTTTTCTGTCAGAAAGAAATTCAAAAAGAATAAACTTTTTTATATCGATCGTTGAAGTTGCTTATGCGAAAAAGTCAATGCAGACCGCAAAAATTATAGCATTGTGGAAGAGGACTTACATTTCAAGATTATCAACTGAAATCCAGAGTTAAGCCTATCAAAAATTATACGAGAGATGTACCTAAATATGGACCAAAATTGGTCATATTTTAACTTGTCCCATATCCTTAATAAGGTCTGTAAAAATTTGCTAAAATGACACATTTACTCATATAATTAGGGAATTTTAGTTTATACAGTTTATACCCACATATTGGGTAAATTTCTGGACATTTACCCAATAACACCCTTTTTAATGAGTATTTGTGGAGTGGACCGATATGGCTTATCTTCAAACTTAAACTATGTTTGGACAAAATATTACTAAGGCCAAATTTTGGACAGAATCGGCAGATCCGTTCAAGAGTTATCTTGCGCTCCAACCACCTCACACGGTGTCATTGGGTTTTTTCAGGCAGCTTTCAGGCTATTTTCTCAGGAAGTAAGGACTTGCCCCTGATGAAACTTGTACCGTCGTATGGGGGGCAGTGAACACAAGTTGCAACAAAAATCAAAGCGATTCGAGTGCAGGTCCTAATCTGAACTTATCCACAATTTTGTGTGGGAGGTACCCGAAGGAGTGGACAGATTGAATCCATTTTCGAACCACGTCTAAGTTTATTAGAAATTTCACGATGTGCAAAGTATGGGTCAAATCGGTTACTTCCATCAAGAGTTATCGTGCACACAAATTTTCCGAACATTTTCGAACTTTTGTGGGGGAGGTACCGGAAGGAGTGGACCGATATAGCCCATCTTCGAACTTAAACTAAGTCTGGACAAAATATTACGAAAGCCAAATTTTGGATCGAATCGGTTGATCCGTTCGAGAATTATGGTGCGCTCCAGCCAGCCAGACGGACGGACATTGCTCAATCGACTCCAAATTGTCTGAAGCACATTTCGTCCAAACATACTAAAACCATTATTTCGATGAGGCACATTTTGCCCGTATGAAAGTGTATATACCCTCGTTAGCATAAATGCTGAGGGTATAATAAAAATATTTTTGAAAAACTAATAGTCCGGTCAAAATAGACATGCGTAAAAGGGGGAAAATAGCAAAATTTCCCACAAAGCTGAATTTTGTGTTTTTTAGAACAGCTATATCTCAAGAATGGTTCCTTCTAAGAAAAAAATTATAAGGGTCTAACTTGTAGACAATTTTTCTGTCTACAATATTTATTTTTGTCACTTTTTGATTAGATCAACCGTTTTCAAAAAATAAATCCGAAAACCTAAAAACCCTTAAATTTTGACCTTTGACCCCGAATAATTTTTTTTGCACACATGGGATCGATGGGGACTTTTAGGACGTTGCTTCTAATGGCAAACCCTAGCTCTCCAAAAAAATTCAGCTTTGTGGGAATTTTTGCTATTTCAATGTCTATTTTGACCGGACTATAACTATTCTCTTTCATTGATAGGCTAAGAAGTTTCCGAACCGCCCTCGTAGTACGATATTTTTTGAGGAGTGGTTTACTAATCCGAGGCATGTTAGCTCACTACCTTTAATGAGTGTTAAAGGCCACTCACCAGGTGACACCACGCAAAGGTCAGTATCGACTTGAGATGAAGGAGGGACAAAGATATGTACTGGGCCTTGCCATGTTAAAGCCGGTAAATGTCGTTGCTTTCATGCCCTACGTTACCCGAACAAAAAAGACTGATGATGTAAAATTTAGTTTTTATCCGAAGGTAGCAATTCTTTCCTTCTGGGTGGAACTGAGACCAGATGTTTTATACTCCGACTAACTAAAAATCCACAACCAAACTCTGGCTTTATTTCAATGCAGCTATAATACAGTGCATCACTTTAGAGGGGTTTGTTTTTGTTTTTTTGTAATAGTGGGATATAAACTCGACGTCCAACCCAAGTTTACCTTTAAAGTGTGTTAAACCTTAAAGGCGTCCAAGACCATTGGTATCTTTCATCGAACTCGCATATATTAGGCAAATACATACATATGTATATATTTGAACTTAATAATGATAGAAGACCGTTTACAATTTGAATTGAAAAATTATATCATGCCTCCTTAGCTGTAACGATGAATATCTCTGTTACATGTATTTTGTTTTTCAAAATAGTCAGGCTTAATCCCATAGTCGGTGTTTTAATATTTAAAAAAAAATTACATGATAATCATAGAAGTTCCGTTTAAGAAAATGACATTACAAAAGCATGACCAAATTGTTCATTTGAATCATTTCATTTCAAATTCCTAATGTAAGACATCAGAATGTCAAGTTCAATTGCATACAATTAGAATTGTTTTGTTATTCACATCAAAGTGAAACATAAACAAAAACAAATATGCAAAAATTAAAATCATTCATGCAGGCAATCCGTGTGTATGGTATTGTTGTTATTCTTACTATTATTGTTGTTATGCCCATTAATGCAATAAAATAATTAATAATTTGTCATTCATGCCATTAATTTTTATTAAACACTTTAATGTTTAACATTCATTGTTGTTTCATGTGTTCATTTTTGTTCATTGTTCATGATTTATGGTCATTAACAAAGAAATCATAATTTACGCGAACAATAAACAAAACATTAAACAACAATTATTTATGCACAATTTTCGATATTAAAAAAAAAAACAAAAGCAAACAACAACAAGAAATTAACAATACAGAACAAAGAACAGAAAAAACAAAAATTTGAAAACACAAAAAAATACATATTCATAGCTGCAGGTGATTTTGTATTGAGTGTGGGTTTCTGTATTTGCATTTCAAATTGTTTTTGTTTATTTAAGCAGCATTTGCATGCGAAACATAACAGGAATATAGACATATTTATGTGGGTTATATGCATATGTAGACAAATAAAATGATATTAATTATAGAGCATTAATGTTTTTTTTTCGCTAATTAAAGTTGTCGAGTTTAAATTATTGCACTTCTTCCTTAAGACTTGCGGCCGAAAAACGGGTTGCAATTTAAAATTAATAATTCTGAAGAAAACATATACGACCCATTCATTATACAAACGCATAATAAGTTTCCCACACAGAGTATGTAGCAGTTAATGATGTTTCGCGACGCCATATAATTAAGTTGTAATTGCCCCTGTAATTAATCTTAGTAGTAATTAAAATTTATCACTTTGACATCTATTAATATTGTAAAATAAAATATTGTACAATAAAGTACTTAAATTTCAAAATATAATTAAAGTGATTTTTGCAATCAAATAAATGAAGACAAGAAAAGACCAAAATAGATAATATTGAGTTACAATCACAGAATATAACTGACGTTGTTACAGAGGTCGCGAGCTAACATGTGCCGCATGTTCACCCATAGGTAAACAACTTGGGTTGGGCCTTGGGCCCACTCTAAAGTTGAGGACTCCCGTAAACGTTTTGCGAATCTTCGCCTGGAAGAGGGTGCAATTTACGCACTGCCAGATGTATTTGCAAAGGTCGATATTACTGCCATACAGGAAATATGATGGGTTAGGTTAGTTTAACGGACGTGCAGCTGTCTTATGGACAGTCACTCCACTCGGAGACCTTGCGGTCCATTGTGTTCATCCTGTTAATGTATTGAACGAACGGTGGAAGCGGAAAGGTGTATAAAGTATATATTGAATAGTAGAAATTAAAAGATATAGAAAGATTATATATGATTTAGGTTTAGAGGAGAGAGTGAGAGAGTTTGCCATGTTATGGTGCAGTAGATCAATTTCGCTGAAGCCATATCAGATCCTTGGCGAGTAGAAGCAGGTTTGTTGGCTCGGTTTAGCCGAATGTTGCCAGAGATTGAATCATGTGTTCCCCCATAATTTTCATTCTACGGATCACGAGCTTTGGGCATCGACCTAATAGGTGTTCGATCATCTACGTCTCCTCCTCATCCTCGCACAACCTTCAGTAGTCAACATCATCATCTCCTTCCCATTTGCAGGACATTGCCCTTACTCTGCAGTGATCCGTGATTACTCCCACAGTTAGTTTTAGGTCGGATTTCCCCATGGAAGTAGAGATGTGGTCCTTCGCGTCGATGGAGGATGGGCCAGATTGCTTTAGACACCCTACAGCTGGGTGTCGTTGTGCCAAATCTGACCAGCCCTATCCTGGTATCTTTGTTCTAACTTCCGCATGAAGTGGCCCAAGGGTGGCTCGATTGAGTTGTCGATTTCAATGTCGGCTAACTCAAATCCGCAACGCGCCATTTCATCCGCAATGCCCCGGGACCCAGCACAAGGTAACAATTGATCCTAGGGCCACCAAAGCTTTCCTGCAGTGCAAGACCGGATCAGACTTGATTGAATGGGATCTAAGTGATTTAAGGGCCGCTTGACTATCCACATAGATAGTCATCGGTCCAGCTATGTCCACTTCCATGTTTTTTATCAACTCTGCTGCTTTCTCACTACAATTTTGAATGGTTTGACTTTTCTTTTGTTCGTAAACAGAACCAGCTCAGTCTTATATGGGTTCTGCCCAAGTCCATTGTTTTGCGTCCATCTTGATAGTTTGACTAGATCTCCTTGCATGAGTTCCGATAGTGGTTGGAAAATGTGTCTCAAAAAATACAAATAGGTGACGCACTGTATTATAGCTGCCATGATATAAATCATGAGTTTAATCTCGGATTTGTAATGGATGAAAGACTTGCTACAATGAAAGTCTCGGATAAAAAACATCAGTTTTATTTTAGATCATGTTCCCACTGAAGACATGGAAGAAAAAAACAACAATATATTATACGAGCGCTTAGAATAATAATATGCCTGTTGTAATCCCCACGATATAAAAAATATTCTAGGCGATTTTAATGCCAAAACAAGGAAAAAGCAAATTTACTTCGGCCAGCCCGAAATTGTTATACCCGCCACCACGAGTTGTGTTGAAGTAAAATGGAACAATTAGTTTCCTTTCGTTTATGAAGTAGACTAAATACGAAATTTCAACAAACGTGGCTAACCTTCAAAATACCGAAATTCGGGAGGTACTGTTCAATGAGGGCTATATCAAAACGACGATCTATACCTACAAATTTCTGGGGGAAATTTTTTAGACTCAAAGTAGACTAAATATAAAATTGCCAATATTTCGGTAAAAACTTCAAAATACCGAAAATCAAGAGGTACGCTTCTATGGGGGATATAGGAATCCGCGAACCTAAACTGATAATTCGCTTCTGGAACATTTTATAACCCAATGGAAGACTAGATAACAACCTTCAGAATTACGAAAATTGGGAGGTACTGTTCTATGTCGAAACGTAGATCTATACCGACGTGGACTATATAAAGGCGTGGACCAATAGCGACAAATTTCCGGGATTAAATGTTATACCCCCAACGAAGACTAAGTACCAAATTTCAGCCATTTCGGTGTGATAATGAAGCAAAAACTTTCAAAATACCGATAATCGTCTGGTACCGTTCTATGGGGGATATATGAAGACGTAGACATATACCGACAAAATTCATATGGAACGTTTAATACCCCAAATGAAGACCAAATGCCAAATTTCAGCCATTTCGGTGGTATGTTGAGGCCACAACCTTCAAAATTCCGAAAATAGAGAGGTACCGTTCTATGGGGGTTATATAAAGCCGTGGAATTATACCGACAAATTTCATATGGAAAGGTTAATACCCCAAACGAAGACTAAATACCAAATTTCAGGCATTTCTGTGAATTATTGTGGCCAAAACCTTCAAAATACCGAAAATTGGGACGTACTGTTCTATGGTGGCTACATGAAGGCGTGGACCTATAGCGACAAATTTCATATGGAAAGGTTAATACCCCAAGCGAAGACTAAATACCAAATTTCAGCCATTTCTGTGAATTATTGTGGCCACAACCTTCAAAATACCGAAAATCGGGAGGTACCGTTCTATGGGGGCTATATACAGCCGTGGACCCATGCCGACAAATTTAGAGGGAAAAGTTGAATACCACCAACGATAACTAAATACTGAATTTGAGTCTTTTCGGAGGATTATTGTGGCCACAACCTTCAAAATACCGAAAATCGGGAGGTACCGTTCTATGGGGGCTATATACAGGACCTAAACCGACAAATTTAGAGGGGAAAGTTGAATACCCCCAACGACAACTAAATACTGAATTTGAGTCTTTTCGGAGGAATATTGAGGCCACAACCTTCAAAATACCGAAAAATCGGGAGGCACCGCGATATGGGGGCTAAAAGAAGACGTGGACCTATACCAACAAAATTCTGGGCGAAAGTTTTTTACCCCAAATTAAGACTAAATACCAAATTTCAGCCATTTCGTTGGAATATTGAGGCCTTAACGTTCAAAATACCGAAAATCGGGAGGTACTGTTCTATTGTGGCTATATGAAGGCGTAGACCTATACCAACAAAATTCTGGGGCAAAGTTTCATACTTCAAATGAAGACTAAATACCAAATTTCAGCCATTTCGGTGGAATATTGAGGCCACAACCTTCAAAATACGGAAAATCTTGAGGTACCGTTCTATGGGGGCTATATACAGCTATGGAACTATACCCACAAATTTCTGTGGATTATTGTGGCCTCAACCTTCAAAATACCGAAAATCGGGAGGTATCGCTCTATGGGTGCTATATGAAGGCGAACATCTGGGGGAAAGTTTTATACCATTTTGATGTGATAATGAGGCTAAAACCTTCAAAATACGAAAATCGGGTGGTACCGTTCTATGGGAGCTATATCTATCTTAAAAACTGCGAGCTGTATCTTGATTTCAACAGATGGACGGACATGTTTATATCAACTTAGAATTTTACCCTGATCAAGAATATATACTTTATAGAGTCTCCGATGTAGAGAAGTTATTTATGGCTGAAGTACTCAGGAAATGTAAGCCAGCATTACATTGAGGGGATTTGCCACCATCGAAAATGTTTGTTCTGGTCAGGGGTTGAACCTAAGACCTTCTGAGTGCAAGACGGACGTGCTTTCCACTGCACCAAGGTGGCTGCCAAAAGGGTAATATTTTTGGCCCAACACTCTTCACCGTGAAACGGCTGAAATGAAATGAGGCTGGTTGACTTCGCAGCGGCAAAAACATGGTAGTTAGCAGTACTGGAGTGAAACAACTCGACATCCAAATGAGGCTGTTAACGGATCAAAAAAAAAAAAAAAACAAGAAATGAAATTGACTACGTTGTGATTGATAGAAGACATGCATTGAGCTTGTTGGGTGTACGACCGTTCCGATGAGCAAACCACGGCAGCAAAGGTACGTACCCGATTACACGTAGCAATTAAAGTACGAACAGACACAACGGGAATGTTGGACATCGGTAAGCTGCATTCACAACAGCCACACCCCATTCCACTGAACTTGCCTAATAGTGTTACACTGTGCAACATTTTTAAGGTGATCTTGTACAAACAATTCGAACTGAGGATTTTTTGAAAGTACAAACCCAAACGACAAAATACCCTAGTTGAGTTTTTTGTGTCAGATCCAGCTCTGATTTTATGGCCCCATCTAAACGTGGCTAAATATTGAGTTTTTAAAGAAATTCGGGGCTATATCTCTGAAACCAATGCGAATCTTCTTCTGACCTCTGAAGCAAATTTGTAGATAAGGACAAGAATAAAATATTTGGAGAAATAATGAACTCGAAAAACTACATTCATTTTATTGCCTCAAATTGCAAAATATATGCAAAACTTCCACAATTTTCATACATTTGACACCGTATCTCCAAAGCCGTTAACTTTTTCTGAATATTTTCTTTTGGAAAAATATTTCCTGGAATGTAATACACAACTCTCCAGAACATGTCATTGCTGTAAAATGCCTCTATGCCGTTGTTTTCAGTACATTTTTCAACGACGATTTAATAAAAATGTCAATAATGTAGTGAAATCCGAAATGCGAGAATAAACTGTTGGTGTGAACTGTGTTTGAAATACGTGTTGTAAAAGATATGTTGCAAAAAACCGTTGAAACAACATGAAGTAAGCATTTTAGGGTTTCAGAACGTTCAAAAGAATTGTTGAGAACTTTATTTGGATGATTTTGGTTCAACTCCCAATAGTTTAGCCGATACTGACCAGAGTTTCAGCAACTATGTATGTAAAATGTTCTATATTTTATAGATTCTGATGCCCTAGATGGAGTTTTTCTTGTGTGGTTTTTTTTTCAAAAGATAAGTTCTACTAGTTTAGGGCTACAATACTGCTAAAGACAGCAAGGCCAAATTCCAATTCGTTTCTGAGATAAAGGCCTGATAAATGCAAAAAAGTGTAGATTTAGCCCGGTTTAAATGAGGCCATAAAATCTGAACTGGATCAGACAGAACCGTACTAGGGTTTCTGTAGTCTAAATATGTACTTTCAAAAAATGCATACTAGAAGTTGTTTGCAATTTCAGTGTTGCATAGTGTTATCAGAGCACTCCTCGTCCCAGTAAAATATCGTCACAGTGCCTTGGATACCCGAACCCATGTTATGACTTGGAAGAGAAGAGAAGAATGCAGCACTATAGGACTACACTACAATCAGAACCAACCAGTAGAGCACGAGAGAGATGTCGGCAGAAAAGGGGGGAGAAGAAACGTCTTATCGGGATTAAAAAGTGAGACGAATAAGGTAATTAAGTAGTAGATACAGATAGTGTGCTCAGGATATTCCAAACGGAAGATATCCAATACTATCTAAGACAACGAAAATATCAGAGATCCAATCCCTGTAGATAGTATTGAAGTATTGATTGAGGAATAAACCGGCCGAAGAACAATAAAGCAGCATGAGCCGAAGATTACCAACCGAGCTAATCAAATCTGGAGGCGACGCGCTGATAAGGTGTATGTATGAACCTAAGTATCCTGGGTTCCGTCCAGAAGAAAGGATAAAAGGCTGTGTGCTCCATCTGTAAGGATATAAGTCTGCTCCCTACTGCGTATAAGTGCCAGGGATATTGTGTTAACGTAAAGCAAAAATCCTTTAGTCGTTATGTAATCAATTACAAAATATTGTATCAATGTAAAACTACTTACTTTACTACTTACTAATTAATGAGTATGATGACACAGAGCGTGCGTGTCCGACTACAAATCCTAGGGTTGTGTATTCAACGCACTAGGTCGGTAGTTCATACAAACGGTGGCCAAAACTAGAAGGCGTTAGCGTAGGGGGATAAATATTGGCACATTACTGTGGGCTGGCAATGTCGAGAGCAAAAAATTGGGAAGGTCGGTCCACGTTGTGGTATAGCCCCCGATTTTCGATATTTTGAATATTTTACCTAAGTTTCTCGACCAAATTGGCTGAATTTTTGAATTGAGGGTTCGCAGTGGACAAACAAATTTTCTGGTAAAATTATGTGCATAGGTCCACGTTTTTATATAGCCCCCATATAACTGTACTTTCCGATTTTCGGTTTTTTTTAGATTTTACCTAAGTTTCTGGATCAAATTGCCTGAATTTTTCCACTGAGGGTTCCCAGTGAACAAAAAAAACAGTATACACGTTTTTTTATAGACCCCATAGGACGGTACCGCCTGATTTTCGGTATTTTGAAGGTTTTAGCCACATTATATTTGGTATTTAATCTTCGTCAGGGCTGCGTAATATACCTACAGAGAATTGTGAGTATTGGTCCACATTTTGATGTAGACGCCATGGAACGGTACCGCCCGATTTTCGGCATTTTGAAGGTTTATGCCACATTATCCCCTCGAAATGACTGGAATTTTTTTTCAAATATTTTTGTGGGCTTATTGAATAAATCTAAATTTTGTCTTTAAATAAGAAAATTTTGCTTAAAAAGGTCCATTTCTTGTTAAAAATGGAAATTTCGACTTTGACTGTTCACAATTTTTTAATTGATATTTTAAAAATTCCCTCGTTTAGAAACAAGATTATTTGGTACCTAAAACGCGATTACGCAACGTTTGAAACACGGCCTAGAACAGCTTGGAATGGTTGACAGTATCGAATGGTTCAGTCTTCGACTGATATGTGTGTATATGGTGCGTAATGCTGTGCATCTCGTCCTGGGGAGAAGTAGTGTCTCGAGAATCTTTGCTACTGGCGTCAAGGGGAAGATCGGCCTCTACCATGCACCTCTGCTGGCATCCTTACCTGGCTTCAGTAAGCCAACATACCAGGCTTATGGTGCAATATGGGTGGCAAACGATAGATTGAGGGCATTTGTTAAATACTTAAACCCGGGTTCTTCCAGTTGCTTAAGCATTACCATTGAGATTCCGTGAGGACCCAACGCTCTGGATGATTTCGTGTTTCGAATGACGTTTTCAACATCGCTCAATGTAAATTGTGGTGGTCCCTGGTGGGGGCCTCGGGTATACAAATATGGATGTTGCTGCTGTTTGCATGGAGTGGGCGATACATTGCCACTGTGCTGATATGCATGTTAACGGAACAACGAGTGCTTTAATTAAGTAATTGGACAATGATTGCGGCTTTCCTATGTACGTGTTATGTCTGTTCTTACTCTATTTGTTACATTAGACCAGGTAGTTACCTTTGCTACAACAAGGTATTGATCCAAATCGATGTTTACTCCTCGGCACGATCGTACATCCAACACTCTCGATCCATGTATTTCATCTTGTTTTATCTGGTGTCAGCCAGGCGCTCTTATGAATGTCGAGATATTTCAAACTGGTACTGCTCACTATCACGTTTTTTACCGCTGCGAAGTCTATCGGCCTTATTTCGTTGTTAGAAATACAGATGGTCCTATGCATGAAGACGGGTTCATCTAAAAGTCCCACATTCGTTTTCCTGGTAAATATATTTATTTTTTAGACGTTTGCCCCCTCTGTATGACGTTAATGAATCTTTAATTTTATTTGTGGTAAGGAATGACAGTTTATTATTATTTGTCTTTGTTGTAAAATTATTACAAATTTAATTCCATGTTATTTTTATGAATGGAATCTCATATAGTAAGTCATACCCATACATACTTACTAATTTCATTCAAATATTCATTCATATTCACAACTCGACAGCAGCATTTCCCCAAGCGTGAATGTATGGCTTTATTATTCATTTCAAAACATTTATTTGTTGGTATCTTTTTTTTCTTATTTAATGTTGCCATTGTTTTATTTTAAGAGTTGTTCAAACGTCATGAGTTTTGTTGTTGTTTTTTGCCAAAAGACGAAACAAAAATAATAATAATTGGAATGTGTGAAATTCCAGTGTGCATTACTAAGCTCCAAAGGGTACAACAGCAGCGTTCAAGCGTTTTTGTGATTATGGAAAGGGAATGTGAGAATGTTAATGAACTTTTATTATTGTTGTTATTATTATCATCAACGATTTTTGTGCTTTTAGTTTTGGATGGATTGCTGGATGGTTGATTACGGTAAATTTTTATTAACTTTTTGTTTATTTTGCATAATAAATAGAATTGTATGTGTGTGTTTTTTGTAGTGGAATTGAAAGTTAGAGTATGAGTCAGATAATATCCCAAGAAAATCTTCATATTTTGTTGTCTCGCAACTTAGTTATTGCTTAAAATGAAGTTCAGGTCGCATGTCTTGAAGAGTTAAGAGGGCACATCTGAGAGTCAATTTGGCTTAAGGAAAATGCCAATCCATGTTTGATGTAATAAAAATGGTAACAACATCGCAACATATTGCCAGAGTTTGATAAAAGCCCGAAACAATATTGTGTTGCTTTTAAACTCGTTCTCCAGTCTGATCTAAACTCCGCTAAGAGTTGTTCAAACGTCATGTGTTCGTTCGACTGTTTGTTTTTGGAGCCGCTGGATGTTGACACTTAAGGACATGATTTTCTACTCGTTTATAGCTTGCTGAACTATCTGAATATGAGCAAGCCACAGCGATATGATCAGTCGAAGTCCGATGATATGACATACTGGATGCGGAGCTTTAACACTTAATATGTCGAAGGGATGGAGCCTGAACCATTTTATGGTGGTTGCGATATGACAGTAGACGGCGCCTCAGCAGAAATGCGCATTATATTGCTGCACTGCCACTATCCATGCAGATGAACCACAATCACCCCTTCAATTAGGTTTACCCCACATGGTGGTCGAGATGGATTTGAACACTTTATTCTGTTTGTGGACCTTGGCCTTCAGGACTGAAGCATGTCTGAAGTATGTCAACAGACTGTCAAAGGTAATTCACAGG
Source organism: Musca autumnalis (assembly GCF_047663935.1). Classification (NCBI taxonomy): domain Eukaryota; kingdom Metazoa; phylum Arthropoda; class Insecta; order Diptera; family Muscidae; genus Musca; species Musca autumnalis. The sequence goes on along the minus strand of NW_027411977.1, from coordinate 45,392,837 downwards.
CCCAATGCTTTGGATGATTTCGCGTTTCGGATGACATTTGCAGCATAGGTCATCGTCAATGGTCCTGGTACCTACTCGGCTTGGAGGGCTATTCTTACACGGCATAACACACTCCTCTTCACCCTATTACTCTCGGAGCGCTCTATAAACTGCCGGTTAAAGTAACATGCACACCACCAGTCAGTTGCCGCCTCCCTCATGTATCAGAAAGAGAACTATTATAAAAAACGTAGCAATTAGCAAAAATTCCCAATTGGAGGCGCTACTTCGTAACAACTGCAGGACATCTGACAGAACAAATGGACCTTATATGCCACGCGAAATGAGATGACCCAAGAATCCCAGCACATACGAAAACAAAAACCTCTGACCACCGTACTTTTCTGAACAATGGAACAGATGATTGGCAAGGGTTCAGAGAATTTACTAATCGCCGCTTTAGAAAGCTGTCCATTTCCTGAGATCCTCGAGTAACTGAGAGAATTTTCCGGGACATCGTCACTGCTGCAGCCGCTCGCTACATACCTATTAGTTAAATACCCGACTTCAGACCAAATTTCCCAGCAGAGACGGCGAAACTAACAAATGAGCGTTGTTGCTGTTGTAACAGTGTATTTTATGGCTCTGCGAACAGTGGCCCCAAAACAAAATCACCCCAAATTCAAAGTGCAAAATGACCCCAAAAAAATATATGGGCTACAACAACACGAAATTTGGGGCTATTTTTCACCTTTTTTGGGGTATTTTTGCATATATTTTTTGGGGCAAAATTGCATTTAAATGAAAAATTGCCCCAAATTATTAAAATGCAGAAAACCCCAAAATTCTACGTTGTTTATTGTTTGGGGCCATTTGCGTTTCATAGTTATTTTGTAAATGTAAATTTTTCGGAAAATGCAAAAATGCCCCAAAAAATGCCTTGTAATTTTTGGGGTCATTTTGCACTTTGTTAAAATTTGTAATTCAGTTTACATTCTGACTAGAATAACGGGTCAACTGTTTCTAAAAAAAATATGAATGGTTTGTTGTAAGAACTTTCAATTTCATCATTCTTAAAAGTTCTGCAAAGCTGTGAAGAAGTGCCAATTTGAATAAACAAAATAATAATATTATGGAGTGCGTATTTTTTGCAGGTAAAAAAATCAATTCAAATCTTCTTTTTTTAAAAGAAGGTAAGATGATTTACAAAAAAAATCAGTGTATAAAGACGTAGTTAAGTACGAGTGTTGGAGAGATGGGTGTAAGCCCCGACTTAATTATTTACCTGACGGAACGTGCGAATATCCAAAAAAGTTTGCAACCCATAACCATCCCCAAGAGGAAGAAGAATTTAAAAAACTTTGTGCCCTCAACGAAATTAAGGAGGAAAGCGCAAACATTTCAAAAACTCTTGGGGCTCAGCCCAACGCTATAAGCAGTGCCAGAACTGCTTTTAGAAATGTCTCTGAAAGGTAAGTATTAAGTGAACTATGAATGATGAAGTGTTTATAATTAAAAAACTCTTAATTCGAGGTTACAAAATGAAACAAAGGACTTGGAATTCCAGAAATTAAGGCGGGGCTACAGTTCATTGCGACCAAGAATTTCATTACATCTCCAAAAAATGGAAAGGAGATCATTGACGCATTTACAATGGAGGCAGTGTGGGAGGCTTATGGAAAATCCCAAGATATGGAAAATCCTAGACCTTTTTATACCGCCTGCATTGTCGAGGACGAGTTAAAAAAAAAAACATCAATCGTTCTATTTTTTTAAATATGTTTTTAATATATGATTTTTTTCAGATATTTCCAATATTTTTTGTGCTAACCGACAAAAAGTCTTCTCAGATGTATGAGAACCTTTTCAAATATATAAAGGAAAATGTTTTCGACATAAATCCGGCTGTGGTAATAACAGATTATGAACAAGGATTGAGTAAGGCTTTGAAGACTGTGTTCCCAAATGTGAAGTGTATTGGATGTTGGTAAGATTTTATACCGTATACAATCATTTTTTTTCCAAAAAATTCAAATGTGACAAAATATATCATGTATACATGATATATTTGCTAATAGTTGCAGAATCCAATTGAAAAATATTGATTGATATTGATTTTTGCGTCCGGAGGGCGAAGGATGTCGGAAGGGGAAATAAAAAAATCGCGCGCGCGAATGCGAAAATTTGAGCGTTTCCAGCCAAAATACCCGCACAACTTCCGCTGTTGAAGCCTATAACGGTATTTTGAAAAAATGCATTCCTGCCAATGGCAACTTTTTCAAATTTGTAAAATATTTATGCCGAGAAGAATTTTTTAAAAGCCGTGAGTTTGAAATGCTTGCCGAAAGTGGCGGTACACTCAAAAAATACCGCAAAAAAAATTATGTAGCTAGGGATGCCATAATTGAGGAAGCAACCAATTTATTAAACGGTGGAAAAATTACTGTTGCAACATTTTTAACAAGAGTAATTTACAACAATAATATGAATCAACTTATTCCACCTGAAAATATATTTGAAGAAGATCCAGATGAGGAATGTCTATCCGGTGAAGAATAAATAACAACGGCGAATACTGAGGATGAAAACAACGAAAAAGAATGTGTTGTTTGCAAGGACAATTTAGCAAATGTAGTACTTCTCCCTTGTAGACATTTGAAGTGCTGTTCATCATGCACTACAACATTATCAAATTCAGCACACTTCCTTTGTCCATACTGCAGGGAGTCAGTTAAAGACAGTATTGTAGTTTTTATTTAATAAAAAAAGTGAATTTTTTTTGGGGTAAATTTGTATTTTTTATTTTGGGGTGAAAAATGTAATGAAGTATGGCCCCAAATTTGTGGCCATTTTTCATTTTGGTTTTGGGGTAATTTTGTCTTTTTTTGGGGCCAAAATGCTGGACACATAATGGGGCCAAACTTCGCAATGCACTCAGACCCCAAATTTGGGGCCATTTTGCATTTTAAGTTTGGGGTGATTTTGTTTTGGGGCCACTGTTCGCAGAGCCGTATTTTATTGTATGTTTGTGTGTTCGTTCTTCTGATCGATCTGGCTCTGGGTCTATCTCCAACCACATGTCCACTGGATTGAGATGAGTAGGTTTGGACAGGATATTCGAGGCAACTTGTTGCTGTTTTCAGGCAGCATTCTCACAAGTTTGAATCTTTCCCCATTGCGTATCACATGAATACTCACACCTGCATTTCAGGTGTGTTTTTTCCTCATTACGTTGTAACCATCACAACGCTGTAAGCTGCTGTTGTTTTTGAGCTTGGTTTCTTGCACCGTCGCGACCTTCATGTTCTTCCGTCTCATGAAGTCCACTATTTCCTCGATTTTACACCGGAGTCCATTGCAATTAAATTGCAAGAAGGATGCATTTTCTGGGATTAGAACAACAATGGCTGGTATTAAATGCTGCGTGTGCGGTTGCTGAGGGAACTGCGGGGGAGTTTCGTAATCAGACGACGACGGCTCAGTGGGACCGTGTTAAATTACGCATGCAGCAACTTAGTCCCTTTCGTAGTCCCTCACGTGGACAAGTCCAGGGCAATCCCTTAGATACACCCACTCCTGGCATCTATTAACCTCACCGGAGGTTGTATGTGGGTGAAGATGCGGATGTGACACACCTGGGTTTTGGTCCGAGCTCTAGGGACGCTTTGCGCGTCGACACCATCAATTTGGTCTTTTCGCCGTTTACCGCCAGACCCACTTTCGCAGATTCTGCTTCGACCTTCCTAGAGGTATCAGTTACTTCCTTTACTGATCGTCCCATGATGTCTATATCATCAGCATAAGCAAGTAACATGTGGCTATTGGTGTAGATTGTGCCACTTCTTTTGACGTTTGCCTCTCGTATAACCTTTTCCAGCAGGATGTTGAAGATATCACACGAAAGGCTGTCTCCTTGTCTGAAAACTCTTTTGGTACCTAACTCTTCGGAGAGATTCTTTCCTATTTTAACTGAGGACCTCGTGTCAGTTAAAGTCATTTAACAAAGCCGGATGAGCTTTGCGGGGATACCAAATTCAGCCATGGCTTGGAATACCTTTGAACGCAACGGGCTGTCGCAGGCTGCTTTATAATCGACAAAAAGGTGGTAGGTATCGATCTGCATCTCTTGGCTCTTCTCCAGGATTTGCCGCAGGGTAAATATCTGGTCAATGGTGGACTTGTTAGGTCTGAAGCCGCATTGGTATGGTCCAATTATCTCGTTGACCATAGGCTTTAGTCGTTCGCACAATATCCCTGACACGATCTTGTAGGCAATGGGGAGCAGACTTATGCCCCTATAGTTAGAGCATACAGTCTTATCTCCCTTCTTGTGGACGAGGCACAGGATACTCAGGTTCCAATCGTCGGGTACTCATTCTTCCTGCCAGATGGTGCCAACTAGTTGATGAACACACCTTATCAGCGTGTCGCTTCCGGATTTGAACAGCTCGGCTGGTAAGCCATCGGCTCCTGCTGCCTTATTATTCTTCAGCCGATTTATTGCTATCTTTACCTCATCTTGGCTAGGCGGTATACATTCAATACCATCTTCTGGGATTGGGACTGTGGTATCTTCGTTGTCTTCGCTGCTATTGGATACCAACAGTTTGGAGAAATGTTCTTTCCTGAACACACAACCTGTATCAGTTACCAAATTACATTGCTGGTCTCTACAGAAGGATGTGCCTGTACCAAAGCCATCAGTTTGATGCTTGACTCTTTGGTAGAAATTTCGGACTTCATTCTGGTTCCTGTTCATCTCGATTTTTTCACACTCCCGCTTTTCCATCTCTCTCTTTTTCCTGCGGAAAAGACGTTTTTCCTCTCTCCTTTTGTCCCGATACCTCTCTCGTGCGCTACGCGAGGCTAGTTGAGTGGAATATGCTGTGGCTGTCTGTTGTGATTGCAGCTTACCGATGTCTAACTTTCGTGTTATGTCTGTTCGTAATTTGTTTGCTACGTTTAAGCGGGTGCGTACCTTTGCTGCAACAAGGTAGTGGTCCGAATCAATGTTTGCGCCTCGGAACGATCGTACATCCAACACGCTCGATGAATGTCTTCCATCTATCACAACATGATCAATTTGATTTCTTGTTTTCTGATCTGGAGACAGCCAGGTGCCCTTATGGATACCGAGATGATTAAATCTGGTATTGCTAACTACCATGTTTTTTGCAGCTGCAGAGTCTATCAGCCTCATAACATTGTCAGATGTTACACTGTGGAGAGTGAATTTCCCAACTGTTGGGCCAAAGATATTCTCCTTTCCAATTTTGGCATTAAAATCGCCTAGAATGATTTTAATGTCATGGGCAGGGCAACGGTCATATGTTTCTTCTAAGCGCTCGTAAAATATATCTTTGGTCTGTTCGTCCTTTTCTTCAGTGGGAGCATGAGCGCAAATAAAGCTGATGTTGAAGAATTTAGCTTTTATTCGAATTGCAGAAAGTCTTTCATTCACTGGGGTGAAGCTGGATACCAGATATTTTAGTCTCCGACTAACTACGAATCCGCAACCAAATTCTGGATATACCCTATTCTAGTCAAATTTTGCAAATCAGCTTAAACAGTCTCCCTATCAGCATCCCATTGCCCTTCTTAAACAATACGTTTGTTGGCTCATCAGCTCCCACTGGCTTATTATAACCATTTCCATAAAGTCTTCACCTTGTCTGTTTAAACTTTAAACGCACAACGGATTGTTTTTTTCAAAAGCTATGAATTCTTGCAACTCAACCAGAAGCGCCAAAAAATTAACCTTGTAGTAATAATTAACTGGGATTACACGAGTTGTTCTTGATTGTTTGATTTTATCTTCGTTTACATACGATCATCTTTCTTCATTCCATAGCTGGGCTATCTAATGAATGGATTACTTATGTTGGGCAGTTAGAGGGGACACATACATTTTAGTACCCACACATGTGTTGTATGATTGATTGTTTGCTGAATGAATGAAGGTATTCGCATTTCATTTTGATTTTATTTAAAACGACGCTGTCGTTAGTTGACCAACGTGACTTAAACCACGTAATTGTTGACACGCGCTTTGTCTTCTGTCTTCTTCTCTTACCCTCTCCTCCTTCTACTTGAAAGTCTTCCCTGAATACTTGTTGTTGGTGGGTCTTCTGTGAATGACATCTTGTTGTTGTAACTATAAACTTGTTGTGTCTGGTCAACCATTTAGATTTTAAACTATTTAGTTTTTTGCGGCTGCCACCGCCACCGTCGCCACCGGATTGCTTGTAGCTGTGTGTCCGTCCAGCACGTGTGAACCAAATTTGTTTGAAATGTTTAAATTACAACCGGATGTCGCCGATTGCTTGGGAAATCCTATTTTTCGTTGTCATAACCAACACTACAAATGGGGTTTATGGTACAAAATGAACACACACGCTTTGCTCGTCTGTGCTCTCTGTGTGGCAGACAAGGCAAATGGGCAAACTAGTCAATGACCAATGTGGAGAAGCTTTTATGTTGTTTGTAGAAAGCATTTTTATGAATGAATGAAAGCGAGCGGCAAGCAGACAAAACTCATTTGAATTTTGCTTTTCATTGAAAAAATGTGGGCAATTGTAAGCTGCATTTCCGATCGAAAGTGTTTGTGGTAGACTAAATTTAGTGTTGGAAATGTTTTTTTTTTTTGGGATTTATTACTTCCAATTTGAAAAGTGATTTATTGATATACAGTTTAAGCAGGAAAATCAACGATAATGCGATGATTTTCCCGGTAAATGGCGTAAAATTGATTAGTAGTTTTTTCGTATGTTTTCAAATAATTAATTTTATTTAATTTTTACATTCTACACATACATTCTAGACACAGTTGGTCAAACAAACAAATTTCTGAAAGAAAATTCAAAATTAAAATTTTAAAAACTTGTCCTTAAATTTTAAGGTTGTAAGTGTTAAATATTTTATTCATTTCCTTCTGCTATTGTAATAGGATAATGGACCAATGTGACGGTTTTCTTTTGTATATCCTCCACCATAATATGGAGGGCATATTAAGTTTGTTTTTCTGTTTGTAAGGCATTGAAATATACATTTCCGACCCTATAAAGTATATACATTCTTGATCAGGTTAAAATTCTGCGTCGATATTGCAATGTCAGTCTGTCCGTCTGTTGTAATCACTCTATTTTTTTACCCGAGTGTCTTTTTTTCATAGGCAAGTCAAGTTCGAAGATGGTATAGCCCCCACATAACGGTACCTCCCGATTTTCGGAATTTGGGGATTTTAGCTATATTTTTTGACCTAACTACCTGTAATTTGATGTTTGGGGTTCCCAGCGGTCAAAAAACTACTTCACTAAAAATTTTAAAGATAGGTCCAAGTTTTGGAATAGCCCCCAAATAACGGTACCTTTTGATTTTCGGTATTTCGAGGATTTTAGCTAAATTTTTTTACCAAACTACCTGTAATTTAATATTTAAGGTTCACAGTGGTCACAAAACAACTCCACCAAAAATTCGTCTACATAGGTCGATGTTTTGGTATAGCCCCCATAAAACGGTAACTTCCAAGTTTCATTATTTTGAGAATTTTAGCTATAATTTTGAACCGAGCTAGCTGTAATTTTACATTTGAAGTTCCCAGTGGTCACAAAATTTCTCCGCCATATAACGGTACCTCCCGATTTTCGGTATTTTGAGGATTTTAGCTACAATTTTTCAACGAACTACCTGTAATTTGACAGTTGAGGTTCCTAGTGGTCACAAAAAATCTCCTCAAAAAATTGTCAATACAGGTTCACGGTTTGGTATAGCCCCCTTATAACGGTAACTCCCGAGTTTCGGTATTTTGAGAATTGTAGCTATAATTTTTAACCGAACTAGCTGTAATTTGACATTTGAGGTTCTCAGTGGCCGCGGAACTTAATTTGACATTTGAATTTTAAGTGGTAACGAAACTTCTTCACTAAAAATAGGTCCGTGTTTTGGTATAGCTCCCATATAACGGTACCTCCCGATTTTCGGTATTTTGAGGGTCTTAGCTACATTGTTTGATGGAACTACCCGTAATTTGACTTTTGAAGTTTCCTGCAGTTATAAAACTTTTCCACCAAAAGTTTTAAATACAGTTAGATACTTTGATATAGGCGGTACCTTTCACCTGGCTGAACACATTTTTATACCCTCAGCCTTTAGGCTAGAAAGGGTATATACACTTTCATACGGGCAAAATGTGTCTCATCGAAATAATGGTTTTAAACCCCAAGTATGTTTGAATGAAATGTGTTTCAGACAATTTGGAATTGATTTAGCCATGTCCGTCCGTATGTCTGTCTGGCTGGTGCGCATGATAACTCTCGAACGGATGAACCGATTCGGTTCAAATTTTGGCTTTCATAATATTTTGTCCAAACTTAGTTCAAGTTCGAGAATGGGCTATATCGGTCCACACCTTCCGGTACCTCCCCCACAAAAGTTCGAAAATGTTCGGAAAATTTGTGCGCACGATAATTCTTGAAGGAAGTAAACGATTTGGTCCATACTTTGCCCATTATGAAATGTATACCAGACTTAGATAAGTTTTCAATATGGACTCAATGGGTCCACTCCTTCTGGTTCCTCCAACACAAAATTTCGGCAAAGTTCAGGTTAGGGCCTGCTCTCGAATCGCTTTGGTACAAGTTTCATCAGGGGCAAATCCATACTTCCTGAGAAAATATCATGAAAGGAGCAAAAAACTCCTACAACACCGTGTGTAGTGGTTGGAACGCAGGATAACTCTCGAACGGATTTGCCGATTCGGTCCAAAATGTCGACTTCGTAATATTTTGTGCAACCTTAGTTTAAGTTCGAAGATAAGCCATATCGGTCCACTCCTTGAGGTAACTCTCCCACAAAAGTTCAAAAATGTGCGGACAAATTGTGCGCACAATAACTCTTGATGGGAAAGACCGGTCAGATAGGTCAGGTTCGAATATGGACTTTACTTGTCCACTCCTTCGGGTACCTCCCACACATATAATTGGATAAATTCACTTTAAGACCTGCTCTCGAATCACTTTGATTTTTGTTGAAGCAACTTGCGTTCGCTGCCTCAATTACGACAGTAAAAGTTTTTTCAAGGGCAAGTCCATACTTCTTGAGAAAACAGCCCGAAAGTTGTAAAAAAACGCCTATGGCACCATATGTAGTGGCTGGAGAGCTCGAACTGAATACTACGTTCGTCCATACTTTGGATATTGTAGTATTTCTTCAAATATTAGATGAAATTCGAAGGTGGTGCTTATAGGTCGACTCCTTCCGGTGCCTCCCCCACAAAAGTTCGAAAATATTCGCTAAAATGGTACGCGCGAAACTTTGGATCTCTAAATGTTGTCGAAACTTAGTTTATATTTAAATTAGGGCCTTATCTGTTCAACATGTTTGTGTGCTTAAGCGTGTGTTCGAGGATCCTTCCTGTTTATAGCGATATTATGTTTTTTGTAGGCTATTATAGTAAGAAAAGCCCTATCGATCAATATTCCCGCGCTTTAATCCTATCCATATTTTTGTTTTGAAAACTCCCTTAAATACATACGTTTTTTTGGAAAAAAGGCTGAGGATATATGTACATATCTCTGTCGGCAAAGCCGACTGATACTTTTTTACTTGTTAAGATTAGATTAGATAATTTAGGCAATTGGGGTACCCATGGTCGAAAAATGTTTCCACCTAGAATTGTAAAAGGAAACTATATATTCCATTTTAATTAAGACTATTTTTTGGTGGAGGATATAAAGATTTCAGCTCGGGCGAACTTTTCGTTTTTTTTTTAGTTGTTCATATTAATCTAGCTCGGCTTTAATCATACGGTCTAGATAAGGTCGTAGCTGAGGATGTGTTGCAAACACTTAAAAAGACGTATATGCTACACACGGTGCGTCTTAACTAAATTTAAATGAGAGGGGCTTACACCTGGGAAGCAAAATCGTGAAATCTTAAAAAAAATCTAAAAATGTGAACTTCGACCGCGATTTATTTTAAAATCCCTCCGGCGATTTTTTTGTTTTTTTGATTTTTCTCATCTATGTACAGTGTAGTTTCAGAAACCGCAAAAACTTACCAGGTGTAAGCACCTTTCATTTAAATTTAGTTAAGGCGCACCGTGTATAGAGTTGATGTATAGTAGAACATTTTGCCAACTTACAAAGGAGGTAGGAGAAAATGTTAAGCGGGACTGTGAAAAATGAAAATGACAAGAGCCAAAATTAAGTCAAAAAATGCCTCCAATTCTCCTGTAGAGTGTATAGAAAATGGCATTTTTTCAAGCGGTTGGTAACGAGTACACGCCGGCCGAGGCAGTAAACTGTCTGTCACCTCGAGTTTGGCGTATTTGTTTCACCATAGAAGCGGCAATATAGCTCTCAAGAAGTATTTCCAACTCTGTAACACCAACGTGTACGTTGGCGGATTTAGAATAGCCTTTAGTTTCACCTCCCAGCATTATTTGAGTGACCCGAGGTATAAAGTATATGAGAATTACTTGTTGTAGGCAATGACAATGAATGTTGTGACATTGCACTGAAATGCAATTGTTGTAGGCAATGACAATGAATGTTGTGACATTGCACTGAAATTCAATTCTACCTCGTCTTGTTATTTCAATGTGGGCAGGTAGCAATCATGTATGATTTTGTGCTGTTGAAGTTGCTGCCCAGCAAACCAAATGTCGGATGTCCGACACATCTGAACAATTTCGAAAGCAAAATCGTTCAGATTTCGTTCCGATTTCTATTCGATTTTTCGTTGGGGAATTCCATCAGATTTCGTTCCGATTTCGGAGAGAATGTCGGAAGTAAATTTCCCTTCGAATATGTCAATGTTATCCTTCTATTTTCGGTACGAATTTGGATCGATATGTAGGTAACAAATTTCCCTTCGTACAACAACCACCTTTTGTTTTAATCTATGTCGAAAAACAAAATGGTTGGTTATAAAATTCGCATATACAATTTTTAAATATTTTAACTATAAATGCAACATATAATAATTTAAGCTAGTGCTGATAGACTCAACATATTCCTACACAAAGTTTACATTGTTCTACAAAATTATAACAACAGAGAAAATCATCAGAAACGCTTGAAATTACAATCTTCCAATAAAAAACATAACAAACAAATTAATCAATAAAAAGACGGCGTCAGAAAAATTTTTTTTCCTTCGATATTCGGAAGGTACATCCGATTTTCATACGACATAATTCCGAAATCGTTTAGAAATCTGTACGAAAATTCGGAAGAAAAATTTCGCTTTCCGGATTTCCCAAGGATTTCTTTTCGATTTCGTTCAAAAATCCGACCGAAATCGATCAGATTCCTCTCGGACATTTCGTTCCGAATGATCGAAATGATCTCAAGCATTTCATACAACTTTCGTTAAGATATCGTTTCGATTTCAAATCCGACATCGGACGTAAAATTCGAATTTTGTTCCGATTTCATTACGATGTCGGTACGATTGGTTTGCTGGGTGTTTCCGTATGACTGTAAGGGGTTTCTTTGTAGTAGTTGTTGTGTTATGTATAGCTTAGTCAAAATAGACATTGAAGTAGCAAAAATTCCCACAAAGCTGAATTTTGGTGAAGAGCTAGGGATTGCCATTAGAAGCAACGTCCTAAAAGTCCTCATCGATCCCACGTGTCCAAAAAAGTTATTCTGGGTCAAAGGTAAAATTTTAAGAGCTTTTAGGTTTTCGTATTTATTTTTTGAAAACGGTTTTTCTATCAAAAAGTGACTAAAGTGAAAATGTAGACCGAAAAATTATCTACAAGCTTGATATTTATAATTTTTCCCTAGAAGGAATTCGCCGCCGTTGTACCAATATTGACGAACAGACGACATCGTTCTCTTGGCTGACGAAATACATATGTTGCAAAATATGATTCAGAGGCTAGAAGAATATAAAAGGAACATGGAGGTCAATGTGGAAAAATCAATTCTATTGATTCGTAGAAGCTGGTCCATGATTTTTTCTTGGCATGTTTGATTTCGCTCTGATATTTGTTAAAACTATCCCTATATAAGTGCCAATTTATATCGAGTTTAGTCGCATTCATGTCCTTTACTTGTTCTCAAATCAAATGGTATTACAAGTAAAGATTTACGTAGGACCTTAACCAAATATAAGGCCAATTAAAAAAGTACAACAATTTATTTCTAAACGTGAAAATATCTCTGCGAACTATTTTTAAAATTCAAACAGTTTTTTTAATTCATCACGTACATGACAAGTTCACTGGCTCTGCCCACTGAGCATGACTTGCGAATTGTATTCAAACGTTGCTATACCCTACAGGGAATTTATTCCACTGTATAACATTCATTTTCGTTGGTAATAGAAATCAATCTACAATTTAGTTACAATCATTCATTGATTTGAGAAAATTCCCAACGTGTTCCTTCGAGGATGTTTGTGTATACGAGTTTTTTCATTTTTTTTAAGATTAATGTAGGGTACTACAAATTCGCTGGTACCTAATATTAACCTTTCTTTTCTGTGTGTTTTGACGACTTTTAGTAGCCACACATAGTTGTTGGTCACTTGTGTGAAGAAGGTGTGCCCAAAAATTACGGCAAACACACTTTTCCCATTTATATGTAAAATAGATTTGGACTTTCCTAACAATTGATGGACTTGGCTAATTTAAGCGTACCCCCAAAAAAAGTAAATATCGCGTGTGCAGTTTGTTTTTTAATAGACACTATATAAAAAAGCTAAAAATAAATTACAATTAAAAATAACTTTTAGTGGAACATTTTGTTTTTTTTTTTGTACATACTTTAATAGCGAGTGTATGTGCGTGTTTTGACAAACTTTTAAGTGTCGAACGTCATCCTCAGAGCAATTCATTAGTTTTATGTTTTACGCATGGGCCTTTTATCGCAATAAAACAGTTCTTCCGTTGTCAGTTTAATATTACGTAGACTTTCCCGGTGAGGCTATAAATTACTCATTTTCTTTGTTGTTTTTGTTGTTCCTTTTTGTAATTTAGTATAACGCATCAAGGAGTCGAGTCAATAGCATACGGTAGTGCTGTGACAATGAATGACTATGAAAGAGTTACTTTAGTTGCCTGGCAATATTCTGATGACAATAAAAATGTAATTCCTAGGGGAGTTCTTTGCCATTATTGTAACACCGACAAAACTTTGCTAACTGCAATTACTTAAAATATGAGTTTTTCCTAGATAAATGTACAGATGGCTCTCCACGGCCTTTACTGGGTCTGTCTTAACGCATGTTTTTTATGACCAATTTCAATATCATTTTTCACTGTAGCTTGGGAAATGTGTCCCATTCTAATTCATGTTGCATTTAAAAAGACATACCTGTTTTTACCATCCCTCCATTTTTTGTTGTAATAAAAAAATGCAATAATTCATAATTATTACTATGCGGCAAATAACTTCAAAAATTAGCTTCAATATTTTCTTCTCTCTGCATTACTTTTTGTCATTATTTTTATTTGTCTTGTGGCACAATGTCGCATAACTCATTGAAGGAAGAACATCTCATGAGGCTGGGCAATCAGTTATCTTATTGTCCTTCACACACAGATGTGGAAAAAAGGAATTGACAAATGTGTCTAAGAGTTGGAAAAGTTTTGAATGTAATGAGTTGAAAAGCTCTTTTCCAATTTTTCATTATGACAATAATGTGAACATGAATATCAAAGATTAGAGGTATTTTTAAACGATATGGGGGTTGAGAATATACTAATTGGAAAGAGTTGATAAAATTGGAAAAAGTTCGTAACACTTCCAATTTGTTTTGTCCTTCAGCTGAAAACAAGTTCTCGATTTAATAAAATTCAGAGTCTGGAGTGCAGCAAAATTCAGAAGCCTGGATCTCGAAAAACATTTGAGCGTAGGGTTTGAACACTTGTCAGGATGAGTAATACTGATTTATTGACCTTATAACGGGTGGTATCATTAAAAATACGGGAGTCTCAAAACTTGAAAAGATTTAGAAATTTTGGGGCTTAATAGAGGTCCAGAGAGGAAGAAGCCTATTGAGTTTGGTGATTGTCGGATGATATTCAGAGTCGAAATGGCCAAAAAACGAATGTAAAGAAAATTCAACGTTTTATTCTTATGCGAATATCTCCGCTTCTAGTAAGAGTATTCAAAAAGGAAAGCCCATCAGTGGAAGAAGAAAAGTTCTCTGTTACATTGATGCAAACTAGGCTGGCGAAGGTGGTCAACGGATGGAGACATGAGTGTAACCAGGCTCTACAAAAACCATCCTGTCTACGCCCTTGGATGGAGATATCTCAAAAGTAGGTAATGAATATAAAAATAAATGGGCTTCGCTAGAATTCACGTTTTCAATACAAACTCCTTGGGTTATGTTAGCTCGATTAATTCAATTAATTAAAAACTTTCATATACAATGACCTTCGTCCTAATAAGACAACAATAAATAAAAACAATAAATTCATTTTTTTAATCACGATATAGTTCGCAATTTTGACCGAATCGTCACGAAATTTTGGGAGTTGATGAGAATGCCGCAGAGGAAGAAGCCTATTGGTGATAGTCCGATAATATTCAGGGATCGGAATGGACAAAAATTCATGTGGAGAAGAAATCAAAGTTTTATTATTTTCCGAATATCTCGGCTTCTAGTAGGGTATTCCAACGGCAAAGCCTATCAATGTAAGAAGAAAATATTGCCTTTACATTGATGCAAAGTAGGTTGCGCTACATGTTACAATTTTCCCAGAGAGGAAGAAGCATATTGAATTTGCTTATTGTCGGATAATATTCCCTAAAATAAATGTTTAACATTTAGGGGATGGAAGATACCAAGGAACGGCCTTACCAGCTTTTACATGGCAAAGTCCATGATTTATCTTGGTCCCTCTCTCATCTCAAGTGGACACTGACCTCCCCGTGGTGTCATCTGGGGAGCTGCCTTTAACACCCGTTAAAGGTAGTGAGCTAACATGTGCAGCGCGATCACCCATAAGAACGTTAAAAACTCGGGTTTGGGCGTCGGGTTAGTAACCCTTCCCTAGAAGACACAGCCTACTATGAAAAAACGAAAGAAAAGAAAAACAAACCCCTCTAAAGATGACGAACCCCGGAAACGTTTTAAGGACCATGATCTGCGAATCTGCACCTGGAATGTTTGCACTCTTTATAGAGATGGTGCAGTCTTCGCATTGGCAGACGTACTTGAAAAGTACAAGGCCGATATTACTGCCAATCAGGAAATACGATGGATTGGGAAAGACGTCACAACAACACCTAAAGGCGACGCACTGTATTATAGCTGCCATGACGTAAAGCATGAGTTTGGTTGCGGATTCGTAGTTAGTCGGATACTAAAATATTTTGTCTCCAGCATCACACCGTGAAAAAAGGCTTGCTACAATTCGAATAAAAGCAAAATTCGTCAACATCAGCTTTATTTGCGCTCATGCTCCCACTGAAGACAAGGACGAACAGACCAAAGATATATTTTATGAGCGCTTAGGAGAAACATATGACCGCTGTCCTGCCCATGACATTAAAATCATTCTAGGCGATTTTAATGCCAAAATTGGAAGGGAAAATATCGCCAGATCAAAGAACACGAAATCAAATTGATCACGTTGTGATAGATGGAAGTCATGCATCAAGCTTGTTGGATATACGATCGTTCCGAGGTGCAAACATAGACTGGGATCACTATATTGTTGCAGCAAAGGTACGTACCAGATTAAACGTAGCAAACAAAGTGCTAAGAGACACAACATGGAAGTTGGACATCGGTAAGCTGCAATCACAATATATAGCCACATCATATTCCACTCAACTGGCTCAAATGCTTAATTAAAGCACTCCTCGTCCCGATAACATATCAGGACAATGGCAAAACATTTTCCACTCCATGCAAACAGCCGCAAAATCAGTACTTGGATACCAGAGACCTCCACCAAGGAATCCATGGTATGATCAGGAGTGTCGTGCTGCTACCGAAGAGAAAAATGCGGTATATATGGCTACTCTACAATCAGTAGCAACGCGTAGCGCACGAGAGAGGTATCGGGAGAAAAGGAGAGAGGAGAAACGCCTCTTCCGCAGGAAAAAGAGACTGATGGAAAAGCAGGAGTGTGAAAAAATCGAGATGTACAGGAGCCAGAATGAAGTCCGAAAATTCTACCAAAGAGTGAAATATCAAACTGATGGCTTTGGAACTGGCACATCCTCATGTAGAGACCAGCAAGGTAATCTGGTAACTGATACAGATAGTGTGCTAAGGATATGAAAAGAGCATTTTCCAAACTGTTGGTATCCAATAGTAGCAAAGTCGACGAAGATACAAAAGATACACCGATACAATCGCAGAAAATGGTATTGAATGTATACCACCCGGCCAGGATGAGGTAAAGACAGCAATAAACCGGCTGAAGAATAATAAGGCAGTAGGAGCTGATGGCCTACCAGCCGAGCTGTTTAAAACCGGAGGCGACACCCTGATAAGGTGTATGCATCAGCTAGTTAGCACCATTTGGCGGAAGAACGCGTACCCGACGATTGGAACCTGAGCATCCTGTGTCCATAAGAAAGGAGATAAGACGTTATGCTCCAACTATAGGGCCATAAGTCTTCTCCCTATTGCCTACAAGATCGTGTCAGGGATATTGTGCGGACGACTAAAGCCAATGGTCAACGAAATAATTGGACCGTACCAATTTGGCTTTAGACCTGACAAGTCCACCATTGACCAGATATTTACCCTGCGTCAAATCCTGGAGAAGACCCAGATCGACACCTAGCACCTTTTTCTCGATTATAAAGCAGCCTCCGACAGTCCGCTACGTTCAAAGGTATTCCAAGCCATGTCTGAATTTGGTATCCCCGCAAACCTCATTCGGCTTTGTAAAATGACTCTAATTGACAAAAGATCTTCAGTTAAAATAGGAGTGAACCTCTCCGAAGAGGTTTGTACCAAACGAGGTTTCAGGCAAGGAGACAGCCTTTCGTGTGATCTTTTCAACATCCTGCTAAAAAAAAGGTTACACGAGAGGCAAACGTCAAAAAAAAGTGGCACAAGCTACACCAAATAGCCACATGTTACTTGCTTATTCTGATGATATAGACATCATGGGACGATCAGTAAAGGAAGTAACCGATACTTTTATGAAGGTCGAAAGAGAATATGCTAAAGTGGGTCTGGCGGTAAACGGCGGAGAAGACCAAGTTGATGGTGTCGACGCGCAATGTGTCCATTGAGATCGGACCAACTGTTGAAGTTGGTTCCTATAATTTTAAGTAGTAAAAGACATCGTCGACCTCGGCACCGCCGTAAACACAACTAACGACATCAGTTGTGAAATAAAAAGAAGAATTATATTGGTTAACAGCTGCTACTTTGGTTTAAGTAAGCAGCTTAAAAACAAAGCCAGATCTCGTCAAACAAAAATAACGCTTTACAAAACACTGATACTACCCGTGCTGATGTATGGCTCCGAAGCCTGGGTACTTGCGCAAGCAGACATGGCAGTGCTTGGTGTGTTTAAGAGAAAAATTCTTCGAAAGATCTACGGAACAATCTGCGTTGACGGTGAATATCGACGTCGCATGAACCACGAGCTGTATCTGCTACACAACGACATCGATATAGTTAAACGTATTGAGATGCAACGATTGCGTTGGCTAGGCCATATCATAAGAATGATCGATGATGAACCCGCTAAAAATGCGTATAAATATGAGCCGCTTGGCGGTGCACGCAGAATTGGCAGGGCAAACAAACAAGTGGATGAAGAGATGACAAGTCGCGGTATTCCAGAAAGAGAAGCAATAGACAGAGAGAAATGGAGATCTTTTCTTAGTTCGGCCTATAGAACAAATGTTCTGAAATGGGCCAGCTAAGTAAGTAAGTAAGTGGTGTATGGTATCACATAGTCGGCCCCGTCTACGCTATAGCCTTTGCTTACTTGTTTATGTTTTATATTTTATATTTAATTTTTAATATTTTATTTTTTATTTTATATGTTTATTTATTTGTGGGAATGCGTACTAAAGATTTTAATATTAAAAAATCGATTGTCCTCACGAAAAAAACAATATTTTATCCAAAATATTAAACCAAACCCTAATATTTTGAACTGAATATATGTACATTGAAATTTATGACTTTGTTTTCAATACAGTTTGGAGAGTAATGAAAGAAGCCAGTTTCATTTATCATAGGCAAATATCATGCAGTAGATGTTTTGTGTAATGATTTGTTATCTTCCTTGTTGTTGAGAGATTTATGTTCCTAACAACCAGCAAAAACATATATCGACAGATTAGGCATACTATGGAAGGTGAGTGACAACAAAACAAGTGGGCAATGACTACTCAGTACAACAAAAAATGTAAAATAAACAATGATGTGTAGATGGGATTTTAAAAGTATTCATACTGTGGGAGCTATAGTTTATATTTTATGATTTCACAATATTTAATTTGCAACCACCTAATTTACTAAGTAAAGTACAAAATCAAATAAAAATTAATATAATTAAGCGAACTACTTGGTGCAAACGTTTTGAAGAAATCCTAACAAATCTTGTTTAATATTCATTTCATATTTCCATCAACTAAATATGATGATAGTTTTGTTTGCCATACTTGAAAAGAATATGGCATAAAGAAAACATTAGCTTCTTCTAAACTGTTTAAAAGTGTTTAGGATTTCTTCGTATTTTCAATAAAAGACACAATAAATACCAAGTTCAGTGTACTTTTACGGTCATGGTCAAAAATTGAGATCCCTCTTTATTTTTAAAAAGTATGAGATCAATGTCCTATGTCAAGGTAAAATATGGGGAATAAGCGCCAGAGCTTGGCGAAAGTGTTTTTATTTTATTTAGTTTCTTTGTTCTTTCATTATCCTTCAAAGAATAGGGATTAGCAAGCAACAAACGGTGCTGGACCGGATGCCAATAACACGTTGAATGCAATAAATGAGGTAAAATAACACACACAATGATTTGTATGCGGCCAGACTATTTTGTTGTTTTTGAAATTTCATTGGAAAATCGGTTTCTTTGCTTTTATCCATGTTTGGCGTTCATTTTGATTTGTTTGTTCGCTTTTCAGCATCTAATGGACCAATAAAGCACTAAAATAAACAAACACCGTAATAAAGGACATATTTCCAATTTGTATTAAAACGATTTCTAAGAAATGATGTCGTCCGTTTTTCACTTCATTTGTACTTTTAATTATACACAAACAAATCCGATATTTCGAAAACTGCAATGTTTGTTTCATGTGGATTTTCACACTTCTATTTTGTGAAAGAAACAAAAATCGGGTACTTATTTATAATCTCACATACTCTGACCATAACACAATCGATGACCAATTGTCAACCATTCATAAAAATTTAACGCTATCCTTGGAAACAACTAACCAAACAACAACATGCTGAACCTTGGCAAACAAACACATTGATCAAAATTAATCATTAAACCTGGCTATTTTAGCAAGGGTCAACAACAACAACTGTGGTTAGTTAGTTATTATGAATAACTGCATATACACAGTCACTATTTTACCTCTATTTTGTGAATTTTGTGCCTGGGCGACAAAAATTGTTTTATGTTTACTTCGATTTCATTTCGTTTTTAAACCCAGGCAGCCATCCAACCAACCGTCCCACCGACCATCCTTGTTTAGTGTTGTGTTTGTGAAATTTGCCGCCACAGCAGCAAATCTTGTTGCTCTTCACACTTTGCGACAGCTTAAAACAAACCATTCAACAAAAAGACAAAAAATACAACAAAATTCATCAGAATTAAACACAGTGAGTGTTCGCCGTCTGTTGGGCATGATGATGAACCTTTCATGATAAGACAATGGATCAGTAATCCAATGTACCAGTAGTTATCCGTTGAATGTAAAATGCACAATGGGTTGAATTTGCTGGCATAGAAGGGGATACTTCTCTTATTTAATAGCGTGTAGTCCAATGTTATTTCTTGGACTTACAGACAAGTTTATATCCGCGACATTTTCTGGAAATAAAACCGGCTGCGATTTTAGCGAACTTTTGGGCCATTATCGACGCAAGTTTGGAGAAAAAAAACTTACTTTTTTGGCCATTCCTCTGAAACATACCAAGCAATGTATTTTTTTTATTGCGCAATTATTCAGGGTTCGGAACCATACATTAACCCCGGAAGTTTCAGATTTTTGTGTGTTATTCTTCTTAATTCACAACAGATATTGTAAGTCGTGTTTACGATTGTACCAAGGTAAACGAAGTTTTTACCAACCTCAAAATTATAGGAACCAACATCCACTGTTGTCATAGTTCTGTGGACGCTTTGCGCGTCGATACCATCACCTGGTTCTTGTTGCCGTTTACTGTCAGATGCACGTTCTCATATTCTCTTTCACATTTTTTAAGGTATCAGTCACTTCTTTTACTGATAAAACCATGGTTTCAATGATTGTGCTATTTCTTTTAAAATCAGCATATTGTATGACTTTTCCAAACAGGATGTTAAGAGGTCGCACAAAAGGCTGTCTCCTTGCCTGTTACCTCTTTTGGTACTGTACTGTTCGGAAGATTTTTTCCTATTTTAATTGTCATCTTATAAAGCGGAAAGGCTTTGCTGGGATACCAAATTCAGAAATGGTTTGGTATACCTTTGAGCGAATAGGCCTGCCGAAAACAGCTTTATAGTCTACAGCAACATGTTAGGTGCTGTACATCCATTATATCTTCTCCAGAACTTGCCGCAATGTTAATACCTAGTCAATCGTGGATGTGCCAGGTCTAAAATCGCATGTCCCTATAGTTTGAGCACACAGACTTACCTCCTTTTTGTAAACGGGACATAGGATGCTCACGTTGCAAACATTGGGTACGCCAGATTATCCTAACTATCTGATGTATACACCTTATAAGCGTGTTGCATCCGTTCTTAAACAGCTCGGCTAGTAAACCAATGGTTCCTGTAACCTTATTATTCTTCAGCGGACGTTGTTGCTGTCTTTACATCATCTTGGCTGGACGGTATGCGCTAGAGCTATGTTCGTCGTCTTCTCAAATATCCTCTATTTGTAAAAATGCTCTTTCCATACCCTGAGCACACTATCGGTTGCAGTTACCAAATTACCTGGCTGGTCTCTACAGGAGGATGTGCTTGTACCAAAGGCATCAGTTTGATGTTTAACTTGTTGGTAGAATTTTCGGACTTCATTCTGGCTCCTGTACATCCCTATTTTTTCACACTTCCGCTTCCACTATACTTATATCAAGGGATATAAGAAGACGTGGACCTATACTGATAATTCTTTTCTGGAATATTTTATAACCACATGGAAGACCAAGTAACAAATTTCAGTCATTTCGGTGGGATATTGAGACCTCAACCTTCACAATACCGAAAATCGGAAGGTATCGTTTTATGGGGGCTATATGAAGGCGTGGATCTATACCGACAAATTTCATGTGGAAAGTTGTATACCCCAAATGAAGACTAAATACCAAATTTCAGCCATTTCGGAGGTATATTGAGGCCACAACTTTCAAAATACCGAAAATCGGGAGGTACCGTTCTATGGGGTCTATATGAAGGCGTGGACCTATACCGACAAAATTCTATGGAAAAGTTGTATACCCTCAACGATGACTAAGTACCAAATTTCAGCCATTTGGTTGACATAATGAAGCTAAAACCTTCAAAATACGGAAAATCGGGAGGTATCGTTTTATAAGGGCTATATCAAAGCTTGGACTGATATAGCCCATTTGCAATACAAAACATCCTAGGAGTAGTAGAAACTTCTATACCAAATTACAAAGCTCTATCTTAAAAATTGCGAGCTGTACTTTGATTCCAACAGACGGACGGACATGGTTATATCGACTTAGAATTTTACCCTGATCAAGAATATACATATTTTATAGGGTCTCCGACGAATATTTCGATGTGTTAATTATACCCTCCATGTTATAGTGGAAGGTATAAAAATTTAGCTATTATCCGCATGTCTTTCATGTACAGGGGTAAAGCTGGATACCAGATGTTCTAACCTCCGACTAACTTCAAATCTGGAACCAAACTCGTGCTTTAAATCATGACAGCTATAATACAGCGCATCACTTTTAGCTGTTGTTGTGACACCTTTCCCAAAGCATTGTATTTCCTGTATGACAGTAAAATCTGCCAGTGCGTAAACTGCACCTTCTCTTTAAACAGTCTGAACCCTCCAGGCGGAGATAGGCAGATCATGGTCCTTAAAATGTTTGCGGGGTCGTCGACTTTAGAGAAGTTTCTTTTTGTTTTTCTTTGCTTTTTTAATCAACCCAACTCCGAACCCACGTATTGTTCATATGGGGGAACGCGCCGCACATGCTAGCTCACTACCTTTAACGGGCATTAATGGCAGCTCCCCAGTTTATACCACGGTGAGGTCAATGTCCACTTAAGATTGGAAGAGGGCCAAGAAAAGTCCTGGGCTTTGCCATTTTAAAGCGAGTCAAGGCCGTTGCTTGGAATCTTTTACTCCCTATTTCACCCATTGAGAATAAAATTATGGTGGTGCAACAGAGACCACAAAAACTACCTGCAGTAAAAAGCTGGACTTGACTGAACTTTTGTGCGGAAAATTGAGTGAGTGACTCTAAATATTTAAGGACATTTCGAGACCCATATCTGGGACGGTATTGAAATATTATGGATATGACGGCAGGAGCTTCGCCCTAAAAAATTCAACACAATCCGAGTATTGGTCCGCTATTAACATTTCAAAATTTTAGAGAAAGAATGGGCTAAAATAGTCCATCAGGGATATTAATTTAAATTTAGGTGTGGCTGCTTACGATAGATATTGCGCCAACCAGTATTTTACTTGGTCATCCTAGGATTTTTTTTGGCAAAATGGCTTCTTTATTCACAAAATAAAACAGCAACCCACTGTTCCAGCCGCAGAGCACACTTCACACATTAACAGCAAAAGCAACAAGAACAAAATCATCACAAAAATGTGAATGGATATGCCGCCGGCCCCTTAGGCATGACAACAATTCGCAGACAAACCATTCCTCCTGTTGCTGGGATGGATGGTGCTGCCGTTGCTGCTGCTTCTGGTAATGGTAACAAAAATGAAATACGACAAAATTTGTGTGTTTTTTGTTCTGAAAATACGAACAAAGAAACAAAAAAGAACAACAATTTTTTGTCTGGCCAAAAATCATCCACAAGTGACCGCCACAGTGTAAAAACAACAACTACTACAACAATAATAAGTTGAGGCATATTCACAAAACTAATCGGCCTCGGCGAAAAAATGCCAATGAAATGCGTGGGAAAGCATTTCATCTGTTTCTTGGAATTTCTTCGTCTTAAAATGCCTGTCGCCGTCGTTGGTATTGGACTGGACTTCCTTTTGAGTTATTTTCTGGTTTTTTTTCGCCTTCATCTTTATATTCTTCTCCGTTTTCTTTTTTTAGTATTATCGATTGTATGATTTAATGGAATTTCTCTGTACAAATGTCCTAATAGGGTTCAAGGCTCTTTGATGTGTTTCTTGGGTACAAAGGATAATAACCATTGGTGACCACCACAAAGCAGCATCTAAATGAGTTTTAGCCATTTGGTGGTTAAGGGAGAAGAAGCACATTCCACATGATGAAGGAAGATGATGATGACGTCTGGCAAGCAGAAAACTCACTTAGCGAGGGTTATTAGTTTATTTGCGGTTAGTTTTTTTCTTTTATTAATTTATGTGGATTTAATAGGAAATGTTGGAATGACGCTCAGGGTGGTCAAAGAACCCAATGCGTAAGAAACTGAATTAAGGGATTATGTAGATGGTATTTTCAATTGAGAATGAAGAAATAAGAATGTACATTAGAGTGACCCAAAAAAAACTTATTTTTATGGAACTCCTACCCCCCAAGTGATTTCCATTTGATTCAAAAACCTTATTATGAATTCTTATGGCGATCGGTTAAGGTTAAGCCAATAGATCGTTGTTTCCATGGTAAATTGTATGGGGCCAAAGGTGCATTTTCACGAAAATTTTCTATATGCCACGACTATGGTCCAATCGTTGAAAACACTACCAGTTCACTATTGAGGCTGAAAAACGATTTCTATAAAAAAACTTCGAAAATCGGATCGGATCAAAGGCTGTAGGCAGGACGTGGCCGAATATGTGATACTCTACACCACTACCCCTGTGTATAAGCTTTTTCTCGCAAACATTTCTTTTAGGGACATACTTAAAATTTACCTATCTGGCTTTTGTAACTATCTGACATGGAAATAAAATTCCATACTTACTTAGGCCAAAGTAGCATCTATTGGCCGACACAATTCTTCTTTATATACCCTCCACCATAGTATGGAGGGTATAATTAAATTTGTCATTCCGTTTGTAACACATCGAAATATTCATCGGAGACCCTATAAAGTATATAGATTCTTGATCAGGGTGAAATTTTGTGTCGATGTAACCATGTTCGCCTATCCGTCCGTCCGTCAGTTGAAATCAAGATACTGCACGCAATTTTTAAGATGTAATTTGGTATAGAAGTTTCTACTACTCCTAGAATGTTTGGTATTGCAAGTGGGCTATATCGGTCCACATTTTCATATGGCCCCTTTGGACGGTACCACCAGATTTTCGGTATTTTGAAGGTTTTAGCATTAATATTCTACCGAAATGGCAGAATTTGGTATGTAGTTTTCGTTGATGGTATAAAACTTTATATCTGAAATTCGTAGGTACAGGTTCACGCCTTCATATAACCCCCTAGAACGGTACCACCGGTGCCGAAAATCGAGCATTTTGAAGGTTTTAGCCTCATAATCACACCGAAATGGCTGAAATTTGGTACTTAGTCTTCGTTGGAGTCCACGCCTTCACGTAGCTCCCATAGAACGGTACCTTCCAATTTTCGGTATTTTGAAGGTTGTGGCCTCAATATACCACCGAAACTGCTGATATTTCGTATTTGGTCTTCGATGGGGGTATAAAACCTTCCCCCAGAAATTTGTCGGTACAGGTTCGAGCCTTCATATAGCCCTTTATAGAACGGTGACATCAATATCCCACCGACATGATTAAAAATTGTTATTTAGTCTTCCAGGGGTTTATAAAAAAATTGCAGAAGAAAATTATTAGTATAGGTCCACGTCTTCGTATATCCCACAAAGAAGCGCACCTCTTGATTTTCAGTATTTTGAAGGTTTAAGCCACACTATCTTACCGAAATATGGGAGTTTAGCCACATTTTTTGCCTAAACTGCTGAAACTCTTCAAACCGAAGGGAAACTAATTGTTCCATCAATACAACTCATGGTGGAGGGTATAACAATTTCGGCCCGGACGCAAGTAACATGTGGCTGTTGCTGTAGATCGTGCCATTTCTTTTGACAATTGTGTCTCGTATAATCTTTTCCAGCAGGATGTTGAACAAGTCACACGGAAGGCTCTCTCCTTGTCTGAAACCTCTTTTGGTATTGAATTGTTCGGAGAGGTTCTTTCATATTTTAACTGAGGACCTAGCATCAGTTAAAGCCATCTTACAAAGCCAAGTGAGCTTTGCGGGGATATCAAATTCAGACATGGCTTGAAATACCTTTGGCCGTAAGGGGCTGTCGAATGTGAATCGACAAAAAGGAGGTAGGTGTCGATCTGCATCTCTTGGGTCTTCTCCAGGATTTGCCGCAGTGTAAATATCTGGTCAATGGTGAACTTGCCAGGTCTGAAGCCGCATTGGTATAGTCCAATTATTTCATTGACCAAAGGCTTTAGTCGTTCACATAATATCCCTGACACTATCTTGTAGGCAATACGGAGAAGACTTATGCCCCTATAGTTAGAGCATACACTTTTCTCTCCGTTATGGTGGACGGGGCACAGGATACTCAGGTTCCAATGGTGGGGTACGCGTTATTCTTGCCAACTTATCAGTGTGTCGCCTACGGTTTTGAACTGCTCGGCTGGTAGGCCATCGGCTCCTGTTGCCTTATTATACTTTAGCCGCTTTATTGCTGACTTTACCTCATCTTGGCTGGGCGGTATACATTCAATACCATCTTCTGGGATTGGATCTGTGGTATCTTCGTCGACGTCGCTACGATTGGACACCAATCAGTTACAAAATTACTGGTCTATATAGGAGGATGTACCTGTACCAAAGTCATCAGTTTTATGTTTCATTCTTTGGTAAAATTTTCGGACTTCATTCTGGCTCCTGCACATCTCGATTTTTTCACACTACCGCTTTTCCATTTCCCTCTTTTTCCTGCGGAAAAGACGTTTCTCTTCTCTCCTTTTCTCCCGATACCTCTCTCGTGCGCTACGTGTTGCTACTGATTGTATGCCTATATGCCGCATTTTTTGTCTTCGGTAGCAGCACGACACTCCTGGTCATACCATGGATTCCTTGTTGGAGGTCTCTGGTATCCAAGTATGGATTTTGCGGATGTTTGCATGGAGTGGGCAATACTTTGCCATTGTGCTGATATGTTATCGGGGCGATGAGTGCTTTGATTAAGCAATTGGGCCAGTTGTGTGAATATGCTGTAGCTATTTGTTGTGATTGCAGTTAACCGATGCCTAACTTTCGTGTTTTATCTGTTCGTACTCTATTCGCTACGTTTAACCTTTGCTGCAACAAGGTAGTGGTCCGAGTCTATGTCTGCTCCTCGGAACGAACGTACATCCAACACGCTCGATGAATGCCTCCTATCTATCACAACATGATCAATTTGATTTCTTGTTTTATGATCCCGAGACAGCCAGGTGCCCTTATGAATGACCGTTGTCAGATATTTCACGGTGGAGACTGAATTTCCCGACTGTTGGCCTAAATATATACTTCTTTCCAATTTTGGCATTAAAATCGCCTAGAATAATTTTATTGTCATGAGCAGGACAACGGTCATATGTTTCTTCTAAGCGCTTGTAGAATATATCATTGGTCTGTTCGTCCTTGTCTTCGGTTGGAGCATGAGCTAATATTGAAGAATTTTGCTTTAATCCATATTGTAGCAAGTATTTTATTTACTAGGGTGAAGCTGGAGACCAGATGTATTAACATCCAACCAACTACAAATTTGCAACCAAACTCATGCTTTGTGTCATGGCAGCTATAATAGAGTGCATCACCTTTAGGTGTTGTTGTGACGTCTCTCCCAATCGATCGAATTTCCTGAATGGCAGTAATGTCGGCCTTGTACTTTTCAAGTACATCTGCCAATGTGTAAACTGCACCTTCTCTATAAAGGCTGCGAACATTCCAGCTGCAGATTAGCAGATCATGGTCCTTAAAACATTTGGTTGTTGACGAAGCACTTTAAAGAGGTTTGTTTTTCTTTTCTTTCGTTTTTTCATAGAAGGCTGCTTTTTCTAGGAGAGGGTTACTAACCCGACACCAAACCCAAGTTTTGAACGTTCTTATGGGTGAACGCGCGGTCCATGTTAGCTCACGGGTGTTAAAGGCTGGGTAGCTGCTTTTCAAGTACATCTGCCAATGAGTAAACTGCACCTTCTCTATAAAGGGTGCGAACATTTCAGGTGAAGATTATAAAAATTTCCCCCATAATTTTGTCGGTATAGGTCCACGCCTTCATGTAGCCCCACCATAGAACGGTATCTACCGATTTTCGGTATTTTGTAGGCTGTGGCCTCAATATTCCTTCGAAATGGTTGCAATTTGGTATTCAGTTTTCGTTGGGGAGCATACAACCTCCCTCCACATTTTTTCGTATAGGTCCACGCGTATAATTCGTATAGCCCTCACAGAACGATACTTCCCGATTTTCGGTATTTTGAAGGTTGAGGCCTCAATATTCCTCCGAAATGGCTGATTTTGGTATTTAGTCTTCATTTGGGGCATAAAACATTCAATACGAAGTTTGTCGGTATAGGTGCTCGTCTTAATATACCCCCATAGAACAATTAACCCGATTTTCGGTATTTTGAAGGATGTTGCCTAAATATTCCTCCGAAATGGCTGAAATTTGGTATTTAGTCTTCGTTCTTCGGTATTTTGAAGGTTGTGGCCTCAAAATTCCTCAGAAATGACTGAAATTTTGTATTTAGTTTTCGTTGGGGCGTGTACAACTTTTCTCCCAGAATTTTGTCGGTATTGGTCATCGCCTTGATATAGCCCCCATGGAACAATACCTCCCGATTTTCGGTATTTTGCAGTTTGTGGCCTCAATATTCCTCCGAAATGGCTGAAATTGTGTATTTAGTTTTCGTTTGTGGTATAAAATGCCCTTATAGAACGGTACAATTTTCTATATTTGGAGATTGTGGCCCCAATATTCCACCGAAATGGCTGAAATTTGTTATTTATTCTTCCATGGGATTATAAAATATTCAAGAAGAGAATTGTCAGTATAGGTCCACGTCTTCCTATACCCCCCATAGAAGCGTACTTCTTGATTTTCGGTATTTTGAGGGTTTTATCCAAATTATCTTATCGTAATATCAAAAGTTTGGTATTTAGCCTTCTAGATCGACGTTTTGATATAGCCCCAATAGAACGTTACCTCACTTATTTCAGTATTTTGAAGGTTAGCCACATTGCTTTACCGAAATTTCTAAAATTTTGTGTTTAGTCTTTTTCATAAACAATAGGAAACTAATTGTTTCATTTTACCTCATTAAAGCCGTTCTTACCTGTTTCATTTGTTTAATATAGGTTAGGGTCTCAAATATTCGGCCCACCTGTCTATGGCTCTTTGTCCATATCAAATATCGATGTCCATATCACAGAAATCTAAGATTTCAAAGAATATTTCAATTTCGTTTATTTTCCCACTAACTGTTCCTTTAACCCTTCTTAAGAGTTATCCTTGGTAAGCAGCGGGAAAATATGTTGCTATGTGGGAGCATAAAATGCATTTACGTCATTCACAGTTATTTTCCTTCAATGAAAAAGTTCTTCGTTTGATGTTGGCTTTATTGTTGTAGAAACGCTATACAACAAATAGTGCCTAGCGAAATAAAATCTTCTCTTCTATAGTACTTTTCAATGATTCCAAATGAATAGGCTTTGAAACCGTGGTTCTTCTTCTTCTTCTTTGGGGTTTTTATAGTTGTACAACTGCCAAGAAAAAACAACTGTACTCCCATTCATAGCCAGACGATTTTTATCTGGTTTCTTTGCTTCGTTGTCGGAACATTAGAAAAGTCCTCTCTGGCATACTTAACGATTCCTTTTGATCTTTTAAGGAATTTCATTGCAAAAGACATTTGTGTATTGCTCAGTGAAATGGAGGTTGTTGATTTGTGTTTTTCTTTGGCGGTCGGCCCACAGAAAAAGACAAAAAGAAATCGACTTAGAGGAAAGGCATAAGAACGCACGAACAGACGGGCCACCAACGCGGACAAGTACTCAATGCTGACTCAAAGATGAAATCCTTGTTTTCGAAATGAAGAGTTGAAGAGTCAATAGGACTTATTACGCACAACTAATGCGTCTGTGACAAGAACGTAGACATCGACATTGTTGGCGGCAACAACAATAGCAACAACAAAGAAGCCTTTTAATATGCCAGACATTTTGAAGAAGGACTGCCGTCGCCACCACCACCACCCTTACCGCATATTCGAAATACTGAAGAAGCTTTTGCTCCAGTTCAGGGTAAGTCTCTAGACTACATATATGCACCCAGTTTTGTTTTCTGTCAGACATGAATGACTGACTAGATGAGTTCCATCTCCCAGCCATATGAACATGTGTATGTATTTCCCTTTACTGTTTAAGTTGTTGTTTTTGTTGTCTTGCATTTTGTTCTGTTTGTTTCACTTCAAGTCCATGTTAATGTCACACATCAGCCATTTTAAGCAGTTTGTTGTTTTTTTTTTTGCTTGCTTATTCTGTTTTTAGTAGCCTCTTTACATTGCGTACGTTTTTGCGTACAACATTCACGTTTTTTCCGCAGTCGACAGTTTGTTGTTTTTGTTGTTGTTATGTCGTCTATGAAGCCCTTTGTCTCAACTACATTTAGCTGCAAATGAACTCAATCTCTTTGTTATCCGTTACGCATTAACAGCCCCAGTCAATAGCAGAGTGCAACGAACTTTCTACTTCTTCCTGTCTGACGGAGGTTTCATCCTTCCTTCCTTCTTTTTTTATGAATGTCTGCCACCACTTAATCTGTGTGATGTTTAGTGCGTGCAATTGATTTTATTTTTTGCTTTTTTGATAAAACAAATATTTTTCCATGTCCAAAAAGTCACTAAGGAGTTTTAGGAGTAATGCCAATTCCGTGCAAGATTTGAAAACGTTACGTTACGTCAATTCCTAGGACTTATATTGGTTCCTCTCTCATCTCAAGTTGATGTATACACCCACTAAAGCTAATCTAAACAGCCACCTAAAAACGTCCGGTACCTTCCCCACAAAAGTTAAAATTGTTAGCTGAAATGTAGTATAAGAACACTTTTTGGCAATCCCACGGCAGCGGGTTCTCTCTACCGGATTGATCCGGGACCACACAACATCAGCGTTCCGGCCAGTGGCTGTCACCTCAGTGTACATGTATCTGAATTTGTTTCGTTTTTCTGTGCTGGGAGCAGCATATCCCGGAATGTCTGCTCCGGATTCTTTTGGTCCTTGTCGGGACGGAGGAAAACCCAGGACCAATATATTTGTGCTCGGTTTGTCACATCCGCATCTTCACCCATATCCAATCTTCGGTTAGATGCAATAGATGTCAGGAGTCGGTGCATTTAAGGGGTTGCTCTGGACTTGCCCACGCGAGGTACTACGATAGGGACTATGTTGCTGCATGCTGCGCGAACACAGCCCCCAGTGAGTCGTCGTCAGATTACGAAACTCCCCCGCAGTCCCCCCAACAGCAGCCGCACGTGCAGCATTTAACACCAGCCGTTGTTGTTCCAATCCCAGAAAATGCATCCTTTTTGCAATTTAATTGCAATGGGCTCCGAGGTAAGATCGATGAAATAGTGGAATTTATGAATCGGAAGAAAATAAAGGTCGCGGGGTGCAGGAAAACATGCTGAACGACCACAGCTCAGTACGTTGTGATGGTTACAACGTACTAAGGAAGGATCGCACCAGATGTGGAGGTGGGGGATTAGCTTACCTTTTGCACCAGTCTGTTCAATACAGACCTATCTCGCTTGAGCCTGCTTCTAACGACCCGTACATGGAATGTATGGGGGTAGCAGTCAGGTGTGGATCTGCCGTGATATAGTTGCTGAACATATACATACCGCCGAGAAATAGCTGTATCTCAGATTATAAGTCTGACATTAGCCCGCTTTTTACTTTAATGCGCATCATGAGATGTGGCTTTCGGCCCTCGGAAACGACCGGTGGGGTATAGCGCTGGCTGAGCAGATTGATAGCTCTACGTTTTACTCGGTCAATGAGGACGCTCCTATCTGAATTAGAGGAGCGTGTCACAGATTGCCAGACATAACCATCGTGTCACCTGGTCAGACAAATGACGTCACCTGGCAACCCGTCATTTCTCTTGGATCAGACCACCTTCACATACTTGTCTCCATCAGCAGACCACCCGATTTCATCAACTCAGAACGACGCACATTCGTCAATCATGGGAAAGCTGATTGGCCGAGTTTCAGAGAGTTCACCAATCACCGCTTCAGAGAATTTCCCAATCCTTCTGATGTTCGGGTAGGGGAAGGACGTTCCGAGACATCATCAATGCTGCAGCCGCTCGCCATATACATGCTGGTCGAATACCCGAAGTAAGACCAAATTTACCAGCAAAACCGACGGGATTAGCAAATGAGCATGATGAGATTGTCGAACCAACCCCGACGGCCCCAACGTCAGGGAGCTGACACTGAAAGTTATAAGGCTGGTCGGCGAACATAAACGGAACAAGTGGTTAAATCATCTGAAGAGTTGCAACATTGGAGCCGGTATAAGTAAATTGTAGGCAACGGTTAAGTCACTCTCGAACCCCGGAAGGAGGGATGACAGGACCTCAGTCACGTTTGGCGACGTTACGTTGACTGACCCGAAGAGGTGTGCAAGTTACTTCAATCGGCAGTTTGTCTAGCACCCCGGGAGTGACAGGGCGAAGAGAAGAGTGTTACGTCACATTAGATCTCTTCCTGCCGAGGATGAACCACCACAGTTTACAACGGATGATGTCGCCAATGCCATCAGAAACTCTAAATCATCCAAAGCTTTAGGCCCTGACGTAATTTCCATGGTAATGTTGAAACAGTTGGATGAGCCGGGAGTGGAGTATCTCACTAAAGTTCTCAACCTGTCGCTAGCCACCCTTATTGTTCCCGAAGTCTGGAAAATGTGCAGGGTGGTCCCGCTACTGAAACCAGGCAAGGATGCCAGCAAAGGTGAATCGTACAGCCCGATTTCGCTTTTGTCACCTGTAGCGAAGACCCTTGAGGCCTTAGTCTTCCCCAACATTAGAAATAGCTATCAAGTTTCCGATCATCAGCATGGATTCCGTAAGCAGCACAGCACGACAACAGCGCTGCACGCCATCTCCACACATATTTGTCGAGGACTCAACCAGGATCGGCCGTGTGATAGAACAATAATGGTGGCGCTTGACTTATCAAAAGCCTTTGATACTGTCAAGCACTCCACGCTGTTCGAGGACATCGAGCAGACAACCCTCCGGCCAAGTCTGAAACGTTGGATAATCAACTATATGTGTGGTCACCAGTCGTATGTGGAATTCAGGAACAAGAAATCCAAGAGTTCCCCAAGGAGGGGTGATATCTTCGGAACTGTTTAACCTCTACCTTGCCTGTATTCCGCCCCCTACAGACGGCATTGAGATCGTAACGTATGCGGATGATTGTACGATTCTGGCGTCAGGTACCTACCCTGATGACATCTGTGAGAGACTGAACTACTATTTAAGCGATCTTACCACCTTTTTCCACGCGAGAAATATGCAGATATCCGCCACTAATTCGACGGCCACTCTGTTCACCACATGGACGGCGCAGTATAGGAGAGAGTTGAATATCAGGGACGATGGTAGCAGAATTCCGACCACAAACTGCCCCAAA
This sequence comes from Musca autumnalis, assembly GCF_047663935.1. NCBI lineage: Eukaryota > Metazoa > Arthropoda > Insecta > Diptera > Muscidae > Musca > Musca autumnalis. The sequence continues at coordinate 45,359,847 of NW_027411977.1, read as the reverse complement.
ATTCTAGGGGTCACATTCGACACCACTTTCACGTCGCCCTCAGATGCCACTGCTATCTGCGATAAACTGAAATGCAGGAACAAGGTCCTCAAGTCCCTAGCCGGCAGCACTTGGGGTGCAGATAAAGAAACGCAGTTGACCACGTATAAAGCGATAGGTCGGTCTGTGGTAAGCTATGTGGCGCCAGTTTGGTCCCCGAATTATTGGACACGCAGTGGGATAAGATTCAAATTTATCAGAACGCCGCCCGGAGAATAGCAACAGGGTTCCTCCTCAAATCTACAGTGGACCATCTTCATGAGGAGACAAAGATTTTTCCAGTACGACAACATAATGAGATGCTATCGTTGCAGTACTTCCTCGGGTGTTACCGTGAGAGGCATCCCAATCACAATCTGGTGGGTAGGCCCGAGAAACCCAGGCACATCAAGAAGAATATCCAGGCTAGAGAGGAAGAGGTCTAACTATACAGGAGACAACACCTAAATCAGCAGGCATATCAAGCAGGTTTAAATAGCATTCACACGGACGTAGTTGCTAAGGCCATAAGCAAATATAGTGTCACCCATCTATCACAGCAGAGGAGCGTCAGCTGCCATGACAAACCAGAATAATGTTGACTCAACTACACTCAGAATATTGCAGTCGCCTAAATTGTGATTGGCCCAGCCCAGCATGCGGCATGAGCCCGCACGATAACCTGTATCTTTTCGAAAGCCCTTCCAAACCTACTCATCTAACTCCAGTGGACCTGTGGTTACATCCAACCGGAACTGGAGATAGACCCAGAGTCAGATTGAGCAGAAGAACGAACACACAAACATACAATAAAATACATTTTTACAACAACAACAACAACGCTCATTTGTTACTTTCGCCGCCTCTGCTGGGAAATTTGGTCTGATGTCGGGTTTTTAACTAGCAGGTATGTAGCGAGCGGCTGCAGCAGTGACAATGTCCCGGAAAATTCTCTCAGTTATCCGAGGATCTGAGGAAATTGACAGATCTCCGAAACGACGATTGGTCAGAGGTTTTTGTGTTCGTATGTGCTGGGATTCTTGGGTCATCTCGTTTCGTATGGCATATAAGGTCCATTTGTTGTGTCAGATGTGTGCAGGTGTTGGGAAGTAGCGTCTCCAATTGGGAATTTTTCCTAATTGTTACTTTTTGAAAATATTTCCCTTTCTGACACATGAGGGAGGCGGCAACTGACTGATGGTGTGCATGTTACTTTAACCGGCAGTTTATAGAGCACTCCGAGAGTAATAGGGTGAAGAGGAGTGTGTTATGCCGTATAGCCCTCCAAGCCGAGGAGGTACCAGGACAGTTTACGGTGATCTATGCTGCAGACGTCATCCGAAACGCGAAATCATCCAAATCATTGGGCCTACATGGAGTCTTAATGGTAATGCATTAGCAACAGGATGGACCCGAAGTTGAGTATTAAACAAGTGTCACCAATCTCTCGTTATCCATTGTACAGGAACCCTGGAAATTTGGCAGGGTGGTCAGCGCTACTGAAGCCAGACAAGGCTGCCAGTAAAGGTAATTCGTACAGGCCGATCTTCCTCTTGTCACCAGTAGCAAAAATTCTAGAGGCACTACTCCACTTCATAATGTATGCGGATGGCGATGACCTGACGTAATGCAGTCCTTCTATCTGAGGGATATGCGTTGATTCCAACTGTTAACAATCCCAAGATATTGGGTGCAACGTTGGGCAGCATGTTTAAATCGTCTGCGCAGATACAGCTATTTGCGGCAAGATCAGAAGTAAGAGCAATGTCCTCAAGTCGCTGGCCGGCAACACGTGGGTTGCTGACAAAGAAACCTTGTTGACCTCAAACAATAGAGCGGTCCGTGTTAAGCTATGCAGAATGCCCTGAGTACCATTGACCCTGGTCCGTCTATATGAGAAGACGGTGATTTTACCGGTACATCAACACAACAAGATGTTGTCGATACAGTACCTGCTTGGGTGTTACCGTCGTGAGCTTCGTTGCTACGATGTAGGCTTCCCTCAGTCAGGCACGTCAGGAAACATTTTCATGATCTGGAGAGAGAGGTACAAAAGTATAAACGAGAATTAACTAGATCAACAAGCTTATCAGAGAGTCTTGAATAGACCATCCCCCATCCAACACATCAGAAGAACGCCAGCAGCGGAGGCAAACACAAGTGGTTTTATTCCAGTTAAGATCCGAACGGTGCAGCCGCATCAATTCATTTTGGACCCGAATTGATGCCACGATACCCAACACATGCCCTACGATGCACTGCATTCGCTTAGCTGCCTAGGTTGAGTAATGCTTAAATTTGGATTCAGACCCAGATACCAGATAGCTGATTAAAATATACAAACGAACATATTTGCGTTGCTACAAAAACAACAACAGAAACCCAGCTCCGTCAACCAGCACCGCAGGTTATTATAGATAAGGCTTCTAGATTATTACGAAGCCGGTTCTCAAAAATTATTGGCAATAATTAAGAATCTATCGGGAAACAGAGATCATCCCATTGCCAAAAACAAGCAAAAGTAGAGCTGGCACACTATCGATAGTCAAGACTATTGTGCTGATTGCTGTTGAAAAACTTAACTTTACATCGACATCTAAATTATAATTGTTGGTTATTTGTGGTGAATTATTTGAAAAATAATTGATTTGGAATCCAATATAAACAAATCTTTAGGACAGCGATCAAAACGATAGTTTGACTAGCCATAGTTTGTCAGCTCTATTACACAGAGCTATCTACCTTCTGTCGCCACTGACGAAGTTATTGTAACGCCTACTGTCAAATATGAAAGGAAAACTTCAGCCTGCACAATATCAGCTCGGCTTTCGGAAAGATCACAGCACTATAACCACGCTCAGAGATATGGTCAATAGTATTGCTAATGGACTAAGTCATGCAAAAACATGCCGAACTTACTCGGAACATCATGTATTCCGCTTTGCCAAACACAACAAAAATATGGTTATGTAAACCATAAGCGGCAGGCATATGTAGAATTTAGAGGCAAAAATTCGAAGAGCCGGAATTTAAAATGGATTTTTCACAAGGTGTTATCATCATATATCAACCAGTATAGCCTCCACCACCATATTTCTAAAGGAAAAATATCGTCCCCAATATCAACTGCAACCAAATTTATATCAAGGACCAAGGGAGTAAAACGGCAGCTTAATATAAAAATCAGACACAAGTCAATTGCGAAAGTGCAAAATCCAAAAATACTGGGAATTACCTTCGACAGTCTGTTGACATACTCCAGACATGCTTCAGTCCTGAAGGCCAAAGTCCAGAAACTGAATAAAGTGTTCAAATTTATCTGGACCACCATGTGGGGTAAATCTAATGATTGTGGTTCATCTGGTGTACTTCTGCTGGGGCGCTGTCTACTGTCATATCGCAACCACCATAAAATGGTTCACGCTCCAACCCTTCGACACATTAAGTGCTAAAGCTCCGACATCCAGTATGTCATATCATCGGACATCGACTGACCATATCCGGATAGTTCAGCAAGCTGTAATCGAGTAGAAAATCGTGTCCTTAACTGTTAACATCCAGCGGCTACAAAAGTCGAACGATCCCAGCGCAGGAGATGCAGAACCATAGTTTAGATCAGGCTGGAGAACGAGTTTAAAAACAATACAATATTGTTTCGGGCTTTTATCCAACTCTGGCAATATGTTGCGATGTTGTTACCAGACATGCGACCTGAACTTCATTTTAAGCAATAACTAAGTTGCGAGACAACAACATATGACGATTTTCTTGGGATATTATCTGATTCATACCCTAACTTTCAATTCCACTATAAAAAACACACACACATACAATTCTATATATTATGCAAAATAAACAAAAAAGTTAATAAAAAAATTTAATTCATGCACATACCGTAATCAACCATCCAGCAATCCATCCAAAACTAAAAGCACAAAAATCGTTGATGATAATAATAACAACAATAATAAAAGTTCATTAACATTCTCACATTCCCTTTCCATAATCACAAAAACGCTGCTGTTGTACCCTTTGGAGCTTAGTAATGCACACTGGAATTTCACACATTCCAATTATTATTATTTTTGTTTCGTCTTTTGGTAAAACAACAACAAAACACATGACGTTTGAACAACTCTTAAAATAAAACAATGGCAACATTAAATAAGAGAAAAAACAAGATACCAACAAATAAATTTTTTGAAATGAATAATAAAGCCATACATACACGCTTGGGGAAATGCTGCTGTCGAGTTGTGAATATGAATGAATATTTGAATGAAATTAGTATGTATGTATGGATATGACTTACTATATGAGATTCCATTCATAAAAATAACATGGAATTAAATTTGTAATAATTTTACAACAAAGACAAACAATAATAAGACTACTGTCATTCCTTACCACAAATAAAATTAAAGATTAATTAACGTCATACAGAGGGGGCAAACGTCTAAAAAATAAATATATTTACCAGGAAAACGAAAGTGGGACTTTTGGATGAACCCGTCTTCTTGCATAGGCCCATCTGTATTTCTAACAACGAAATAAGGGCGATAGACTTCGCAGCGGTAAAAAACATGGTATCAAGAGTGATGGATGTACGATCGTGCCGAGGAGTAAACATTGACTCGGATCAACACCTTGTTGTAGCAAAGGAACCTGGTCTAACGTAACAAATAAAGTAAGAACTGACATAACACTTACATAGGAACGCTGTAATCATTATCCAATTACTTAATGAAAACACTTGTTGTTCCGTTGACATGCATATCAGCACAGTAGCAATGTATTGCCCACTCCAAGCAAACAGCAGCAAAATCCATATTTGTATACCAGAGGCCTCCACCAGGGACCGAAAGGAGCGAAACACGAAATCATCATAAGCGTTGGGTCGTCACGGAATCTCAATGGCAATGCTTAAGCAACTGGAAGAACCCGGGTTAAAGTATTTAACAAATACCCTCAATCTATCGTTATCCACCCATATTGCACCATAAGCCTGGGATGTTGGCATACTGAAGCGAGGTAAGGATACCAGCAGAGGTGCATGGTAAAGGCCGATCTCCCCCTTGTCGCCAGTAGCAAAGATTCATAGTTGATCAACTTTAGCATGAATTTCGAAAGATACACAGCACTACACGCCATATGCACACATATCACAGGAAGACTGGACCGTGTCCAAAATCCGTAGGGCGAAACAAGGAGCTCTTCAAGGCGACGTGATATTTCAGGAACTGTTTAACCACTACCTTTCTCAAAATCCACACCCTTCAGACGGCATAGAGATCGTAATACTTACGAATGGAATAGCGAATGGAGAAAGGAGGCAGATTCAGTTTAGCGCAACTTTTGGCCTATATTTCCTCTATGAGCGACACTGCGTGTTGCCGGTTTGTATTGCTCCTCGTATTTGCTGTTTGACTTGTGAAAAGTGAGTATGTACTTCAAGTGTATAAAGGCGCCAGCGGCATAGAGTTGCAGCCGAACATGTTATTTATCTTTTTCAGTGACCACTTCATGGAAGGGTTAACCCCTTTTTTATACCCTCAGCATTTATTCTAACGAGGGTATATACACTTTCATACGGGCAAAATGTGCCTCATCGAAATAATGGTTTTAGACCCCAAGTATGTTTGAGCAATGTCCGTCCGTCTGTCTGGCTGGGGCGCATGATAACTCTCGAAGGGATGAACCGATTCGGTTCAAATTTTGGCTTTCGTAATATTTTACCCAAACTTAGTTTAAGTTCGAAGATGGGCTATATCGGTCCACTCCTTCCGGTACCTCCCCAACAAAAGTTCGAAAATGTTGGGAAAATTTGTGCGCACAATAACTCTTGAAAAGAGTAACCGATTTCGTCCATACTTTGCCCATCGTGAAAAGTGTACCAGACTTAAATAAGGTTTCAATATGGACTCATCGGTCCACTTCTTCGGGTACCTCCCACACAAAATTTTGGAAAAGTTCAGTTTAGGGCCATCTCTCGAATCTCTTTGATTTTTGTTTTAGAAACTTATATTCACTGCCCTCCATACGACGGTACAAGTTTCATTAGAGCCAAGTCCATACTTCCTGAGAAAAAAGTTGGAGCGCAAGATAACTCTCGAACGGATCTGCCGATTCGGTCCAAAACTTGGCCTTAGTAATATTTTGTCCAAAAATAGTTTATGTTTGAAGATAACCCATATCGGTCCACTCCTTCACGTACCTCCCCCACAAAAGTTCAAAAATGTTCGGAAAAATTGTTCGTACGTAGGCAGTGGCCGAATTGGTCTATACTTTACACATCCTAATATATCTACCAGATATAGATCAGGTTCATATATGTACTATATTTGTCCACTCCATCCGGTACCTCCCACACAAAATTTCTTATAAGTTCACTTTAAGACCTGATATCGAATTACTTTGATTTTTGTTAAAGCGATTTGCATTCGCTACCTCCAGTACGACGGTAAAAGTATTTTCAGGGGCAAGTCCATATTCCTTGGGAAAACAGCACGAAAGGTGTAATAAACCCCTATGTCACCATATGTAGCGGGCGGAGAGCACGATGACTCTCGAACTCCCAATCACAATATGCTGGCCACCGTTACACCCAGGCATATCAAGAAGGATATTTATGCTCTAGACACGGAGGTCCCACAGTATAGGAGAGAACCTCTAGATCAACAGGCATATCAGGCAGGTTTGAACACAGACACAGTTGCTATGGCCTTAAGCAATTATAGTGTGAATGCAGTCATCGGAGTACATCCCCCATCTATTGCAGTTGAAAAGCGTTAGCTGCCACGACAAACCAGAGTAGTTTTGGCTCAATTACGCTCGGGATATTGCAGTCGCCTACATTCCTATTGGGCGGGAATCGATCGAACCGTGCAAGACATCTGCCCAGTATGCGGCATGGGCCCGCACGATACTAAGCACCTATTCAACTGCCCCGCCAAACCTACTCATCTAATTCCGGTGGATCTGTTGTTACATCCCATCGAAGTAGCCACTTTCCTGGAACTGGAGATAGACCCAGAGCCAGATTGAACAGGAGAACGAACATAAAAACATAATAATAAAACACTGTTACAACAACAACAACTTTTTGGAATGTGTTGAATTTGTTTTGAACCTAATTGTCCTTGTGATCCTGATCGCAAATATTTAGTTGATTTTATTATTAGGGAAGGCCACACTTCTGCAGATGTGGAGAACGAAAATTCCCAGCCAACTCATGGCTAAATCGACTCGAATTGTCTGAAACTATTTTCGTCCAAACTTGGCTCGGCAGTCGGCTCGTCTGTTGATCGAGTTATTGGTCGGTTCTGAAGTTTTCGGTTGCTGTCGGCTCGCGGGCAATCGGATCCTGTTGGCTCGTTGGCAACCGTCGGGTTGGTGCTTGGATCTAAGGTAATCGGATACTTTCGTCTCGTTGCAATCCTCGGATCAACAATACTCGGTATGGTGACGTTCGTGTACATGGTGGTATTAGGCTTTGTGACGATCGGCTGTGCTACTCTGCAAACAAAAGTGTCGAGTATGGTTAGGCAACGGAGTGAACGAATTGCAGTGAGCGAAAGAATGGACAGAAGCAAACTAATCGCAGAGAGCGAACGAATCTGGAGAAGCCAACAAATCACAAGGAGCGAATGAATCGGGAGAAGTGAACAAATCACAAAGAGCGAACGTGTCGGCAGGAGCGAACGAAACGAAGGAAGCGAACAAATCGACAGGGTCGAACAAATCATCAGAAGCGAACGAATCGCAGGGTCGACGGCTGTCGTTAGATTCGGTTGAAGTGACTGCGGTCAATGCCACATTCCAATTCCAGTATTTCGAAGGTTATGTCCTCAATACCCCACCGAAATTACTGAAATTTTTTATTTAGTCTTCGTTGGGGATATAAAACTTTCCACTTGAAATTTTCCACACCTTCTATAGTACCTCCCGATTTTCGGTAGTTTGAAGGTTTTAGAATAAATAAAACACCGAAATAGATAAAAATTTGTATTTAGTCTTGGCTGGGGATGCAAAACTTTCCACCTTTAATTTGTCGGTGTACGCATACGTCTTCATAGAGCCCCCATAGAACAACCACCAGATTTTCGGTATTTTGAAGTTTTTAGCCTCATTATCATCGAAATGTCTGAAACTTGGTATTTAGTCTTTCTTGGGGTACAAAACTTTCCACCCGAAATTTGTCGGTATTGGTCCACGTCTCACATAGCCCCCATAGAACAGTACCTCCTCATTTTCGGTATTTTGAAGTTTTAACCTCATTAACACACCGAAATAGATAAAAATTGGTATTAAGTCTTTGTTGGGGATGCAAAATTTTCCACCTGCAATTTGTTGGTATAGGCCCACGTCTTCATATAGTCCCTATAGTACCTGATTTTCGGTATTTTAAAGGTAGTGGCTTCAGTACCCCACCGAAATGACTGAAATTAGGTATTTAGTCTTCGTCGGGGATATAGGACCACGACTTTATATAGTCCCCATAGGACGGTACCTTCCCATTTACAGTATATTGAAGGTTATGTCCTCAATACCCCACCAAAAAGACTGACTTTTGGTATTTAGTCTTCGTTGGGGGTATAAAACTTTCCATCTTCATATAGCCGCCGTAGAACAGTAACTCCCTATTTTCGTTAATTTGAAGGAGTGGACCGATATAGCCCATATTCAAACACGATCTGGGAGGAATAATACGATGTTCCAAGTTTGTACCAAATCAATTGCTCCTTTCGAGAGTTATCGTTCACAACATTTCACAGAAAAACTTTAACTTTTGTGGGGGAGGTACCCGAAGGAGTGAACCGATATGGCCCATCTTCGAAATTAAACTAAGTTCGGACAAAATATTACGATAACCAAAATTCGATTAGCATCGGTAGATCCGTTCACAGACAGATGAACGGACAGACAGACGGACGGACATGGCTAAATCGACTCGAATTGTCTTAAACGAATTTCGTCCAAATTGGGCTCGTCTGTTAATCGAGTTATTATTGGTCGGTTCTGAAGTGTTTAGTTGCTGTCGGCTCGCGGGCAATCGGGTTGTTGCTCGGCTCTAAGGTAATCGGATGATGTTGGCTCGTTGGCAATACTCGGTATGGTGACGTTCGTGTACATGGTGTGACGATCGGCTGTGTTACTCTGCGAACAAAAGAGTCGAGTATGGTTAGGCAATGGAGTGAAGGAAAGAATGGACAGAAGCGAACAAATCGCAGACAGCGAACAAATCACAAGAAGCGAACGAATCTAGAGAAGCCAACAAATCACAAGGAGCGAATGAATCGGGAGGAGTGAACAAATCACAAAGAGCGAACGTGTCGGCAGGAGCGAACGAAACGAAGGAAGCGAACAAATCGACAGGGTCGAACAAATCATCAGAAGCAATAAAATCGCAGGGTCGACGGCTATCGTTAGATTCGGTTGAAGTAACTGCGGTCAATGCCACATTCCATTTCCAGTATTTCGAAGGTTGTGTCCTCAATACCCCACCGAAATGACTGAAATTTCTTATTTAGTCTTCGTTGGGGATATAAAACTTTCCACCTGAAATTTACCGGTAAAGGTCCACACCTATATAGTACCTCTCGATTTCCGATATTTTGAAGGTTTTAGCCTAATTAAAAAACTTTCCACCTTTAATTTGTCGGTGTAGGTCCACGTCTTCATAAAGCCCCAATAGAACAACCTCCCGATTTTCGGTATTTTGAAGGTTTTGGCCCCATTATCAGACCGAAATGGCTGAAATTTGATATTTAGTCTTTTTTGAGGTACAAAACTTGCCAGCCGAAATTTGTCCGTATTGGTCCACGTCTCATATAGCCCCCATAGAACAGTATCATCCCATTTTCGGTATTTTGAAGTTTTAACCTCATTAACACACCGAAATAGATAAAAATTGGTATTTAGTCTTCGTTGGGGATGTAAAACTTTCCACCAGCAATTTGTCGGTATAGTCCCACGTCTTCATATAGTCCCTATAGTTCCCGATTTTCGGTATTTTGAAGGGTGCCCGGACATAACTCCCACGGACATAACTCCCAAAATGATTTTGGGCGTTATGTCCGCTGCGCTTTGCGGACATAACTCCCAAAATACGTTGGGAGTTATGTCCGTGAAGCAAAGCGGACATAACACCCAAAAAAAATCGCGGAAATAACTCCCAAAGATTTTTTCTTAATTTATAAATTATTTTTTTTTTTTTAATTTTGAAATTTGTAGTAATTTTTTAAATTTTAGACTAGAAGTTCGAATGTAAGCGGAATTATACATTTAAGAAGGCCTAAGTGCCAACCAATACCGAAGTATCCACAAAATCCTCCTGGTTTCATAAAAATAGTTAAAAACGAAATTATGTAAGTAGCAGTTAGCAGAAGTTTTAAATTGTAAAAAATATTTGTTAAGAAAAACGCGCTATTTATTCAAAAATATTTTCGTTTTTAAGAAAGTATTTGAATATTTGTACAAACACTTTTTATCTTCGTAAATTGTAAACATATTTTTGTAAAAAATCGGGCAATTTATTTTTTTTTTCAAAATATGTTCGACTTTTTATCTCCTTAAATTGTGAAAAATATTTTTGAATACTTTTACAAATACTTTTTACTTACTTACTTACTTACTTACTTAGCTGGCCCATTACAGAACATTTGTTCTATAGGCCGAACTAAGAAGAGATCTCCATTCCTCTCTATTTGTTGCTTTGCTCTCTGGAATACCGCGCCTTTTCATCTCAACATCCACTTGTTTGCGCCATCTATTCCTTGGCCTGCCAATTCTGCGTGCACCGCCATGTGGCATGTATTCATACGCCTTTTTAGCGGGTTCATCATCGCTCATTCTTATGATATGGCCTAGCCAACGCAATCGCTGCATCTCGATACGTTTAACAATATTCATGTCGTTGTATAGCAGATACAGCTCGTGGTTCATGCGACGTCGATATTCACCGTCAACGCAGATTGGTCCGTAGATCTTTCGAAGAATTTTTCTCTCAAACACACCAAGCACTGCCATGTCTGCTTGCGCAAGTACCCAGGCTTCGGAGCCATACATCAGCACGGGTAGTATCAGTGTTTTGTAGAGCGTTATTTTTGTTTGACGAGATGTGGCTTTGTTTTTAAACTGCTTACTTAATCCAAAGTAGCATCTGTTGGCCAATACAATTCTTCTTTTTATTTCACAACTGATGTCGTTTGTTGTGTTGACGGAGGTGCCGAGGTAGACGAAGTCTTTTACTACCTCAAAATTATAGGAACCAACTTCCACAGTCGGTCCGAGCTCAATGGACGCATTGCGCGTCGACACCATCAACTTGGTCTTCTCACCGTTTACCGCCAGACCCACTTTAGCAGATTCTCCTTCGACCTTTATAAAGGTATCAGTTACTTCTTTTACTGATCGACCCATGATGTCTATATCATCAGCATAAGCAAGTAGCATGTGACTATTGGTGTAGATTGTGCCACTTCTTTTGACGTTTGCCTCTCGTATAACCTTTTCTAGCAGGATGTTGAAGAGGTCACACGAAAGGCTGTCTCCTTGTCTGAAACCTCTTTTGGTACCAAACTCTTCGGAGAGGTTCTTTCCTATTTTAACTGAGGACCTCGTGTCAGTTAAAGTCATTTTACAAAGCCGGATGAGCTTTGCGGGAATACCAAATTCAGACATGGCTTGGAATACCTTTGAGCGCAGCGGACTGTCGAAGGCTGCTTTATAATCGACAAAAAGGTGGTAGGTGTCGATCTGCATCTCTTGGGTCTTCTCCAGGATTTGCCGCAGGGTAAATATCTGGTCAATGGTGGACTTGCCAGGTCTAAAGCCGCATTGGTATGGTCCAATAATCTCGTTGACCATTGGCTTTAGTCGTTCGCACAATATCCCTGACACGATCTTGTAGGCAATAGGGAGTAGACTTATGCCCCTATAGTTAGAGCCTACAGTCTTATCTCCCTTCTTGTGGACGGGGCACAGGATACTCAGGTTCCAATCGTCGGGTACTCGTTCTTCCTGCCAGATGGTGCTAACTAGCTGATGAATACACCTTATCAGCGTGTCGCCTCCGGTTTTGAACAGCTCGGCTGGTAAGCCATCGGCCCCTGCTGCCTTATTATTCTTCAGCCGATTTATTGCTGTCTTTACCTCATCTTGGCTGGGCAGTATACATTCAATACCATCTTCTGGGATTGGGACTGTGGTATCTTCGTCTTCTTCGCTGCTATTGGATACCAACAGATTTGAAAAATGTTCTTTCCATATCCTGAGTATACTATCTGTATCAGTTACCAAATTACCTTGCTGGTCTCTACAGGAGGATGTGCCTGTACCAAAGCCATCAGTTTGATGCTTGACTCTTTGGTAGAATTTTCGGACTTCATTCTGGCTCCTGTACATCTCGATTTTTTCACACTCCCGCTTTTCCATCTCTCTCTTTTTCCTGCGGAAAAGACGTTTCTCCTCTCTCCTTTTCTCCCTGTATCTCTCTCGTGCGCTACGCGTTGCTACGGATTGTAAAGTAGCCTTATATGCCGCATTTTTCTCTTCGGTGGCAGCACGACACTCCTCATCATACCATGGATTCCTTGGTGGAGGTCTCTGGTATCCAAGTATGGATTTTGCGGCTGTTTGCATGGAGTGGGCAATGCTTTGCCATTGCGCTGATATGTTATCGGGATGAGGAGGGCTTTGATTAAGCAATTGGGCTAGTTGAGTGGAATATGCTGTGGCTATCTGTTGTGATTGCAGCTTACCGATGTCTAACTTTCGTGTTGTGTCTGCTCGTACTTTGTTTGCTACGTTTAAGCGGGTGCGTACCTTTGCTGCAACAAGGTAGTGGTCCGAATCAATGTTTGCGCCTCGGAACGATCGTACATCCAACACGCTCGATGAATGTCTTCCATCTATCACAACATGATCAATTTGGTTTCTTGTTTTCTGATCTGGAGACAGCCAGGTGCCCTTATGAATATCGAGATGATTAAATCTGGTACTGCTAACTACCATGTTTTTTGCAGCTGCAAAGTCTATCAGTCTCATACCATTGTCAGATGTTTCACTGTGGAGACTGAATTTCCCGACTGTTGGGCCAAAGATATTCTCCTTTCCAATTTTGGCATTAAAATCGCCTAGAATGATTTTAATGTCATGGGCAGGGCAACGGTCATATGTTTCTTCTAAGCACTCGTAAAATATATCTTTGGTCTGTTCGTCCTTTTCTTCAGTGGGAGCATGAGCGCAAATAAAGCTGATGTTGAAGAATTTAGCTTTTATTCGAATTGCAGCAAGTCTTTCATTCACTGGAGTGAAGCTGGATACAAGATGTTTTAGTCTCCGACTAACTACGAATCCACAACCAAACTCATGCTTTACGTCATGGCAGCTATAATACAGTGCGTCACCTTTAGGTGTTGTTGTGACGCCTTTCCCAATCCATCGTATTTCCTGTATGGCAGTAATATCGGTCTTGTACTTTTCAAGTACGTCTGCCAATGCGAAGACTGCACCTTCTCTATAAAGAGTGCGAACATTCCAGGTGCAGATTCGCAGATCATGGTCCTTAAAACGTTTGCGGGGTTCGTCAACTTTAGAGGGGTTTGTTTTTCTTTTCTTTCGTTTTTTCATAGTAGGCTGTTTTTTCTAGGGGAGGGTTACTAACCCGACGCCCAAACCCAAGTTTTTAACGTTCTTATGGGTGAACGCGCGGCACATGTTAGCTCACTACCTTTAACGGGTGTTAAAGGCAGTTCCCCAGGTGACACCACGGGGAGGTCAGTGTCCACTTGGGATGAAAGAGGGACCAAGATAAATCCTGGGCTTTGCCATGTTAAAACCGGTCAGGACCGTTCCTTGGTATCTTCCATCCCCTACGTCACCCACAAATACTTTTTATCTTCTTAAATTGTGAAAATATTTTTGCAAAAAATCGCGCGATTTTTTAATATTTTTGCCTGCGGCGCTTTTCGTTTTTCAGAAAGTATTTGAATATTTTTAAAACAACTTTTTATCTTCTGAAACTGTAAAAGCATTTTCGTAAAAATCGCGTGATTTTTTAAAATATATTTTCGCCTGCGGCGCTTTTCGTTTTTCAGAAAGTATTTGAATATTTTTACAAAAACTTTTTATTTTCTTAAAGTGTGAAAATATTTTTGTAAAAAATCGCACGATTTGTTTCAAAAATATTTTTGCCTGCGCCGCTTTTCGTTTTTGAGAAAGTATTTGAATATTTCTACAAAAACTTTTTATTTTCCTCAATTGTGAAAATATTTGTGTAAAAAATCGCGCGATTTTTTTCAAAAATATTTTCGCCTGCGGCGCTTTTCGTTTTTCTGAAAGTATTTCAATATTTTTTACAAACAACTTTTTATCTTCTTAAACTGTGAAAATAATTTTGAAAAAAATCGCGCGATTTTTTAAAAAAATATTTTCGCCTGCGGCGCTTTTCGTTTTCCTGAAAAATTTTGCAAAAACTTTTTATTTTCTTAAATTGTGAAAATATTTTTGTACTATTTTCAAAAATATTTCGCCTTTTTCGCTTTTCAGAAAGTATTTCAAAATTTAAAAAAAAAAACTTTTTATCTTCTTAAATTGTAAAAATATTTTGTAAAATAATTTGTAAAAAATCGCGCGATTTTTTTAACAATATTTTCGCCAGCGGCGCACTGTGGTTCAGAATGGTTTTTCCTTGGTCAAAATTCTCGGATAAAGATATTTTCATAATTCTTTTTTTGTTAGACAGATAGCACAATCAGCTTTCAGACGAATTATAGGCAAATTCGGCCTGGTAGTTGAAGAGAAATTCAAGGTCAAAATTAAACTTTTGAATTTTTTTAACTATTTTTCTATGAGTATTTTTGTGGTTTTTATATCTTCCTATGTATTAATGATGGTCAAATACAAATAAATAAACAATAAAATTACCAAAAAACTAAAAAAATTAAAAAAAAAAATTCGAAAAAATTTTTAATAAAAATACTCCTTGGTGTTTCATAAAACTTATACAACTCGTATAAAAACTCATATACTCCAAAAAAGTTTAATTTGTATCAAAAAAATGAAATTCATATGGAAAAAGTATAGAAAAACACACAATTTTACCCATGGGGACGGGTACAAAAGTATATGTAGGCTGAAAGAGGAGACTCTCGGGCATCTTTCTGTGAAAACAGAAGTTTGTTCCATTTTGATCCATAAAAGTTCTAGTCCACTAAATTTGGAATTTCATAAAATTTAGTACCGGAGGAAAAATTAAATAGACCATGTTGTGTGAACGCTACGGTTAATTACTAAAACGATTTTTAAAGGCCACAATCCTGCCTACCTTACAAAAAAACAATGAACACAATATATGTTATAGTTTCCGAGAAATAGCTACGTCTTTCTCCAAAAATTTGCACAAATTACGCATTTCCCAAAAATGGGGAAAATGTTCGTCTTTAGGGGCACACCACGGCCACACCTTCCAATATTTTGAATTAATTTTTTGGTTTCCTTAGTTTCAATATGTTTACTATCGAATCCCTTATAGAAATTAAATATCTTTGACAAAACAAAATTTTGATTTTTGGCCAGGAAAATCAATTCCTGAACCATTGTGCGGCGCTTATCTTTTTCAGAAAGTATTTCCGAATTTTAACAAAAACTTTTTATTTTCCTATAGGCAGCATTTTTTGTTTAGGTTTGAAGGCAAATTTTGAATATAGTTCGATTTGAGATGGCTACTACTTATTTTGTACTTAATTTTCTTAAAAATTTTAAATCAGTTATAAATTATTTTATGAAATGAAAAATGCATGTCAACTTAAAGTTAATTTTTAATTTTTTTCTTATACATTTGAAATAAAAATTGTATTTAAATAAAAATCACTTAAATTTTAAAAACGGACATAACTCCCATTGGACTTATGTCCGCTAAGGGGGGTCGGCACGATGAAAATGTGCCTCATTGAAATAATGGTTTTAGACCCCAAGTATGTTTGGACGAAATGTGTTTCAGACAATTTGGAGTCGATCTAGCCATGTCCGTCTGTCTGTCCTGCTGGCTGGAGCGCACGATAACTCTCGAACGGATGAACCGGTTCGGTTGAAATTTTGGCTTTCGTAATATTTTGTCCAAACTTAGTTTAAGTTCGAAGATGGGTTATATCGGTCCACCCTTCCGGTACCTCCCCTACATAAGTTCAAAAATGTTCGGAAAAATTGTGCGAACGATAACTCCTAAAGTTAGTAACCGATCTGCTCCATACTTTACACATCGTGAACCTTCTACCAGACATATACATGAGGTTCCACTCTGGTCTCAATAGGTCCACTCCTTCGGGTAGCTCCCACACAAAATTTCGGAAGAGTTCAGTTTAGGGCCATCTCTCGAATCGCTTTGATTTTTGTTTCAGCAACTTGTATTTACTGCCCTCCATACGACGGTGCAAGTTTCATTAGGGGCAAGTCCATACTTCCTGAGAAATTTGCAAAAACCCCTATGACACCGTGTGAGGTGGTTGGAGCGCAAGATAACTCTCGAACGGATCTGCCGATTCGGTCCAAAATATAGCCTTAGTAATATTTTGTCAAAACAAAGTTTAAGTTTGAAGATAAGCCATATCGGTCCACTCCTTCAAGTACCTCCCCCACAAAAGTTCAAAAATTTTCGGAAAAATTTTTCGTACGGTAACTCTTGAAGGGAGTGGCCGAATTGGTCTATACTTTACACAGCCTAATATATCTACAAGATATAGATCACGTTGAAATATGGACTATATTTGTCCACCCCTTCCGGTACCTCCCACACATCATTTCGGATAAGTTCACTTTAAGACCTAATATCGAATCACTTTGATTTTTGTTGAAGCAACTTGCACTCGCATCCTCAATTACGATGGTATTTTTTTTTTTAGGGGCAAGTCCATACTTCTTGAGTAAACAGCCCGAAGAGTGTAAAAACCCCCTATGGCACCATATGTTGTCAATGTCGATCCATTCCTTTTAGTATCTCCTCCGCAGAACTTTTGATCTTTAATCCTAATCAACATTTTTGTCAGTTCAAATGCCCAAAACTTTTAAAATCCCCTAAATACATACGTTTTTTGGGAAAATTTTTTTCAATATACACAGGTTGAGGGTATATCTCTGTCGGCAAAGCCGAGTGATACTTTTTTACTTGTTTTTGTTCCCAGAAGATAGAAAACTTACTCAACAAAAAACTGTACATATACATATATATCCAGTAGAGTGGGGCGATTTGAACACCATCACGGGCGCCTGGAGTTTCTGATTCTTGGGATTGTACTGAGCAAAAAAGTCAAGTAGACCATATGTCTACGGTGAAAATCGAGCCCCCGGATTTTGACTTGAAGTTTTTTTTTCAAGGATTTTGGCATATAACAACTAAACCACTGAGATTTTCGATCCAACACAAAGACAACAATTGTAGCCAAGACAATAATAAAGAACTCTGTAGTACATCGCCAGCATTGGAACGCTCCTTCAGGTAGTTATGGCCTCGAGAAGGTGCACATATTTCGGAAAATATCGATAAACGACACTGTGCTACAAAATGAAACTCAAAGTCAGTGGGTGGAAAATTTCTTTTGGAGATGAAAGCCCTTGGTGAGTATACTGAGAACCCAAAAGGAAATTTTCACCATAGGTCAAGTTTCCGAGATATTGCGTGATTAATGGTTTAATTTTGGCCGCTTAATTTGTGACCAAATAGTTTTATATCTCTCTAAAGCGTTATTGTAGCTTCATTTTGACATTACATGTCTTCAGTCAAATAGAATCTTTTTGTAGAATATTTCATCCCTCTAACTCAATTCCTTTCATGGCCTTTTCGTCCTTTATTTTTTGAACCGTAGTAAAACTACCACAAGGTGAGATTTTACAGCATCCAAATATTCTACAAAAATGTTGTTCACAAGATTTTAGGTACGGTTCTCATTGATGACCAATCGATATTTCCCCGTTTTCATGGTCCTTTTTGACATTTTACCGGTTTTTGTTCAGAAAATTATGTTTTGAAAATACTGAAATACTTACCATAAATAGCTCTTGTAATGACGAACACGTTAATAACAAATTTTATTGGAGGACAAATCCGGTTATCTAAATTTTTGAACCGGATATTCTGATATTAAAACCGGTTTTAAGTAACCGATTAACCGAATATGTATATCATTAGAAAGCTAATAAAATGGCCAATCAAATGACAGCAAGTAGCTGATTACAACTTTGTCGGTTACTAAGCTTTTCAAAATAAATATTGAACAAAACAAAAAACATTATAGTTTTGGATAAAATGGAGGAAAAATAAGAAATATAACATTTTATAATTTTGCGCTATGGAAAAATGAAAATGATAAGGACAGTTATTGACGTGGTTCAAACTTCTGAGTTATGGCGAAATTAATTCATTCTTTATGAACTTTAAGTGCATGATAAAAAAACAACATAACACAAATTCATCTCGCCATAACTCAGAAGTTTGACCTATGACATAACTGCCTTTCCAGATTTCCAGTGGTATTTTACATCAAAATCGGTTTAAGAACGCGGTTTTTTTGTTGTAATCAGCTACTTGCTGTCATTTGATTGACCATTTTATTAGCTTTCTAATGATATAGATATTCGGTTAATCGGTTACTTAAAACCGGTTGCAAAATCGGTTTTAATATCAGAATATCCGGTTCAAAAATTTAGATAACCGGATCTGTCCTCCAATAAAATTTGTTATTAACGTGTTCGTCATTACAAGAGCTATTTATGGTAAGTATTTCAGAAGCACCACAGACCAATAACGAATATACATAAAAACAAAACATAATTTTCTGAACAAAAACCGGTAAAATGTCAAAAAGGACCATGAAAACGGGGAAATATCGATTGGTCATCAATGAGAACCGTACCTAAAATCTTGTGAACAACATTTTTGTAGAATATTTGGATGCTGTAAAATCTCACCTTGTGGTAGTTTTACTACGGTTCAAAAAATAAAGGACGAAAAGGCCATGAAAGGAATTGAGTTAGAGGGATGAAATATTCTACAAAAAGATTCACCATTCTATTTGACTGAAGACATGTAATGTCAAAATGAAGCTACAATAACGCTTTAGAGAGATATAAAGCTATTTGGTCACAAATTAAGGGGCCAAAATTAAACCATTAATCACGCAATATCTCGGAAACTTGACCTATGGTGAAAATTTCCTTTTGGGTTCTCAATATACTCACCAAGGGCTTTCATCTCCAAAAGAAATTTTCCACCCACTGACTTTGAGTTTCATTTTGTAGCACAGTGTCGTTTATCGATATTTTCCGAAATATGTGCACCTTCTCGAGGCCATAACTACCTGAAGGAGCGTTCCAATGCTTGCGATGTACTACAGAGTTCTTTATTATTGTCTTGGCTACAATTGTTGTCTTTGTGTTGGATCGAAAATCTCAGTGGTTTGGTTGTTATATGCCAAAATATCCAAAAATCCTTGAAAAAAAACTTCAAGTCAAAATCCGGGGGCTCGATTTTCACCGTAGACATATGGCCTAGTTGACTTTTTTGCTCAGTACAATCCCAAGAATCAGAATCTCCAGGCGCCCGATAACACTTTTTTCCTTTCGTACAAATCGCCCCGGCCTAATATCCAGGTTAAGATCCGATTTTCCCCAATTTTATGTATTCGAGGGTTTTTGTCAAATTTTCGAACGGAGATTTAATGTTGTGTGTTGCCCGAGAATACAACACTCAATTCGGAAAATTGTAAGCATTGGTCCATGTTTTGGAAAGAACACAGTATTTATTATCAGTTAAGATATTCTGTTCCTTTCCTTTCATAAACCAAAGGAAAATTTTTGTTCCTATTTACTTTAATACACTTATTGGTGGAACGTATAAAAACGCTGTTCTTGCTTGTTTAATATTGTAGTTCTCCTCTAAAATTTTAAAACTGAAATATCTCACCGAAATACATATATTTTACATTTCGCAAATCCTCTTATAATTTAATCAGATCTTAAATCCAATCTACTTGTATTCATCCCATTGCAGGCCCTGCAGATTCATTGAAATAATCATCATACATACATGCGTCAGTTCGTTCATTCATTGTTCACTTAACGCCATCATTACCGGCACAATATTTGCAATTATTTCTGTTCTGCTACTACCAGAAGAAGAATGGGAGAGATTCTCCTTCTGGCAATGACGCCAATTCGCAATCAGTTGTTGGTTGTTTGCGTTCATTAAAAATGTTATGGGGCTCTTCTGAGCAGTCAGTCGTCGTCGTCGTCGTTTAATACACTTTAATTGTGTGCTGTTTGCATTCTGTCTGCCAGTCAGGCAGGCAATACGTTCATTTCAGCCGTTCAATACTGTAAACATGATGATGGGAGAATGGGTAGTGCAACGCCCAGACCAAAACAGAAGGGATACAATAGAACGAAGGAAGCGAATATAAATAAAGTGCAAAAAAGTTCCCGCCAAATATCAGAATACAGTAATGAAAACAAACTTCAAGTAAACCAACAAAAACATGAGGGAAAAACAACAGCAGTAAAAAATTACACCAGTTGCAAAAAGGGTAAGAGAAGTAACTGCAGGACAACCGACAGAAAGACCACCACGAGGAAGTGGAATTCATCAGCAAAACAAAAACAACAATTGAAACCAAATATCAGAATATGTACTGCAGCAGTTCTGCACTTTATCCGATGCTGGGACGGGGAGGAGGGAGGTGCAATGCGGCAATAACAAATAATAAAAACAACGTATAAAAACAAAAACGTAAAAAACACTACGAAAGCTGGGCAATGTCGACGTTGCTGTACAGCGTGCTTGAAATACACAATATTACGTGGCACATCCTAGGTCGGTTACGAAAAAGCCCAACGAGTCAGTCAACCAACCAACCAGCCAGCCAGACATAAACGCAGACAATCTCAGCAATTTACACACGTATTTAAAACAACGTGGTCGGGTCGTTTGTCTGGCAATATGTAAGGGTGATTTAAACTTGGCATGATTAAAACGACAACAGACAGGGAAGCACACACATACTGACATCCCAATAATATCACAGAGTATAGAAAACAACAACAACAACCGCAACTGTCTGCAAAAATAGATTTGGTTGTAGAGTATAGACTATCGTATAATCAGGGGTAATAGATTAACGTAGTCCACTGATATGCTACCTATAAAGTAGTGTTGATCGTCAAAGCACACCTTATCCAATACTTAGAGCATTTGCGAGGAATCTAACGCAAATGCCTACTAGTAACAGTTGTTAGACTGACGTCTCGATGTTAGAGAGAGAATGTGACTGGGACTTTTCATTAAAGAACATTCTCTTCGTTTGACGTATCATAACACGGTCCTTCTAGAAGAGATCCCGGCGATTACAGAGTGTGTGAACTGACTTAGTGCTAAATAGAGATAAACTACCGTTAACACCCTTGGAGATAGTAAAATTACAAACAAAGCTATAAAATCCAACAAAGTAAAATTAAAAACTATCTTAGATTGTTTAAAATCGATCAAAAACTATTCTGAACCTGACTCAAAGCGTACATGTGGAGATTAGAGGTTATGATATAGCAAATTCGCTGGCAGGGAATTAGCAACAGTAAACTTACTTACTTACTTAGCTGGCCCATTACAGAACATTTGTTGCTTTGCACTCTGGAATACCGCGCGTTTTCATCTCATCATCCACTTGTTTGCGCCATCTATTCCTTGGCCTGCCAATTCTGCGTGCACCGCCATGTGGCATGTATTCATACGCCTTTTTAGCGGGTTCATCATCGCTCATTCTTATGATATGGCCTAGCCAACGCAATCGCTGCATCTCGATACGTTTAACAATATTGATGTCGTTGTATAGCAGATACAGCTCGTGGTTCATGCGACGTCGATATTCACCGTCAACGCAGATTGGTCCGTAGATCTTTCGAAGAATTTTTCTCTCAAACACACCAAGCACTGCCATGTCTGCTTGCGCAAGTACCCAGGCTTCGGAGCCATACATCAGCACGGGTAGTATCAGTGTTTTGTAGAGCGTTATTTTTGTTCGACGAGATGTGGCTTTGTTTTTAAACTGCTTACTTAAACCAAAGTAGCATCTGTTGGCCAATACAATTCTTCTTTTTATTTCCCAACTGATGTCGTTTGTTGTGTTTACGGAGGTGCCGAGGTAGACGAAGTCTTTTACTACCTCAATATTATAGGAACCAACTTCCACAGTCGGTCCGAGCTCAATGGACGCACCATCGCATCGACACCATCAACTTGGTCTTCTCACCGTTTACCGCCAGACCCACTTTAGCAGATTCTCCTTCGACCTTTATAAAGGTATCAGTTACTTCTTTTACTGATCGGCCCATGATGTCTATATCATCAGCATAAGCAAGTAACATGTGACTATTGGTGTAGATTGTGCCACTTCTTTTGACGTTTGCCTCTCGTATAACCTTTTCTAGCAGGATGTTGAAGAGGTCACACGAAAGGCTGTCTCCTTGTCTGAAACCTCTTTTGGTACCAAACTCGTCGGAGAGGTTCTTTCCTATTTTAACTGAGGACCTCGTGTCAGTTAAAGTCAATTTACAAAGCCGGATGAGCTTTGCGGGAATACCAAATTCAGACATGGCTTGGAATACCTTTGAACGCAGCGGGCTGTCGAAGGCTGCTTTATAATCGACAAAAAGGTGGTAGGTGTCGATCTGCATCTCTTGGGTCTTCTCCAGGATTTGCCGCAGGGTAAATATCTGGTCAATGGTGGACTTGCCAGGTCTAAAGCCGCATTGGTATGGTCCAATTATCTCGTTGACCATAGGCTTTAGTCGTTCGCACAATATCCCTGACACGATCTTGTAGGCAATAGGGAGTAGACTTATGCCCTTATAGTTAAAGCATACAGTCTTATCTCCCTTCTTGTGGACGGGGCACAGGATACTCAGGTTCCAATCGTCGGGTACTTGTTCTTCCTGCCAGATGGTGCTAACTAGCTGATGAATACACCTTATCAGCGTGTCGCCTCCGGTTTTGAACAGCTCGGCTGGTAAGCCATCGGCCCCTGCTGCCTTATTATTCTTCAGCCGATTTATTGCTGTCTTTACCTCATCTTGGCTGGGCGGTATACATTCAATACCATCTTCTGGGATTGAGACTGTGGTATCTTCGTCGTCTTCGCTGCTATTGGATACCAACAGATTGGAAAAATGTTCTTTCCATATCCTGAGTACACTATCTGTATCAGTTACCAAATTACCTTGCTGGTCTCTACAGGAGGATGTGCCTGTACCAAAGCCATCAGTTTGATGCTTGACTCTTTGGTAGAATTTTCGGACTTCATTCTGGCTCCTGTACATCTCGATTTTTTCACACTCCCGCTTTTCCATCTCTCTCTCTCTCTTTTTCCTGCGGAAAAGACGTTTCTCCTCTCTCCTTTTCTCCCCGTATCTCTCTCGTGCGCTACGCGTTGCTACGGATTGTAAAGTAGCCGCATATATGCCGCATTTTTCTTTTCGGTAGCAGCACGACACTCCTGGTCATACCACGGATTCCTTGGTGGAGGTCTCTGGTATCCATGTATGGATTTTGCGGCTGTTTGCATGGAGTGGGCAATGCTTTGCCATTGTGCTGATATGTTATCGGAATGAGGAGTGCTTTGATTAAGCAATTGGGCTAGTTGAGTGGAATATGCTGTGGCTATCTGTTGTGATTGCAGCTTACCGATGTCTAACTTTCGCGTTGTGTCTGTTCGTACTTTGTTTGCTACGTTTAAGCGGGTGCGTACTTTTACTGCAACAAGGTAGTAGTCCGAATCAATGTTTGCGCCTCGGAACGATCGTACATCCAACACGATCGATGAATGTCTTCCATCTATCACAACATGATCAATTTGGTTTCTTGTTTTCTGATCTGGAGACAGCCAGGTGCCCTTATGAATATCGAGATGATTAAATCTGGTACTGCTAACTACCATGTTTTTTGCAGCTGCAAAGTCTATCAGCCTCATACCATTGTCAGATGTTTCACTGTGGAGACTGAATTTCCCGACTGTTGGGCCAAAGATATTCTCCTTTCCAATTTTGGCATTAAAATCGCCTAGAATGATTTTAATGTCATGGGCAGGGCAGCGGTCATATGTTTCTTCTAAGCGCTCGTAAAATATATCTTTGGTCTGTTCGTCCTTTTCTTCAGTGGGAGCATGACCGCAAATAAAGCTGATGTTGAAGAATTTAGCTTTTATTCGAATTGCAGCAAGTCTTTCATTCACTGGGGTGAAGCTGGATGCCAGATGTTTTAGTCTCCGACTAACTACGAATCCACAACCAAACTCATGCTTTACGTCATGGCAGCTATAATACAGTGCGTCACCTTTAGGTGTTGTTGTGACGCCTTTCCCAATCTATCGTATTTCCTGTATGGCAGTAATATCGGTCTTGTACTTTTCAAGTACGTCTGCCAATGCGAAGACTGCACCTTCTCTATAAAGAGTGCGAACATTCCAGGTGCAGATTCGCGGGGTTCGTCAACTTTAGAGGGGTTTGTTTTTCTTTTCTTTCGTTTTTTCATAGTAGGCTGTTTTTTCTAGGGGAGGGTTACTAACCCGACGCCCAAACCCAAGTTTTTAACGTTCTTATGGGTGAACGCGCGGCACATGTTAGCTCACTACCTTTAACGGGTGTTAAAGGCAGTTCCCCAGGTGACACCACGGGGAGGTCAGTGTCCACTTGAGATGAAAGAGGGACCAAGATAAATCCTGGGCTTTGCCATGTTAAAACCGGTCAGGACCGTTGCTTGGTATCTTCCATCCCCTACGTCACCCAGCAACAGTAAACTAGAATTAAATATTTGGGCAAACAAGGACTCGCCCACTAAAAACATAATATCGCTGTAAACAGGACCACAAGGAGTAACGTCGGTATACATTTCCAACACAGACGAAATTCGATAAATTAATTTATCACAAAGTAAAAATACAACTGATAAAATATTTCACATATTGACTAAAATATTTGTCGATTTTTTTATATTGAACTGATAAAATATTTCACATATTGACAAAAATATGTATCAAAATATTCCAGATTTTGTGTCAGCATTCAGTGGTTGTTAGAATAGCTACCAATAAACATTAGGGTTACAATTTTTTTTGCAAATATCAAAAATACCACCGCATAGCAGCGCAGAGCACGAAAAACTACTATGAAATACGGTGTCATTTTTTCTCTATCGCGAAAAAAGTTTCCGCACCAAATGCATTTAAGTTCAGTAGTGCATTATTTAATTTTATTTGTTAAAATGACATATACGCTTTCCGTAATAACATATTCATAGTTTTAATCTAATAAAAAACAATATCGAACCATTTACGACCAATTTGGCTTTTAGGTTTGTTTTTAACAAAAAACAACAAAATAATTTTAAATATGAACATTTTTTATCGATTGAAAAAAATTTATTCAACATTTTTTTTCATTAAGAAAATATTTTGTTTTTATCAAGCACAATGTGGAATATTTTGATAAATATTTTTGTCAATTTGTGAAATATTTTATCAGTTATATTTTTACTTTGTGATCAAATAATTTTATCGAATTCTGTCAATATGACAATTTTTTTATCGCCGTATAATCGATAAATTTTTATTGGAATCTTAGAATTGTTTTTATCAAATGGCTAAAATTTTTTTCTGTGAAAGGATCTTCGAACAGACCTCAAGTTGCTCTTAATGCCTTCAAGAGTTATCGTGCCCACCATTTTAGCTTTTATGAGGGAGGCACCTGAGGGAGTGGACCGATATACATCTTCGAACTTCGAAAACTATGTTTGGACAGAATATTACGAAGGCCATATTTTGGACCAACTCGGTTTATCCACTACACATGGTGGCATATGTTTTTACAGCTTTCGGGCAATATTCTCAGAAAGTATTTACTTGGCCCTGAAAACGTGTACCGTTGTATGTAATAGGGGCAGCGAATACAAGTAGTTACAAACAGAATCAAAGCGATTCGAGAGCAGCTGTTCAACTTGATTTTACGTAGTTTTGCGTGGAAGGTACTCGAAGGAGTGGACATCTGTAGTTCATATTCGAACTTGATTTATGCCTCGTAGAAATATTACGATGTATGGATCACATCGGGTTCTGTATTTGAGAGTTGTCGTGGGCATCATTTTGGCGAAAAGTTTTGAACTTTTGTGGGGAGGTCCTGGAAGGTGTCGACTGATATTCCCCATCTTCGAACTTAAACTAAGTTTGGACAACATATTACGAAGACCAAACATTGGACCGAATGGGCGATCCGTTCGAGAGTTATGTTGCGCTCCAGCCAGAAAGACAGACGGGCGGACATTGCTAAATCGACTCCAAATTGTCTGACGCGTATTTCGTCCAAACACACTTGGGGTCTAAGACCATTATTTCGATGAGGCACATTCTGGCCTTAGTCTAAAGACTGAGGGTATAAAAATGGAATAGAGGGGAGATAGGGAAAAGTATTAAAATCCTATGTTGTGATAGACGACAGGCATACACCAAGTGCGTTGAACATATGTCGGTTTCGAGGAGAAAGCACCGATTTGGAATCTGTACAAAGGAAAGCTGCAATCACAGCAAATATCCGTAACATACTAAATATAACTTATGCAATTGCTAAATATGAACGCCTTGACAAAGTATTGCTTGCCCACTCTACGAACCCTTCAACAAAATCCATACTAGGGTATCAGAGACCTCCAAAGAGTTTATGGTATTTTTCTGCCAATGAAAAGAAGAAAGGAACCATACACAAGCAATGCATTTTAAATTGAAATTTACGCTCTCTTGCTTTCAGTAAGCGCCCGCCGGCTATCGCTGGTCTAAGTTCCAATACGAATTAGGTATTAGTGATATGCGAATCTGTACATGGAATGTTCGCACTTTATGTCTTACAAGGTTCCAGGCCGATATTATTGCCATATAGAAAATACGTAAGATTGGTAAAGGCGTCACAACAACTGCTAAATGTAAAGCAATATATTATATCTGCCATGACACAAAGCATGAGTTTGGTTGCGGATTTGTAATTAGTCAGAGGTTACAACATCTGGCCTCCAGTTTCACCCTGGTGAATGAAAGACTTGCTACAATTCCGATAAAAGCTAAATTTGTCATGCTCCCACTGAAGTGAAAGACGATCAGGCCACAGATATTTTTTACGAGCGCTGAGAAGAAACACATGACAGTTGACCTGCACTTGAATTTAAAATAATTGAAGGCGATTTTAATGCCAAAATCAGAAAGGAGCATATATTTGGCCCATCAATCGAGAAATGCTATCTCCACAGTGAAATGTCGACAGTGGAATGAGGATAATAGACTTCGCCGTGGAATAAAAACGTGGTAATTAGCAGGACAAGATTTAAGCACATCGACATTTAGAAGGGCAACTGGGTGACTCCCAACAAAAAAAGAGAAATTAATCACGTTGTGATAGATGGAAGACATTCATCGAGCGTGTTGGATGTACGATCGTTCCGAGAGCAAAAACGACTGGGATTACAAACTTGTTGCAGCAAAGATACGTACTCGATTAAAAGCAAGTAAAATACAAACAGACACAACACCGATGTTGGACATCGGTAAGCTGCAATCACAACAGATAGCCGCAGCATATTCAACTCAACTGGCCCAACTGCTTATTAAAGCACTTCTTCTTCCGATAACATATCTACACCGCGGGAAAGTATTGCTATCTCCATGCAAACAGCCGCAAAATTCATACTTGGAAACCAGGGACCTCTACCAATGAGCCAATGGAATGACCCGGAGTGTCGTGTTGCTATCGAATAGAAAAATTCGGTATATAGGGCTACTCTATAATCAATAGCGCACGAGAAATTTATTGAGAGAATAACGAAGTCTGAAAATTCTACCAAAGTGTGAAACATCAAACTGATGGCTTCAGTACAGGTGCATCCTTCTGCATGGACGAGCAAGGTAATCTGATTACAGATACCAATATTGTGCTCGGGAGATAAAAAATAACATTTTTCCAAACTGTTGGTATCCAATACTAGCGACGACGAAGATACACCACATCCGATCCCAGAATATGGTATTGAGTGTATACCGCCTTGCCAAGATAAGGTTACAGACATCACTAAATCAGCTGAAGAATAATAGGGCATAGCCGTCCGTTTACCAGTACAAAACCGAAGGCGGAAGGTATATACATCGTCGCGTACCCTACGATTGGGAACTGTGTGCCGTCCACAAGAAAGGAGATAAGGGTATGTGCTCTAATTATAGGGACATATGTAAGTATGTTCCCTATTGCTGATAATTATCAGCATGCACTATCTTAAGAAATTTTAAGTTTTCAGCTTACTAGCCAGATACAGCTCGTGGTTCATACGACGTCGATTTTCACACACAGCCTTAACTGCTTGCGCAAGTACCTAAGCTTCGGAACCATACATCCTAACGGGTAGTATCAGTGTTTTGTAAAGCGTTATTTTTGTTTGACGAGTTGTGGCTTTGTTTTTGAAGTGCTTACTTAAGCCAAAGTAGCATCTGTTGGCCAATACAATTCTCCTTTTTATTTCACAACTTATGTCGTCTGTTGTATTTACAGCGGTGCCGAGGTATACGAAGTCTTTTACTATCTCAAAATTATAGGAGCCAACTTCAACAGTTGGTCCGATCTCAATGGACGCATTGCGCGTCGACACCATCAACTTGGTCTTCTCACCGTTTACCGCCAGACCCACTTTAGCAGATTCTCCTTCGACCTTCATAAAGGTATCGGTTACTTCTTTTACTGATCGTCCCATGATGTCTATATCATCAGCATAAGCAAGTAACATGTGGCTATTGGTGTAGATTGTGCCACTTCTTTTGACGTTTGCTTCTCGTATAACCTTTTCTAGCAGGATGTTGAAAAGATCACACGAAAGGCTGTCTCCTTGCTTGAAACCTCTTTTGATACAAAACTATTCGGAGAGGTTCTTTCCTATTTTAATTGAAGATCTTGTGTCAGTTAGAGTCATTTTACAAAACCGAATGAGCTTTGCGGGGATATCAAATTCAGACATGGCTTGGAATACCTTTGAACGTAGCGGGCTGTCGAAGGCTGCTTTATAATCGACAAATATGTGGTAGGTGTCGATCTGCATCTCTTGGCTCTTCTCCAGGATTTGCCCCAGGGTAAATATGTGGTCAATGGTGGACTTGCCAGGCCTAAAGGCGCATTGGTATGGTCCAATTATTTCGTTGACCATTGGCTTTAGTCGTTCGCAAAATATCCCTGACACTATTTTGTAGGCGATAGGGAGAAGACTTATGGCCCTATAGTTGGAGCATAAAGTCTTATCTCCTTTCTTATGGACGGGACACAAGATGCTCAGGTTCCAATCGTTGGGTAAGCGTTCTTCCTGCCAGATGGAGCTAACTAGCTGATGCATACACCTTATCAGCGTGTCGCCAACGGTTTTAAACAGCTCGGCAGGTAGGCCATCAGCTCCTGCTGCTTATTATTCTTCTCCCGGTTTATTGCTGTCTTTACCTCATCTTGGCCGGGTGGTATACATTCAATGCCATCTTCTGGTATTGAATCTGTGGTATATTCGTCGACTTCGTTACTATTGGATACAAACAGTTTGGAAAAACGCTCTTTCCATATCCTTAACACACAATCTGTATCAGTTACCTGATTACCTTCCTGGTCTCTACAGGAGGATGTGCCAGATCCAAAGCCATCAGTTTGATGTTTCACTCTTTGGTAGAATTTTCAGACTTCATTCTGTCTTCTGTACATCTCGATTTGTTCACACTCCCGCTTTTCCATTTCTCTCTTTTTCCTGCGGAAAAGAAATTTCTCCTATCTCCTTTTCTCCCGATACCTCTCTCGTGCGCTTCGTGTTGCTACTGATTGTAGAGTAGCCGCATATATGCCGCATTTTTCTTTTCGGTGGCAGCACGACACTCCTGGTCATACCACGGATTCCTTGGTGGAGGTCTCTGGTATCCAAGGACTGATTTTGCGGCTGTTTGCATAGAGTGAACAATGTTTTGCCATTGTCCTGATATGTTATCGGGACGAGGAATGATTTGATTAAACAGTTGGGCCAGTTAAGTGGAATATGATGTGGCTATCTGTTGTGATTGCAGCTTACTGATGTCCAACTTCCGTGTTGTGTCTGTTCGCACTTTGTTTGCTACGTTTAATCTGGTGCGTACCTTTGCTGCAACAAGGTGGTGGTCCGAGTCTATATTTCCACCTCGGAACGATCGTATATCCAACACGCTTGATGCATGCCTTCCATCTATCACAACGTGATCAATTTGATTTCTTGTTTTTTGATATGGCGACAGCCAGGTGCTCTTATGAATATCGAGATGCTTAAATAGGGTACTACCATGTCTCTTGCAGCTGCAAAGTCTATCAGCCTCATACCATTTCACAGTGGAGGCTGAATTTCCCGGCTGTTGGGCCAAATATATTCTCCTTTCGAATCGCCTAGTATAATTTTAATGTCATAGGCAGGGTAACGGTCTTAAGTTTCTTCTAAGCGCTCGTAAAATATATCATTTGTCTGTTCGTCCTTGTCTTTAGTGGGAGCATGAGCCCAAATAAAGCTGGTGTTGAAGAATTTTGCTTTTAATCGAATTGCAGTAAGTCTTTTATTCACTGGGGTGAAGCTGGAGACCAGATGTTTTAACCTCCGACCAACTACAAATCCGCAACCAAACTCATGCTTTGTGTCATGGCAGCTATAATACAGTGCGTCACCTTTAGGTGTTGTTGTGACGCCTTTCCCGTTCCATCGTATATCCTGTATGGCAGTTATTTCGGCCTTGTACTTTTCAAGTACATCTGACAATGCGTAAACTGCACCTTCTCTATAAAGAGTGCGAACATTACAGGTACAGATTCCCAGATCATGGTCCTTAAAACGTTTGCGGGGTTTGTCATTTGATTGCTTAAGCTGGAGTATTCCCCCAATGGCTTAATTTAATTTATTACCCTCTATTATAGAGAGTAATGTTTTTCAAAACGAACTGACAGTGTTGCAAAATTTTACCGGTCGCTACCAATATCATGATTTCATCCCGGCGAAGGGAATTTTCAATTGGTTTTTTAGCTTTTTGCAAAAAACCGAACTCTTTAAGTGTCTAGTATTCTCAAGTAAATGAGAATACAACTTTAGAGGAGTTTGTTTTTCTTTTCTTTCGTTTTTTCATAGTAGGCTGTTTTGTCTAGGGGAGAGTTACGAACCCGACGCCCAACCCCAAGTTTTTAATATTCTTATGGGTGAACTCGCGGGACATGTTAGCTAACTACCTTTAACGGATGTTAAAGGCAGTCCAGCCAATTCTGGCCCAAAATGCAGATAAAAACTTCTAAACACCTGAAATCGCGAGATACCGTTGTATGGTGGATATACCAAAACCTAGATCTATGTCCACAAGTTTTAGTGCAGAAGATTTCTGACTACTGGGAACCCTAAATACCAAATTACAGCAAATACTGCCGAAAATATAAATAAAAGCTTTAAAATAACTGAAATCAGGTGGTACAGTTATATGGGGGATATAAGAAAAACTGGACCCATATTGATGATTTTTTGGCTATTTTTTACTTATTTTAAGCATTTTTTTAGAAAAATCAGATGTATTCAACGATTGGAACTATTTTGTCGCACCTTCCCATACAAGCGGGGCCACTGTGCAGTGTCACGTTTTCCTCAAACTTTGGCAATCTTAAAATATAACAAAACTAAACGCTTTAGGGGAAAGCCGCCTAAAAAATCCGACAATGATTTTTTATCTTTGAGTTAAAACCAGCATAATGGCAGTACATGCAGAACTGGATGAGCAAAACTTTTATGGAATAAACAATTGGAAGACGAGATTGAGAGGAATGGAAGTATTTTCTTAGTTTGGCTTATAGGACAAATGTTCTGTAGAGAGCCAACTAAGTAAGTAAATAAGATGCTTGGAATCCCCTAAATCTGATGTATTTGTATACATTTAAGCTCCATGCCATAAACAATATGCGTCCAATTCAATACTCCTTACAATCAGACAGATATACATTATTAACTATTAAAGGCCGCCTTTAACATTCATCCATCTATCCATCCATACATCCATCCTGTGTGTAACAAAACCAGACAAAGAGTCAATGTGCTCATCTATTTGTTAATAAAATATCTGCTGCCGTTCGTTTTTTTTTCTTTCTTTGTAGTTGATTTTGTCTGGGACCACGTGTATGTATGATTTGCATTTGTCTGCGCAGTTCAGTTTGAAATCGAAAATTTCGAGAATACTTTTCACTTCCATTCCATGTGTACGTTTGTGTCTGTGTTTCGTTTTGGTTTTTCGGTGGGCACAACAACAAATTCCATTCAAAGTGAATGAACTTTTTCCAAGGACAATGATCCATGGACGACGACGCAAAAGCTCTCACATAGCCTACCCCAAAAAAAGCAACAAAACTACCACCGTTATTGTTTGTGTGAAGGTTAACATTGAAGAAGGAACTCAATCTCCCAATTACAATATAAGCTACAAATACAATAACAATTATCCTTAATATCATGGGTGTGTGAGTGTGTTTGTTTGCAAATGTGTGGGTATATGAACATTTTAAGCTTCTGATACGTTTGACTTATTTGTTTTTTTTTTTTTTGTACAACCAAAACTCCATAGAATTTGGTAGAATTCATTCACAGTGTTTTCAAAACAGAAAACAAAGACAAGGCATGAAATTGAAGTATTATTTGAAAATAG
The DNA here is from genome assembly GCF_047663935.1 of Musca autumnalis. Taxonomy (NCBI): domain Eukaryota; kingdom Metazoa; phylum Arthropoda; class Insecta; order Diptera; family Muscidae; genus Musca; species Musca autumnalis. The sequence goes on along the minus strand of NW_027411977.1, from coordinate 45,327,052 downwards.
AGAAAGGAGAAACGCCTTTTCCGCAGGAAAATAGAGAAATTGAAAAGCGGAAATGTGAAAAATCAAGATGTACAGGAGGCAGAATAAAGTCCGAATATTCTAGCAAAGAGTGAAACATCGAAGTGATTGATGGCTTTTGTACAGGTACATCCTCCTGCAGAGACGAGCGAGGTAATCTAATTAATAGTGTGCTCAGGATATGGAAACAAATTTTTTTCCAATCTATTGATATTCAATACTAGCGAAGACGCCGAAGATGCCATAGATCCGATCACAGAAATTGCTTTTGAGTGTATACCGCCCGACCAAGATAAGCTGAAGACAGCAATAAACGGAATGAAGAATAATAAGGCATAAGAAACGTGCTGTTCAAAACTGAAGAAGGTGTATGCTTTATCTACTTAGCCTTATCTGGCAGGAAGAACGCGTACCAGACGATTGGGACCTGAACATTCTGTGCCTGTTCCTCCAGAGAGGAAATAAAGTTGTGTGCTCTTCTCCATATTGCTAATAAGAAGAGGGTCGGGAATGTTGTGTAAACGACTAAAGCCTATAGTTAATGAAATAATTGGGCCATACCAATGGGGCTTTAGACCTGGTAAATCCACAATTGATCAGATATTTACCCTGTGGCAAATTCTGTAAAAGACCCAAGAGATTCTGGTCGACATCTACCATATTCTGGTCGATTATAAAACAGCGTTCGATGGTACCATACGCATAGGTATTCCAAGCTATATCTCAATTCTGTATCTATGCAAAGCTCATTCGGCTTTGTAGGGCCACATTAACTGATACCCGGTTCTCTGTTAATATAGGGAAGAACCTCTCCGAACAGTTTATTAACAAAACAGGTTTCAGACAAGGAGACAACAAGTTATACAGGAACGATGCCAACATGCTTAAGATGCATGCATTTACTTTTATGTAGCACCTCTTGAGAAAAGAAGTTTTAATTATTTTTATTGGCTATGTTGTAGTTCCTTGGCATACGATAGAACTTTAGCAAAAGTTCGCTACTCGGATAAAAGATCTCGTCTTTAGCTTTAAATCGAATAGTAAAATGCCAATACACTTACTAGCAAAGGGAGGTATGGACTTTCCCCGCAAAACTCTATATCAGAATAATTTAGACTACCTATGATAAACAATTGAAAGTGATCCCAGGGGTGTCTCTAAATAACCTAATGGTAATAAAGTAAAACATTTCCGAACGAGTCAAGTTATCCTTCGGATAACTATATACTGTTGTGATGAATCATCACAGGACTACCTGTTATAGAGGTGTCCCACAAAAACCTTATGGTAATAAAAAGACCCAATATGGAATTTTCCCAGGTAACTTGTGGTAAAAATTCGACACGATCAGAAATATACCCTTACTTACTTAGTTGGCCCTCTAAGAAAAGCTTTCCATTACCCTATATTTGTTTCTTTACCTTTACCAATTTTGTATAACGTGCTTTTCGATCTCGTCTGTTCTTTTTATACCCTACACCACCCTGTGGTAAGAGTATTATGTGTTAGTGCATTTGTATGTAACATGTCTAAGGAAACGAGATAGACCCATAGTTCCTTCTAGGGATATGCATAGAATCACTTTCTGGGTCGATTTATACATGTCCGTCCGTTCGCAACGTACAGGTCGCATTTATTGTTCGATTTGGCTGAAAATTGGGGAAGATCAATTTTTTAGCCTTTTTTTAGACCGCTATTGCTTTGGTGAAAATCGGTTCAGATTTGGATATAGCTCCCATATATATTTTCGACCGATTTGAGGTATTTGATGCACCAAACACGCTGTATCTGTCCAATTTTGATGAAATTTGAAATGTGTGATGGAATAAGGTCTATAGATAAACGTGCCAAATTATATCGAAATCGGTTCAGATTTGGATATAGCCCCCATATATATTTTCGGCCGATTGGAAGTATTTTATGCACCAAACACGCTGTATCTGTCCAATTTTGATGAAATTTGGAATGTGTTACGAAATTAGGTCTGTAGATAAATGTGCCAAATTATATGAAAATCGGTTCAGATTTGGATATAGCTCCCATATATATTTTCGCCCGATTTAAGGTATTTGATGCACCAAAGACGCTATGTATGTCGAATTTTGATGAAATTTGGAATGTGTGACGGTATTTGGTCTAGAAATATATGTGCCAAATTATATCCTAATTTGTTCACATTTGGATTTAGCTCCCATATATGTATATTGTACCTATTCACAGTTGTGTAGGGTATCATATAGTCGGCCCCGCCCGACTTTGATCCTTTCCTTACTGGTTACTTTATCGAAACCTTGGTCTTCCAGTTCAGCATATACCACGCGTGCAGTATTTATACGCCTTTTTAGGGAGCTCATCATCGCTTTTTCGTATGACATGACCTAGCAAACGCAATCGTTGTATCTCGGTACGTTTAACTATGCTGATGCCAACCGTCAACGTATATTGGCCGTAGACCTCCAACAAACAAATCCTACCGACATCGTAACGAAATCGGTACGAAGTTCGGATGCTACGTCCGATGTCGGATCCGAAATCATAACGATATCATAAAGAAAGTTGTATGAAGTGGAAGGGAAATTTTTTCTTCAAAATATGTACAGATTTCAGAACGATTTATCAAATAATGCTCTATAAATATCGAAGGAATTTTTTTTTTTTCTTTGTTATGTTTTTTGTTTTTTTTTTTTTTTTTTTGAAGATTGTAAATTTCTAATCGTTTTCAAGCTGTTATCATTTTGTAGTTATAACACTGTGCAACAAAATGGAGCTCAAAGTCTGGGGGGTGGAAAATTCCTATTGGAGATGAAAGCCCTCGGTGAGTATATACAGAACCCCGAAGGACAGATTAGCCGTGAGTCGAACTTTCGCGATATGGCGTAATGAAGTTTTTGCTAGAGACCCTGTAAGCCATCAGGAATTAGCGTTATATCTTTGTTCACTGTTGCTTTAGCTTATATTTAAGATGACATGTCTTCAGTCAAATCGAATGAGGATTATTTTCGTAGAGCACTTCGACCTTCTAACTCCCTATAAAAGTACCACAAGATGACGTTTTTCAGCTTCGAAATGTTCTGCAAAAATGTCGGCCAGAAAATTTTAGGTACGGCTCTCATTGTCAACAAATCGATTTTGTCATGCTTTCGTGGTCGTTTTCTGCATCTTAAATATAAGCTAAAGCAACAGTGAACAAATATATAACGCTAATTCCTGATGGCTTACAGGGTCTCTAGCAAAAACTTCATCACGCCATATCGCGAAAGTTCGACTCACGGCGAATCTGTCCTTCGGGGCTCTGTACTCACCAAGGGCTTTCATATCCAATAGGAATTTTCCACCCCCCCAAAATTTCGGTTCACAGTGTAATAGAACAATATAAACTTGGTGTACAAATATGTTGAGCCTATAAGCACTATCTTGAAATCTCAACGATTTTGCTGCCGAAATTGTTCAAATGTGTTGGACATCCGACATTTGGTTTGCAGGGTCCTTCGAAGAATTTTTCTCTCAAACACAACACGTACTGCATTAACTGCTTGCGCAAGTACCCAGGCTTCGGAACCATACTTTAGCATACTTTATCACAGCTTTGTAAGGAGATATTTTGGTTTGACGAAATGTGGCTTCGGTTTTAAGCGGTTTAAGCCAAAAAGTAATATTGGCCAACATATGCTATTATGTTGGATAATATTACTTTTCTTCTTTTAATGTTATTTGTTGTGTTTATGGGGTGCCGAGGTAGACGAAGTCTTTCACTACCTCAAAATTATAGATGTCAACTTGCACAGTTGTTACGAGTTCTATAGACATGTTTCGAGTGGTTATCAGCAACTTCGTCTTGTCGCATTTACTACAATACCCACTTTAGCAGATTCTCCAGTTACTTCTTTTACTAATCGACCTATGATGCCATGTCGTCAGTGTATAGTGTGCGATTTATTTTAGTGTTTGCATCTCGTATAACCTTTTCCAGGTGGATGTTGCAGAGATCACACGAAGGGACACACTGTGGGCGAAATTCAAATCTAGCGGGGAAAAAGGCCGAACAGTTATTTCAAAATTATTAATGCAGTCTTTTTCTAAACAAGTTTTTGGTTCTAAAACTAATAAACATTGCCGAATTTTATTGTTGTTGACCGTTATAACGGTACATTCATTCAGAGTTTTTATTAGGGATTGACAAAATTGATTTTTTTAATCTTTGTTTTGATCGCCAATTATGTGCGAAAATAGAAAGTAAACAGTGTATAATTTAATTTTATTGGATATTTTGAAACCACTGCTTATTGAAAAAAATTAAGGTAACATATTTTCTTGTGTTAAATATTCCTAAAAAAATTACTATTCGTATGCGGGTTTTTTCCTCTTAAGACATTCTGTGTAAACTTCTACTAATTGGAAACAAGCGGAAACACTTCAGAGTTTTTTTTTTATTCTTAAATTACATACTCCGAAGTAACTACTCCCAAAAGTTCGTCTGCCTTTTTTCGTGTTATTGCCTTTTTAAGAAAATGATCAAGAGAAGGGAAGTTTTTGAAATTTTGGCTGAAACGCGCAACTATCAGCGATATTGCAGTATATTTAAAACAAATTTAAACTGAGTATTGAAAAAGGAAGCAAAGAATATAAAAGGGTTGAAAATATAACTAAAAAATTGTTTTCACAATTTAAAAAGAATGGATTGAAGCCAGGCGTTTTAATGATATTTTTGAAAGTAAAAATGTGCATTGGTCGAATTAAATATCAAAGATATTCCCAAACCAGTTAGCCGATCAGTGAGATTATCTTTAGAACAAAGTCAGAATAGAATCGGACGACCTTTAAAGCTTTTCTCAGAATGTAGTGAAGCTGCTAAAAAAAGAAAAACATCGGATTTAGTTAAATCTTCTTCGAATGAAGGGCTCGTCCGTGCTACATGAATGAACTTATACAAAAGTGGCAAACGATATGAAGCACAAATTATGATGGAAAGTGAAGAACATCCAGAAACCACCACACAAACAAAGAACACGTTGAATAAGCCTGAAATTAACCCATATACCCCAAAATTACACCAAAAGTTATTATAATTTAGTGCAAAAGGGAGCTAAAGAGCGAAACGCAAATATATGTCCATCATACGAAGCCATTAAAAGAGCTAAGAGAGAGTGTTATCCAGTGGGTAGTTCCATTTATATATCCGAAGTCAGTGCTGAAGTCAAATTGCAAGCTATTGTGGATCATACCTTGCAGAGATTATTTAGTGCACAAGAGTTCTCCATCTATGCCATTAAGTGTCCACAAAATTTTAAGACATGGGAGTGAAATTATTGTAAGTTATGCGTTACCAATAGGAACGTTTTCTGAAGAAGGCCTGGAATCGCGAAACAAAGATCTTCGAAATTTCGGAGAGTTTTATACCAGAAAAATGAATAGACAGCAGACAATGGAACATCTATTTCATAGACTTCTTTTCACCTCGGATCCATTGATATCATGCATATCTAAAAACAAAAATCCATCTTATGGCAGAAATGACCCACTTCCTGAAGAAGCACGATATCTCTTATTATATCCTAATAACAATTATGAAACATGTTCGGATTCTGAAGATGAATAGAAATACTATTTAGTTTAAGCATTATTTTATTTAGTTTTGAAGTATGTTTTATAAACAACATAGTTGGGTTTATAAATATATTGAATACATTTATATAAAAATGATTTAAGATGAATAAAAACGATTACATGTATGTCATATTATTAAACTGTTGTTTCTTAATAAACAAATAAGTACAATAAAGTTAATCCAAAATTCCGGAGTTTCCATAAGTTTCTAATTACAGCTGATTCGGTCAAAAAATAATCTGAAAACTTCAAAATACCGAAAATACGACAGTTCAACTATATGGGGGCTCTGTCGAAACATGGACCTATGTGCACAATTTTAGGTTAAGAAATTTGTTGACCTCTAGGAATCCTAAATTTAAAAAAACAGTCACTTCTATCAGAAAATATAGCTGAAAACTTCAAAATACCGAAAATCGGAGGGTACCGTTATATGGGATCTATTGCAAATCGTGGACCTATATACACAATTTTTGGTATATGGTAAATTATAGCTAATTCGGTCTGAAAATGTTGCTATAAACTACAAAATACCGAAAATCGGAGGGTACCTTTATATGGGCGCTATTCTAAAACGTTGATCTATATACATCGTATTCATTCACATTATACCTACAGGCATAGGAAACATATATACAAATTTTCAATTGTCTGTCGATGGCTGCTCTGTAATCGATAAAAATGATAAGAATCGATCTGCATCTCTTGTGTCTTTTCCAGGATTTGCCACAGTGTAAATATCTGGTCAATGGTGGATTTGCCAGGTCTAAAGTCGCATTCTTATGGTCTAATTACTAGATGATGCATACACATTTTCAGCGTGTGGCCTCAGACTTTGAACAGCTCGGTTGGTAAACCTCGTGCCTTATTATTCTTCAGGCGGTTTATTGCTTTCTTTGCCTCATCTTGGCTGGACGGTATACATTCAATACCATCTTCTGAGATTGGATCTGTGGTATTTTCGTCACCTTCTCTACTATTTGATATCTACAGCCCACTATCTGCATCAGTTATAAGATTTATCGTCTCTACAAGAGAATGTACCTGTACCAAAATTTCAGTTTGATGTTTCACCATTTGGTAGAATTTTCAGACTTCACTTTGAACATCTTAATTTCTTCACACTTCTGCTTTTCAATTTCTCTCGTTTTCCCGCGGAAACACGTTTCTCTTTCTCGCCACGCGTTGCTTCTAGTAGTAGAGTAGCTCTAGAAAATGTCGCATTTTTATCTTCGGTAACAGTACGACACTCCTGGGCATACCATGGGTTCCCGGGCGGAGGTCTCTGGTATCCAAGTATGAATTTTGCGGCGGTATGCATAGAATGTGCTTTACTGTGCCGATAGCAGGTTGAGTAGAATATGAAGGACCCTTACGGGAATACAATGTGGCTATCGGCTTACAGTTTTCCGATGTCCGACTTCCGTGTTGTGTCTGTTCATACTTTATTTGCTACACGTAGAGAAGAGATATTGCATTTTAAAAAGTTTTAAATATGTATTGTTGATTCAACAACATATTTTGTGACACAAAATATATGGTTCAAAGCAATAACATATACATTCAGATTTTTAAGATATAGTAATTTGTTCTAAGAATATGATTGATCCTACCATATTTCTCCACTGTGTGATCGACTCTATATTTTCTCCTCGGAATGATCGTACATCCCACACTCTCTATGAGTGTCTTCTATCTATCCCTATGCGATCAAATGGAATTCATGTGTTTTCTTCTGGTGACAGCCAGTTGCCCTGACAAATGTCGAGATGCTTTATATGGTACTGCTAGCTAACACGTTTTTGGCGCTGCGAAGTCTATCAGTCTCACTCCATTATCAGATGTTTTTCTCTGGGGACTGAATTTCTATATTGGTAGGTTAAAGATATTCTGCTTTCCTAATTTTGCATTAAAATCGGCTAGAATTAGTTTAATCTCATAGACAGGAGAACGGTCCGATGTTTCTTCTAAGCGCGTGCAAGGTATGTGTTTGGCCCGTTCGTCCTTGTCTTCAGTGGGATCATAAGAGCAAATAAAGCTGATGTTGAAAAATTTAGCTTTTATGCGTATTGTAGCGAGTCCTTCATTCACTGGGGTGAATTTGTAGGCCTGATGTTTGAACCTCCCACCAATCACAAATCGGCAAACAAACTCGTGCTTTATGTCATGCAGCAACATTCCAGGTGCAGATTCGTAGATAATGGTACGTAATATTTTTGCAGTGGTCGTCAACTTTAGAAAGGTTGGTTTTTCATTTTATTTTATTCATGGAGGCGTTTTTTGGAGGGATGGGTCGCTAGCGTAACACCCAACTAAGTTTTTAAAGTTCTTATGGGTTAATGCGAGGCATATTCAGTAGAACCTCCATAATTCGTAATCCAAACTGTGCCCCGCTTGGACTCGTATATGAAAAGGTGGACCTACGAGATATATGTAGTTAAAAATGGAATAGGAAAACATCTCTTCTTGTCCTTTTACAATGATTCAATTGTGCTCCTAAGGACTTCGGAAATTTAAAATCCACTGTGCAAAGCCACGTTTAGTGAATTCCGTACAGGACCTTTTAGGTTATTTTTCATTGTTGAACAATTTTTATTTCTCGTTTGTTGTTGTTGCTGCTTCTCTTGACAAAAACAAATCATAAAAATTCTTCTTCTTCCTATGTCTATTCATTAATTTAAAGCAAAACGTAGCGAGCACCA